>NC_083097.1:8934388-9602287 GCF_949774975.1 Lagenorhynchus albirostris
GGGACACAATTCCACCTACAACACCACGCCGAGCTACTGAGCCAGAGACGCTGTGAGGCTGGGAGTGCACCCCGCCTAACTCTGCACACCTGCTGGGCTCCCACCCAACACTCACGCTCGCTCCCACCTTGCTGACCACGGGGGTCATGTCATTACCATCCCTTCCCCCCACCCAGGCCCCACCCTACCCCTGAAGGCTAGAAGCCGGTTCCATCCTGGGGACCCTTCTCTGCCCCTCTGCCTGGGCCATCTCTACAGCTCATGGCTTTAAACGCCAGCTAGAGGCTGCCGACCTTCAGCTGTGCCCTTGACCACCACCTCTAGGCCTGGGGCCCACAGCCCACATTTCAAATCCAGCCACTGCCTGTTTCTGTCAATACAATTGCATTGAAACACAGCCCTGCTCACTCAATGACATATTGTCTATGGTGGTTTTCACTCTCCAGGGCACAGTGGAGTAGCTGTAACAGAGGCCGTATGCTCGCAAAGCCTAAAGTACTGACTGTCTGAACCTTTACAGAGAAAGCTTGCTGACATCTGCCTGGGCACCAGTCCCACAGGTGGTGAATGTTTCCATCTGGTGCGGAAGAGGCGCTGAAGACCTAATGTGCCCAGACAGCTCTTTTTTTTTTTTTTCTTTTTTAATAATTGAGATATAATGGACGTAAAAAATTATCTTGGTTTCAGGTGTACAACCGAATGATTTGCTGTTTGTAGGTATCGCAGAAAAATGACCACAATGTCTAGTTCACATCCATCACTACACATAGTTATAATGTTTTTCCTTGTGATGAGAATTTTTAAGATCTACTCTCCTTAGCAACTTTCAAATACGCAGCACAGGATTATTCACTAGAGTCCCCATGCTGTCCGTTACATCCCATGGCTTATTATTTTATAACGGGAAGTTTGTGGCTTTGGACCCCTTCACCTGTTTCACACCCCGCTCCACGTCTTGCCTCCGGCAACCGCCAGTCTGTTCTCTGTACATGTGAGCTGGGTTTTTTGCTCTTCATTTGTTTTCTTAGAGTCCTCATACAAGTGAGATTATACAGTATTGGTTTTTCTCTGACTTACTTCATTTAGCGTAATGGGTGGGACTCCCAGGTAAGTGAGTGGAGCTCTGAACACTGCCCCTTCCCCCGCCCCATCTCCGCACCCACCCAGTCGCTTCCTGTCGGCTCTGAAATCTCCTTGACTTTACAGAGGCCACACCCATGACCTGCCAAACCTTTTCATCCTGAGACTGAAAGTATGGTTACAGCTGGTTCCTGCACCAAAGGTACTTAGTGTCCTCCACACCAAAGCCCCTACACCCCACGGAGGCAGGACCAGAGAGAGAAGAGCCTCACTTCACTCTCCGTTTCCGCCCCGGGACAGCCTTGAGGACTGTCATCCAGGGTATCGAGGGCCTCCCCGTTTGGGCTGCGCTGCCTTCTGAGCTGCTCTCTGTGCGTCTCAGGAGGTCGTTCCTGGGGCCCGAGCTCTGTTCCTGGGATATGAGCAGGGGCTGGAGGAAGCTTGAAACACACCTGGGGCAGCCGTGCGGCCCTCACTTCATCTGCCCGGGAGTCACGGAACTGACTGGCCATCAGCTGCTTCCCACTGGCTGCAGGGGGTGATGGTAGCTGTCCTGCTACCAGATGCCTGTTGGGACACTGCTGATTAGATCCTGTTGATGAGGGCGCTGGTGTTTAGGAGAACGTTAAATGACAGCCGGAAACGAGCTACATCGGCTCGGTAGAAGCAGCAATGTGGAAAATACTCTGCTGTATCAGACTCAGCCTGTCTCTCCTCCCAGAAAAGCATACGGGAAGAAGATGCTCGGCTTGCTTAATTAAACCAAATGACAGTAGGCATACTCAAAGCTGTGTGGGGAAGGGTCTCTGGAGACAGACAGACAAAGGTCTGGTCCTGGCTTTGCTACATGTTTTCTTTGTGATCCTGGCAGGGTAGTCATTTCCTTACAGAAGAATGGGTCTCTGTGTGAATGCTACACACCCTGCCTGGTGCCCATCCCGGGCAGAGGGATGCTGGGGGCCACTCTGAGCACAGACTCCGTGCTCATGACCTTGATTGACAGTCCTCAAGGGTTCTCCATCTCTTCTCTGCCTCCATGCCCAGCAGGTGATCAGGAATGTCTCTCCAGAACCCCAGTGACTCCCTATGGAAGGTAGATCAGCATAATATGGCCTGCAGTGGGGATGAGGCGAGATGCATGTTTGAAAGGCCTTCTGAGTGCTAGTATCCTCCCCAGGGAGAATCAGGCCAGAGCCCTTCAGCCCCAGGCCCTGTGTGAGCCCCAGTTCTGGTGAGGTGCCTCAGACCACACATGGTCTCCGAGCAGGTGGAGAGGTGATCTCAGCTCACGCTGCAATCGTGGTCTAGTGGACTCTATGACTTGTGCTTGACTTAGTTGCTGTGGTGTCCTCAGTGCCCAGAACAGTGTCCCAGACTGTCTGGGTCAAGATCTTTCCAACCACGGTGAGAAGGAAGAAGGGTAGCCCCAAGGATATATAATGGATTTCTCCCCAGAGCATAAGTGAAGCCTGGCTAAGAGGTCCATCCTTAGGAGGAGAACTTAGAGCTGGATTTCCATGCAGTGAAAGTGAAATCTAGTCTTTCAAGATACTTATCCTTTCCTAATCTGGCCCAATGAAGACCTTCAAGAGGAATGGGTTTCAAATTTCTCCTAGGGTTACCCATCCTGAGAGCAGCACCTAGACCTCTCTGAGGTGCCAATCAGGGTTTGACAACCAGAGCACCTAACTGTTCCTCCAACTCTGGGGGCCCTACTGTCACCTGGCGTGACATTTGCTGGTTGATGGGAACTGTGTAAGCAGAGGGACATCTGAACTCTTCTGTAAGGAGACAGAGGACACCAGAGATGGCCTGGTGGTCAGAGGGTGGCAATGGAAATCAGATGGGTGGGGGATGGATTAAGTGTGGAAATGACAGTGGAGTGTTCTGGTCTTTAAAGATTGGTGGTGGAAAGCATAGGAGTTGGTGTCAGATTGATCTTAGCTTTGCCATCTACTACTTACATACATTATTTTTACCACACTAGGCCTTAGTTTCCTCATCTGTATAATAGCAATAATAACAATGTCTACTAAGTAGAGTTGCTATGAGTTCCTGGTACATAGTAAATGCTCAATAAGGTGAGAAGGATAGCAGTGGTGGTGATGATGGTGATGATGATGGTGGTGATATGATGATGTTGGTGGTAATGATGATGGTGATAGTGGTGTTGGTGATGGTGGTGGTGATGATGGTGGAGGTGGTGAAAGTGATGAGAATTATGATGATAATGGTGATGATGATGGTGGTGGTGATAGTGATGATGATGGTGGTGGTCATGATGGTGGTGGTGGGGTTAGTGACGGTGATGAGGATGATGGTGGTGGTGGTGGTGATGATGGTGGAGGTGGTGAAAGTGATGAGAATTATGATGATAACGGTGATGATGATGGTGGTGGTGATAGTGATGATGATGGTGGTGGTCATGATGGTGGTGGTGGTGGGGGTAGTGAAGGTGATGAGGATGATGGTGGTGGTGGTGGTGATGATGGCAATTTAGGCTCAGAATTTCTTCCTGTGGGTAATCTGTCTACTTGGATGCTTTTGTGATTCATGAAAATAGTCACTCTGGTTAAGTTTATATAGTTTAAACAAAGTGTTAACTAGTAAATGCCCATTTATCATGTCTTCTTATGTTCAGGTTATCTAATTGTCCTTGAAAACTACTTGTTTATCAAACTAACGCCAGTTCTCATTCTTAGATGTTGCAGTTTTGTGCCTGAAAATTAATCATCTTTGGTTTTGTTGTTGTTTCATAGGAAAACTTTTTCTGGGAGATCCTTTTGATATGTTAAGAGCCTTTATGAGGATAATTAAATGACTTACCCTATTAAGCTGAAAAAAATTAGTATTAAGTCAGAAAAAGCTTTAGCTGTGAAACCCAAACAATAAATATATGAGGGACTTTATTACTTAGTTTGACTGGCAAGGTGGGCTAAGGGCTGTTAAGTATACATGACATGACATTATATGTAATTTGAGGGGGTTCCCTTATTATGCTGTATGGAAACCTCACTATGGTTACCCCAAACACTGTTTCTTAGGTTTTGTTTATGGTTTGGGTTTTTTTTTGGTTATTGTTGTTTTTGTTCAGAGATCCTTTCTACTCCTAAAAATCTCCCTTCTTAGGTCTAGTGTGTATCTGGCTGAGAGGTGGCACTTGTCAGGATGTGGGTTTCTCACACTGGTCCCATTAGGTGAGGATGGATGTTCACCCACAGCACTCCGGTTTCCAGTTTTCAGATAGACTGAGAAGGTCCGGGAACCACAAACACTTGAAAAGCCTTTCTGGTTCTGATATGATACATCTAATGCTTGTTAACTTTGGTGACGGGGATTGAGATGAGTCTTCCCCCAGCTGAAAGTACTGCTCATTTACACGAAATGACTTGGGTAGTCCCACACGGCTTCCCCCATTAGTAATGGCACCCTGACAAATCATGCTTTTGGGAGGTGACTGAACCTGACAGTTACTACCCAACTGACGTACAGAGGCGTCAGCATCCTTGGCACCCAAGGTAGAGAATTTTGTGACAAAGCATGTGACTTCTGCAAACCTTTGTTCCATGAAATTTGTTTTTTATATGCCTTGTGATGTAATCTAGTGGTACATGCTGCAGCTAAAAGTAGAACCAAGTCATTGAACATTTTCAGTACCGAGGGATGTCAGCCTCCCAGGTCTACAATCTAGGTAGTGTGGGGTTATGGGTAAGTTCCAGGGGAAAGAAATGGCCACATTCCCAAGAGTTCACAGCTAGCCTCAGTCCTTCTGAGATAGAAACAAGGATTTGAGGAGGGGCAGCAGAGGGGTGGGAGTGGGAGCTATGCTAGGAGACAGGGATACAGGATGAGGACACAGACCCGGGCTGAAGGCAAGCTTCACCCACGCAAGTTTCCCCTCCCCCGAGTCAGGCTTAGCCGCTGGCTCTGCAGAGACTCATTTTCCTCTTCTGCTTCCTGCTCCGCTGCGCTTACTGATAGCTCTGAGGTTAATCAGCTTGAGACACACTCGGTCCATTTTGGAAAATAGGCAGCAATTGTTCGGAGTGGAGTTTCTATATAGATCTTCTCTGGAGAACATGAAAGTAGCTGAGCCAAAAGGCTGAGAGTCTGTCCCGACTGTCCTGGGTGAGTGAAGCCACCCAGGGAAACTCATCTCTGCTCCTCTTTGTATCAGTGTCTGAGAAAACAATCATTATGCTGTAGAGCTGTGGACGCTCTCCCTGGAGGAAAAGACTTGCTTTATCTAGAATTTTCCATTGCATCCAGGAGCAAATCTGCATCATAGCAATTGGTTGTTTTCTGCTCCAGGGACTGAAAAGCATAAACAAGCTTGAGCTACTTTAGCTGCTTCCACGAAATGTGCCCTTGTCACTGACACACATGTAAAACTTTTTTCAAGATTCAAGGATGAGGGGAATTTGCCTTTAATTGTTTAATTGCATTACTATAAGAACAGGACCAATAGAGTTCCTCAACCTCGGTACTGCTGGCGTTTTGGTCTGGATACTTCTTTGTTGCAGGGGCAGTCCTGCACATGGTAGGATTTGTATGACCATGCATCCCTGGCCTCCACTCACTAGATGCTACCTGCTAGCATCCCCCTCCTCTCTAATCCCCAGTTGTGACAACCAAAGATGTCTTCAGACATCACCCGGTGTTCTCTGGGGCTAACATTGCCCACGCACCCCACCCTTCCGGTGGAAATCACTGCCCTAGAGATAATGAAGATCCTTACTAATACTCCAAGCGCATCACATGCTCTCAATGCATCTCTGTTTAAAGAATGACACAAAGAGGTTTCTGGTTAATTTGCACAGAAGCTGAGCCCTTGTGCTATAAAATGTTGCACTCTCTTTTTTAGGTGACCCTCGGCAGCACAGAATGACAAAGCTGAAATGTAATCAAAAAGCTCGTTCAAGGCTCCTGGGTAGAGTCCCAAATCCTCCAGATTATATGAGTTCATTATATTAGATCATGCTGGGTCTTTTCTAGTGGACAAATGGGATTTTTCTTAAAGCATGGCAGTTGGATTTATAATAATATTTAGGATTAAAAGGGAGGATGAGGGAAAAACTATTTTCTCTTGTCATGAATGCCTTTAATCGAATTTTAGAATGTCTGTTTGGAAGAGCAAGCTAAATGTTGCTCAGACAGAATGTAGTAAAGATGTGGACTTCCCCGGTGGTGCAGTGGTTAAGAATCCACCTGCCAATGCTGGGGACATGGGTTTGAGCCCTGGTCTGGGAAGATTCCACATGCCGCAGAGCAACTAAGCCCGTGCGCCACAACTACTGAGCCTGCACTCTAGAGCCCGTGCGCCACAACTACTGAAGCCCGCGCACCTAGAGCCCGTGCTTCACAACAAGAGAAGCCACCACAATGAGAAGCCTGTGCACTGCAATGAAGAGTAGCCCCCACTCACCACAACCAGAGAAAGCCCACGTGCAGCATCGGAGACCCAACACAGCCACAAATTTAAAAAGATACAAAAAAAATTAAAAAAAAAGAATGTAGTGAACATGTGCAGATGCTCCCACATGGTCAAAGTAAAAACAGATCCAAGATGCTCAAGGATTCCAAGAAAAATGAGCTACAGGGAACTCCTGTCATGGTTCATTTCATGTGTTAACTTGGCTGGGCCAAGATGCCTAGATATTTGGTCAAACGCTATTCTGGATGTTTCTGTGAGGGTGTTTTTGGTTGAGATTCACATTTAAATCAGTGAACTCTGAGTGAAGCAGTTTACCTTCCATAATGTAGGTGGGCCTCATCCAATCACGTGAAGGCCTGAAGAGAACACAAGACTGTCCTCCTCAGAGAAGAGTGAAAGCTGCCAGCAGAATGCCTTTGGACTTGAACTGCATTGGCTCTTCTCGCCGCTGGCCCACCCTGAAGATTTTGGACTTGTGAGCCTCCATAATCACATGAACCAATTCTTTAAATCTCTTTATCTATCCATCCATCTATCTATTATCTACCTGCTTCTTTATATCTATTCTATCTATCCATCTATCATCTACCTAGTTCTTTATATCTATATCTATCATCTATCTATCATCTATCCATCTATATCTATCTACCTATCATCTATCTATGTATCTATCATCTATCACCTAACTACCTATCATCTATCCATCTATATCTATCTACCTATCATCTATCTATGTATCTATCATCTATCACCTATCTACCTATCATCTATCCATCTCTCATCTATCTATCATCTATCACCTATCTATCTACCTATCATCTATCTATCCATCTATCGATTTATCTATCATCTATCCATCTATCATCTATCCATCTATCTATCCATCTATCCATCTATCCATCCATCTATCCATCTATCCATCTATCTATCCATCTATCGATTTATCTATCATCTATCCATCTATCTATCATCTATCCATCTATCTATCCATCTATCATCTATCCATCCATCTATCCATCTATCTATCCATCCATCTATCCATCCATCTATCCATCCATCTATCCATCCATCTATCACCCATCCCCTGTTGCTCTGTCTCTATGGAGAACCCAGGCTAATACAACTGCTGAGGCTATTTCCAGTGCCCAGCATTTCCTGTTAACCGCCACCATCCCCTCACCTTCTCTCCGCTTTTCAGGAGCGTAAGGCTGTAGACGCCTCCTGGGAGGGTTTACGAAATGCTTGGTTTTTTGTTTTGTTTTTATACTGCAGAGGCAGCAGCATGCCAAGTCTTGGGGAAGAAAAGTTTACTTTGGGGTTTGTAGAGGGAAGCATTTAACCAGCATGGCAGCTGTGAAGTTAGAAAAAGCTGCAGGACCACAGAAGAACCCCACAGACTGCAGAGGCAAGAGGCAGATGTTTCAAAAAGAATTCATTGATTAAAAACCCTCTGGGTCTGGCAGTATCTCCCGCCCCCCAGGCCCTCCCCGCTGCCCTTTCTCGGGGTGCCCGAGCCCGCTGCCCATAGGGGTCGGGCAGTCCCTCCACGTCACGTGGGCCTGTCACACCTGCAGCCTTTCTCCTGAGCACACACGGGCTCACTGCATCCACACCTGGCTTGTGGAAGATCCAGGACCAGGTCCGGGAGCAGGCTCGTTTCAGGCTGGCGTGCGCTGGTGCATGCTTGAGTCAGCGTAACCTATTAGTGTGTGCAAAACGCTCATCTCAGGACCGGGTTTCCTTTGCACCTGCCCCTCAGACTCCAGGCATGTGCTTTAATCAGGTGGAGTCTCATGGTGTCTCTGGTCCTACATCATAAACGAACAACGACCACAATAGTGATGGTAAGTTAACATCAACTGAATGCTCATGCAGCCCCATCAGGGAGGTTCTGGAGGGTTCCTCTTGCTGGTGATGAAGCTGGGCGCCGAGAAGAAAACCCAGCTGCCCAGGTCCTGCAGGTACCGAGTGGGGACGTGGGCATGGACTCTGAGGGCGCATGCTTGCTCCCAGGCTGTGCCGCCAGCTCGCACAGCTCCATCAGGGGCTAACTCTGGTTTGAGGGTGCAGCTGAGGCGTCCTCTGAAGCTGGCAGGCATCGATGCCGCAGGTGTGGACCTGAGGACCAGCACAGTTCTTTCTCCCTGGACCCGGGGAGGAAATGTCCCATGGCTTCTCAGCCCCCCAGGAGGGCACATGCCAAGAAGGGAGCTGGTCTCCCCAGGTCTGGCCAGGGCAGCAGTGGGCCTCACACATGGCCCACCGGGGGCTTGGCAAGGGGGTGTCTGCTTCCCGGGTGACCCTGGGTGGGCATGGGGCTCTGGGTCCCAGGGGCGGTGGCCAGGTGAGGCGGTGGCATGGGAAGATCACATGGCCGCCGCCATGGGAAGACGATGTGCTCCGCTCAATAACCTCTCAAGGCTGGACTTGAACTGGTAACGCTTGTAAGCTGTGAGGGGACTTCTTGCCGAAACCATTCAAGGACTGTTTGTACCGGGGTGACATGAGCCCAGAGACGGGGGCACAGCGTGCAGGAGCCGGGGCAAAAGCCAGCCTTGTCGACCTCTGGGTCACACGGGGTCCGCAGAGGGTCCTTTGGTCCTCAGGATGCCCGTCTCCGCTCCACTGACCACTAACTGGGCCTCTGGCCTCCTCTGTGCTTCCTTGCTGCTGTTCCGACACACAGTCTAGACTGGCACTGATCCAACCATCCCCTTCTGGAATCTTCCCTCCCTGCTAACCCACAGTCTCTGCACCATCCCAGCATGTTGTCCGTGTTGGAAGCCCTATTCTACCGATACTGGTTTCCATGTTAACCAGGAGGTTAGTATCCACAATTTTCTTTTCATGTTTACAAGACACTGCATACAAAGTGGCCCATTTAGACAGGCGGAGAACTGAGGTCCAGAGATGCTAGTTGAGGAACTTCTCGCTCCAGCAGGGGCCAGGTGTGAACCAGGCAGGTGTGAGGCTGCCGCAGTGCAAAGCCCACCACCCCACACCCTTCCTCAAGCCCCCCTCCCCCATCACTTTACAGTTACCGGTGACTTCCTTATGGCTCCCATAAGGTGTACGATTCCATGGGTCTAGCATATTCACAGACATGTGCGAGCATCCTCTCAGTTGATTTTAGAACATTTCCATCACCTGAAAAAGAAACCGTTTCCTTTAGCTCTCACCCCCTGTATCCTCCCTGCCCGCTCACCAGCTCTGAGCAGCTGCTGTCTCTAGATATTTCCCTATTCTGGACATTTCACGTAAATGGAATCATATAATACGTGGTCTTCTGTGGCTGGCTTCTTTCACCGAGCATAATGTTTTCAAGGTTCACTCGTATTGCACCGTATATCAGTGTATGGCCAAATAATGGAGTATATCAGTGTATGGCCAAATAATGGAATATATCAGTGTATGGCCAAATAATGGAATAATATTTTACAGTGGAATAATATTCCATTTGCGTGTGTGTGTGTGTGTGTATATATGTATGTATATATATAACATTTTGTTTATTCATTCCTCAGTTGATGGACCTATTTGGGTTGTTTCTACCTTTTGGCTGTTATATGTAATGCTGTCCTAAACATCTGTGTACAAGTTTTTGCATAGACACTTGTTTTCATTTCTTTCAGGTATATACCTAGGAATAGATATTCTGGGTCACATGGTAACTCTATGTTTGATCGTTTGAAGAACTGCCAGGCTGTTTTCCCAAGGGCTGCGCCATTTTACATTCTCTGTATGAGGCACGGTATCAGGGTTCTGATTTCTCCACATCTTCATCAACACTTGTTATTATTTGGATTTTTGATCCTAGCCATCTTCGTGGGTGTGAAGTGGTATCTCACTGTGATTTCGATTTGCATCTCTCTGGTGACTCATGGTATTGAGCATCTTTCAGGTATTTATTGGCCATTTGTGTATCTTCCCTGGACAAGTGTTGGCTAACAATGACTCTGGACCCTGGGCACCGAGCTTCAGTCTTCCCATCTGTAAAATGGGACGACCACTGCCCATGCAGCACTCTTACAAAAGACAAGATGTAGGCTGTAGAAACACGGTGACTCTGATCTGAGGACACGTGCAGTTGAGAGCTGCAGTCTCAGGAGCTACTGAAACCGGGGGTAGACAGCCCCCTGTAGCCTGGGGGCACCCATCCCTTGGCACCTCTGCCCTGCTCTCCTCCCCTTACCCCTGCACACAGGCTTTGACTGCTCCGTGGCCAGCAACACTGTAACAAAATCTGTGGCGGGTGAAGCCTTCTCATAGTAAAGCTCATTCGGGATTGCTTTACCAAATGAACAGCTGTTCAAATGGTGTGAGCTGGGAGCTAGGTTTCTGGCGTTTCAGCATATGGTTGATGTCCTGAGTTGAATAGTGTCTCTCCCAGAAGACACTATTTCGGGTCCTAACCCCCAGTGTCTGTGAATACGACCTTATTTGGAAACAGGGTCCTTGCAGATCTAATTTGTTGAGATGAGGTCACACTGGATCAGGGTGGGCACTGGTCCAGCGACCGTTGTCCTTAGAAGAGGAAGGAAATTTGGACACAGATACACAAGAAGACGTTCATGTGACAACAGAAGCAGAGACTGGATTTATGCTGCGACAAGTCGATGATCGCCAAGCACTGCCAGCAGCTGCTACAAGCGGAAGGGGCCGAGAATGACCCTCGCCTGGAGCCTTCTGGGGGAATATGGCCCTGCCCACACCTTGACTGCAAACTTCTAGCATCCAGAGCTGTGAGGTAACACATTTCCATGGGCCACCCAGTGTGTGGTACTTTGTTATGGCGGCAATGGGGAACTAACACAGGTGATAATGACCTCAGTGACAATGTGCAAAAGCCCTGGGGTGGAGGGCGGATTCTGCCCCACGGTGAGTGTGTGTTTGGCATTTCTAGTCATATTTATGTACCGAGAACGACTCTCTACCCAGTGACACTGAATGCATAAGACCCTCATTCCATCCTCAAGTTATTGGGTTGGCCAAAACGTTCATTCGGGTTCTCCTGTAAGATGTTACAGAAAAAAACCTGAACGAACTTCTTGGCCAACCCAACAGTAAGGGAGATGGACGCGTGAATACAAACTGCAGGGCCCAGAGGTGACCCTAAGGGCTAAGGAGAGGTGAGGCTTGTTGGGAGATGCAGACTCTGGCCATACCTGCCATCCCCAGGCTCAGGGTTGCCAGGCTGCCCCCCGAGGTCCTCATCAGGTGAAAACACCTCAGAGTCTCTCCCAACTCAAATCCGTACTCTGATTCTGGACCTTGAGGTTTAGTGATTGTGATTATTTTCTCATCCTGCTCATAAAGCTTCCAGAAGACCTTTGGATAAATTAGCTTATTTATCAAAAGCTGCATACAGCCATCCCCGGGCTTACTACTAATCATTCCTTCTAAGTCTGTTCCCAAAGGGCCTTCCCAGCACGGGGCCAGCTGCTGAACCCAAGGAATGCGTTTTAATCCACTGCATGAAGCTTTTCCATTTTATGACATTTTAAAGTAGACGATTAGACTCAAGGTGCCTGCTGTCCAATAGTTTGGCTTTGTGTCTGGGCAACAGTTTGTGAAAACACCGCTCGTTTTTGCATGTTCGTATTTCTATTGAAACCATCTGGCAAGCCCAGTAAAATGAGAAGGAAAAGTCTCTGAGACGTAAGAAAAAACAAACCATGAGAAGAAATGCAGGAGCTTTATTATAGTCATTATTCTTCTTGAGGTTAACCATTGATAAACTCATTCAGAAGAACATTTTGCTTTCAGTGATCTACAGATACATGCCAGATGTAGCTAAAAGGACAAGAAAAAATGCACCTTGGGAAACAGCATGGCAGTCCTGGCTGCCACACTAAAAATATCAAGGGTGCGTCTTCATTTCTGCAGCAGGGGGTGCAGTGGTCCACAGACTGACCTAGTGCTGCCTGCTCTCAGCATCCTTCTGAGATGCCGGCTCCAGGAGACGGCCGGGAGGAGGCTGCCCGCCCTGCCTGCATCTCTAAAAGCCAGCCTCAGTTTTTAGCAACATCTCAGCGATTAAGAAGTATGAGAGGTGACTACACGGTGCCTTGAGGGTGAGACCCCGGCTGCCGCAAGTCAGTGAGATGGGAAACCAAATGTTGCCTTTAGGATGTGAAGCAGGGCCAGCTTTTTCCTTAGGGAAGGGTGAGAGCTGGGTCTGCTAGGTCTGTGTCACCTTTCCCAGTCACGGATGGGGAGCTGGAAAGGGCATCAGAAAGGCTGTGGTGTGCCCACTGCTGACCCCGCAGCAAACACCACGCTGGCAAGCGTGCCAGGTGGGCTGCACCCTCTCCCGAAGCATCTGCTCCGGGAGATTTGAGCATCTGAGTAAACGAGCCCATTGGCTTTTCAGAAAAGCAGAGCACCCAATAGCCATCAGCCAGCGAGCAGTCTAAGGCAGCTCTGGGTAGGAAACCCGGGCAGAAAGCGTAGGATAACTTGAGAGGCCCAAGTGAACACGGGCCCAGGTACGTGTGCCCTTGGGCAGAGGGAGTTCCTGACACTTCGACTGATGGACAAACAGGCTTTTCTAGCTCAAATGGCACGTGGTAGTTCTACTCTGCCCTAGGGAGACAAAGGGCAGGTTCTCGTCTCGTCTTCCCACGTGGTCAGTGCTTTTGCTCTAGTGTTCCAGAATTAGCTAGGCATCTACTCCTCCACCTGGTCAGTGATCACTCCCAGAGCTCAAGAGCAGCTCGAGAGGTGATCACTGAAAAAATGAAGGTTTGCCTTGATTTCGCGGCAAGGCTGTCTGGATGGTGGGGCAATGCAGGACTTGGGACCCACACTGAGAAACCTCATTCTGGAAGTATTCCCTCTGGGCAAATTTTTCAGCAAGATGACCCCTGGAATGAAAGAGTCGTTTCAAAGCTGTAAGCTTTTCCCTGGTTTTCCTGGGAGTGTTTGGTGTCGCCCTGTGCTGTGATCACTCGTCACACAAAGGAGAGAAATGCAGTGAGGCTGTTGCCTGTTTCAAAAGTCTCCCCTGCTCAGTTTTTCTGTGATTAACGCTCTCATCTCTTTCTCTCCCCACTAGGTATTAAGGCTGTATTGTCCTCTTACCGAAAAGCATGAAATGACTGAGTTTTCCCCTGATCTGATCTAACCCTCCCAAATTTGTGCCCACTTGTTTCTAAGACCAGGGCAATTGATAAACCGGAACTGAAGCTAAACTCCGAACGATTCCATTTCACTCAAGTCTTAGCAAGTTCTGCTAACGGCACTTGTAGCGCCACAGTGATTCGCAGCCAACACCTGCCAGGACTCCCTGGAAACAAGCTTTGGGGTCTGATTCTAGCTTTAGATACGGAAATTCAAGGCAAAGGAAGGGGCGCTTTGCTCTGTCTTAAATTTCCCAGTGGAGCAGTGTCTTGAAGAAAATACCAGTTCTCTTTGCTGGGGAAATACCAAGTGTCGGGGAACTGAGGCCCGGCTGGTGAGGGCGCTGGGTCCTCGCCATCACTTGCGAGGCTGCTGGATGTGCTGTGTCCTCGGGGAAGAGTGCTTGTCCATGGAGGCGTGGGGCTTCTGGTGGGCCACCTGGGCAGCCGCCGGGGGGAAGTCCTTGTCGCCCTGGCGGGAGACACGGAAAGCACTGGCTCATCAACCGTGAACAGCTGAGCGAGTACGTGAAGCAAGACGCAAAGCCAGCATCTTCTGGCTTCCCTCTGGGGACGGGGCGGGTGGGTGATGGAGTGGGGAACCTGTCGGCAGGTAGCAGCTTGTCTCCTGGGACTGCTGGGGGTCCTGACGCTCTCTGGAGAGCCCAAGCAGGCACCAAGGCCCGTGTCCCTTCCAGAAGGTGAAAAGCTCGCTGTCTCCGCCGCCACGCCATGGGATCAGGTACCGTATGTGTGACTCACTCAGAACTAAGCTGGGTGTTGGATGGCCTTCTTCTGCTAGAACAGTTCTTGTGATGTTTTTTGAACTGAGGGGCAAGACAGAACCAAATCCAGGGTCTTAAATGCAGATCTGCTGCTACAGCTGCGAGCTGGGCCTGGCCTGGAGCGCTCGTTGGGAAGGAAACACACAGGGCAGGGCTGGAAGCTGTGAGATAAGCCAGGTTCAACCAGCCGAGTCTCAGAGGAGGTACCCGGCTGTTTTTCAGGCAGGAATTGCCTTCTTGTGCATTTGTGACAGGGGCTGGGGTCCAGCCCACCCCGGGCAGGACAGAGCCATGGTGAGCTCTTGCCTGAGCTGTGGGGTGACCTCAGATTTGTGCGGGCATTTAATTTCCTCGCATGCAGTAGATGTGCCATCCGTCTGTCCCAGGTCCCTGGATGGCTGTGCTGAGCCGTCCCCAACAGTGGCATTTTCTTTACACATCATGTGCTAAGGGCTCGAATGGGCTGTGAGCCGCAGATCGATGGATGGAATTAGTGCACTGTCCCCCAAATGGGGGCTTGCTGGGGGGAGGTCTGCGGTTACAAAACCGTTAGGTCTCACAAGAAGAGGGGGCTCTTGAAAGGCAAAGAGAGTGACCCAAACCCATCAGTTTGGTTCAGAGGGCAGCAACTATCTTCTGTAACGGGCCAGACAGTAAATATTTTAGGCTTTTCAGGTCATACGCTCTGCACTCTGCCAGTGCAGCACGAGAGGACCATAGATGATACACATCCATGAACAGCAAGGCTGTGTGCCACTAAAACTTTATCCATGGACACAGAAATTTAAAGTCCGTGTACCTTTCACGTCACGCCATACAGTTCTTATTTCAAATTTTCAACCATTTAAAATGTAAAAAGAGTCTCAGCTCACAGATCACCCTGAAACCCTTTGCCGACCCTGGTTGAGCCTAAAGAGAAGGGAGACGGGCGAGGACAGAGGAGAGGCAGCTGCACCAGCTCAGGCTCCGCGTCCCCACCGTCCCATCTGCCCCTGACGGGCGGATGCGCAGAAGCACGCTCTATGGACGGGGGCGATTGATTAAGTGACCTCCGGACCTGGGTGGACAAGTGGGGTTGAATAAGGACGGGAGGAATCAGGACATCGCGGGCCGAAGCCCCGATGGGATGAAAGGGCTCTTACCCGGGCGATAACACCGGAGATGAACACGGTCGGTCTGGGTGGACTGGAAGACAAGAAGGAAAACACATTGACCATCACGACTCACAACAGAGGCACACGCAGGTGACGCGAATGTGGTTTCAGGGCCGTGTGACAAACAAGGACCCTCGGGAGGGCGCGGGAAGCGGGAGGCACACCTCTTCCCGTTATTTCATCACATGGACCCGCTGGCTGCTGCACTCGGGACACTTGCGGGTCCTCCTCCTGCGGAGGCTGACCTCAGGCAGAGCGGAGAACGATCATAGCAGACAGCGGGCGCGTCACCAAAGAGCCCTCTTTCGGTTTTTGGTTAATCCTTAAACTGTAACTGTGGGCGAGTGCAGTAGTTTTGGTCTCAAGAGATATGGACCTGGGCGCTCCCCGGAGCAGGGCAGGAGCAGGGTCATGCTGGATAAATGGGAGACTCCAACCAGGGAGCTTCCTGTCCTATGGGCTGAGGGGCTACCCTTTCAGAGTCCTCGCAGAGTCTACGGCTTCCGGAAGCTTCTAACCGGTGAGATCCCAGAGCCGATGCAAAGCTCCTGGCCCCTACAGGACCCCAAGTATTAAAAACATATGGTCCTTTGTATATATGTACCATATCTTCTTTATCCAATCCTCCATTGATGGACATTTAGGTTGCCTCTACGTCCTGGCTATTGTAAATAGTACTGCAGTGAACATTGGGGTGCATGTGTCTTTTTGAATTATGGTTTTCTCCATATATATATGGAGAAAACTCCCCATATATACAATGGAATATTACTCAGCCATAAAAAAGAATGAAATAATGCCATTTGCAGCAGCATGGAGGGACTTGGAGATTGTCATACTGAGTGAAGCCAGAGAAAGACAAATATCATATGATTTCACTTATATGTGGAATCTAAAAAAAGGGTACAAATGAACTTATCTACAAAATAGAAATAGAGTCACAGATGTAGAAAACAAACTTATGGTTAGAAGCAGGTAAGGGGAGCTAGGGATAAATTGGGAGATTGGGATTGACATATACACAGTACTATATATAAAATAGATAACTAATAAGGACCTACTGTATAGCACAGGGAACTCTACTCAATACTCTGTAATGACCTACATGGGAAAAGAATCTAAAAAAGAATGGGTATATGTAAAATTGATTCACTTTGCTGTACACCTGAAACAAACACAACATTGTAAATCAACTATAATCCAACATAAATTTTTTAAAAAAGTAAGGTCCTTGTGAAGCTCTTGCCATTTCTTAACCTCTTTCATGGTACTAAGCTGGCCCACCCTGTCACCAATACCGAGGGGACGGAATATAGGACCAAAGCAGTACATGTTCATCGTTGAAAAGCAACAAGCCAAGCACGTTAAAACCACTTGTAGTTCTACCACCTGGAGATAACCACTGTTAACACGTGGGATGTGCTTCCAGCCTTTCTTTCTATGGATAGACAGATGCACTTGTTTTCTTCTTAAATTTCCATTTTTCTTACCAAAAGAATCACCTTGTTTTGTAGTCTGCTTTCTGCACTTAGTATCTGGCGAGCTTACTTCTATGGTATTATAGACTCTTCTATGCCTTTAAAAAAATAACTGCATGTGTCGTAGCTTAAAAGCATCAGAACACAGTTCCAGGTAGTACATAGGTGTGCACACCTCTGAAATGCCTCAGTCAGAGGTAGGGGGACGCGGGAGCTGTAGATGAATGCAAGGCCGGCCAGTGGGGAAAGTGAGATGCTCCCAGAAGTGGCCAGTTTTGCTTAAGGCTGGTCTTGTGGGCAGGCAGAGCGGAATCCATCCCTGATTTGCCCAGCCCGCCTTCCACCAGCTCTGCTGTTCCACCCTGCCGCAGGGGTCCTTGTTTTAGCTTTCTTTTGCTGCAGGCAAAAGTCTCAGGATTCAGAAAGTTCACTGTTTACATCCCAAAGAGTTTAACAAAAACACCCCAAATTCCCCCAAGTAATTTCTGTTACTCCATGAGACTAAGAAACTTCAAGTCTTACTAAGCAGCACAGAAATGTTCCCTATATGACGTTAGTTTTGTTTTATTTAGCTTTTGTGGTGTGGTTAACTGGGTTGGGTTTTTTTTTTCTTCTTTTATTACAGATATGATTTGGCTGTGGAATCAATAGTCAGCCAGGGATGAACAAGTTTGGCTCAAGTGTTAAGTCCCTGATGTAGTACGTTTGGATTTGTTTGGAATCCAAGGAATCTTGCTTTGACTGGTCCAAATCACCCACAGGCTGTCTCCAGGGATTTCACGGCCAAGGGTTTCGCATCTGAAGCTTGAGAACCATGCTCTAGATTCTAATATTGTAAAGGAACCAAGAAACGGCATTCCACAGCATTTCCACCAATTTAGATTCCCGCCAGCAATGCACAGGGTTCAGTTTCTCCACACGCTCACAGCTTATTATTTTCTGGGGTTTTTTTGGGTAGTAGCCATTCTAATGGGTGTGAAGTGGTATCTCACTGGGATTAAATTTAGCAACTAATTTTAAGAGTAAGCTTTTTGCAGCAAGGAATAATAAATATCAATCTGTATTGATCCTTCAAGGTCTTTAGGACATAATCCCCCCCCCGCCCCCCGCCCCGCGGCAACAAAGTTCTCTCTCCTCTAAAAAACTGAAAAGGCCATAATTGACCATAAGGACATATGGCAGCTGCCTGTGAAAAGATGACAGAAGCCTGGCCTCTCGTGCCATACTTACGCGCGGTATCTGTTTTCACACAGCTCTTTGTCAGAGTGTGCAATGCTGGCTTTCATCAGGCTTGGCCAAAGAGCCCCAGGCTCAATGCCTTTTCCATCTACAATTAATAGCATCTCAAATTGGTAAACGATTGTCTATTACATTTATGTAGTAAAAACACTTTCTAAACTCTTTGAGACATGGTAGCTTAAATTCACAAACCCCAGTAAAGAGTCTGCTCTCGAAGCTGTGTTTGCAAAAACACACATATTTTAAATTCCATTAGGGTTCCACGCGAAGCATATCCTACGTTTCCAAGATTCTATAAACTGTGATAGCGGCTTTGAGGATTTATTTAATCTGATGAAAATCATTCTGACAGATGTTGTTTTGAAGAAGCAACAGTACTTTCTCGCAGGAAACAGAGACAGAGAAAAATATCATTCCTGTCCTCCCCACATCCTCAGGCCTTTCCAGTTTTTGAAAACCATATTTATTTAAATTTAAAGAAACTGAGAACCTGATGCAATTAGTGGGGATTAGAGCACCGGGAACCCTCCTACACATCAACAGAAACTGCAACTTCACCACACCTGGCCTGCGCACACGCCAAATGTTTGATGCACGTAGGTTTCCGGTATTCACCTGTCAAGGACCACATCAAATTCTTAACGGGGTCGTTTGTCCTTAACAAAAGTTTCCTATTCTTTATTTTATAAATTTCCTTGATGAATAAGGTTTATGCCTTATTGACATTCTCAGAAAAGGCAGAAGGCAGGACAAAATGCCAGACATGCTTAGTGAATGCATGACCCTGTGGAAAGCAGACGTCTTTAGGACTGAGTTTTCACGGTCTCATCTTTAAATGAAAGTCCCCAGGGCTAAGAAAACTGAGTTCATATCTTAAAAACTCTGCTGAACTCTAAAACAGCGAATACGGAAATAAATTTCAATATATTTTATTTCACTCATATCCAAAACACCACGTAGAAAAATAATTGAGATCACATTCTTTTTTCTGTCCTAAGGCTTCACAACCTGGGCTGTCAGCGCAGGCCCCGGGCGATGCGGACGTTTTCTGTCCAGCCCTGAGAGGTGTGAATCCACTGGCTGGTGAGTTGGGGCTGGAAGGAGCCTAGTGGTGACCTCGTCCAGCTTCCCGCCCACGTGGAGCGCGGCCACAGCCTTTGTGCCTTTGTGCCTCTGCAGACGAGGAGCTCGTGGCCCTCTGGGTGTCCTCATGGTGACACGGTCTCTGGCTCCCTGCCCTTCGCCCAGTGGCCCCAACCCAAGTCCACGACCTCCTCCGTGGGACAGGCCCTGCATGTTTGAGGAAGGTTAGCAGGGCTCTTTCCCAGACTCACGGGCTTGACTGCAAATTCCTTCCCGACCTCAGGCCCCTCCCCGCCTCCATTCTGCTGCGGCTTCTAGGGTTTTGCGCGAGACTGCAGTGGACACACTGAAGATAAGTTTCTCTGGCAGCCCAGCCTTCTGCAGGACACCCGTGTGCCTGGCCCAGGCACATGGAGGCTACCCTTCTCGGGGACTACAGAGAGCAGTTCAGCCTGGGGAAGCGATTCTGGGCGCCCCGAAGAGAATCAAAATGCTGACCGTCTTCCCTGGATTGCTGTTGATAAGCAACGTGGTCAGAGTGACTAGTGCCCGCTCCCTACGCTGGCCCACTTTCCCAGCTAGTGATATGGAGTCATTTCCCTTCTTTCCTGGAACTCCAGGGCGTTAAGCCCTTAGAAATCCTTTTTAAGGGGGGATTCCACCCTCAGAAAAGTACGGGGCTCCTTCTTCATCTAAGAATAGGCCTCCATGAAGTGGGACGGTCGGGTGTGGGTAGGATTTCTGCTTGGCTGGTCAGCCTATGCCTTCCCAAGCATCCTGACAAGGACTGGGGTCGCTGAGTTGCCATGCAGGAGTGTTTTGGGATCGGGGCGTGCACACACACACACACACACACACACACACACACACACACACACAATCAGTAAGACCGAGAAACCAGGCAAGTCACTAATCCCATTGCAAGTAGTCAAAAGGGCAGCAAAGGCATTGCCAAGAGCTCTATTTCACAGAATCCTTTTCATGTTAGCAGTTTTGATCTGGGTTCAAGGCAGTCCACCAAGTCATCCTCTGCAAATGCTTTCTCCTCTTCATGTAAATACGCTCTGAAAGAATCATAGCTTTTAATGAGTTGTTTGTTCTCTATTTTCTCTACAGGATGGGAATGATCTTAGACGGTAACAGCTACTACTTATTGATTACTTATCGTGGGCCAGGCACTGAGTTAAGGGCTTTACACAGAATTGTGATATCTAACCTTTCAACCCTACAAAGTAGAAACTGTTATCTGCATTTTACAGATGAGGGAACAGTAAATCAGAGAGATTCAGTAACTCGCCGGACAGTTGCACAGTAGAGAAGTGCTCCAAGCCAGACTTGGAACGAGGGCAGCCCAGGGCATTAGCCTGATGCCCTCATTTTAGGGCTGAGAAGTGGGTCACGGAGCAGCCTCTATTTTCAGGTTCTGCCTTCTATACATGATTTAGAGATGCAGATTTTTACAGTAAGTAATCTAAATGCAATCAGAGGATCCCTTACTCAACCAGGCAGTACAAGGTATTCAAATCTGCCTAAGCATTTACTTTCTGACTTGATAATGGATTTTTTTTTCCTTGAAAACTATCATTTATGTCTGTAGCACTCAACTAGGGTACAGAGTTCTTCCACATAAATTATTAACGCAACTGGTTCTCTTCAGCAGGTGTTATCCCAATTTTATGGGTGGCTGGAGGAGGCTGAACCTTGTTCGTGGTCCCAGAGGCAGAGCCTGGAGGATGCGGGTCTGGAGCTCTCAGCTTCGTGTTCTTTGTTGGGTCACGGGTCCCACCATCACCCACATCTCAGCTCGCGAGCTTCAGGAACAAAGCGCAGTGAAGGCTTCAAACTATCCGTCAAGTCAAGATGCAGTCAACACAGTCTAAGAAGGAGGCCCAGAGGAAAGGTGGCAGGTGGACGCCAGCTGAGTGTGGGTTCTGATGTCAGACCATCCTGGCTCTGCCAGTGACTGGCTGGTAGGCTGGCATTTGACCTTCTGAGGCTCAGTTTCTTCATCTGTAAAACGGGAGGCAGTGGACCCTCCCTCGCCAGGTGACTCTACGTACACATGCTCCCAGGCACATCGCAAGCACTCAGCAAATGGTAGGTGTCGGGATGAGGATGACACATCTCTAGCCCCTCCTTATGTCTCCACTGCTAATTCACAACTGGATCAGTGCTGCCTCACCTTCAGATCCCCTAGCCGTGCAGAATAATCCTGCTTATCTGGGACAGAAAAGCTCCAAGGAAGCAAAAGGAGGGTCTGGGATACACAAAACAGATGTCACCAAACCATGGACTTGAAGAAAAACTCTCCGGGCCCTCGATCTATTTGAGCCCTATTTTGACCTGATGGGAATGGCCTGGGCTTGGTTGTTAAGTTTCCCAGCCCACTGAAGACAGGGAGAAAGCCTGAAAGTGATGAGGCCACTCGAGCTCACAGCGAGGCTGCTGCCCTGCGGTGAGAGGCTCCATCCAGACCACTAGTCCTCCCCCACCCACAGCTCCTGGTCTCAGCACAGGAAGCAAGCACGGAAGGAAGCTGGTGGGGACACTGGCAGTGGTGGTGAGAGCACGGCGCCATCCAGGCTACATCAGGACCTGGGAGCGGTCATCACGTGACGTTCCCTCCCTTCCCGGTGAGAAAGCACACGAGCGCTCAGAAAGGGATTTTCCCCCGAGAATCTCCCTAAAAGTCAAAGCCACCTGGTGAGTCAGGGAGCACACTGCTCTCATGAACACTCAAGCCCAGAAAGCTGCGTCAAGATTTCAATTTCATTTTCTGACAAGCAGCTAACACACTGGGGGCGGGGAGGGGCGGGGCGGGGCGGGGGAGGTACTTCGTAGAGGGGAGTCTGGGCGGAGCCTGAGAAGGCGGAGATCCGTGTGTGTGAGTGTGCACACGCATGTGTAATGGGAAGGACATGATGCCACAGCACAGTGAGCTGAAGGAAGGGGCACAGTTTAATCTGCTGCTGTCAGCAGAGCGAATGGGGTCTAAGGCCCCTCTTCTCTTAGTGATGGAGGTGGGCTGGTCTGGGTCCTGCTCCCATGACAGATTCCTGGGAAAAGGCACCTCTTTGGTGACCCTCCTCATGAAAGGACAGAGCCTCGAGGTGATCTAGAAGCAGATTCCGCGGCTATATTTGGACTTTAATACCCATGGCTTTGTGTTTTCATAGAGTTTACGGAAAAATATATTCCCACCAGGGGTGATTTTAAATACATTTCCTAGTAAATAGAAGGAAAACGAAATCCTTCCTAGCCACTGTTGTTCTTGAAATATCTTTCTGCCTTGGTGTTCATTTATCTGGGTTATTAATTTTCTGGACACCAAAATAATAATTAGCATGGCTGGTGACCAGAGGGGACCCTCTCACTTGACTGCATCCATACATTTCTTCGTGTGTCATTCTTCAAAGCGTGACAGTCAAGGTTGTCTCCCGCCTTCCGCCTGATTGTAGGAGCTTCGAGACCTCCCACAAGATGGCACTGCTGGTCCTCTTCGCTGGTGGCTCTTGGGCCAGCAGGGCTTTGGCTGGCTCAGCCAGGACCAGGGTGACAGGGAGCTGGGGGTCCGCGGTGGGCAGGGGCTACTGGCACCTTAGGACAAGTGTGTTCCCTTCTCCCTAAGGGTTAGGTCATTGTGCAGGGAGCCTCACTAAAGGGAAATGAAACACGACTCAAGGGCTTTAGGCGAAATTCTAAATCTAGAGAAAATAATCAGGGACCCAATTCCTTGTAGGATTGGGCATGCGGAGTTTGTAATATCTTTTTAAAGGGCACGGGCAAAGGTGCTCTTCTGGGGGACAATGTCTGAGCTCGTGTTTACATCTTTGTTTCAACGAGGCCAAGGTTCAGCATCGGCTGTGGTGCCTCTAGTTCCCTGACTCAGGCCTGCTGATCCCAGGATGCCATGACTCTGGGACAAAGCCCAAACCCAGCCTGTGCCTCTGAGTCTGTCCTAGAGATGTGTGGGGTCCGGTCTCCAGGTGGGAGGATGCTCTTCTTTGGGATTCTAAAAAGCCTGCTCTCCAGATGACATTCCACCCACAGATGCTTGGCTGACTGTCGATCCAGATGCCAACACTTCACCACCTGCTAGTTTCGAGAAGGCGGCCACCCCAAGTACTGAGTGTGTAGGGCGAGGATGGCCTATGTGTAAACGATGTGTCCCACAGACACACAAGGTACAGTGACAGCTACCTTACCAGGGCCCGGGAAGCCCCATCTTCCCTCTAGACACGTATTTCCAGAAAGGCACTCTAAGTTTCATACCAATGCCCTTTACACACAAGACCGTCTCATCGTGTGACCTATGGCTTTCCCTCCTCTGTCTTCCCTCTGCTCTTACCTTATTCTCTCTCCTGTGCTGGATGCAAAGAAGATAAGATAAATACAGTCATGATTCTAATCGTTAGCTTGCATCTTATGGATTTCATACAGGGGGGCCTTTCTGGACCAGTATGTGTGTCTGCATTCATCACAATACAGAGTGGTCACCATATCTGATGAGAGAAACCCGGCCAGGCCTCCCGACAGTGCGGGGGTGAGCTGAGCATCTGTTTGGAAATTCACCGCATTCTGCCCCCGTCTCTACAGAGCTCAGAGCGGACTCAGCATCACAGAGGAAAGCTGTGAAATGCAGCGTTTGAGGACTGGGCTTTGGAGACAGATGGCTCCCGGTTCAAATCTTACTTCAGATGAGTAGGCTCCTTGGGCCTCAATGTCCATCTGTGAAATGGGAACAATCCCTATTTTATGGAACAGTTGTGAGTTCAAATGAAATAATGTAGATAAACTGTGCTTAGAATAGCATACTGCCTCCACTGGCAAAATCAGCTCCTTACAACGGGGACATGCTCTGGGCATAACCGGAGAATACTTTGTGTAACTATCAGATAATCTGGGTAACTATCACACATATGTATTAAACGTTCTAATGTTATGTCATTTCAGTAAGTAGCACTTACACTTTAAACCATCCCATCTTTGATTCTGAATACATCTGTTTCAGTGTCATTATTCTGAATTCCAATATAGGGAAGTACCAGTGAATAGTTAATGCTGACTAGACAGGCGCTAAAAACCAGGGTATTTATTGTCTATAGCTTAAAATCAGATCTTGTCGGCTGTCTTCAGGGTCAAGGTCATGTTTTATAATGGTACGATTTGGGGGAGGACAGTATCCATGGTTCACAGTACAAAGTATGTATTTTCTAGAGGACAGCTATTATGGCTTTAACAAAAGGAAAATGATCGTGTAAGCAAGATGTGTAACAGTAAAACGACTGTTAATAGAATTCCTGTTAGAAAGAAGTACACACTGATATTAAATAAAATACAGACACCAAAACACTCGTCTGGTCTGGGTCTACTCCCATCTTGGGTGGTGCAGGGGGCTGGCTTTACGTGGGACCAGCTCTCACTAGGCTGGTTCTGGGAGACCCTAGCAAGGAAAGAGGAGACACAGATTAAGTTGCTCTCAGGAGACTGCTAGGCAGGTCTCTCTTGGCCGTGGGAGCTTCGCCTCTTGCAAAAGTCAGGACATGGCCTGGGAGCACCAAACACAGCTCAGGTTAAAGGCAAGTACCTGGAATGATGGACAAGAGCATTTGGACTTCTCGGCTGCTGGATTCACCGGTAAATTACATCCTTAATCCACCCTCCAAACTCACGGCGCAGAGGGATTTGGTGAGCTGCTAGCGGCCGTCACTCCCTCCCTGGGCATCCAGGTACACCTGATAAGTGTGCGGTCCTCAGTGGTCTCTGGCTTCGCACACTCAGCTGCGGCCTGATTAAAACGCTGCCTCTGTGGATCATACCATGCCCTCAAGCCTTTATCCACAACTAACAGAAAAAGAGCAGGTACGCAGAAAAGTCAACCCACCGCCAATTCTGCTAACGTAAAAAAAAAGCCAGCTAGTGAGTTAGGACAACTTCCATTCAATCCAGTAG
Organism: Lagenorhynchus albirostris; assembly: GCF_949774975.1. Taxonomy (NCBI): domain Eukaryota; kingdom Metazoa; phylum Chordata; class Mammalia; order Artiodactyla; family Delphinidae; genus Lagenorhynchus; species Lagenorhynchus albirostris. Next base: position 8,959,715 of record NC_083097.1, read on the forward strand.
CTCCCACCCTCGCCCCCGTGTTCAGAGCAAGCCCAGAGCGCAGCCGGACAGACCTTGTCAAGGTCACTAAATTTGTGGGGCGCGCACGCGGGGCGCTGATCGGTCTTCCTTCTCTGCCTGATAGTGTATAGTCTGGGAAGCTCTGATCCCCTCCCCTGCCCAGGTTCCCGCCTGGGAAATCACTGCTCGGGGCCCTAAGGTTGGTTTTTGATCCATCAGTTTCATTTGTTGGGTTATTTGTGGATTCATCAGTGTCATTTATTTATCCACTCAACAGAAATATACATACGTATACACCCTGAGTGCCCAACGCGCCTCAGAATTAGGAAGCGCCGACGCCGCGTCAGGCCTGCCTCCCGCCTCCTGCCTGTGTAGTAGCTGGAGGACCTGCCCCCCCCCCTCGTGGCGGCCCTCCTCTTCCTGCTGCGTGGCGGGGCTCTGAGTTAGGGGCCAGGTGAAGACGAAAGTCCTCAGAGAGCTGGTCGTACAGGCCCCCCGAATGTCATCAGGAGGCCGACGCAGCACACCTGTGAGGTTTACCAGACGCTAAACCGGAAAACAGGTCGTCGTGATTTTCCAGAAATGGGTTTTCCTTATCTCAGTGTGGCCAGTCTCCATGACAACCACAAGAAAACCAAGCTTGTCCTCATCGACAGGAAGAACTAGCACAGGCTACGATCCTCCCTCAGATGGTGGTGGATGCGCATTCTCCAGGGCCGCTCCGAGCACGTGTGGGGAAGCAGAGACTCTCTCCGAACTTGGCAAGTAAGGGTTCCAAGTGGAGATGAAGAGCAGAAGCAGGCGTGCTGCCCTGCGCCCCACCCTGAGTCTCTCATCAGTACCCTCCCTGCCGGATGTTCCCTTCGGGGGTCTCCTCCCTTAGGGCCCTTTGCTTTCCTTGGGGGCAGCCAGATAATTTGCCTTTGCCACCAATGAAGCATTAACAATCAAGGCGGATGCGTGGGGCTGGGAGAGATGGGCCGGCAGACAGAAAACATTCTCACTGATGGCCAGGTGGCCAGGGGCCCCTGAGCCTCAGCTTCCTCATCTGAGGTGAGGGGCTAATTACCCCTGGATCTCACGGGGGTTTGGGGAAGCTCAGGGGAGCATCATGCGTTAGGCACGCTGCACGCAAGGCGTGACTCCAGGAGAGAGCTGTCGCGAGCTGGGCGTGTAAACAAAAGCAGATGCATCCCCATGTTACAGTGGGGAGGGAGGACTGGAGGATGGTCGTCGTACTTGGGAAAATTAGAGCAGAGAAGCACATCCTTGTGTCTGCAGGACGGCACCGATCCGAAGCCCGAGGCAACACTCGGGGACCGCAGCGTGGATCGCGCCAGGGCTTTGGGGGAAGAACTGAACAGGCCGTAATCTGGAGTTTCCTAGCGAGCCCAGTCACAGCTGGAGAGTCGGTCCCACGGCCACAACGAGGGCAGCTGGGATGAGGCACCCTGGGCCGACCTCTTAGGAGGTCGGTCATGATGAGCTCCTAGGGGGATTAGGGCTAAATGTAAACTCAGTGTTTAAGAGATCAAAGGAGAACCTATATGTTACATTGAGATGGCAGGCATGAACACAGCCTACCCCACAGCCCGCCTTCCACCATCGTTGGGCAAGTAAATCCACACCGAAGGGGGAGTGAGGGAAAGTGTGATAACAGCAGGGCCCCATTTCGGAGGCGCCTAAGGACACCCTCAGTCAAGGACAGTGACGGATCCCTGCCAGGAAGGTAAAGGATTTGAGATGCAAACTAAGGCTGGGGGAGAGGAAGAGCTGGGAGCCTTTTCCACTTTTCTCCTTTTTAACACCCATGGGCCCTGCAAGAAGGGGAGTTTTATTAGGGTCGGGAGAGGAGGATGTTTCAGTCGAAGAGCAGGTTCTGGCTGGGGGCTCAACCTGGCACTGTTGGGATCCAGGGCAGCACGGATGCCCAAGGCACGGCGGGTCCATGAATGTGAGTCTGTTCACCACCACCTGTGCCTGGGCCCATGCGTTAAATAAACACTGAGCAACTGCCGGTGCAGCCACAGGGCTGGGTACTGGAGACCCAGCGGCACCAGACAGCCTAACTGTACCAGGCTCTGAGCTCCTCAGGATGGACTGGGGCTCAAGACAGGCTACGTGCAAGTGGACCCAGGGCCCTGCTTCCTCTGCGTTTCTCTGGGTCACGTGCCACAGGCAACAGAACCCCATTGTTCTGCATTTTGTTATCGCAAACTAGAACACACTGCCTGACAAGTAGAAGCCCTTATGTGGACAATGGAAGATGGTATTTGAAACGAGAGCTCTTCCAGGGAATCTGGGCCACATGGTCTCTGGAGTAGAGGGTTTGCACAGCCGATGGCGGAGCTGTCACCTTGGAAACCAGAGAGGAGGACCTTAAGGAACGGTGACACCCAAGAGACAACCTGGAAAGGCGTGGAGCGCAGAGTCTGCGGGACAGTGGGTGCCTGCCTGAGACTGGCCCGGAGGCTTGCCCGGGGAATCGGAGGGCAGTGTTCCACGTGAGACACGTGACCAAGCACCCGGATGAAAATCACCTGCATCTGTCTGTGCTGCTTCTTTCACGCAGGCAGGTGAGGATGGAATGGGAGTACTAACTTGAAACACTGTTTTTAGAAGAAGTAATTTCTATCCCCTTCAGAGAACCCCAGTCAAGAGGAATTCTGAAGCTCGAGATGCCAGGTGTTGCTTTTCCTCAGCATTTGCTTCAAAAAGGTGCTGCTTTGAATATAGAGAAAAAAGCAACATCTTTATGGCTCAGTAACAGGGCTGTGAGATCCTAAAACAATTATTGGTGACATAAGTACAAACATTTTCTGCATCGCAGTCTTCAAAAACGATCGTAAGGGCAGATGGCATTGTATTTGTCTTCCTATCCTTTTCTGGAAGAAAAAAAAAGCAGCCCACCCCCTCCTGCCTCTTCCCTGACGGACAGAGGTAAGACGGAATTGGCCCAGGTGTCCCTGACTCTCTGGGACAGTCCGGCTTTAGGCCTCGGTCACGGTGTCGTTACTCATCGCGCCTCTTTTCACTCCCCAAAACACACCAGTCTAAACATGTTGCAAAGCCACTCCAAGCCGAGACACAGAATTCTAAAAAGATCCTCAACATTACCGGGGCTCTTAGGAGTTTCATCATGCGTGTTAGAAATGCTGGAACTCCTGGGCTTCCCTGGTGGCGCAGTGGTTGAGAGTCCGCCTGCCGGTGCAGGGGACACCGTGCCCCGGTCTGGGAAGATCCCACATGCTGCAGAGAGGCTGGGCCCGTGAGCCATGGCCGCTGAGCCTGCGTGTCCAGAGCCTGTGCTCCGCAACGGGAGAGGCCACAACAGTGAGAGGCCCGTGTACCACAAAAAAAAAAAAAAGAAATGCTGGAACTCCTGACTGTATGACCTGAAAACCCGAGCCGGCTTCAAAGGCGGCTCACATGTTCTCTTTCCATTGCTTTCCCTGAGCTGACCCTTGCCCAGCTGTGTTCCCACGAGGACTTCCCACGTATCACGATGTAGTGGAGGCTCTTGCACGCCTAACACTGCTTCAAGGTCAAGGTCAACGGTTCACTTTATTGTGTCCCCAGCACCTGACATAGTGCTTGGCGCACACAGAGGCTCAACGTATGCCGTCAGCACCAAATGAGCGGCATGTCCTGTAGCAGCTGCAGGGGGTGAATTAACCAGGGTGACTCCCTGGACGCTGTTTGTGGCTCACGTCTTAGGAATGCATGAAACTCCTCTTGCACCAGAGCCTCAAAGGCTTGCAAAGGAGCGATTCAAAATGTGGATTTGTTTTTGTTACCTACCAGTCTGGCTGGGCCAGATCCGCCCGTGATGGGGGCATAACCTGGAGCGTGTTCCCAAGCAAATGGGCTCTTCCTCCAGCTTTTGCCAGAATGATCTTGAAGAATAGTAAAGAGTCTCTCTCCCTATTAAGAGAGGGCTCAGGCTAAGAGGTACGTTTTCGAATCATCTCAAGTCTAACCGAGAGAGTGCTGACGGAACCATGCGTCGAGTCTCGGATGATAAGAACAGGGGCAGATGGAAGACAGAGAAGGGGGAGTGCCTTACCGAGACCACTTTCAAGAGTCTGAATTAAATTTAACAGGAGAAAAATCCATCAACTTTCTATATGGCAGTTCCTGGCAGATGCCCACAAGGGCTGGGTTTCTTTGCAGGACTCTTGCCATATTTCCCTAAAAGTCTCAAAAAATACAGGTGACCAGACTAAGGCCCAGGCTTAAAGGCAGCCAACCTTATAAAGAAACCGGAGTCTGTTTTATAAAGTGTGACTTCGCTTAGTGCAAGAGGGACCAGAATATCCAAGGCATTGTCTCCGGAGCTTGGAGAAGATGAAAACGGGCAGCTGCTATTCCGACCCTCGACGTGGACAGTTTTTAAGCTCCCTTTGCCTCTTCAGCTGGATTCTCAATATGTGTGTCAGGAGGAGTTGAGCGGGATTCTATTTTAGAATTTTGGAAGCATCATCAAGGGAGTCACCCGGTAAAGAAGCTCTAAAGGACTCTTTCCTCTATTTCCTCTAACAACGACAACAAATATACCAAAGGACCCGTAAGGGATGAGTCAATCATTAAACTATTAAGAAGTTGCTATAAACAGGCAGTGTTAATTTGATAATTCAGAACGGACTGGTACAACAAGATCTCCAAGGCTCATAAAGTACTGCTGGCTTTTGGCGGTAGCTAGCACCTGGGGTGCACATTAACTGCTTCTTTACCTGGCCGCCCGGGTGCGGGGGTACCCGAGAGCCTTCTCCTTGGCTGGTCTCCCAAGGCGCCCCGGTGGAGCAGAGGGCAGGGGCCTTCGGCGTGATGTGCCTCCCCTTTCTGTGGCTTTCAGAGGAGGGAAGGGAGGAAGGAGAGAGGGAGGGGCTTCCAAAGCACTGAAGAGGCTTCTCCTCGCCAGGTGCCCAGGTGCGTGACGGTGAAGAGCAGTCACAAGGGGGCGGCAACCTCTCTCCTGAACCCGGTAACAGGGCAGCCTGCTCCGCCAACCCCACAGGCGACATGTGCCTTTGTGCCTCAGTTTCCATTATGGTCCCTGATCTCGTACCCCAAATTCTTGGGGCCAGATGGGTTTCAGAATTCATATTTTTTGCAAATATTATAAAGGCACCACGTTGCCTAAATCACATACAATGAATATTCCTGAAAGGGTCCCGGGCAGCAGCCCACAGTCAAAACCATTACTATTTTCTACAGCAAAACGTATAGAGATTACACTAAGTAGGATAAGTAAAGAGTGTAAATAGCTGCACATCGGTTCCGTTTCTGCCACCATATGAGCTTTAGTGTGAAAATACGAAAACCTTTGCAGTTTTCCGAACCCTCCGGACTGTGCATTTTGCTTGCTCCGGGGACACTGCGGTACTTTCTGCTCAGTACCTCCTATGAGGCCCTGGCTATCACTCCCTCCACCACCAAGCAAGAGAAATGGATTTGGAATAAAGAAGACAGTACAGCTGTCAAGGGGTAAAGAGAATCATCGGCATTAGTCTGGGATTACACAGAGAAGCTGCGGTCAGTTCTGTACATTTATCTATAGAGAGTAAAATTTGATTCATGCATTTAAGCAAAACCTTTGGCAAGGCAGGATAAAACGACTGCAACCAGGGAATTCCTCCCAAATTGGCAGCCTGCCTCAGCCTTTTCTGGGTTCAGAGAACTTGTACTCATAACCCTGTCTCACATGTGCAGCTGAGCTCAGAGCCCGCTTTCCCACGTTCCAGCCACCTCACTACGAGGTGCGCAGGGTGGCTGGCTATACATGGGGAGCTCGGCCCCCTTTTGTACAGATGAGGAAGCCACTTGTGACAGAGGAGGCCATGTCGCCTGTGGTCACTGATCTGGGAGGGAGTGGAGCCCTGACAAGAACCTGGGTCCTCAGATTCTCTGGCAAACTGTCCCCCTTATACCGGTCACATGCACAGCCCTCAGGACTGTGGCCCCAAATACGTTCCAACCAACTCCAGTCCTGCGGCGTGATTTGAGTAACCTTGCTCGACTAATTTTTGGAAACACTGCTGACTGTCTCCTCCTCTCAGAGATTTAAATGCCCCTGGTACATGAGGGCCCTGAGACGTCATAAGGAAACCAGGTAAACTTCATTTAACCCATGTTTCCTAAATGCATTTGAACGTGGAACCCTTTGGGGCAGAACTCCTGTCAGCACTGACACGCCCAGACTCTGATTAAAGGCAGTTTCAGTTGTGTTTCTGACTGCATAGAGTTGAAAGTGGCTGATCCACTTGCAAAGACTTTTACCTCCAAGGCTGGAAGGGAAACTACAGCGATTCACCTCGAGGCCCAAGTCTAGGGCATCTATTTTTCCATTCCTTTTCCTCCCCATGGCCAGTTACCTCCAGTCATGTGGTGCTGGGGTCGCTGGATGGACAAGCCTGGCCCGCTCCACTGCTGACGGTTACCAAGGCTGTGGACGTGGCTCACAGACGCAGGGGCACCTCGTCACTTGTGGTGAAACAAAGCGCCCCCATCGAGGGCTGAATGCCCTCACCGGCACACGCCGTCCGTGCAAAACCCGGTCGACAATGGGCATCTTTAATGGAGAGAGGGGAAACCATCTTCGGTCTAAGACTCTGCCCTCCTCCGGCCTTCCTTTCCACGGCAGTATACCCTTTCCTGAGCCAGGTGACGAGGGGACAGCGGCAGATTTAGAAGTAAAGTGAAGTCATACCTTTGAGTTTTGATTTCTCCCTTGGAATTTATTCGATATATCCACATGTTGGGAAATTCTAGAAATTATGCAGTCAGGTGGGAAAGCTGGACCAAGTATCGTTGGTGGAACATTTGTTCCTGGGGCCATAACAAAGTGACGTTCATTTGGGCAATAAGAGTTTTGCCTTCCTTTGGGTAAGAGTACAATTGCCCTCGAAATCATGTGAGATCCCTAGAAACAAAGCATTTTTCAAACATGTGTTATTAGGTGGGATGAGAGAGCCACAGTAACCTCCAAACTCTGGACGGGGAAATCTGAGCTTCGCTCAGCATCGGCACTTGTATCAAGCAGTGGGACACTGAAAAGATGCCCCCAAACCTGAGAGGCAGGTGGCCTCCTGAGAACCCTGTGGCTTCAGTGTTCAAGAACAACCAGAGTGATCCACTTAGAGTGCGAGGGTTGCTTTCAGCTCGTGAGGATTTTGACTGCAAAGTGATGGAGGTGAAGAGTCCGTTACGGACATACTGCTCATAAGAGCTAATATTTCTCTTGCTCTGTGCCAGGAACTAATCCAGGTGCTGGAGAAGCATTAACTCATGTAATCTTCACAAGGGCCTGATCAGGTAAGATCTGTCATCAACCACAACTTATTTACAGATGAGGACACTGAGGCACAGAGAGGTTTAGTAAGCTGCCCAAGGCTACACAGCTAGTAAGAGGAGAAGCCAGGATCCAAACCCACAAGCCTGGGTCCCTAACGGTACCCAGTGCTTTTCAAAGGCCAAACCCCAAAATACTTTAAGGTCTTCTGCGACACAATTTTCTGAATTTACCCAAATGTCCCTTATTTTATAAGAAAATCAGACAGTGACAGACTGACTAGTTAAGACTAACTCACTTTACTAATCAATGACCGGGCAGCTGAGAAACATTTTAATAGGAGGAATTTCTTGCAACAGTTTCTGGGAGAAAAATTATCATGGGATTTGATCAAGGACGCACTTTTTCCTAACTTCAAAACAGGACCTGAGGTCAGAAAAAGCTTATCCAAATTTAATACATTAAATTACACTTAGGTCGTCCGACGGGTTTATGTAAACCTACACTGTAGGTCAGAGAATGGCCGTGGAGAAAGCAGGTAAGGCTCTGACAGCATGCCCGGTGCACATGGACTAGTCTGTTCCTGCTTCAGGAACAATGCAAACCACCCCTGTCTCTCCCTAACCTCGGGCAAGTGAGTTCTCCTTTCTGGATCTGGATTCCCACGACTGTGAGACACAAGGTGGACAGCTAGTTCCAAAACCCTCACGGAGAAGTCAGAGGGGAGCGGCTTTAAAGGGAAGCCGGTGATCTGCCTCCGAGGCAGTCGGCCAGGCTGCACGAGTCTGAGGCCGGTAAAATGAGTAATGAGAAATTAATCGAGGGCGTATATTTAGGCAAAGAGCGGTTACGGAGAAGCCAAGGCGTGATGGGAGCGCATACAGCAAGGGATTTGGTTTGCAGGACCCGTGAGGTTTCAGCTGCGCTCTGAAGGTGAGCGGTGCTGAGCACGGATGACACCTATCCAGCGGAGGCTCTGAAACAGACAAGCGCCTGCCCCCCGGTGGGGCAGGGGACCGCAGAGAAAGGACCAGGGGCGGTTCTCATATTTTCTCAACTGCAGGACGCTGGTTATCCCTGAATAAAGTTTCATATTCACAGTACTTCACAACGTAGCACCCGGTGGGGGACACTGGTGGCACCAGGGCTGCTAACAGTGCTGTTCTCCCTTTAACTCTCCATGATCCCACCAGTTTGGTGCCTCACCGTGATGTCATCACTTCTTCCGAGGGGCTCCAACTCTTAGTCAGTGCTAAGAGCTGGACGGTACCCCAAGGAGCTGAATCATCCTTTAACAACGCAAAGGAATCCCACCAGCGATACAAACTTGCGCTTCGCTGCAACTCCATTTAGCAGGCAGCTCCTAGAGGGCGTAGGCTGCCAGAGCACGGAAACGACTTGGGGGCACATGTGACCAGATTATTAACTTTGAGGAGAAAAAGTTTAATCTTCAGTTATTAATTCTTCTCTAGTCTGGAACTGCTTTAACTATTCTCTATCAGATGGCTTTGATCATGACCCACAATAAAAACCTGGGTCATTAACACTTGTGACCCAGTGTGCACACACAGACACACCTGAAACAAGCAATTCTGACTCTTACAGCCTGGGATGCACTCTCGTATTTTCTGCTTGATCTTATTCTATTTAAGAAAAAAAAAAATGCTGGTCTGTCTCCAGCTGAACGGACCTCAGGATCTACCAATGGACCACAGCCTACAGTCTACTCTGAGGAAACGCATGAAATGATAAACTTTCCTGAGCCTCCATTTTTCTCCGTAAATATAATAATGCATGAAAGTTACTGTAGGGTTTCGCAGGTAAACTCCTGCACCATAGGGCGATTACAGGAACGGATGTGGAGACTAACAGCTAAGGCTCTGACCAAGACACAACGTCCTTGGACCAGATGGCAAGGCACTGGCGGGCGGCTTGAGTGTTGTTATCAGGTGAATGATTTTTCCATTAGAGTAAAACCTTATTTATCAGATGTCACTAATTTGAAGTTTATATCCCTTAGGAGAAAGGTTGGACAAGTAGGCAACATAAACAGAAGAACAGGAAGAATATTAAAACCCCTTAAGAAAATAAGGTTTGGGGAAGAAACCCCAGAACCCTACAGTGAAAATATTATTTGTGTGTTACCTGTAGACACAGATAGTTGATATGTTTATTACAAAGAATTCTTACTTTTGCATGAAATCACATCTCCTCTGTGAGGGATTTTACTGGCAACACTCTAATTAGACAAGTCTGAGTTACGGTAGGGTCACAAAAGCGACAATACCACATTTCTTTATATTTTCTAACTTGGAATTCCAGAAAGTATATCACACTGTTATTGAGGAGAATTAACACGAATTCGTAAAGTTCTACTGCATGAGGTTATACTTTACAAGAGCTGTTAAGTTTGCTATTCAGAATATATACACACATTCCTATAAAGAGTCAGGCAAATGACTTGGGATGGCGGATAACAAATGAAGTCCAATTAATTCCACGCGATCCCACATCAGTCTACTCGAGGCAGCGTAGCTGTTGCCCAGGGTACGAGAGCCAAACAGAACGGGCCCCAGAGAGGAATGAGCTCGACAGGTCAAATGCTAAAGACATTCCACCGTCGGAGAAGGTTTCCTATCCCACCCCACTGTAAACTCCCCGCTGCGCTTTGCGGAGGGCTGCAGACGGGTTTGGCTAATGCTGGGTTGCACGGGGTTTGTGGTTTTCTCTGCGGCTGGGCCTCCCCAGCTGGGTCATAGGCTCAGGTGTGCTAGGAATTCCCAAGGGGGGACCACCAGCGATGTCGGCGAGACTTCTCCGACTATGGGACTCTTAGAATTTTTCTTTTAAATTTTAACTTTTTATTTAAAATTTGCGAACACAAGCAAGGACAGAAAGCGTAGTACATGCTGGCACCCAGCTCCAGCAACTAACTGACTTTCCTCTTGCATCTGCTCCTCCCACCTCTACTTTGTTGCGTTGGTGGCTTTTAAAGCGAATTCCTGATGTCACGTCATTCCATCCATAAGCATCTGAGCAGGTATCTCTAACAGATGAGGACTTCTGACAGAACAAAATGATACCATTTTAGCACACCCAATACAACTTAACAGTCATTTTATAAAATATCACATAATTAATAATGTGTTCAATTTTCCTCGTTGACTGAAAATTAAATCCTTTTTCCCTTGGTTTGTTTGAAGCAGTAAAAGAATACTCGGAGCTTTAACAAACATTTTTTTTTTAATATTTTTAAAATACTTTAAAAAATGCTGTCCTGATTGTAGTCCCTGAGTTGTGCTGCCTGAAGGTCGTTTCCTGGGCCTGCCTTGCCCTGTGCGTGCCCACTGGCTGGTGGGCGATTCATGGATGTGGAACCTAAGGCCGCACGGCGGCCGGCAGCCTCTTGGGAGGGGCCGCACAGGAACCCCGAGGCTACAGCAAGACAAAGGCGGGGGTGGGGGGGGTGGGGGTGGGGATTGGGGCCACAGGACTCTTTTTTATCAGGGTATTTTACAGGGCTGAACTGCTAGGAAGCAGGCTTTGAAAAACGCTACAGAAGGAAGGCACCCATATCTCACAATGTCATCGAAAAATGTGGCTACTGTAAAATAAGCTGACATTTACTCCTTGTAACATGTCCCAGGGCAGGTCCTCAAAAGGGAAGGATGGTTGTTAGCACTCAACCAGATTTATCACATTTCTCTCATGTTCTTCAGGGCAGTGACTCAAAATGTGGTCCCCGCACGGCAGCATCAATTCATCGGGAACCGGTTGGAAAGGCACATCCTTGGCCCTGGCCCCCCGAGACACGCTCAACAAGAAACTTGGGGGCTGGGCTGGCGATCTGTGCTTCATCCACTCCCAGGAGATGCTGCCATGACTCAGGCTGAGAACCAAGCTGTCCCCAAGGTCACCGTGCTTGCGGGGAGAGGGGAGGTCCAGTCACCTCCACCTTCACAAACAACTTGGGGAAAATTCGCTACCGCGTGTCCCGGCAATGATACAGACCAGGGAACAGCTTTTAATCTGTATTAACACACACGCACACGCACACAAGAAACACACAAACAAAATGTAAAAACTATCCCGCCCCCCGCCGTGCCCATCCAGAGTAACTCCATCCTCAGGCTCTTTTCTGCGTGATGCTGTTGGCCAGGCAGCACGCAGAAGCCTCAACCAGCTTTATCACGGACAATCCTCCGAACAAGATATAACCACCCCATCGCCAAGACGGTAAACTGAGGCTCAGGGCACTGCAGGCAGGCACGTGGCCAAAGCACACAGCAGCTGCGGCAGAAGCGGCTTTAACGAGCACCCTCCCATCCTGTGCCCATGGCGCCAAGATGCCTGCAGGAAACGTCGCCACAGCACAGACAGAGCGCGAAGAGTCACGGAGGTCCGCAAAGCGGTCAGAGGGGAAGTCAGGTGCATCGGGTCTCGAAGCCTAGGAGGGGCGGGGACGCTCGGAAGCAGAAAGGGAAGCAAGGACCAGACCCAGTGGTGGGCGCAGTGGAAAGGGCATCACGTGGGGATGTGGGCGGAGGAGGCACACCTGGGCTGAGGAAGGTGCGCTGCTAGGTGTAAGGCCAGCAGGTCCGGGGAAGGGCCCAGGGAGCCAGACGGAACCTCCGCCAAAGTGGCTGATGCAACCGACACCTGACATTGCCACACCACTCGGCCCCGGTCTTACCGCTCCCCGAGGGGCGGAACCAACGGCTCTGAGGCTGATGCAACCGACACCTGACATTGCCACAACACCCGAGAGATTACCAAAAAAGGGCTGCTTCACACAGCAAGCACCTCCCCTGCGTCCGCCCCTATAAATTTTGTTCGCGCCCACACCCTGGCGCGACGTCTCTGGCCCCTCTCTCTCGGACCAGTGAACCTCGCCCGGGAGCGTTCCCAAACAAAGCTTGTTTAAGCTCTCCTCCGTTTTTTGGTGCCGTTCCTTACACTAGGTGCCTCCTGTAGGTGATGGGGAGAAACCTCCCTGGGAATGTCCTTCAGCCCCGTCAGCTGAGAGCTCTGCGCCTGGCTGGTGAGAGCCGGGCGGACTGTGCCCTCCCACGGGAAAATGCCCAGGCTCCCGGCTTAGAACCAGGCTCGGCCGCCTCTGTACACCCGCTCAACCTGTCCCTCCCGGGGGCTGGCACTCGGGGCTGCCGACGGGCTGCCTGCAAGGCGGCTCCAGTGCTCTCGGGCTGGCCTGTGCCCAAGGTGTCGCGCCATGCCTACTCCAGAGCCCGGCATGCAGTGAGAGTTCCAAGGAGGCAGGAGAAACTTTTTTAAAACACAACTTTAACCTATGGTGCCCTTAAAGCATTTAAGCAGAGTTCCACGGAGCCCAGGTGGGGCAGCCGAGGCCCAGGTGGAGTCTGAGGGTGAGCAGGAATCAGCCAGGTGAAGGGGCGGCTCCTGGCCTCTATCATCTAGTCCACAGAGCCGCAGGGCCCAGGATGGGAGAATGCACAGGCAAGCAAGGCCTGGACGTCCTCAGGGAGCCCTCACCCTCCTGGGCCTCCGAGAGAGAGTGCAGGGCAGAGAGGAGCTGAGGTGGGCAGTCATCTCCAGAAGCGAAGCGCAAATGGCCCAGAGTCCCGCCCTGAGAGGCAGAGTCCTGGGGCCCGGGCCTGGACGGTGGTGTGTGTGTGTGTGTCTGTGGTGATGGTGGGGCTATAGATGTTCCCCTGTTAGGGCTGTAAGGTACGAGGGGGTGGGGTGAAAGAGAAGTGGGCATGAAGGGCAGGGCAAATGGGATTTAGCTCGCCTTGGACACGCAGATGGAGAGGCCTGGCAGGCAGTCAGCCGTTCCAGCCTGAACTGGAGAAGTGGTGAGGGCTGGAGATATGGCCCTGGGGTTATCTACACCCGCAGACCATGGCTAAGGGCCTATCTGCACATGCATTGTGTGAAAACTGTGAGTGGAAATGAGATTACCCCAGGAGGGCACCGAAGGGAGAAGAAGGGATGGAGAAAACTCGTAATGTAGCTAAAACAATGACAACTGAGGGCTTTATCTGAAACCCGAGTGAATGTAAAACTTGAGCTCTTGAAATATTTGAAATTGTCAAACATGACACAAATCCTGCCCGGGGGTACCTGCTTCCCGGTTTTGGCACGAGGGGAGAGCAGAGGATTCTGCCCTTCTGCACACCGCAAGGGACAAGCAGGACCGGGGAATCCGCGTGGCCAACAGTGACTGGCAGCTCCCAGCTGGCTGCATGGCCGGCCTCCAGCTGGTGTGGGCTTGACCCTTTCCCTTCATTAGAAACCATTAGAGTTTCACCTGCCAAGCCAAAGCTCCACATCTGCCCCGGACGGGGTGCGGCTGGGGACACGATTACCATGGTTTGAGAAGAGCATCCTAATGGGATCCTCCCGACTGGTGCTCTGAGGACACACGGGCCCCTTGAGTGTCACTCTTGTGGCTTTAAAATCCTCTGAGCTCCTACAGTGCTTTGTCTCCTGTTTCACTCAGCTGGTGTTTCTCACCGTCCTGTCCACAGGTGTATACACCCTGTGTCCCTGACTAGACCAAGACCAGCTGATTCAGGCAGAGGTCCCTAAATCACACTGCCCTCTGAGTGAGTCCTCAAGCACCGCAGGGGTTCAGAGGGGCAGTAGATGGTGCTTCCCCCCCAAGCAGAGACAATCTCGGTGCAAACACAGCTCACGGGCAGCCCGGGAAGGACTCCGGCAGGTGGTGACCCTGTGCTAAGTGAGGGGCTGTTACGGGCTGAATTGTGTCCCCCAAATTCCTATGTTGAAGTTCTAACCCCCAGCACCTCAGAATGTGACCTTATTTGGAGACAGGGTCCTAAAGAGGTCATTAAATTAAAATGCGGTGATTAGGGTGGGTGTGCCCTAATCCAGTATGACTGGTGTGTCCACAAGGAGAGAGAATTCGAACACAGAGGGAAGATCACGTGAAGACATAGGAGAAGATGGCTGTCTACAAGGCCAGGAAAGAGGCCTCAGAAATCCACCCTGACGACACCTTGACCTTGGACTTCCGGCTCCCAGAATTGTGAGAAAACACATTTCCATGGTCTACGCCGCCCAGTCCGTGGCACTTTGTTCGGCAGCCCCAGCAAAGTGATACAGGGGCACGTGCAGCTGCACGTGTAGAAGGAATGCAGAGGGGAGAAGTCCCCGGGGGCTGCAGGAATGCGGGAGCAGCTTATGCGGGGCCTTGAGGTGAGCTGAGAGAACCTTCCAGATGGGCGGTGCGGCAGTGCACAAGTGTGGAGGAGGGCTGGGCGCTGTGTGCTCTCTGCTCAGGCCTGGATTCATGGAAAAGTGTGGGACCTGGGGTCTGCAGCGAAGGTTGGATGGAGTGACGCTGGGTAGGGCCTTCAATGACAGGTTACAAAGAGCAGGGGCTCCAGAGACCGACGTGGCGCAGTGGAAAGTTGTGGACCAGCGCCGGGCGAGCGTGCGGTCTGTAAAGAAGCCCTGAAGCCCTGGTTGAGGAAGCCCTTGGCTTCCCGATGAGCAGTATCTTGCACAAAGCTGGTGTCTTTTCACCCTGCGAGGGGTTATTATTTTATCCCCATTTTATACCCCCAAAAGCCCAGGTTCTAAGAATTACGATATATTCCTACCACCACACAGGCAGCAGGTCACAAAGCTGAGACTGACACCCAAGTTTTCTGCCCCTAACTCCTTTCCACTGTAGAGGTCGAGAGGAGGCTAGACCTCCCCAGGATGCTATCCCTGCAACCGCGGGCAGGCTTGGTGCGCCCTGAGGAACCACAGAGCTGGGCAAGCAGTCGGCACCCACCCCACACCCGAGGTGAGGACCAAGGGCAGGAAGACACGCAGGTTCTGGATTGGACGCTGAAGGGCAAACAGCACAGAGGCGTCTGAGGGCTGAGCTGAGGGAACATGCACGGTGTGAGAGGAAGTCTCGTCAGTCTGCCTGGGGGTGTTTTTGTTATATTTGAAAATGGAGAAGGTGCTTAGGGCCGGCAGGGATGCAGACTTGCTGTCCAATCACTTACACTAAGCTGAGGGCCCTTCCTACACTGAATGAAGGTACATGTGGGGTGTAGGACCCTGAAAATCATGCCGGAATCTAGACCTTTGAAAAGTTGTCTGATGTGATGGAAAATTAGAGGAAACCTGTTATACAAGTTTAGACATATATGTTTTGATACAATATGGCTCGAAGAGGACAAGGGCTCTTAACCCAAGGGTCCCAGAACTAAAAATCAGGGCCCCCATGAACTAGGGCTAGGGGAAAACAAGCAAAACCCAAACCTGTATCTTTATTTTCATTCTCTTTTTTTTTTTTTTTTTTTGTGGTACGCGGGCCTCTCACTGTTGTGGCCTCTCCCGTTGCGGAGCACAGGCATCGGACGCGCAGGCTCAGCGGCCATGGCTCACGGGCCCAGCTGCTCCGCGGCATGTGGGATCCTCCCGGACCGGGGCACGAACCCGTGTCCCCCGCATCGGCAGGCGGACTCTCAACCACTGCGCCACCAGGGAAGCCCTTCATTCTCTTTTGTTACGAACTCAGGCAACAAGCCACGGTCGTATCAGCCGAACCTGTAACTCTTATGTCACGCTCCTGCTGTTGCAGATACCTGAAACTACAGTTTACATTCATCACCACTACAAAGTGATAGCAGTGAGCATGAAATCTTGTGATTAAACCTCTAAATAAGTATAGCATAGTTTAAAGTGCTATTTTGATAACTGCATTTCATACCTCTTATGGTGAGAAAACCTGTATTACAAGGAGTAAACAAAAACAAAATCGGGAACAATATACAGGAAAAAATTCAAAAGCATTTGAAAAACGAGGAAACATAGATGGGCAGAGTGTAGGCGCTCCTCTTAGGAAAGCAGGGATTTCCTATGTAGGTCCTTCCTATGGTTTGAGCCTCAAATGTCGCCGTAAACTTCCCAGCACCCACCGTGGAGGGAAATACAGTTGCTGAGCTGCTACTTTTAGAGGCGAGAGAAGGGAGGACCCACCCACAGGTGGAATGCTGCAGCGCTTTAGATGTTGTAGCCTGATGCCCTGGGTTTGCTCCTTGGAGGGATGTTGCTGCATCTGGTACGACAGAGTATTCGTGACATGACGGGAATGGCGCTAAAGAACTCGGGGAGTAACTTCCCAGGCCACAGGCTGCTGATGCGTCCGCCCACCTGCAGGTGTCACTCAGGTAGCTGAGTCTAAGGGCCGTGCCCCGCCCCCTCCCCAAGGGACATCAGTAGCAGCCCGCCCCTGCGGGAGCAGCATCCTCCAACCTGGAGAGACCCAGGCGAGTGGCAGTCATCTGCCTGTCCTTTGGGCCACTTAACAGGCAGATCCTGAGGACCCCGCCAGGGGTCTCATGAAATAGTTGCTGGGTCACTTCTAGGGAGTGAAGAGCCCCCCTGAAAAGCGATTCACAAGAGTTTACCTGGGGAGGAAGCAAAAGACGAAGGCGAAGAATTAACACAGTTTGGGAAAGGCGCGGGTTAATGAGGGTTTTTAGGCCAACGGGGGCATTTTCCTGATGCCGTGGAGACAGATGAGTAGCCACGGGAGCAAGGGGAGCTCTCCTGCCTCATCCATCATCCGGGCCCCGGGGCCGTGAAACCTCACCGTGGAATTTTCACAGGGAGGCTGTACCAAGGCATTTATCACTTTCTTCACGTGTCAGCTTGTCACATGTAACAATTAATTTGATGATCCCAAATTGGACCTGGCAAGAAGCCTCTTGATGATACGGCACGCCTGGATTTGGCAAAGATGAACACCGTTTTTTAATTTCGCCGGCAGAGATGCAAGGATCAACGGGGACGCGTTTATAATTCCCATAGCACTCAGCTCGGCGGGCAGCTCACAGCCGCGTAGCCCCTTTTCCCCTAACAGCTGTGGCCAATTTTAGGAAGCGCCGCGTCCCAGGGTTGCTCACCGATCATTTACGGTTTTCAGAGGTGAACAGGACATGAGGAGAAGCAGAAAGTGAGTGCCATCAATGGAGACTCAGTGGGAAAACAAGGGTGAATAAACTCTGACATTATGTCAGGAAGAAATGAACATTTGATTGGGGAAACTGATTTATGATGAATTTCTCAGGAACACATTAACGGTGCCAAGCAAACTCCCATTGGACTAGACATTGTGAGCAGCCAGAAGAAATCTTCTCATCTCTACCCCTCCACCCCTCCTACAAGCAGCTGCTAACTAAACCTTGTCCCTGTGGCATGGGAGGCAGCTGCTGGCTGCCACCCACCCCTCCCGACCCCCGCCAGGTCCAGATGCCCCGGAATGTCCCGGCCATCCTAAGGAAAACCATCTGGGGGAAAACGTTGGCATCTAAATGAAGATGCTTAGCCACTGACAGTGAGGTCCTCCCAGCTCACACAGCTCACACCCACCACCCAGCAACGGACCCTCACACAGAGTCTTTCTGGAAATTGCTCTTCCCGACCACCCTTTAAGGGACGCAGTTAGGAAGGAGCCCACAGAATGTCAATCAAAGAAGCTGCACAGCAAGACATTCAGTGCTCGAGGTACCGAAAAACCCTCTTCACACGTCTTTATGCTCCCGGCCGCTGCAGCCGCAAAGTCCTGGCCATGAGAAGGGACAGCCATCCTTCAGAGCCACGCCCCGTGGTGAAATGTCAACGCCAAAGAAATACAGACAGACATGCCTTACGTATCTGCGGCCTCGCCTTCTTCTTGCTATCATGCTCTCCTCTAAAGAGTAAGCAGTTTACGAAAGAAAAAAAGGGAACCGTTTCCTCCTTCCAAAACAGTACTTACGAAAACAAACTTTTAAGCTGATAGAAGAGGGAAGATACCATATTAATAGTGCATTAGAGGGACTTCCCTGGTGGTCCAGTGGTTGAGACTTTGCCTTCCAATGCAAAGGGTATGGGTTCAATTTCTGGTCGGGGAGCTAAGATCTCACATGCCTCATGCCCAAAAAACCAAAAAAAAAAAAAAAACCCCAAAAAACCCAAAACAGAAGCAACATTCTAACAAATCCAATAAAGACTTAAAAAACATAACCCATTAAATAAAAAATAGATGAATGTAAAAAACCATGGAAATTAATTCAATTCCCCGTGTGTGTGTGTGTGTGTGTGTGTGTGTGTATCTATCCTATAAATATAATTTGAGTTGCATGAGGTAGTGGTACAGCTGGTCCAACTGAGGTCTTCCAAGTGAGTCGTTCTATTCCACCTTATGCTTTGTAAGAACAATGCAGTGGCTGCAGAGCTGTGGAAACAATACTAACCTCCTCGGGCTCATCCTAACATGCCTATTGTCAAGCCCACTTCCTTGGGACACTTGGGGAGAAATAACAGATGAGAAACAGAGGCACATACAGGAACGATCATTAAGAATACCCAGGCAAGAGAGAAAACAAAACAGTTTGGGGCATTTTTAGCAAAGGAAAAGACAGCATGCTACAGTCACTAATTACCACATGGCACTTTGCGAGGAGAGATGATTTTGCAGGTTCTGGGCCAGATACTAAAGCAAAAGAAGAAATGTGTGAAACCAAGCTCCTGCCTTATTAAAAATCTTGGTCTGAGTTGGCTCTACATTTTATTATATGTCATGATCTTCATCCTCATTACACTGAGTCATGACACCTGCAGTGTTGACAGGGCTCCTGAGGATATAAGAAGAGGAGGCTCGTCCATCTTGCCCCGCATCTTAAGGGGCCTGGCTGCCATCGCGTGCATCTGCCAGGCGTCCATGTGGAAGATTATTGAAGAAACGCTAAAATACAAATGGTGCATCGTTCGGCGGCAGAGAGGCACATATAGCACAAAAGTAAACCTGAGAGATTTGCTTAATGAGCCATTGAGCACAGAGTCCATTTCACCTGTGCTACCCTAAAAATGTCATACAATAATTTTTAGTAAAACCTTTAAAAAGACTTAAGAACACAGCACGTTTCATCCTGCTTAAGCCTGACATGGTTTATAAACACCTACCAGGAACTACTCTACCACCGAAGAAATGCAGAGGAGCTCAGTGAGGACTGAGCCATCTCCCCAAGTTTCTGGAGGACAAACTTATGTTTTCTCATCTCCTCCTGAGTCTAGGGGCGTGCCCGCCACACAGCAGAATCGCCATAACCAGGTGAGACTGTTGTCAATTCATGCTGTGCTGTTAGCTCTCTTCAAAGCGGGCAGATATTCATCGCCCTCATTCTGTTTTCACTATAAAAGTTCTGTAAGGGAAATAGACTGGTCTACAAATCTAGTGCTACAGATGAGGGGACAGACCCCAAAGGTTAGCACTCTACCTGGGACCACCCAGGGGCCACGGGCCAGGACTCATGGAGCCGGCTCCATCCCCCAGCCTGGGCCTTTCCCAGGCCAAGCTGCTTTACGCACACTTCAGGCAGACACGGAAAGCTGGTTCTTGAGGATGACGTGTACCTAAGTTGCTTGATTTCATGGTCATAAGGGTGGTCTAGGACTAAAAAGGAAGCTGAGAAGACCAACAGATAAACTAACAGATGAAAGGCCTGAGTGGGCCAAGCTCACGCTTCAAGGAGAAACATTTCTCTTTTCTGGTTCTGTGTCCCCCTAAGGAGCCCTTGTGTTCACCCCCAGGCCTGGGTTTTCAGTGCCTCTCATCCAGGACGATAGCCATCTGGGCACGAAGCCATAAGCTCTGAATGCCCAGAGATGCTCGGGGTAGAATGTCCTCATCTTCCCTGGAGGAGAGGAGGGGGTCAATATGCGACAGGAGGGGGAAGGGCACAAACTTTAAAAGAAAGACAGCCGTTGAGGACATGACATAAACTAGTTAGAACCAACTAGGTCCAAGATGGCGGACGAGCTGACTTCCACTAGACCTTGAGCCTCAGTGTACGCTTCACTGTAGCACATCAACATGCTAAATGACACACCACGGGTGCCATGACAGTTCCAAGGCTGACCATAAAGGTCAAAAAGTGGGTGTTGGCCCAATTCCTGGAAATCCCCACCCCTTCCCCAAAATAGCTGGAATAATTCTCCCGCTCATTAGCCTATGAAATTACCCACCCCTATAAAAAATGACAACCCCGTTATCCCCGGGCCTCTCGCCTTCTGAGATGGCCCACACTGTCTATGGAGTGTGTATCTCCCTGCATAAACCTTCTTTCACTTTACTATGGCTCGCTCTTGAATTCTTTCCTGCGTGAAGCCAAGAACCCACACTCGGCAGCTGTCCCAGGGACTCACTCACCTGAGACCTGGGATGTGACCATCCTTTTGCGCTCCGCTCCGCTCTCTTTCCTGCAACACATCGACCCTGCTGACCTGAGCCTCTCTCCCCTTCAGGCTCCTCTCTGACCCAACTAAGGCAACAAAGGCATTTCTCATAGAAATCCACCCTTCACCCTTGCTGAAGGTGGGAAGGGTTTGCATTCGTTTACATATAACCACATTTGGAATCTCTGGCAAAATGAAAACAGACACTCCCATTCTTTAACAGTATTTGTCTTGGGTCCATGTGACACCACCCTTCCAATTTAAGCCCTTCTTTCTTTTTTTCCACTTAAAGTCGTAACAATTTAGTAGCCGTGAGGCATCGGTTTTACCTTGCTGCCAACTTTCTCTTACTTGCACTTTCCTGCTCTGATTTCCTTTCCTTGCAGCCGACTTTGGGAACCTCAGAGCTTCTTAAATTGAGTCTTGGGCCCCGTGTCCCCCATACTCGGGGCAGGCGCTTCCTAAGGGGATGGTCGTTTTCCGGGCTCTGGGGCTCCGGCTGGAGCAGCAGCTGACGTCACTCAGGCCGAGGGGGCGTGTCTGGGGTGGGGTGGGGTGGGGTGGGGAACGTGCCCTTGTGGGAGGGGCCCCGGACACTGTAGGGCTCCTTCAGCAGAACCCTGTGGAACAGCAAAGCCTGTTGACAACTGGGCTGGAAGGAAAATCACAGAATCTCTTCCATCTTAAATGAGCTTAGCTGGAAACCGGTATCTATTAATACAATCCTAGTGCTGAAAATAGATCTCCGGACTTTAAAACTCTAAGTAGAGTTTTAGGCTCTCTTTTCAATTATTTCTCTCCAACTCCTTGTGAAAAGAGGGCTGGTGACCAGAATACAAGGGCCGGGCAGCAGAGCAGCAAGTCTCTGTTGTTGCTTTCAATAATAGTAAAGGACTTTTTTTTTTTAAAAAAGGACACTTTTAAAAAACTTTTTTATTTTACATTGGAGTATAGTTGATTAACAATGTTGTGATAGTTTCAGATGCACAGCAAAATGATTCAGTTATACATATACATGTATCTATTCTTTTTCAAATTCTTTTCCCATTTAGATGGTTACATAATATTGAGCAGAGTTCCCTGTGCTATCCAGTAGGTCCTTGTTGGTTATCCATTTTAAATATAGCTGCGTGTGTTTGGAATCATAGATTTGGGTTCAAATCCTACTTCCGTCAGTTCCTATCAGAATGACCTTGGGCATGTCATTAGCCTTTCTGGGCAAATTTCCTCACTCACAAAATAAGCATCCACCACCTTCCTTGCAGAATGGGAGGACATAATAAGACTAAGTATACAAAGCACCTAGTCTATCAGTGGCTTGGATTTGTCATTTTTTGGCTATTAGACTTCTGAATGATGCTGAATTGCTTGTTTGATAGCTGGGACAATCCAAACTTCTCATTCCCTGAGGCCCGATTAAGATGAGACACAATCGTAAACTCAACCAGCTGAGTGATAGATACTTTCTCAAAAGATTCAAGTCCCATAGAAAAAAGGTTCAATTCTGCTCAATGGACAGTTCTCACAGCGTCTGCCTCCTTCTCTCTGGAGTACTTATAAATATGTTGGTTAATTAGGAAGTTATAATTACTAACGAACAGCTAAAAGGTAAATTATTTATATAACATTTTCTACCTTTTAAATAGTGTCGATACATTTCTGAAAAGCACACGGACTTTGTTAGCATTAGAGAGAATGGGATGGAGTCTCACTGCTCAAAGTGTGGTGGGAACGTGCAGCACGAAGGCCACCTCCCCTCACTGCACCCCCCCAAGCCCCAAGCCTCATCCCCGGAACCGAGGAGAAATGCAGTCTCAGGCCCCACCCCAGACCAGGGCATTTTGGCAAGATTCCCAGGTGAGGTGCAAGTGGGTTTTACCTTACTTGTCAGCTAACCAGTCATTCAGCCACAGTGTGTGTGTGTGTGTGTGTGTGTGTGTGTGTGTGTGTGTGCGTGCGCGTGCGCACGCATGTGTGTGTGTATGCTTGCATGTCTGTACGGACAGAAGACACAGATCTTTGGGACAAACCCACAACTAATATTATACTCAATGATGAAAAGTTGAAAACTTTCCCACAAAGATCAGGAACAAGGCAAGGATACCCATTCTCAAAACCTCTGTTCAACATAGGCTGGAAGTCCTAGCCTGAACAATTAGGCCAGAGAAAGAAATAACAGGCATCTAAACCAGAAAGGAAGAAGTGAAACAGCTTAGAGATATGATCTTAGTGAATCCTAAAGGCTCCACCAAGAAACGATTAGAACTTATAAAGTAATTCAGTAAAGATGCAGGAAACAAAACCAGCACACCCAGAAATCAGCTACATTTTTATACAATAACAGTGAACTATCTGAAAAAGAAATAAAAGAAACAATCCCATTTGCAATAGAATTGAAAATAATAAAATACTTAGGCAGAACTTGAACCAAGTAGGTAGAAGATCTGTGCACTGAAAACTATAAAATATTGATGAAAGAAATGGAAGAAGACATAAATAATAGAAAGATACCCTGTGTTCACGGATTGGATGAATTAATATTGTTAAGATGTTCCTACTACCCTAAGTCATCCACAGATTCAACGCAATCACTATCAAAAGTCCAGTGACACTTTTCACTTTGCTGCACAGCAGAAATTAACACAACGCTGTAAATCAACTACATTTAAGTTAAAAAAAAAAACTGTCAAAACTACTCATCTGGTCAGCTTTCTACTAAATCCACATGTGGCAAAGTTAACTTTAGCTGCAAAGGTCAAGCTCTTCCGTAGGAAGGAATGTTGTTAAAGAAAAGGAACGAATTAGCGCTCCTATAATCAAACTTAAACATTATCCTCGACTGCTATCTTTGAAAATGGGCACCAAACCACAACTTGGCTGTTTCTACTCTGTCATCTTGGCTTTCGGTCCCTTCATTTTCATGCTTCCCATGACGCCACCCAAAAGGGTAAACAGCAATTACTTCTCTAAATTTAGTTAGCCTGGCCGAAGATGCTCTAAATCTCATTATCATCACACTGAGGGACCCGGCTACAAAGGAACTCGTAACAGATGTCATTTAGAACCTTCACCCCCCCACACCCAGTTTTCATCTTTTAAGTCTTGACTTACATAAGTTCAAAGTTAGCCAGAATAAAAAGTTCGTGGAAGCAGTCCAACTTCTGGACAAATTCATGGGGGCCCATGGTTACAGCCTTCTCTAGTGCTCTGGGGTGCCCTCACCAGGCTCTGCTCACCACCTCGAGCGCCCGGGAGGCAGCCGCCAACCATCTCCCACCAGCAGACCAAACAGCCCATAATGATTGTACTCTATTTGCAAAATGCTTAGCCTCAGGCTTGACCACTCTTCTTGAAGCCATTTCCACCAAGATCCTATTCTCGCTTCCCCTTAGCAGAAAACTCACCTTTGCAGAAAAGAGATGTCAACGGTGGAGCAAAAGTGGTCAGTGATCCGGGTGATCAGCTAATGTGTGACACTCATGGGCTCAGGACACTGACAGCTGTGTCCTAGGACAGTGGCACCAGCAGCCGTCCTCATTTCCTCTCTACCCCACCCCCTCCCGTGACTGCCTCAGGCCACCTCATTCCCAGGGGCCTTGGCTGTGTTAACAGAGGTGAAGAACATTCGGCTGGCTTCCTCCCTGTGTAGTTCTCCTAGGAGATGAAGAACCTTCCCACCACTTGCCACACATATATCCAATTGCCTACCTGTGAATCTGGTGCCCACACCTGATCGTAAGCTCTGTGAGAAGAGGGGTTTCGTTTTGTTCACTAACATGTCCCAGCTGTAGAGCATGGGGCCAGCACACAGTAGGTGCTTACAGAGGCGGGGGGAGTAAATGAAAAGCCTCGAGCAGGGGGGACATGGAGGTGTTCACCCTGGGAAATCACTAAAGGCTGCCATGTGGAAAAACACTGAGGCGCAAAAACGCTTTGTCCCATAAAGATGGAGAAGAACTGGGCACGGTGCAATTCTAGAAACTGAACCGGTGGTCTTTGGTCAGTTTTGATGGTGTCAACAGGGAATAACCTTTAAGAGGATTTGGCCTAACTTACAAATCCCTCAGTTTTTCATCCTAAATGGGTATGGGTTCAAACATGCTCTCTGTGGGGAGTCTGTGAGTGCCCTTGGGAGGGGAACCTTTCTGTAGCGTTGGCTAGGTGCCAGCTCTTAATTCAGACCCTGCTCTGAATTGAGACCCTACGGTTCCCAAACCTTGTTCCCTAGGCTGTAGGCTGAGGTTCCGACCTCTGCTCTGCTTCCACTGTCCTCCCTGGACTTCCCTCCTCTCCTGTGTAGACCTGGGGCCTCCCACACCCCTTCCCCAGCTCCAGGAACCCTCCATGGACGACGCGCATGACCCAGGGTACTGGTCTTTGCGCCTGACTTTTCGACGTGCACACATGCACGTTACTGCAAACCACAGGGTACGAGTTAGGAAGAGTCCCGGGACCCAGTTATGGCCAATGAGTTTGCTAGGGGGCTTCTGGCAAAGCTTTTCTTTCTCCTAAAAAGGAGGCAAGAAGAGATGTCCGTTTCCTCCTCTGGGTACCATACATCGGTATGTGAAGACGGGACCTGCTGTGGTTAACCCACCACCGGAGAAAGCTGCTGCAGGACCAGCCAGAGACACCAGTGGGGCAGGGCCGTCCTGGAAGGAAGACCCACCTCCCTCCCCTGCAGCCAGACCTACTCTGGGCCTTCTGCATGGGAGACAGCGCATGTCCCTGATGCCTGGGCCCATCTGCGCCGGGGTCATCTGCTGTTGGCAGTGGATGGCATCCAACTAATGTCTCTCTCCTCACCTCCCCGAGTGGTCCTGCTGTCCTCGAGTACTGCAGCCATGGCCCTCCAGAAAGTCATTTCAGTGTGCATCTGCTTCCCCAGCTATGAAAATGTGGGGGCTGGATTACAGCCATGGTTCCCAACCTTTCGTGCCTGAGGACTTCTTTTTTTTTTTCTTTAACCTGAGGTAACATTCACACATCATAAAATTCACCATTTTAACCACTTAAAAATATAATTTGGTGGCTCTTTTAACATTGACTTTGTTACACAACCATCACCTCTGTCTAATTTCAGAATACTTCCCTCCCAAAACAAAAGCCCAGACCCAGTAAGCAGTCACTCCCTATTCTGCCCAGCTCCTTGGCAACCAGGAATCTGCTATACGTAATCTGCATGGAATCTTCTCCTTGGATTCGCTTATTCTGGACATGTCGTATACATGACATCATATCATGTGTGGTCTTTGTGTCTGGCTTCTTACACTTAGCATCATGTTTTCAAGGTTCATCCAATGTCATAACATGCATCCGCACTTCCTTTTTTTATGGCTGAATAATATTGCACTATATGGGTATACCATATGGTGTATATGGCAGTGTTTGGTTGTTTCCACTTTTTGGCTATTGTGAATAACGATGTGATAAATTCACGTACAAGTTTTTGTATGAACTTCTGTATTCAATTCTCTTAGATACACACCTGGGAACAGAACTGCTGGGGCTCACGGTAATGCCGTGTTTACCTTTTGAGGAGCCAGAAACTACTTTCCTCAGCAGCAGGGCTTCTTTTGTTTCTTAAAAAAAAATTTTTTTTATTGTGGTAAAAAATGCATATCATAAAATTTAGCATCATAACCATTTTAAAGTGTACAGTTCAGTAGTGTTAAGTATATTTATGTGTATAAGTAGAATCATATAATATTTGTCCTTTTGTGACTCGCTTGTTTCAATTAGCATAAGGTTCATCCATGTTGTAGCAGTGACAGGATTTCCTTCCTTTCTAAGGCTGCATAGTATTCCATTGTATGTATATACCGCAAGCACTGTGTTTATCCATTCATCCATCAATGGACGTTTGGGTTGCTTCCACCTCTTGGCTGTTGTAGATAATGCTGCCATAAACATGGGTGTGCAAATAACTCTTGGAGACATTGCTTTCAATTCTTTTGGATATATACCCATAAGTGGGCAAGGGCTTCTTTTTAACGTAAAAATCTGTTGATCTCTACCTAATAGGTGCTTTGCTCATGGTATCTAGACCCTTCGAGATCTTGAGTGAAATCTGCCATCTTACTTCTCAAGAGCTCCACCTGGGAACACCTGGATTAGGTGACCTCTCAGGTACGTCCAGCTCTAAATCCAATGGTTCTGTGAGGATTTCTTGAGTATAATGCCATCCTCATGACTCTAGTCCACGTTAATGAGTATATCTCTGCCCCTAAGGATGTGCACAACCAGAAATCAAAGTCAATATCTTCCCTAGAGCGAGCTGAGGGCTCAACAGAATATGCCCACGAGGATGAAGAATTTTCATCCTCAACACTGGCCTTACCTAGCTCACCTCTTTCACCAGCCGGAAAATAAGAAGTAATCAAGTTAATAAGTTAATTAACAACATACCTCTAAAGAATCAAATTCTAAGCTAATTATTACTGATTCACTAAGTATTTTCTGAGCGCTATGCATTCTGACCCAGTTTAAGTCAAGGGAGTTTATTTAAGTAGAGGGTTTGAAAATTTCAGGAATAGTAATTTTAATGTAATAAACTCAATAAAGGGCTCTTGTTTCTATGCAGTAATTCTTCTACGCAGCATTATTCTAGGTAGTTCTCCTTACATATTGCATCCTGTAAAATCCAACTGCTGGAGAGTTGATTTAAATTCAGTTTCTACGTTTATGTAATAAGGAAACAACTTCCTGATAAACAGCACAACCTTTGAGGAACACCGTGAACACGAAAGAGTGATCTGTTCCAAGAGGCTGACTCCAGTACAGATGAACAGGGCTGTGCCTGGAGAGGAAAACTGATTGCTCCATTTCCTTTCTTCCCTCTTTCTATCTGATAAAAGGTGGCGGGGAGCGTGGCAGTCTCATAAGGAGGCTGGACGTCTGTGGAGGGGGAGGAACCGGGAACGGGATGCTCTGAAGCTCATCAATCACACCCCATTTCCGCATCCGTTACAGAACCTGAGGTTGAGCGAATACTGCCTCTGAGCCCGTGACCAACAGCACCCGGCGCTGGAGGGCAGCCGAGCCTTCCGTACTTTCCTTCTCATCCTCACCCTGGTGGAGTCCAGCCAGGCTCCCGTGACACAGGGATGCCCATGTTCTTCCTCCCTCTGTGGCACGGTGAGGTTTTGATTCACTACCTGCCAGACCCCAGTCTTCCTTGGGGCCCATCTAAGTGAAAGGGGAGCTCAGACACCGAGTTCCTGTCAACGCCATTGCCCACGACTCCTGGGACACAAATTATCTGCGTCCCACACCAGCTGCGCCGTGTTCACTGGACAATTCTGGGCAAAACTTCTTCATGTACACAGTTGCACTGCTATTGATCATACTAAAATACAGATAGCCACAGGTTTTGGAAGACATGTTTAATTTATACTACATACAACCACAGAACTGGTATTGGAGCCACCGCCAATCAATCAGCGAGGAAGGCAGTCCTTGCGCTTCAGAAGGCCAGGGCGTCACTGGGAAAGTGAGATAAACGTGCACATTTTTCTATTTGCATTTATCTTTTACGTAAAGAACCAAAACCCAACGAACTAAGCTTTACCACTATTTACTACAGTCTGCAGGCTGACTGTCCATCACCCAGCCTCATGGCCCTTAAGGCTTTGGAGGAAGGAGGGGGGTCACCACCCACAGGTCCCTGCGCCCCTTCCTTTGCCACATATATAGGACACTGTCTGGTTAATGGGCTCATGAATTAAATTCTCTAGTTCTATCTCTGATATATCCCAAGCACCTAGATCTGTGCTCAAATGTGTAGTGAATGAATTTAAACAAACTGTGACAAAATGAACATGTGGCTTCAGAAGATTCCTGCACAAAAAATCCTCCAGAGGCTGAAGTTAACACCAATACAAGCACAAGTGAACAACAATAAAAGAGAAGAGCTCTCGCTTCTTGCCCTGGCACAGGTATTTCATGAACCACATTACAAACACCGAAGATCTAATCAGACGTGACAGGAAGCCACCCTTCTCCATAAAACCTGAAATCACCAGGAAAGACATTAGAAATTTAGATTTACCTTGGAATCATTAATAAGAAACACTACCTCGAGGGTATTTGGACCTTCAGATGTTAGCTAATGATAATAAAAAGTCATAATGGTTAGCAAGACATGTAAAATATTGCTTATTTCACCTTGATCTAATACATTAATATCCATTTTGTATACCTTTTACAATGTATATAATGGGAGCAAAATATGCATGTATAATTTAAAAATGAATATATACATAGGGAGGGTGCAGGCAAAAAGCGTTTTTTTTAAATTGATGGAGTGCATGATCAAAGTTTGGGGCCACACCCCTGGTACAAGGCATCCACCTGGACGGGAAGGCAGGCTGCTGCAGTGCTCAGCCTGGGCAACCATAACGGATCGCACAGAAGCAAGAGTCACTTGCCACGTAGGTCTCACGGTTCACAAGTTATTGAGCCACCGTTGCTGTTGGGATGTCACTGGAGCTGGGCACCACCCACCGATGCCTCGTGGCATTGAGGCGCTGCCTGCTTGTTATGGCTTGAATTGTGTCCCTACCCTTCACCCAAGTTTCTTATGTTAAAGCCCTAACTTCCAGTACCTCAGAATGTGACCTTATTTGGAAATAGAGTTGTTGCATAATTAGTTAAGGTGAGGTCATTAGGGTGGGCCCTGATCCCATATGACTGGCATCCTTATGAAAAGGGGACATTGGACACAGACACGCACACAGCAAGAATGCCATGTGAACACTGGAGTTACGTTACCACCAGCCAAGGAACCAGGGGACGGGTCTGGAACAGATCCTTCCCTACTGCTTTCAGAGAGGGCAGGTCCTGCTGAAACCTTCATCTCAAACATCCAGCCCCTACGTGGGCAAACCTGACAGTGAGAGTTGCCGAACAGCAACTAGACTCTCCCCGTTTTCCTCACCAAGGCAGACAGGGCCGTCCATCACTATTTCACGCTGCTATGACATCCCTCCTCCTGTACTTTCTATTCTGAGTATCTTGCTGTACCACAAGCAGGTGACACCAGCTACCCCCCTCACAAGGACATCCCACGTCACTCATGTCACCACATCGAGACTCTGCCTTCGGCCGAGGGCAGGGGCCTGTGGCCCACGGCACTCCAGCCCCCGGGTCAACTGTTGCTGCCACGTCATGGGTCCTGCCTGCCGACACAGGCCATCCAAACAGCACAGGAGTTGGGAGCTGGCTGGCACTCAGCACTCCTAGTCCAACGGTATCTCCACACATCATAGGGAGAAAGATACATCCCTTTTAAAAGGCAGCTGACAACTAGCTTGGATATAAAAGATGATATTGTTGCAAAGTAAGGATGATGTTGAAATTGGCTCGCAAGCCACATGGTTTAGTTCAAGTTCAAACACGCAGATAATGGCTTAGATAAAAATTCCCAGGCATACGGGCTTTTAACTTCAGCATTTTCAATTTTCTGTTTCTTATCTTCAGAATTAACTTTAACTGAGAGAACCATTAAAAATGGCCATAGATTACTATTTGACATCCGTTAGGCACTGACTTGTTCCCCGCCCCCAAATATATGAAATCCTTACCCCCAGTACCTCAGAATTTAACCTTTTACGGAAATAGGGTCTTACAGAAGTAACTGAGTTAAAATGAAGCTTTTAGGGTGGGTCCTAATCAAATATGACTGATGTCCTTACAAAAAGGGGAAATTTGGACACAGAGACAGACATATACAGAGGGAAGGTGAAGTGACACAGGGAGAAGACCATGTGAAGACAGAGATCAAGGTGACACATCTACAAGGCAAGGCATGCCAAAGATGGCCGGTGAAGGAACCAATCCTGGATCTTGGAGTTCCAGTCTCCAGATCTGTGAGACCATACAGTTCAGTTATTTTAAGCCACCCAGTGTGCGGTATTTGTGACGGCAGCCCCATGGCAACAGAGCCTGCATCTGGTAATAACTGTTTCAGGCAGGAGTTATCAGTGACGGCTAAAAGCAGGTGAGAGTTTGATGAGAAACAAATACTCGCGGCACTTTCACGGTCATTCACAGACGTGCACAGGGCAACAAAAATGATCGGCACGGATATGCAGGTGCCCGGCTGCCTGCATATCCGTGACTCTCTGCCTTCTTATTTCAGCGCTTATGCTGTGAAAGAGCGTCCTTTTCATGGTCTCCATGTAAAGACATCCCTTGTTTTGCAATTAACAAATATATTGGAGAAAACTGACACTGTAAAATTATCCTGTCTCTCCTTAAATTTTTGCCCACTAGTCGTAGTATCCGTCCGTGGATCCTGCTGACAACCACTGGGCTGTCAGCCTATTGGTGATAGTCTAGTTCTCGCCTTCCTTATAACAATATTAATTGGAATTCTTCTATAGAGAAGAGCTGTCCCTTCTCATTTATGTATTCAACTTATTTATATCAGTATGGACTCATGGATATCTATTTCACTCTATGGGTTATATTCCAATACTATCGTTATTTATTTTATCACAAACTGTTCCGTCTTTGCCATTAGGCGTGTCTTCAGGTTGGCTTCTGTGTTGTTTTGACATGTCCCATCCTTTTTGGAATCTTCCTTATGTTCTGGTACTACAAGTTGTTACAGGCTCATCTGGTATTTTTCCAGCCCTGGCCCTGGAATTAACTACTTCTCCAAAACACCCTAGTTCACTTGATTGGGGAATGGTGTTTAGAAACCAAGATCCTGGCCCTAGGGATGCTCATGGCTACATGGCGCCAGTTCTTTTATGCCCTGTCAGTGAACACGGCTGGGAAGTACAGGTGTGTACACAAATCCTCCCCCACGTATATTTATTTATATATGTATGTACATGTCTGTATGTATCTGCTGTCCATCCAACCATCCATCCATTTAAAACTATGAGTTCATACTAATACCTCCGACTCCAATTAAACACCACAAAGCCATTTTAGTCTTCCCCCTTTCCTATTTGTAAGCTTCTTTCTCTAACAGTGAGAAGTCTGACTCTTCATTAGCCACAAGATATTTACTTACTTGTTCAATTGTAATATACCCATAAAGCAATTTCAGAATTGCTAACCCAAACCCCTGAAGACGTATTTACTAACTGGAGTGTAGCATTTATGCACAGTTTTTTGCATTTCTTGTCTTTAGCCTTATAGTACCCAGTCAAAATACTGTTTCCCAAAATACTATTATTGTACTTAGGTTAGGTCGCTCTCCCACCCACGCCTTTCAGTTGGTAATAGTAGCCTTTGTATTACAATTAGGCCCATCTGTTACTGTGTGTGTTCCATCTTGGATCTCTCCCACATTCTGGATGATTGGAATTGTTTGCTTATTTTGGGGGTATGTGAACACAAAACAGCACCACAGCCCTGAGTCAGAGCTGTACAAACTGCCGAGCTCAGAGAAGGGCTGCTCCCTTCCTACCCTTATTGCCCCATCCCCACTTCCCTCTTCCTTCCACCCCTTTCCTACCCACCCCCAGTCCACACACAAACCCTTCCATTTCTACTTTACTCTTCCTGTCACCTACCTTTTAAAATATTTTTTTTTACCAAGCTCGATTCATGGTAGGACCTCAGTACATGTTCACCACTACACTGTTTTTTAGTGAATCCTACTGACTATTGAAGTCCATTCTATGCTGCAATTTCTCTTTTACATAATGAAACTGGGCACTTCATCTTAATATGCTCAACAGAAGGCTTTGAGGAAGATCAGAGCTTTCCTTGAGTGGGTCAGTTCTGAGACTATATCTAGCAGCCACTCAGGAAAGTATTAGCTCATAACAATGAAGTCTCTTACTCTGTCTGGATATGAAGAGCCACAGGTAACTAGAACTCAGCTTGATGGAATCCTTGGGAAACATTTTCAAATTTGTGCTACATTATTATTTTTTCTTTTTTTAAATGGAGCATTTCAGAACAATTTGGTGGCAGAAGAAATTATTATTATATCTGAAAAATTACCAGATTATGGGGAGTAAGAGTAACATAAAGACTTGCAAAAGAAGATTCCAAGTAAAAGTGTTTGGGGGTTTTTTTGGGTCACATAATAACCTCTTTAACGCTCCAGTTGTTCATTTTCTCTGTAATCAGTACTTGATTTACTGATTGTGGAAGGAAGCCGCCAGAGATGAGTCAGTAAATACAAAGCCAGTTTTAAATATCTGGGAAGGAAAGCAAAGAGTTTTGCAAATGCAGATCTAAGGAGGAAATTGGCATCTGAGACTGTGCACTTATTTTCATATCTGGAGAACACTTGGATCAAAACATGAAAAAATACAGAACTTTAGGATTAGGGTAATATGAATGTTGAAGTCACATGCCATGACATTTCCAAGGGAAATTAATGTAAAACATTAAATGTCTGACAAATTCTGGAGATGAAGAGGTCTTTCCACATGTAAAGTAAAACCAGCCCAGTGCCCTGAAACCCTGTTGTAAGCTGGAATTAGGCCATCTACTGATGGTAGGGCTGCACAGGTGGGATTATGGGCTTGAGGAATATGGAATAGGTTACGGGCAACCCCAGAATCAGTAAGTTTATTTTATAGAGGGATTTGGATTTACAGTCTGTTGATCCTAAAAGTATTTTGTCAGTTCAGGGGGCTTCTGTAGCCTATTAAGGACATAGGCTTCCAAGTCAAGACAGGGTCAGGACTGAATTCTGGCCATACCATTGACTGGCTACATATCATTGGGTCAGATAACCTCACTGGGCCTTGGTTTCTTCGTCTGTGTAATGGGCATAGTAATACCAACTTTTGGGTGGTGTGCGCACTAAACCCAATGGGAAGCACTTAGTAAGTGCCTAGCACAAAACGGGTGCTCGGTTGGTACACACACCCCAGGGGCTAAGAGTAGGGGACTACGGACCCAGCTGCCACTCTGGAAGGCTGGCTCTGCCACTCACTCGCTATGTGCCCTTGGAAAAGTCACTTAACCGCTCTGAGCCATTGAAGTGGGAGTAGTAATCTGGAATGAGGATAAGAATCGAGAACCAGCTCTCACAGAGGGATGAGAATAGAGCAGTTGCAAGTAGTTCAAATGAATAAACACGGGCAGAGCACTTAGAGCAGGGCCAGGTTCGCTGCATCCTGTAACATTATCAATGACCGTTATTAACTACGACTGGTCAATTAGCCCACCAGAAAAACGGTGAGTGCATGGTGATGGAAATGACCTATTATACAGAGTACCAGGTCTGCTGTAGGGGTTTGGAAGAAATTGTATTGGCAACATATGCCAATAGCTTCAGAGTCTGCAGGGGCTTACCCCTTCTGTCAATGGTGTGTCCGGTGGTTTAACCCACAGCAGTAAAGAGAGAAGCCAAAGTCCAGAGGACAAGAGCTAACACACCATGAGGAATTTGACTGCAGGGAACAAACATACTCTTGGTCATATGCAAACCCTGCCCTGTAGTCCGCCTGCTTCAAAACACTTCATTCCAACCACCTTTCAAAGTGGATAAGATGATAAAATCTAGAGAGCTGGGTGCTCTCTCTTTTCTCGTGCAATCGTTCATCCTCTAGCACATATATTTAAATTGTACATCTTCCATAAATGCTGTATTTCACCTCATGAGAAAAAAATCAATAGAAAGAAAACTAATGGGCTATTCTGTCCTTATTTCTAAACACGCTAATAAATTATCATCTGTCACTGTATTGACACTGTGTTATGCAGAGAAACAGCTATTTGTCCCTTATGCCACTTAAACTCATGCACATTTCATTAACTTTCCAGGATTTTTTTCCAGGCATGGCTCTCTGTCTCATCCTCTCTTCCTTCTTAGGGAACCAGTGGGTATGAAGGGAAGTGACATCCTGGGTTTCCTAGAGGAGGAAATGACTACAGGCCACACGCTCTTACATTCGGTTCCAAATCCAAGAATATTCTCACACACTGAACTAAAGTTCTGTTACAACTCTTATGCAGGCAAAACTTAACCTGGACTGATCCAAGTCTGTAAATTTTTAAAATGCATCTCTGCTGGTGCGAACATCATACACAGATTAGGCTGCCCGAGACCCCACTACGGGTGCTGTATGAAATGTGTATGGTCCTATACTCCTAAAACCTGCTTCATCTCCTAAAACATCAGAATTTCTCAATTCTGAAATAAATTAGGCTCCAAGGTTTTCAGATACAGGACCATGGACCTGCAGGAGAATTCCTGATGTTACGTGCCAAACACAGCTTTGTGAAGATAGCCAGTGGAAAGAAAATTCTAGAATTTTCTTTAAACCACCTTCTTCTTTTATAAAACCAGAACTTAGGCAGAACCTTCCCGTTGCCGATCTCATGATTTAAAATGGGCAATAATCACTCAGAAACTTCACCTCAAATTTTGTCCTCCCCTCCAGTGACTGCCCTGTAAGTCATATCACATGAGGTTTTATAGAAAATACCCAACGGTGCAGCACATATGTAAGCAGACATGTGGGATCACCAAGCACATGCACGTCCTTCTTAGGGGGTGCGTGCTGTCAGCAGCTACTCTTACGGAAGCCTGCCCTGCTCTGGACCCCAGACTTGGGTTTAGTTCCTGCTCAGCATGGCAAGCGTATGGCCTCTGTGGACTTCAGTCTCCCGTGTGTAACCCAGGGAGCGTTCCACCTGCTATTCAGGACTGCTGGAATGAAGTACGGAAACACAGGTTGGCTGTCCTCCACTCTTCCTTTTCCCCTGACTGAGACTTGTCTGGGGGCGAGTTATAAGGCAGAAAGCTTAGTGTCCACTTTCCTTTACATGGACAAGCTCACAGACAGGTGGGCATTGGTGGTGCATGTTTGTATGTTACAAGGCGGAAGGAAACGGACTTGTATCAAGGTCGTTGGACCAAACTTGACATCAGAATCACCAAGGAAGACAGGTGTAAACAGAGATGGTTGTGTTGTAGGAAGATGAGCTGTCGGGGACGCGGGAAGCTGGGGGCAGAGATGTCGTTTAAGGGCACTTGGTCACTCATAAGGGTGTGGCCTCAGTGATTCTGCTTGGCTGAAACTGGCAAAGCCCTAACGTTTGTAAACATTATTCCAATCAGTAGTTCTCTGCCCTCACTGCACAGAATGCCAGGCCCAGCCCAGAGATTCAACTAGTAGTATGGTAGTGGAGGTTCAGGGCTTCTGCCCACAGACAGATGCACCCGCTCGGATTTATGCAGGCAGAGGGCGTGCTCTCGATGCCCTGTTTCTCCCATCTGGGAACACAAGCCCCGCCTCACTGCTCAGGAGAGGAAAAGACACAGCACAGGGCCCACGAAGCCCAGGGGTTATCAGAAGCACGGAGCAGAGAACAAACATTAACGTTTAACTGAGTAACGGTGATTCGTGAGACATCTCAAGGTTCGCCAGAACGCTCCTACCTGGGGCTTTCCCACTCCTGGTCGTCTTTGTCCTTCTCTTCTCTGGTGTCTCCAGCATGCGGGTGTTTCTGCACAATTCGCATCCCACCGGCTTTCACTGCGGTGAAGACGAAGAGGGAATGATCAGTGTGGACACGGAACCACCGGGCGGCAGGGGAACTAGCTCAAGGGTGTGTGTTTGTCCCATGGCCCCAAGTTAGTCCAGATCAGCCGGCGGCGACGGGGATTAACCGCAGAGGTTAAGGATGTCAGAGGGAGATGCAATATGATGTGACACGCAACACTGTCTCTTATTCAGATCCACTTAGAAAGCTTCCAAGCCTCCTTTGCTTGTCTGGTCTCCTTTCAAGTACTTGGTAAGAGCAGTAGTGCAACCAGAGTATAAACCGTGTGGACACAGTGGCTGCTTGCTTTCGGTTACACTCAGCTTCTCGATGCAAAAAAAAAAAAACCCACTTAATCCCTGCCTGTAGTATTTTCTCAAATGCCGATGGTGCTTTCAAAGGGGCGATACAGCCACAGGTGACACAGGACAGCTGCTGTGCACACAGCCAGAGTCCACTCCGGTGGCAACCTTTCCCAAACTGTGCTGTGAAACCCTAGAGTTGGCAGAAGTTTATTTGGTTTTTAAAAACAGCCTTAGTGACATATAATTCACATACAATATAATCCACCCATTTAGAGCGTACAGTTCTCTGGTTTGGAGTGTATTCAGAGTTGCACATGATCCTTTTCAAACATGTTCATCACCCTAAACAGAAACCCATCACCGGTCACTCTCCAATCCCTCCTCTCCCCCAGCTCCTAGCAACCAGTCACCTGCATCTGCCTCTTCTAGACATTTGACATAAACAGAATCATAAAATACATAGTGTTTGGTGACAGGCTTTTTCACTTAGCATAATGCTTCCAAGGTCCATCCATGTCACAGCCCATGTCAGTACCTCACTCGTTTTCATGGCTAAATCATACTCCACGGCACACATGGTGGACCACATTTTGTCATCCATTCATCTGTGGTGGTCATTTGCATTGTTTCCACTTTTTGGCTACTGTGAATAATGCAGATATAAACAACTGTGTATGTACAAGTTTTTGTGTGGACACATGGACATGTACCTTCATTTCCTTGGTACATATGTAGGAATGGAATAGCTGGGTCACATGGTAACCCCATATTTACCCTTTTGAAGGAACCCCAAATGCTTTCCAAAGCCATGGAGCTGTTTACATTCCAGCCAGTAGGGGTTCCAATTTCTCCACATGCTCGCCAACTCTTGTTATTGTCTATCTTTTTATAGTTATTCTAGTGGGTGTGAAGTGGTGTCTTACTGTAGTTTGATTTGTATTCCCTTAATGGCTAATATGTTAATGATGTTTTGCAAGAGAAAAACATGACAACAGAAGTGGGGATTCTAGGATCTATTAAGTGTGGGAAATGCGAGGTTGAACAAATTAAATGTGTTTCCTCAAGACAGATTTTCTGCCTTTAGTGTGCATTGTAAGCTTTATATGGGGCATATAATGTGCCATCTTTCCCAAGTGTATTTCACCACAGAACTCCTCCCCCAGGTAATGCTGGTTATCATTCTTCAGGACTCCAGTGTTCCATGGGATAAAGTATGGAAATGCTGTCCTTATATCCGAAAAGCCAGCCCCACATGGCAGTCACCTGTGCGTGTTTTAGGGTCAGCAAGTCCCTCCATGTACTCAGCTATGTGGTCTTAGATTAGTCAGCCACTCAACGCCTCAATGCTTCATCTCCAGAAAGGGGATAAGAGCCACGTCCTAAGATGGAGAAGTTTAGATGAGAAGAGAGGCTGTTGAATCCTAACTCCCAAAGTGATGCTGTTTGGAGGTGGGGACTTTGGAAGGTGCTTAGGTCATGAGGGTGGAGCCCTCATGAATGGGATTAGTGCCCTTACAAAGAGACCCCAGAGAGCTCCCTCACCCTTTCTGCCAGGTGAGGACAGAGCATACAGCCGTCTGTGAACTAAGAAGCAGGACATCACCAGACACCGAATCTGCTGGTGCCCTGACCTTGGACTTCTGGCCTTCAGAACAGTGAGAACGTCTGTTGTTTATAAGCCACCCAGTCTGTGGTATTCATTTATAGCAGCCCAAAAGGACGAAGATAGAGGTGCTCAGCAGCTTCCTGGCACTTGATAGAAAGTAGAGTGTATTAACGGAGCTCATTGGCCCCACGTTCGGGTGTGGGGCTCGGGGTATTCACCCTCCCTCCTCAGGATAGCCACTCTATGTTCTGCCACAGCCCTGCTCTGACCACACAGTACAACCAGCTTGCCAGGCCACATCCTCTGGTGTTTCAAATTACGTTGGACCCTGCTGAATTATGAAAGCCCAGGACTGGTTTCTTTATGATGCTGCGAACAGGAAGGAGAATGTGAAACACCCTGAGGCTTATACACTTCGGGTTTATTAGTTTTCAATTTCCCTGGGCGGATTCAGGAAGCTAACAATGCCTGTTGCACGGCCAGCAGTACCCAGCTGCAGTCCATCAGAGGAAGGCAAAGCAGAGGGCATGTGAAATAAAGGACCGTGTTTAATGATGCGTCTGCTGGTCTGGTTTTGGAACGAGAATCTCCCATCACTTCTTTTCAGTGGGGAGGGGACATTTACTTTGTTAAGAAGGAAATATAACCCTGTCCAGTAATTCTCTCAAAAATCTGCTTTTATCCTGACCAATTTTTATTCCAATCATTTTTATTTTTCATTTCTAGAGCTTTTCCCCCCGTCTGTTCTTTATTTGATAGTGCATTACTCATATCTCGTGTTTTTAATTCTTTTATGTATTTAATCATTTCAGGCATACTTGTCTAATGGTTGTACATCTAATTATTTTATTATCTGAGGTCCTCGGGAGGCTCATTCACTGTTCGTTTTTCTCTGATTCTGGCTCTTGTTTGGGGTGAGTGTGGGCCATGGGCTTGTCTTCAGTAAGCCTTTATCTGTGGGGATCCTCTGGGGTGTGGGGTGCAGGCAGCATCCCTTTGGAGAGTTGCTGTACACGCTTCTGTCAAACCTGGAAATCCTTTTTACATTAACTGAGAACAGGAATGGCCAAACTGTAAATTTGAACTCATTGCCCATGTAAAGGCAGGCCTGCAGTTTCAAATCCTCCAGGAGCCTTTGTTTGCCATCCAGAGGCCAGGCTGAAACATACCAGCTTCCCCGCCACCCCACTGTGTTGCTGGACACAGTTTTTTTCCTGCACCCTTTCTCCATGAGTTTGGCCTCTGAGCACCAGCTTTCAGCTGGGGTCTTGGGTTAAATGAGGCCATAGGGATGGGGCCCTAATCCAGTATGACTGGTGCTCTTATAAAAAGAGGAAGAGACACCAGGTCACTTCCTGCGTCACGTGGGCCCAAGGTTCAGGCTAACTGTTCTGAATTTAGCTACTTTTCTGGGTGTGATTCCTACAGATTTCCCTCACTTTGGGTTCAAATTAAAAAAATAAATAAATAAGAAAACAAAAATACCATTTGCAGGTGGCTTACCAAGATTTCCCAGGTTATGTAGCCTGCCAAACCTTAAGAAATGGAGACTGAAAATAAAATTCTGTAATATACTTGAGATAATTATCTACTCACTCTCTTGAAATATAAGATTATGAATGTTTTTGGCCAAAAGAGGAGGCTAGAAGAACTGTCCCACTAAATTTCTTAAAAATTCCTTTTCCTCTCCCATTTATCCCACCCCTATCCCATGCCCATGAGAAACTGATGAAAGGTGCTGTTATGAGCTGAACTGTGATCTCGCTAAATCCACAGGTTGGAGCCCTAGTCTCCAGAATTTCAGACCTGACTGGGTTTGGAGACAGGGCCTCTAGAGAGGCAATTAAGTTAAAATTAGGCTGTTATGGGGGGGCCCTAATCTGATAGGACTGACGCTCTTATCAGAAGAGGAAGAGACACCAGGGAGGCACGTGTTCAGAGGAAAGGCCACGTTAGGACGCAGTGAGAAGGCGGCCATCTGCAAGCCAAGGAGAGAGGCCTCAGGAGAAACGACACCTGCCAGCACCTTAATCTTGGACTTCTGGCCTCCAGAACTGTGAGAAAATAAATTTCTGTTGTGGAAACCACCCAGTCTGTGGTATTTTGTTATAGCAGCCTTAGCAAACTAATACAGATGCCCATTTAAAACTAATCTCTGAATCATTTCGACCTGGTAGACACAAAAGCCTTAAAACTATAAATCCCAGGTGTGTTCTATAAACTGGCTAACAGTAAAAAGAGTGTACAACTCACTACAAAAGGAATGGAGGATGAACATCAAGGTGACGTTCGAAATAATCACGTCTCGGAAAGCTCGCAGGGAGCCTGTCCACTTCTCTGTTGACGTAAGTACACACGTCCAAAACCAGTCACCCCACATTAGCACTTCATTTAATCTAGTTTATAAAAACAATTAACTTCATCAATCTCTCACAGTATGTGTGGTGATTAATGCAGCAATAAAAAGTGGCAATAATAACTCAAGGCTGCGACAGATTCATTCTAACTTGCACGACTGCCAAAAAATACAACAGCACATATTTATCAAATGTTTTATGACTGTCTCTAGGACTCTTCATTGGTAAAAAATGTAAAGGCAGAGCTTGTTCTGCAGAAATCTTTGCAGAATTCCTTGTGAATGTAAGTATTTTTCTGAGACATTAGTAAAAACAAAAACAACTCAGATTTTTTTTGTGGTGCTTGTTATTCAAATGTGAGCTTCAAATTTCAAGAATAACAAGCTGCGCAGTGGTTAAGAATCCACCTGCCAATGCAGGGGACATGGGTTCACTCCCCAGTCCAGGAAGATCTGACATGCCGCGGAGCAACTAAGCCCGTGCACCACACTACTGAGCCTGCGCTCTAGAGCCCGCGAGCCACAACTACTGAGCCCATGTGCTGCAACTACTGAAGCCCGGGTGCCTAGAGTCTGTGCTCCTCAACGAAGAGTAGCCCTCGCTTGCTGCAACTAGAGAAAGCCGGTGTGCAGCAACGAAGACCCAACGCAGCCATAAGTAAATAAATTTAAGGAGGGGGGAGAAAAGAATAACAAGCTTCCTCTTAACAGGAGTGCCAAGCTGAAGTTAAGGGCATGGATACTGGAGCTAGATCCTTGGGTTCAAATCCCAGTTCTGCCTGTGTGTGTGTGTGTGTGTGTGTGTGTGTGTGTGTGTGTGTGTGTGTGTGTGTGTGTGTGTGTGTGTGTGTGTGAGAGAGAGAGAGAGAGAGAGAGTGTGTGTGTGTGTATGTGTGTGTGTGTGTGTGTGTTGGCAAGTTGCTGGCACTGTCTCAGGGTCCTGCCTGTGAAGAAAGGGTGGCAGTGCTCTCCCCCCAGGGGTTCTCTGAGGACTGAAGGAGTGAGCCCATGTGAAACACCTCCGCCAGGGCCTGGTTCCCATGAATGCTCAGCTCTCAGCTCCTCTTAGGAGATGGGTTTTCACAACTAGCATCGAGCACTTAGAGAACCCTCCAGTGTGCGAGTCCTTGGTGGTTTACCACCTCCTCCCCACAGCTTCCTCATGTGTGAAGTGGGGATGGCAGGACCGATGTACTGGGTTGTTGGGGAGTGAGTGACACACCCTGCAAAGTGCTCGCCCACCATGGGGCACTCCACTGCCCTGGTCAGCTGACCACCTCCAGAACAGTCGTCAGTACCTCACCACACCTAAGTAAGTTCTGGTGACCTGCAGATCCTGGAGAATCCTTCCACTCTTCGTGCCGCCACATGCCAGGCCCTGTTGTAACCACTGGCCAGGCGCCCCTTTACCCCCTGACTTTCCAATCACCCTATGGTGTAGACCCCCCCCATGAGGAGGGGACGCCAGTGGCGCCGGTCGCACAGGTAGCAAGCTTCTGACCCCGGCAGCCTGCACCCTTAATCACAACCCGCAGGCCTTGCCCTGCGTGAACATTCCAGGAAACAGAGCGACACTCCTCCTCAGAGAGACAAGAGTGATGGCCTATGGAGAGGGTCTAGGACAGGAAAGAAAGTATGTTTGATGTTGAAAGCTCTCTGCAGAGCAGCTTCCTTCCCAAGGAGCAAAGGGGGAAGAGGAAGCATCCTCCAGGTCAGACTTTGTCAGGTGGGTAAATATCGAGGAAGTAGCTGATGCCATATCCCCCCAGGGCCGGGCATCCCCTCAGGCATCTGGGTGCCTGACTGTGAGATGGTCCCCGACAGCTGGCTCTGGGCCCACACTCAACAGCAGGCTAGGAAGACCCCCCAGCTGCACGCCGGGCAGGGGGATGAGAAGGGTGTCCCTAGATGGACAGCAAAAGCACCCTGCACCAGGGAGCAGCCCCAGCCCTGGCTGCCGTGCTGAGCAGGACTTGTGAGCGGATGCTTTCTTTGTTCTTGCCCAAGAAGAGCTACTGAAATGTGATTCAAAGGAAACCGAATCCACGCAAAAAAAAAGAGATGAAAGCCTCCGAGAACTGCTCCGGTGAGAACAAAAGGAAGCAAACCAGAAACACCCAGAGCTGCAGGTTACCCGAGAACGCGATCATCTCAGGTAAAGCAGCACTGTGGCCGGAAAGCAAAGTGGACACGGGACCAGACAGCCCCCGGGATGGGGGACAGTGGTGGGATCAGGGCAAAGGAATATGGTCCCTCTTGGTTAAGAGGAAGGGCTCCACCAGGAGAGGAGGCTCCTTGGCCAGCAGAAGAGCCACGCCCCTCTGGGGAGGCTGGTGGCCCTGAGGTGGGGAGCCCTGTGAAGGGAGAGTGGAGGATGAAGGGCGAAAGGCAGTGAGTCACGGGGACCCCGGGAGCCCCGGCACCCCTCCCTCCGAGGCCAAGTGCAGTTCCCCCCACGGGAGCTTTCCGGCCTGAGGCAGCGGGCGAACGTGATGCTTGCGCTAAAAAGCGTGTCCCAGATAAATTGCTGAACCTGCAGCCCTGACGGTTTCCTCTCTAAGAAAACTGAAGACCAAACAAGGGAAACTGCTATTCTGCGCTCCGAGTCCGAAGGTGTTAAGGTGGGAAGGCCCTTCAACAACACGGCAGCAACCCTGCTCACCCCACAGGAGAGGAGACGTGGCAGTCAGAGGCGTGGAGCGTGGGGCAGGGCCATGGGGCTGTGGACCGGGACTGGACAGGCCAACCCGTCTTCCACGCAGGGCCCGCTCCATCCCCTGACAGGCCGCCCC
The DNA here is from genome assembly GCF_949774975.1 of Lagenorhynchus albirostris. Lineage (NCBI taxonomy): Eukaryota > Metazoa > Chordata > Mammalia > Artiodactyla > Delphinidae > Lagenorhynchus > Lagenorhynchus albirostris. The sequence goes on from NC_083097.1 coordinate 9,002,763, forward strand.
AGAGGGCAGAGTGCGTGGTGAGCAGGCCAAGACAAGGAGCAGCCGGACGGAGACCGGGCCAAACCCGAGGAGGGTGTGGGCAGCCGCAGGGGAAAACCTTGCATTCAGGGCGGCGGACTTCAGAAAGTCCACGGAGAAGTAGCATCCCTGCCTGGAGGTACCTGGGGACAGGCAGTGAGGCAGCGTTCATCAACTCTAACCCCAGTCTCCCTTGCAGCTGGGCTGGGGCCATTTACCTGGGTCGTGGCCCTAATACAGCAAAAAGAGGCAGAGTAATGAGCCCTCCCCAGATGGCCACGCCCTAGTCCCTGGAACCCATTTACATGCTGGGCCACATGGCAAAGGGGAAGGAATGTCGCAGATGGAACTGAGGTTGTGGATGGCCTCTGGAAGCTGGAAGAGGCAAGAAAATGGATTCTCCCCTAGAGCTTCCAGAAGGAAGCTGCAAACACCGTGATTTCTGCCCAGTGAGACCCATTTTGCACGTCTCGCCTCCAGAACTGGAAGATAATACAGCTGTGCTGTTTTAAGCCATTAAATGTATGGCGCTTTGCTACAGTGGCCACAGGAAACTAACGCAGTGACACGTGCCGCTCCCAGGCCGAAGCACCACAAGGCCCCGGCACCACGGCCCGCACTCAGTCCCCTCCAGAGGCGGAGTCTATGGGCAGGAGGGACCTGGGCCTCTGCATTTCTCCTGGTAGGAGGGCCACCGGGAGAGAGATACACCTTGACCTGCTCAGCCACTGAGATTTGGGGCCATTTGTTACAATTAGTGAGTACAATATAAAACTGTAACTACCACAGTACTTTATACAAAAGTGAATAGTCCCTATTCAAACAAAAGAATTTCTGAAGCTGGGAAGGGGAAACTACTCACAAAATCAAGCAAGAGTGCACAGGCATCGTCTGCAATAAACAGAAAGAGGAGGACGCGTCTGTCCCCCAAAGTCCTAGAGCACAGAGGGGAAACTGAAAACACGTCTTAGAGGTGCTCGGCCCACCCTGACAGGAAGCTTTTTTAAAAAAGGTAGTGACTTTCAACAAAATAAATTTTTTTAAAAAAGGCTCAGATTATAATTAAAATATTATTATCAAAAAAAATGCAGTGATTAAAAGGGTCTCTCTTTTTTTTTTTTTTGGCATGTCAGGAGCAAAGGCAGACCCCTCTCCTGTATCTTCAAGCGTTGATCAGTGACTGGGTTGAGGGTGCTGAGGGCGTGCTTAGCACACCTGCTGATTGCACGGTTAATACACTAAAAACCAAATCAGTCTTGCCTTTCTAGCAACAGAGTGGCCGCGATAATATGAAAACCCCCGACGGAGATAATTCAAGGAGAAGTATCACCCACAACCCTTTAAATGCATCCTGACTAAGAGAACAGAACTGAATTATTTTGAAGTTACTAAAGAAAAGCAAAGTGGTCTCTTTTCCCATTTTACTTTAATAAATCCATTTGACTCAGTTCTAGAAGGGACATAAATTCTACTCTTGAAAGAAAACCATACGTAAAATTAGTAACGCTCCAAGCTATCCTGTATTAGATTTATGAGAACTTTCCTGACATATGGTTTTGGCTCCCCTTGGAAATGGGGGGGAACAGGGCCAGCAAAACGTATTTAACAAAGAGACGTTATCCTCGTCGCCACCACAAACTCATGGAAACCGGCTGGAGTAATAGTGGGGCTTGGCATCACGTCCCCCATTCTGCGGGCAATCAGAGCGCTGCCGCTCGATGAAACAGAACCTCACTCGCTTTGCTAATCTGCATTTGCAAGAACTCCCATAAAACAAGCAGTCTCACCCGTGTCTCCGCAGGTTGTCTGTGGCCGAGGGCGGTGGCAAGGTCTCAAATCGTGAAGACTTGGTTACTTTTCCAGAGGACCCGGCCCCCAGCGCACTGCAGGCCACAATGCAGTGCCAGCCAGCACTCAGTGGGTGGACTTTGTATTTATTCGCCTAGCACCTTTCTCCCAGGCTCTCCAGAAGCCTCATTAATCTCACACCTTGGGAGGAGGCCCCTGGCAAGTGATGGAGCCCCCTGTCGAGAAGGGCTGCCGGTTCAAGGCTTGGGGGTGTCGGCAATACTGCAGAGGGTGTTGTCCTCCGTATCCCAACTGTAAGGTGACTGCTAGTTAAATGAGCTCATGAGTACCAAGCAATTAGAATTGGGCTGGTGAAGGGGAGCAGAGCATGCCACCCCAAAACATGGCTCTTCGGCATAAGTATGATTTTGAGCAGATTAAGAAATAGCACAGGGCTTCCCTGGTGGCGCAGTGGTTGAGAGTCCGCCTGCCGATGCGGGGGGCGCGGGTTCGTGCCCCGGTTCGGGAAGATCCCACGTGCCGCGGAGCGGCTGGGCCCCGTGAGCCATGGCCGCTGAGCCTGCGCGTCCGGAGCCTGTGCTCCGCAACGGGAGAGGCCACAACAGTGAGAGGCCCGCGTACCGCAAAAAAAAAAAAAAAAAAAAAAAAACAGAAACAGCACACAAGGAAAAGCCGTATACCGAGAAGTCACCCTTGTTAGGAACATTTACATTTATAAGGGAAATCTCCACTTGTAAGTGTCTCTCTCTCTGTACCAGGAAGAAAAGGATGACTAAATTATAGGAGAATCTTAACATATGCATAACCGTCTTCCTTCCACTGGTGCATTTCCTGGTTCCCTCCCATAACGGGGGCCTCCCCTTCTCCCTGGCATTTTTCATCTTTACTATTTAAGGTGGTGGTTGGGAGTGACTCATTTTTCTTTAGTATCTCCCATGTATACAGGAGATATACGTGTTATTAAACTTCTGTTTTTCTCTTGTTAATCTGTCCTTTATCTTAAGGGGGATCTCAGCTAAGAACCTAGAAGGGTAAAGGGAAAATTCTTCTTCTTCCCCTATACCCCCACGCATTGTAACGCTCAGCAAATGTTAGTTACAGTTTCCGCTGTGATGCTGCTGCCGAAGCTAGCTGACAGTCCAACCTGCACCCCCAGTACCCGCTGGAGACAGCTCAGCGGCGGAGGGAAGTTGTGGGCTGCACATGCTGCGGAGGAAGGGAAAGGCAGTAAGAGGCTCTGGAGAAACTCGGGAGCTATTTATTGAGTATTCTGAACCAGGCACTGCGCATCAATGGGTAGCCCTGGAAGCAAGAAGAACAGGCGGACAGGTGGAGGCTATGGGGATGCACAGGAGCGTCCCCGGTTCAGACAGCAATAACGAGAAAACACAAAAGAAAAAGAAGAGAGTCATGGAGGAGAGTTTTATTGTTTTCAACTGCAGAGTTAAGCACAAGCTCTTGTTGTCCAACTTAAGCCCTTAATGAAAGTTTTCCCAGTGTTTTTAAGGCTGTTATTTTGATTTACGAACTGGGCTCTCAGCTGTACTTGATGATTATCCTTTATTATAGTGGTTGCCTTTTTTTTTTTTTTTTAACATCTAATCTGCAGAACTGTCTAACCTCTGATCATACTGGAGTAAACAAGGCCACCCAGAACTTTCTGCCAAAACAGCCTTCCAACCAGGGGCCTCTGTACCACAGGGAGAAAAAGCACCTGAGTGGTACTACCTGGCAGGCAATATACCACAAGGGACGAAAGGTCTCTTTCTAACCTGCACCCCTGGCCAAGTGTGACCGGCCTTGGGAAATGCAGGATGACAGTGACAGCTTCCTTAGCAGCTCCTACTGGAAGGGGGTCTCAAAGGCTTAAGGGACCCACCCTGAAGTCACTTGAGGAGTTTACCTGTGGGACTAACTGCCCCTGGGCTCCAATCCTAATGGATGGCAACAGGAACAGCACAAAGGCAGCCCTGCCCTGCTACTTTCTCAGGGACCATCTGGCCCGAACCTCCCATTTCATGGATTAGGAAAACTGAACCCTAGAGAAGTAACAGGCCTCAAAACTTAAAACCCAAGTGCACTGCTACAGCAGCACAAATACACTGGCTCCCCTCTTCTTGGGCATAAATAAGATGTTTAACTTGTAACTCACACAGCCTAGCTGTTTACAATTCAAAGAAAATCAGAGTCCTTCATGAAGTTTCTCCCAGGGAGTTAATATAGACAGTTTATACCTCTGATCTTAAAACTCTCCATATGGCTCTCTCTATATGTAATTTCATTACCGCTACTTTGCTTTGGTATCGTTCCAACACATACATCTAATGCCACTCATCGCCCGGGGACAGGGGAGCCCTGTGCAGACTGCTGCTGTGTGGTCCATGGCCACGAGTGTAAATGAAGGTGTTCCCTCCTGCCGTGCTGCCCAGGTCATCAGGCAGGAATGATGGACATGAACCCGCAGCGGCAGGAATTAAACGTCAGAATTATGATTAAAGGAAATGCCTTTGAAGTTCTTTTCTAATTTTAAACTAATTCAACACAGAGACCCCCGAAGTCTATTTTCCATTACAGTGGAACTACTTTCTAAAATCCCATGCTCTTACATCCCCACGCATCGGTTAGCCATTTTTCTTTCCTAGTGCCAGTCAGTCAGTCTTCTTGTTGTTCAGAGCTTGCTTCACTAGTGAAAAGCATTCCCTACTCTGGAATGCAACATATGTAAAGAACTTCTCTATTCACCGTGTTGAGGCAGAGAATTAGTGCCCTATAGTGGGGGGCGGCAGACAGAAATTAGGGGAATCTTTCCTCTAACAAGAAGATGGCACAAATGTTCCATAAAAAGCAGCCATGTTTGGCTAAGGCTTCTGTTATTAGCAAACTGAGTTGATACTTTAACTAACGTGTGCAACTAAGACCCTAAAACCCCACACACTGAAATGACTCGTATCCTGGGACCCAATCACCTTTGATTCCCTCCCAGTGTCCTTCCATACAGATCGATCGTCATTCCAAAGGACAGGAGAAAAAGCAATCCACCAGTTTGGGCAGATTCGAAAGAGCAAACAGGAACTGGGCTCAGAAAGGGGAAGAGACGGTTTGAACATGAAGGTTGGTTAGAGACTCATTTTCTAAGAAAGATGACTCTTTCCTGCATTTAACCTCCTTGGCTCGGAAGTTTAGGATGTGCAAAAGCAAAAAGCAAAAAACAAAACCACTTCTGAGGAAAAGCAGAATGCGACAGAAACTGGAGGGGAAAAAAGTCATATTGAGTGATTAATGATAAAAATGATTTCCGCTCCTTTGGTTCTTTTGTAATGCTGTCAGCCTACGATTTATCATCATGACGTTAAAAACACTGATTTGTCGTTGTTTCGGCTACTCGTTTTTCTAAAACATCTGTACATTCTAAGTAAGTATTCACCGCCCAAACTTCTGGGGGCAAGTTGTGCATCTGGGCTTGTTCAAGTCACTCTAATTTGCATGCAACTCGCACAGGCTTGCGATGTTTCGCATAAAGAAACACGTCTCACCAGCGCGGGGCTGAGTTTAACTTAGACCCCACGAGCGGACACGTCCCAGGCTGGCCGGCTGCCTCCCCCGCCCGGCGCCCCGCTCCGTGCTCCGCGCCCCGTGCCCGCGGGTTCGAGCCCGCCCTCCGGGCCCGCGAGAGGAGAGAAAGTGGGAACGAGTCAGTACCGGCGGGCGGGTGTCCAGCTTTCGTCTCTAGCTTCCCCTCGGGAGGCGAAGACATGGTGCGACTGGGTTTCAGAGGGACGTGGACGGCAGTCGTCGAAGGCTCGCGGGCCTGGAGAGAAGTGCGCGCGAGCTTTAGCGCCGGGAGCGAGGGAGGCGCGTGCGTGGGGCGGCGGGGCCGCGCGCGAGCGGACCGACCGCGGCCGCCTCGAGGGGGCGCGGCCGCTGCGCGCCTACGTGGCGCGGCCCCGCCAGCCCGCGGCTGCGCGGTGGCGTCACTGCGCCCTCCCCGCCCCGCCCCGCCCCGCCGACTCCCGCCGGCTCCCGCCGGCTCCCGCCGGCTCCCGCGCGCCCCGGGTACTGAGCATGCGCAGTCGGCGGCGCCACGTTGGAAGCCTCGGCCGAGGGCGGAGGAGGTAGAAGGGGAGCGGGGGCGGGGTGTTGACGGTTAAAAGAGGCGGGCGTTGGTGCCGGCGGGGACAGTCGCCCGAGGTTGAAGAGCGCCCAGCAGGAGGGTGGCACCCCCGTGCACGGTGCTCCACCAACTCTCCAGATAGACGGTGACGGTGGTGGGGAAACAGCTTCAACAGTGGGGCACCCAGGGGTGCTGTGTGCCGTCGGGGAACCGGACCGTCTGCCAGATGGCCTCACCCGGCTCACGCTCGGAGCGACCGGTCAAGTGCGGAAATGAGACTCCAGGTGGGACCGACCTGGGGCCCAAGAATAGCAGGGATTTGTTAAAAGATGCTGCAAATGGGAGAGCTTCCCCACCACCCCACTCCGGGGGAGAAAGGCAGAGCTGTGAAGCCTGGAAACCTGGACAGAGGTCTTGCAAGGTTGCGTCTGTGTCCCCTGTCTCTGCCGTCTTCATGTTGCGTTGGGTCTTGATTCTGTCCAAAGCTGACCCGTTGGCCTTGTGCCTCGGATTGGAACCTTCTCGCCTTCTCAAGCGCTTTGTAACTGCAGGTATCCTCTACGGACCATCAGTCCCGCCTTGCTAAATTAGCGTTCAGACATGTCCAGTGTCTTTAGAAAAGGAAACACCATCGGCTCTCTTGGCTGTATGTCTCCCTTTGACAGCACAGCTGCTCGAAGAGCATCTCAGCACCCCCACCCCCGTCTCCTCAACCCAGTCCAATCCATCTGGTTGCCATCAGCGCCCCAAAGGCTGCCGCCAGCCAGGAAAGTCCTTTTATCATGGTCACTCGTGACCTCCACGCTGCCCAATCCAGTGTTCACTCTTCCACTCTCATCCTCCTTGACCTGTCAGCAGCGCTTGACCTAGCTGACCGTCCCCTTCCTCCTTAGCTTCAGGGTTGCCACATTGTGGCGCTGACATCCAGTGCTTGGGCTGGAGGCTTGGCTGCTAACTCTCAGTTGGGTTGGTTGGCTCCTCTTCTAGGTTTCTGAACACTTGAGTCTCTCAAGGCTCAACATCAGCCCTCTTCCGTGTCTAGACTTGGCTTCAGTGGTCACATGAGGCCCACTATCATCCATATGCGTATGGACCCCAAATCTGCAAACCCATTTCTCTATGCCTGCCTCTCCATTAAGCTCCAGACTCACATTCCACTGCGCCCTTGACCTCCCTCACCCAGATGTCTAACTCAGCGCTGCCCAGCTCTTTGCATCAGGGCACACAGAGAAATGCACATACTCTACGTTGATCTGGGACTTTCCCCTGACGTTTCAGTAACACTACCAGCGGGACAGCTGTTGGCCAGGCAGCAGTCGTGATATAGTTGTCTTTGTCTTGCATTCATATCAAAACTTGCAGACAGGTGTCAGCAGCTTAGAAGAAAATATGAAATCAGTAGTGGAACACTCTTTTAGGAGATGCTCCATCACTAACACTATTCATAGAACAGAGTGAGGAAATCCACAGACACTGATGGTTTGATTCTAAATAGAAGGAAGCTTTGAGGATACCTAACCAAACTAATTGTATGAATATTTTCTTCTTTATGTGTGTTCAAGTGTGCTATATGGTTAAAAACTCATGCCTTAAGTCTAAAAGCACCATTTCTAAGAAGTATGAAATAAAAATTCTAGGTTAGAAAACATTGTGTTATAGTTTAGTTTGCAGCGTTGTTTCCTCTTAGCGGTACCTAAAGTCATATGTTAAGAGCGATGGCATCTTCAATTCAATGACCCATGGTATTGCTAGGGAACCCTGGGGGTAACAGAAGGAGCACGCTGAGGAAGGAATGAAGCTACCCAAGGGCTCTGGAGGCTCCGGTCACCACTGGGCTGCACCAAGGCCTGAGAGGATCCGTATCTTTGCCCGAGGCCTGTTCTGGGACCACAGTGATCAAGACCCTCTAGTGTTGACAGCCTTGCCTAGTTTTACATGTGGAAGCAGAACTCCTGACTCACCCACCTACCCAGAGATACCTTCCCATCTAGAGCAGAATCCAAACTAGAGTACCTGCCTAATCCATAGCGTTCCTACTGAAGAAAATATGGTTAAGGAATTTAGCTTGAAAAAAACACCCATATTTCCCAGCCTCCCTTACAGCTAGGGGTGGCCAAGAGGCAGTTCTGGCCATTGAAATGTAAGTGGAAGTTGACTGGGGTTTTCTGGGGAAGTTTCTGCATTCTTGATATGAGGACCACCCTTCCTCCTGGTGACTTCATTGTTCACACCGCCTTGAATTCAGACAGAAGGTGGAAGGCAGAGCAATTGTGTCGCAACCACGAGGCAACCAAAGGCATGAAAGCCGTATGCTAAAGGTGGCGCAACAGGAAGACGAAAGGAAGCTGGACTTTGAGGTTCCGTGGTGTCTCTGCAGGGCAGTGGACCCCGCCTCCAGACTGTTTTCTTGTGTGGAAAACAAACCCCTAGTAGATGCAGTCCCTGTGGTTGGTGTCTTTACATGCAGCCAAATGCAACCCCTACCAGGCCCTGGGTGATGGGGGCCCTGCCTGCTTCTAGGAGCTCATCTCTCACAGCTCCTCTGGCCACACTGGCCTTTCTGATGCTCCTCAGATGTGACAAACCAACCCTTCCCTTTGGGCCTTGGCATCAGCTGTTCCCTCCACCTGGGACCGTCTCCCCCAGATTCGTGCATGGCTGACTCCTTGGCATTCTGTAATCAGCTTTTGAAAGGGCCTATTCCTGACCACCAGATCTGAAGAAGGCAGTCCAGGCACTCGACTCTCATAACTTTGTCTTCATCGTCATCCATCAGTATCTCCCTGGGCATTACTGTCTTTCTCCTCTGACTTGCACGGTCGACTGGCAGCCCACTGAGGAGAGAGATCTTGTCCATCTTTGCTCACTGTATTTCTACCACCCAAAACCGCAGTGGGTACAGAAGAAGCATTTGATAGATATTATCCCGCATAATTCTGGAGCATAGATACATTTAGTTTCTCACAACTGTTACGTAAATGAAGAACAGCAAATGAGGTCTACACAGAGAATGAAAAATATACACAGTATGTATTATAGACAATTAATACAGATGACCACTAATGTTTCCTGATACTTTCACTCACAAGTATATTCATGCGTGTGTGTGTGTGTCCAGCCCCACAAGTCCTAGTTGCTGAGGATATATGTCAGACACCACCCTTTGGAAGCTTTTTATGTGGACATGCACATTCCATAGATATTATTAGAATTCTGGGTGAATAATCTTATAAGCTCACTATAACTCTGGGAGTAAGGCAGGTTGACCCATTTTTACCAAGAAAGACAAAAGCAAACAGACAAAAAGGGGAAGAAAGGATGGTTGAACTTATGTGGGACACAACCCTGTTGAGCGCATACTGGAACCAGAAGCCAGGTCTTTAAGCCCCAATCCCATTTCTCCCCACCGTTGGCGGCCTTCTGAAGTAGAGTTTTGGGAGCCGTTTCCCCTTCTTCTCTAAGCAGGCTCTTTTGTAATCCCAAGTGGTGCTGGAAAAAATGGCACTGAGTCTAAGACACTACTTAATGCGAATGCTGTAAACACTGGAAAAAGTATTCAAAGAAGAAACAGAAAATGCAGATTCTCTTCTCCATGTGTATATTTTGGAACCTTGACTATGTCACTGAAACATTCTGAGTCTCGGTTTCTCATCTGCAAGTTGGAGATGTGAACACTGACCTCCCGCAGGACTGGTGTGAGAATCCAGGGCCGTCTCAGTGCCGCCTGCAAGCCCCTATAGCTCAGCATTGTCCCGTCTGCTCTCCATAAGATCCTGAGACGTGAGGGCTTCTCTGCCCTCCTTTTCTGAGGAACCGAGCTTGCGAAAGGCCAAGCACAGGAGTCGATAGCTAATGTGGGGAAACCCGGGAGAGCCCGCTCTCACCACCATCCTGGTTGCACGTTTGGAAGTGCTTCGTAAACCATAATATACTACAAAATATACTGTTATTATTGCAGACAGAGTTTTCGTTAGCATTCATGAAATACAAGAATTGTCCCACGGTGTATTAAAATAACCCGCCTATCAATCACTTTGATGAACATTGCTTTCTTATTCCCAGCTGGCCCATATGTTCTGTCTCCTTGTGCTGTTGTCTGATGGATGAGAATTCTTATTCACTTCACAGGATTTCTCTTCCATTGTTGATATTGCTGGGAAGGGGAGGGCAGCAGCCATTCTCAACTTTGCTTTGTAACATCCAGGATGTTTCTCACTGTATTATGTTATGGGGGTTTTAAATAACGGTTATTTAAATATAATTTCTTTGACACCCACAAGTACACATACAATACTTGAAGAAGATAGGCATGTCCCAAAATAAAAATGATGGACTACCCCTCTCTCTGTCTCTGCCTCTGTTTCTGTCTTTGTCTCTCTCTCACGTACACATACACACACACATGGGGAATCCCCCAGGGTTTCACTGGGCTCCAACTTGTCAGTCAGTCACAGGGTAATTGAGAAACATTTTGAGGCATTTTGCAAAAGTGATTCAACAGCTGGTGAAGGACGTGGAGGTCACTTTTCATCACATCTGAGGTCATCCTTTAGCTAAGGATATTTGAAGGAAAAAAGAACCAGCCTGGATCTCAGCAAAATATTCCTCTTATCTTTATTTGGAAGTTAGAAAACAGAAACTGCAAAAATGATGGGAGTGCTACAACCATGAATACTGATTTCCCACAGAATTGCAAATGCTATGTAAGTTATTTATGAAAAATGTGTTTTAGCAGAGAAATGGGGGTGGAGGGTAGGGATCATTTTATTTCTGGCTCTTTCACTGAGTCATTGTTTGACCTTGCGCAAGTTACTTCCACATTCTGTGATCATAGTTCCATAGTAGAGGCAGTAATACCCATCTTACACAAGGATTCAAATAGTTATTCAATATTATGTCTTAGCATTTATCTCCCTGTATAAAATTTCTTACAGGGGCATACGAATTGCTATAAGTACAAAAAATAAACATGACAAAGACATCAAGAATAAAGAGGCTTTCGAAGGCAAGATAAAATCATCTCAAGGGAGTCTGAAATCTGAAATTGAAGAACATGTACTTTTGTTAGTTTTTTTTTTTTTTAAACCATCTATCCAGGATTCAGTGGTACTAGGACATTAGGACATTATTTGACCCTTTTCTCCTTAAATTTCTTTTTTGTGGGTGTGAAAGGCTATGAGTATATCCTTTTCAGAGAGCTTAAGTGACAGGTGAATAGACATAGTACATTGAGGCTTTACTCCTGTCTTTTCAGGCCCACGAGCCTCTACTCAGCTTTCCACGTAGAATCAGTCTGAGCAGGAGAATCTATAAATGACTGAGCACGGGTCCTGGGGTCTCTAGACTGAGGTTTGAGACTCAGCCTGATCACACATTAAATGTGCAACATCAGAGAAACTCCACAGCATCAGAAGCTCTCCATCAGAGAGCTCTGAGTCTCAGCGCCCTCACCTAAAAGTGGGGAACATAACACGCCCCTCTACAATATTCACAGGAAGTATATGTGATAGCGTATTGAAAATGCTTGGTAAACATTAAATGACTAAACACAAGTCTACCCAAAGCACATTATTTCTTAGAGATTTTAGAGCAAAAGCAAAGTAAACATTTATTTTAAAATACAAAACAGACGATGAATGTTATAGGACAGAAAGGAGATTCCCGCTGGTTTGTGGGTGGGTAGGCATAGTGATAATGAACAGGTTTCAAGGGACGGGGTGTGGAACCGAGCCCTTCCGGTTGACAGGAGGCAGGAGGAGGGCGGTCCACCGGGGAAAGGGCGGAGGAGAAGCGAGGAGCTGGGGCAGCAGTCCACGTGCCCAAGACGGTGATTGGTCCAGTCTGACCTGAGGGTGGGATGAGCGTGGAAAGGTAACAGCGGACCAAAAGGTTCTGGTTTAAGGTCTGGTTGAAGAAAGACAGCTGGATTCTTATCTCTGTCTCTGCATTCAGTCTCTTGCAATATCATGTCATGTAGCCTCTGGAAAACGTCCTTGTACGTTCGAGAGGGAATAAGACTGGAAAAAAGCAAGTAACATTTCAGTATTATTAAAAAAGAAAAAAAATTAGTTTCGACCTCACAGACCACCTGGATGGGTCTAGAAAACCTCCAGGGGTCACTGGACCACACTCTGAGAATTGCTGTTCTTGATCATTCTTTAGAAACTTATTGATCTAAGAATAAGAAAAATATATGTTTGGATTAAAATACAACCACCACACTGTAGTCAGTGGTGATGTCAGCCCTACAATCGGCTAGGACTACAATGCCAGGTGGCATCACCCCAGCAGTGGCCGAGGCAGCAGGGGGACTCTCAGGGGCTCCCCTGTTCTAGGCTGACTCTCTGGCGCTGGGCCAGCTGGGTCAGCTGGGATGGAGGTGTGAGGCTGGCCTCCAGAATGACAGCACCGGTCCCCACTGTCTGGGCTTCCCCACTCACCACAGCTGTTTCCGGATCCACAAAATCCACCTGCTGTGCTGTTTGCCTTTGAAAAGGCGGTCTGAGCAATCTTAGAGTTTTGATAACGTTGTTGACATCATTTTTCAAAAGCTCTGCTTTCACAGGCTTAAGAAATTGAGATATGATTGACATATCACACTGTGTAAGTTTACTATGTACAATGTATTGATTTCATACACATATATTGCAATATGATTACCACCTTACTGCTAGCTAACACCTCTATCATGTCACATAGTTATAATTTCCTTTTTATGGTGAGAACAATTAAAATGTAGTCTCTTAGCAGCTCTGAAATTTATAATACGGTATTGTTGACTATAATCACTATCTTGTGCATTATATCTCCAGGACTTACTTATCTATTAGTTCCAAATTTGTACATTAAACAACATCTCTCCCATTCCCCACACCCCCGACCCTCACCATTCTACTCTTTGTTTTTATGATTGTTTTTATGAGTTCAGCTCTTTTAGATTCCACATGTAAGCAATTTCATACAATATTTATCTTTCTCTGTTTGACTTACCTCACTTAGTATAATAACCTTAAGGTCCATCCCATTCACAATACCATCAAAAACAATAAAATAGTCAGGAATAAGTGTAACCAAGGAAGTGAAAGAGCTGTACTGTGAAAACTACAAGACTTTGATGAAAGAAATTGAAGAAGAAACAAACAAATGGAAAGATATCCGATGAATTGGAACAATCAATATTGTTAAAATGTCCATACTGCCCAAAGCCGTCTTTGGATTCAGTGCAATCCGTATCAAAATTCTAATGAACTAGAAAAAACAGTTCACAGGCTTTTAAGTGAGGAATGGCAGAAGTCTCCAACATGAAGCTCTTGGCCATATTTTTCGCTCCAAAGCTGCACGTTGTGCCTTCCCTCCATAGGCCATATGAACGTTCTGACTACTTTCAAGAAATACTTTCTATGAATACATTTTGAAAAAATACAAAAGCAGTATACTTTGGAAAACCTAAATAACGGTATTCTTTATGTCCAAAGGAGAAAGCAAGTCACTGCTTCTCAATAATCCTACCAGCATTAGAGTCTACCACTTATACTTTGTATGCCCCTCTAGGTTTCCAGAAAAAAAATAGATAAGGATTCTTTTTAATGATCTCATCTTGTAGATTGTCCCTCAATTTATGTCTGTCTGATGTTTCTCTCATTTTTTTGTCTGCACCATGTGGCTCTCAAGACCTTAGTTCCCTGACCAGGGATTGAACCCCCGCCCATGGCAGTGAAAGCGCCAAGTCCTAACCACTGGACCACCAGAGAGTTCCCATCTCATTGTTAAACAGGAGTTATGGGTTTTGGAAAGGAAGGCCATATAAGTGAAGTCTCATTTTCATCACATGGTATCCAGGGTACGTGTTATCAATATGACTTTACCATTGATAATTTTCACCTAGATCGCCTCTCTGACAGAAAGTGTGTTAAATATGGTGGTTTTATAGATTTAGATTAATGTATTCGTGAATTAAGCTGTCTACTAGGAATCAGTGTGAACACAGGCTACATTTTTTATATCATAACCTTGAAGTTGCCTAATAATTGATAAGAGTCTATATTAATAAGCATACACCTGACCACGATTCTGGAAGATAACCTTTGGGCTCTTCCCACCTCAGTTTTCTTCTCTCTCACAATTCTGGAGTTAGAGATGGCAAATACTTTCCCTTACAAATTTAAAACCTATTTTCCCTGCTGAAATTACCTGGGTTTCTTTTTTTTAAATAAATTAATTTTATTTATTTATTTATTTTGGCTGCGTTTGGTCTTCGTTGCTGCAGGCGGGCTTTCTCTAGTTGCAGCGAGCAGGGGCTACTCTTCGTTGCGGTGCGTGGGCTTCTCACTGCAGTGGCTTCTCTTGTTGTGGAGCACGGGCTTTAGGCGCACGGGCTTCAGTAGCTGTGGCACGTGGGCTCAGTAGTTGTGGCCATGGGCTCTAGAGCGCAGGCTCAGTAGTTGTGGTGCACGGGCTAAGTTGCTCCACAGCATGTGGGATCTTCCCGGAACAGGGCTCGAACCCATGTCCCCTGCATTGGCAGATGGATTCTTAACCACTGTGCCACCAGGGAAGCCCTGGGTTTCTTTTTAAAGCCATCTTTTTTTCTCAGCCAAGTGATTTCATATAATTGATTAATTATTCCATTCAGGCTGAAGTATCTGCGTGTGACTTTGCAGACTAGAGAAGGCTGTAAATAATGACTTCAGTCAGCATCCTAATTCTTACCATGTTTGCAGAAAAGCCACCTCCTTCCTTGCTCAATTTTTAGAAAAACGTCCGAGCTTGGGAAATGTGATTGCTGTTAATCCAGATAAGAACAAATCCCGAGCCCATCCTTCAGCTTTGCAGGGACCCTCTGGGACACCGTTCATAGCTTTTCACTGACATAAATTAATAAACTGCCACTGACCATGGAAAAGATAAGAGAAAATATACAAGCTTCGGTAGCTTGCTGGAAACTTCCAACATAATGGTTCATCTCCTTAACAAAGAACCATGGAGTGTTCGGGTAAAGAAAAGCTACACTTAAGCTATTCCTTGTAGGGCCCACAGAAGAGGTAAAACGTGATGTGATATCACTCCCACAGTATGGGAGAGTAACTGTTGGGCTAGCTTGCATTTGGCTTATTCACTTCTACCCTATCATTTAAGGATCTTATTCTTCTTTCATCTCCTCTCCTTTCCTCCCCTTCCCTCTCCTTTCCCCTCTCCTCTTCTCTTCTCTTCTTTTTTCTTTTCAGAAAGAGAAACCAACTCTGAGTATTTTTTGGAGTATTGTAGAATACTGGAAGAATGCATGAAATTAAGGAGAGGATTCCTGCAGTTTCAGGAACAAACATGGAAGCCCTAGGAATACCAATAACTGAGCTTCCATGTCTAAAATGCTGTCAGTGGATGACTCCAGGCAATGGTTCATTTTATGTGTTTACTTGGCTAGGCCACAGTCCCCAGGTATTTGGTCAAACATTATTCTAGATGATTTTGTGAAGGCATTTTTAAAATGAGATTACCACTTAAATCAGTGGACTTTGAGTAAAGCAGGTTACCCTCCATAATGTGAGTGGGCCTCATCCAACCAGCTGAAGGTCTTAACAGGAAAAAGACTGACCTCCCAGAGGAAGAGGGAATTCTGCCAGCAGACTGCCTTCAAACTCAAACTGCAATTTTTCCCTGGGTCTCCAGCCTGCTGGCTTACCCTGCAGACTTACAACTAGTCAACCTCCGTAATTTCGTGAGCCACTTCCTTAAAATAAATCTCTCTGTCTCTCTCTCAATCTATCTAGATAGATACGGATAGAGATGTGGATATAGATATGGATATATTTCCTCTTGGTTCTGTTTCTCTAGAGAACCCTGACTCATACACTAGCTACAACTGTTTTCACTCACCTGGCTCTCCATTCAAGGTCAGATTCAGAGAACATGAAATATCCTTGGGCCTCAAACTACTTTAATTCAGGTGCTGTGCTCTTGTTGACTGAAAGAAAAATGCACAATGTAAAAGCTGTGAGTTTCAGTTTTTTTCAGGGACCTTACTGAGGACTAGAGTATGAGAAACAGCCTCTGAGGGGACTGCTCCAAAGAAGTGGGAGGAGAAGCCAGTATATATGTGATTTTTGACTAGGGAGTTCGTGTAGTCAAGCACACATCTCAGCGAAAGATAACGGATATAGGCATAAGGAACAGATACCTCAGTTAAGGATTTTAGTGTTTTTCTATGTATGAGAGGATGAAAGAATGCGGGTTCATTAAAATTCTTCCTAAAATATACATCTAACTATTTGAGGGGGTCTGTTTTTCTAACGCACAGGATGCCTCATCCTGTTTTTTGTCCTGAATTCCTTTCAGGGTGCACCGTCGGTCAGTAACGATAGTGGCTAATAACTAGATCCTTGTAGAACTGGATGGTGGGCAACATTCTTTGTTTTATAGTCCCCCCTTTGGGTTATACATTCTACCAAGGTTTGGGAGGCATTTCATGACCAGTGTGTCTCACAGGGCTAGGAAGGCTCATACCTAGGTCAGGTGAGGATTCCATTGATAAGCCAGTTCATTTTCTAGACCCTGTTAATGGTAGCAATAAAAGTCTCTGGATCACATGACTGACTACTCTGTTATGGTCCATGAAATGATTCTCCCTTGTTGTTTCTTCCCATATCCAGAGTTACACTATTACAGTCATTTCAGTCTTATGTAAAACTATATATTTGGTCAACCATTTCAAGTTGCTTAGTCATCATTATTTTTGTCAGAGACTCTGTTACACATTGGGTAGTACAAACACAACAATCTTGTAAAATAGGTAAAATACAGGTAATAGAGCTAGTAGCATTAATAAAGTCATAAGTAAGAATTTAAGGGACTTCCCTGGTGGCTCAGTGGTTAAGAATCCACCTGCCAATGCAGAGGACATGGGTGCAATCCCTGGTCAGGGAAGATGCCACATGCCGCAGAGCAACTTAAGCCAGTGTGCCACAGCTACTGAAGTCCGCACACCTAGAGCCCACGCTCGCAACAAAGAGAAGCCACTGCAATGAGAAGCCCGCACACCGCAGCAAAGAGTAGCCCCCAGTCGCGGCAACTAGAGAAAGACCACTGGCAGAAATGAAGGCCCAACGCAGCCAAAAAAAAGTTACATAGATAAATAAATAAATAAACAAACAAACAAACAGAAAAGATTATTTGAATGTTTAAAAAAAAAAAGGAAATTAAGCCAAGAATTTCCATTACCAGCCCAGTTCTTTAAGAGACCACCGAGACTAAGGAGTGATTGTTCAAGGAGAAATCTGATTTTTCATGTGGGTCACTAAATATTAAAGGATTTTATATTGAAAGGATATATGTCACATTAAAGGATTAATCTGGTATAAAGACATAACATTCAGTTTGAAGCTGGGTGCAGGTGCCTCCTTGAGGTACTAGGGCCATGTGATTTTGTAATACCGCTCTTCTCAACATAGAGACTTCAGAATTCAGTAGCATAATGGCCTGCTAACTTTTCTCAACATAGAGACTTCAGAATTCAGCAGCATAATGGCCTGATAACTATCACTTAAGGCTTGTTGAATGAATTTCGTTAAGGATTCAACGTGGCTGATTACATTTTCCAATCCTACTGAAGGTGCAAAGATAGCTGCTAAATGGTTATACCCACGAGATACCAGTGATCGATCAGGCTCATACCAATGGTAAATTTTATGGAGTCCTATCTAAATTGGCACACGAGTGGCCTTGAGCCCAAGGGAATCGTAGGGTACATCTTCTTATCTATCCTGGATAGTTTTCATTTAAAAACTTAATCATGAATCAGGTATTACAGTATAAAACTCACTAGTTTATAAATAACAGTTGGGATGAATTATCTATTCATTTGGGTTTAAAAAGACTTCTTTTCTCTCTTTTCCTCAGTCTCAGGAACTGGGGATGGTCTAGAAAATAAGTTTCCTGAGAGCCCTGCTGGAACATTTGTATCTGAATTCCTCTCAGGGTGCTCTGTCACTCCGTGACTGCAGTGGCTAACGACTTGATCTTTGTAGAACTGGATGGTGGGCAGCATGCTTTGTTTTACACTCTAAATGACTTTTCTGGGAGCTGCTAAATAAGCTGGAGTGGACAGAACATTTACAACCCAGTGAACTAAATAAACAAGGAGCTCTGTTAACTGACTGATCAGGCTTAGAAGATTTCAAGTAACATAAATTTGACGAGGCTCCATTATCCATCATAAAATGCTACTGATCATCTCTGTCAGGTTTTTCTGGCATTTGATGTCAAGGGATAAGGACACTCCTGTTATCCACTGTTTACTCATTGGGGAATGTAATCCTTTAACCCCATTCCTTGTGTAACACCAAGTTGTAAACTACATTTAAGAGAATTGCATCAGGTCCTAAACCTACACCTAGTGAGGGATAGTGTTACTTCACAAATCATGCCTAATGTTAATAACTCAAGCTGCACAATGACCTCCCTGGCTTTGTATCAGTTTAACGCACCACCATAGATTATATATCTTATGTAAAATCTCTTGTTTGTTGGAAGATTCTCAGACCCCGAGGTCTAGTTTTTCTCCTTTCACACTTTCAAATTGCACATAAATAAAAAGCATTTCCTCTAATGGTTTCATGACACACGCAGAAGTTTTGCTCTCTACCACTCCTCCCCCCAGTCACCCCCCTTCTGATACTACCTTGCTGGCCTTTCTGATACTAAAATCTTCCCTGTCGCATGAGACACAGCATTCGTTCCAGGCTCTCCATCAGCTGCCCTAGGTTCTCTGCTTTTATCCCAGGCTCCTCCCTGGTGTTCTATCCCAACTTTTCCAACTTTCACTTACATGGTTGGAGAACTGAGTGGTCCTTGAGATTCCAGCAGCTGCTACAGTAGCTGAGAGATAGAAAGGAGCACTGTCCTCACCACCTACTCACAGGAGGTGGTCTTGATAGACATATGCTTGTCCCAAGCCTCCCTCCTGGAGGCCCTGTCCTTCCTACTGAAACTGAAGGGAAGGGGGCAGGACACAACATTTAAAAGAATGATATTACCGGTGAGACAGTAACTGGTTAGAGCCAACTAGGTCCAAGATAGTGGAAGATTTGACTTCCAGTAGATGGTGAGTTTCGATATGCACTCATTATAGTACATTAGCATGCTGTTCTGAGGCCAACCCTAAAAGGCCAAAAAGTGGGTGGTGGCCCACTTCCTGAAAATCTCCGCCCCTTCTCCAAAACAGTTTGAATAATCCTCCCACTCATTAGCCTGTGAAATTATCCAGCCCATAAAAACTAACCACTCCATATTCTGGAGGCTCTCGCCTTCTGAGATGGCCCACACTCTGCCTGTGGACTGTGTTTCTCCCAGGGCCACTCTTGCCCTTTTGAGATGGACTGCATTCTATCTATGGAATGTGTGTCTCTCTAAATAAATCCACTTCTTACCTATCACTTTGCCTCTGGCTGAATTCCTTCTGTGCTGAGACATAAAGAACCTGAGCTTCATGAAGTCTGGAGACCAGGTGTGCAATTTTAATTAAAAGACAGTGGGTTCGAGTCCCAGCTCATGGGTTCAGGTCCCAATCCGGGTTTCGACTGAGTTTGCATCTCATCTGAGTTGTGCAGTTTCACTATCATCCCAGGGTTATAATGAAAGGAGGAGGGAGGCACAGCTGGCTACCAGGCTCTGAGGATAAATCTAGAAATCTCAAGACTAGAAACAGGTTTATGGACGTCATAGACTTTATTTGATTCAACAGACACTTTTGAGGACCTACCCTCAAAAGTGCCAGGCACTTTTCTACAAATTGAAGATAATTCTCAGCTTTTTTAGAGCTTTTATTCTGGATGACTGGAGGCTGAAACTATGCATGATGACAAGCGACAGACAGAGGTAGACTTCTGATATTCTCCTCCAAACCAACTGAAACGCTGGCTAACTCCCCAGGTTCTGAAGCTTCGTGATGTTAATATGCTGTGTTGTTTCTGCACAAATACTGAACAAAGGGTTCCTTGGGACATGTTTTAAAAGATAAAATTCTGTTGTCATGGTGTTTCTGGTTCTCTATTCATGTCAGGCAAGACCCTTCAGGAAGAAACTGTGGGTGTGGAGGGATTCTCTTGCATACCCTTTATTCTTTTTGTTGCCTTAAAAAAATACACCACATGAGAGTTGCGAGTTAAGTTTTATTGGGGGCAAAATGAGGACTGCAGCCCGGGAGACAGCATTTCAGAGAGCTCTGAGAAATTTCTCTGAGGGGGCAAGGGGAGGGGCCAGGATATAGAGGAGTTTTGCAACAAAGGGCAGGTAGTTGAGAACGTCAAAGGATTATTGTTAATTAAAAAAACCCAGATAACTCAAGTTAAGGAATTTAGCGCTTTTCTATGTATGGGAAGATGCAAGAGTCTGGGCTCACTGAAATCATTCCTTTGATGTGCACCTCAGCCATCTGGAGCCAGTATCCTGTGCTTTCCCATCCTAAGTCTCTTCAGGGGGCACCGCAGGGAGTGGCTGCAACCTGTTGGCTGCTAGATGGCAGGTATTCTTTTCAGCCCTGAGTTTCCTCAGGGCTCACCAGCTCACATTGGAGGGTTGCAATCATTGATGATTGTGACATCCTTTGTTTACTGATATGGCAGGAAATATTCCATTTATAAATATTCCATTCATCACTTTCAGGTGTGGCTCAGGCCCTGGGATCCAGGGTAGGTCTGGTGGGGACAGACCTTCCTCCTCTGGACCCGTTGTGGGCAAACTGCAGCCCGTGAACCAAGTCCAACCCGCCACTGGTTTCTAATAAAATTTTACAGACACATAGCTATGTGCATTCATCTCTGTACTGTCTATGGCTGCTTTTCAGGCTGCAACAGCACAGCTGAGGGGCTACAACATATATGGTGTGGGCTGCATAGCCTCAATATTTATTATTGGACCCTTCACAGAAAGTTTGCCCACTCCTTTAGAATAATGGCGCTGTGGATGAAAAATGCTGCCTGTGTATCAGTAAACAAAGGATGCGGCCGCCATCAAGCCCCTACAGCAGACCCCAACAGTGAGGCCTGAGGGAACTCAGGATGGAGACCAGCAGGCTGCCTCTTTGCCAAGCCCTCAGCCACTGCGACCACCCCCAACGGTGCCCCTGAGGACACTCAGGATGGGAAAGCACAGGATACTGGCCCTAGAGAGCTGAGCTGCATATCAAAGGGATGATTTCAATGAGCCCAGACTCTTGGCATCTCCCCATACACGGAAAAGCACTAAATTCATTAACTTGAGATGTCTGGTTTTCTTTATTTAACAGTAACCTTTTGATGTTCCTACCACCTAGACTTTGTTACAAAAACCCCTATAAATCCTGGCTCCACCCTTACCACTTCAGAGGAATCCCTCAGAGCCATCTAAGAGGCTGCTTCCTGGGCTTAAGTCCTCAGTTTTGGCCACCAGATAAACATAATCCTCAACTTTTAGGCTGTGGATTTTTTTTTCAGTGGACAGTTCTCAAAGTGTGGTCCCCGTGTTACCGAGTACAAGCTCGCTCTGTTCGCTACACGACAGGCCAATAAGTCAGAGATGAGGTGTTGAGGCAGGGAGTATGCCTTTATGCACAAAGCCTGCAGACCGAAAAGATGGCGCACTGAAGCCTCAAAAAGACCATCTTATCAGGGTTTGGAGGCCAGTTTCTTCTTCTTCTTGTTTTTTTAACGTCTTTACTGGAGTATAACTGCTTTACAATGTTGTTTTTAGTATTTTAAGGAACTCCATATTGTTCTCCATAGAGGCTGTACCAATTTACATTCCCACCAACAGTGCAAGAGGCCTCCCATTTCTCCATACCCTCTCCAGCATTTATTGTTTGTAGATTTTTTGATGACAGCCATTCTGACTGGTGTGAGGTGATACCACATTGTAGTTTTTTTTTTTAACAGCTTTATTGGAGTATAATTGCTTTACAATATTGTGTTAGTTTCTGCTGTATAACAAAGTGAATCAGCTGTACATATACATATATCCCCATATCTCCTTCATCTTGTGTCTTCCTCCCACCCTCCCTATCCCACTCCTCTAGGTGGTCACAGAGCACCCAGCTGATCTCCCTGTGCTATGCAGCTGCTTCCCACTAGCTATCTATTTTACATTTGGTAGTGTGAATATGTCAGTGCCACTCTCTCATTTCATCCCAGCTTACCCTTCCCCCTCCCCGTATCCTCAAGTCCATTCTCTACGTCTGTGTCTTTATTCCTGTCCTGCCCCTAGGCTCTTCAGAACCATTTTTGTTTGTTTGTTTTTTTAGATTCCATATATATGTGTTAGCATACAGTATTTGTTTTTCTCTTTCTGACTTACTTCACTCTGTATGACAGTCTCTGTGTCCATCCACCTCACTACAAATAACTCAATTTCGTTTCTTTTTATGGCTGAGTAATATTCCATTGTATATATGTACCACATCTTCTTTATCTATTCATCTGTTGATGGACACTTAGGTTGCTTCCATGTCCTGGCTATTGTAAATAGTGCTGCAATGAACATTGTGGTACATGACTCTTTTGAATTATGGTTTTCTCTGTGTATATGCCCAGAAGTGAGATTGCTGGGTTGTATGGTAGTTCTATTTTTAGTTTTTTAAGGAACCTACATACTATACTCCATAGTGTCTGTATCAATTTACATTCCCACCAACAGTGCAAGAGGGTTCCCTTTTCTCCACACCCTCTCCAGCATTTATTGTTTCTAGATTTTTTGATGAGGGCCATTCTGACCGGTGTGAGGTTATGCCTCATTGTAGTTTTAATTTGCATTTCTCTAATGATTAGAGATGTTGAGCATCCTTTCACGTGTTTGTTGGCAATCTGTATATCTTCTTCGGAGAAATGGCTATTTAGGTCTTCTGCCCATCTTTGGATTGGGTTGTTTTTTTTTTGATATTGAGCTGCATGAGCTGCTTGTAAATTTTGGAGATTAATCCTTTATCAGTTGCTTTGTTTGCAAATATTTTCTCCCATTCTGAGGTTTGTCTTTTCGTCTTGTTTATGTTTTCCTTTGCTGTGCAAAAGCTTTTAAGTTTCATTAGGTCCTGTTTATTTTTGTCTTTATTTCCATTTCTCTAGGAGGTGGGTCACAAAGGATCATGCTGTGATTTATGTCATAGAGTGTTCTGCCTATGTTTTCCTCTAAGAGTTTTATAATGTCTGGCCTTACATTTAGGTCTTTAATCCATTTTGAGTTTATTTTTGTGTATGGTATTAAGGAGGGTTCTAATTTCATTCTTTTCCATGTAGCTGTCCACTTTTCCCAGCACCACTGATTGAAGAGGCTGTCTTTTCTTCATTGTATACTCTTGCCTCCTTTATCAAAGATAAAGTGACCATATGTGTGTGGGTTTATCTCTGACCTCTCTATCCTGTTCATTGATCTATATTTCTTTTTTTGTGTCACTACGATACTGTCTTGATTACTGTAGCTTTGTAGTATGGTCTGAAGTCTGGAAGCCTGATGCCTCCAGCTCCGTTTTTCCTTCTCAAGCTTTTTTTGGCTATTCAGGGTCTTTTGTGTTTCCATACAAATTGTGCAATTTTTTTGTTCTAGTTCTGTGAAAACTGCCATTTGTATTTTGATAGGGATTGCATTAAATCTGCAGATTGCTTTGGGTAGTATAGTCATTTTCACAATGTTGATTCTTCCAATCCAAGAACATGGTATATCTCTCCATCTGTTTGTGTCATCTTTAATTACTTTCATCAGTGTCACAGTTTTCTGCATACAGGTCTTTTGTCTCCTTAGGTAGGTTTATTCCTAGGCATTTTATTCTTGTTGTTGCAATGGTAAATGGGAGTGTTTCCTCAATTTCTCTTTCAGATTTTCCATCATTGGTGTATAGGAATGCAAGAGATTTCCGTGCATTAATTCTGTATTCTGCTACTCTACCAAATTCATTGATTAACTCTAGTAGTTTTCTGGTAGCATATTTAGGATTCTATATGTATAGTATTATGCTATCTGCAAAGAGTGACAGTTTTACTTCTTCTTTTCCAATTTGGATTTGTTTTATTTCTTTTTCTTCTCTGATTGCTGTGGCTAAAACTTCCAAAACTACGTTGAATAATAGTGAGAGCGAGCAACCTTGTCTTGTTCCTGATCTTAGTGGAAATGGTTTCAGTTTTTCACCATTGAGGACAATGTTTGCTGTGGGTTTGTCATATATGGCCTTTATTATGTTGAGGAAAGTTCCCTCTGTGCCTACTTTCTGGAGGGTTTTTATCATAAATTGGTGTTGAATTTTGTCGAAAGCTTTCTCTTCATCTATTGAGTTGATCATATGGTTTTTTTCCTTCAATTTGTTAATATGGTGTATCACATTGATTGATTTCCGTATATTGGAGAATCCTTGCATTCCTGGGATAAACCCCACTTGATCATGGTGTATGATCCTTTTAATGTGCTGTTGGATTCTGTTTGCTAGTATTATGTTGAGGATTTTTGCATCTATGTTCATCAGTGATATTGGGCTGTAGTCTTCTTTCTTTGTGACATCTTTGTCTGGTTTTGGTATCAGGGTGATGGTGGCCTCGTAGAATGAGTTTGGGAGTGTTCCTCCCTCTGCTATATTTTGGAAGAGTTTGAGAAGGATAGGTGTTAACTCTTCTCTAAATGTTTGATGGAATTCGCCTGTGAAGCCATCTGGTCCTGGGCTTTTGTTTGTTGGAAGATTTTTAATCACAGTTTCAATTTCAGTGCTTGTGAATTGTCTGTTCATATTTTCTATTTCTTCCTGGCTCAGTCTCGGAAGGTTGTGCATTTCTAAGCATGTGTCCATTTCTTCCAAGTTGTCCATTTTATTGGCATAGAGTTGCTTGTGGTAATCTCTCATGATCCTTTGTATTTCTGCAGTATCATTTGTTACTTTTCCTTTTTCATTTCTAATTCTTTTGATTTGAGACTTATCCGTTTTTTTCTTGATGAGTCTGGCTAATGGTTTATCAATTTTGTTTATCTTCCCAAAAAAACAGCTTTTAGCTTTATTGATCTGTGCTATCATTTCCTTCATTTCTTTTTCATTTATTTCTGACCTGATCTTTATGATTTCTTTCCTTCTGCTAAATTTGGGGGTTTTTTGTTCTTCTTTCTCTAATTGCTTTAGGTGTAAGGTTAGGTTGTTTATTTGAGTTGTTTCTTGTTTCTTAAGGTAGGATTGTATTGCTATAAACTTCCCTCTTAGAACTGCTTTTGCTGCATCCCATAGGTTTTGGGTCATCGTGTTTTCATCGTCATTTGTTTCTAGGTAGTTATTGATTTCCTCTTTGATTTCTTCAGTGATCTCTTGGTTATTAAGTAGTGTTTTGTTTAGCCTCCATGTGTTTGTATTTTTTACAGATTTTTTCCTGTAATTGAGATCTAGGTTCATAGCATTGTAGTCAGAAAAG
This sequence comes from Lagenorhynchus albirostris, assembly GCF_949774975.1. Taxonomy (NCBI): domain Eukaryota; kingdom Metazoa; phylum Chordata; class Mammalia; order Artiodactyla; family Delphinidae; genus Lagenorhynchus; species Lagenorhynchus albirostris. The sequence continues at coordinate 9,028,098 of NC_083097.1, forward strand.
ATACTTGATACGATTTCAATTTTCTTAAATTTACCAAGGCTTGATAAGTGACCCAAGATATGATCTATCCTGGAGAATGTTCCATGAGCACTTGAGAAGAATGTGTATTCTGTTGTTTTTGGATAGAATGTCCTATAAATATCAATTAAGTCCATCTTGTTTAATGTATCATTTAAAGCTTGTGTTTCCTTATTTTCATTTTGGATGATCTGTCCATTGGTGAAAGTGGGGTGTTAAAGTTCCCTACTATGATTGTGTTACTGTCGATTTCCCCTTTTATGGCTGTTAGTATTTGCCTTATGTATTGAGGTGCTCCTATGTTGGGTGCATAAACATTTACAATTGTTATATCTTCTTCTTGGATTGATCCCTTGATCATTATGTAGTGTCCTTCCTTGTCTCTTGTAACATTCTTTATTCTTCTCCTTCGAATCTGAATGAGATCTTTGCCGGGTAGAGTAATCTTGGTTGTACGTTCTTCCCTTTCATCACTTTAAGTATGTCCTGCCACTCCCTTCTGGTTTGCAGAGTTTCTGCTGAAAGCTCAGCAGAGTTTCAGAGTTTCAGAGTTTCTGCTGAAATCCCCTAATGGGGATTCCCTTGTATGTTATTTGTTGCTTTTCCCTTGCTGCTTTCAATATTTTTTCTTTGTATTTAATTTTTGATAGTTTGATTAATATGTGTCTCAGCATGTTTCTCTTTGGGTTTATCCTGCACGGTACTCTCTGTGCTTCCTGGACTTGATTGACTATTTGCTTTCCCATGTTAGGTTAGTTTTCGACTATAATCTCTTCAAATATTTTCTCAGATCCTTTCTTTTTCTCTTCTTCTTCTGAGACCCCTGTAATTTGAATGTTGGTGCGTTTCATGTTGTCCCAGAGGTCTCTGAGACTGTCCTCAATTCTTTTCATTCCTTTTTCTTTATTCTGCTCCCTGGCAGTTATTTCCACCATTTTATCTTCCAGTCCACTTATCCGTTCTTCTGCCTCAGTTATTCTGTTATTGATTCTTTCTAGAGTATTTTTAATTGCCGTAATTGTGTTGCTCATCACTGTTTGTTTGTGCTTTAGTTCTTCTAGATCCTTGTTAAATGTTTCTCGTATTTTCTGCATTCTGTTTCTGAGATTTTGGATCATGTTTACTATCATTACTCTGAATTCTTTTTCAGGTAGTTGCCTATTTTGTCTTCATTTATTTGTTCTTGTAGGTTTTTACCTTGCTCTGTTGTTTGTTAAATTTTTTTGCCATTTCATTTTTGGTTTTTTTGGATGGGTATTGCTATATTCCTGTCTTACTGGTTGTTTGGCCTGAGATGTCCAGCAGTGGAGTTTGCAGGCTGTTGGATAGAGCTGGGTCTTGGTGCTGAGATGAGGACCTCTGGGAGTCCTCACTCTGACTGATATTCACTGGGGTCTGAGGTTCTCTGTTAGTCCAGCTGTTTGGACTCAGAGCTCCCACCACTGGAGCTCAGGCCCGACCTCCAGCCTGGGAACGAAGATACTGCCAGCTTTGTGGTGTGGTTAAAAAATAAAAATATTTTTAAAAAGGAAGAAAGAAAGAAAAAAGGAGCAGTACAATATCAAAGAATAAAAAACAAAATAAAATTAGAAAGATAAAAAATATATTAGGAAAAGTAAAACTATAATTGAAACAACAGCAACAGGGTAAAATAAAACCACAACAGAAAAAAGAAAAAAAAAAACGGGGGGGGGAACAAACCAAAAGGAGAGAGCACTAATAAAGTATAAAGAATAAAATAAAATAAAATTAGAAAAATAAAAGATTTATCAGGAAAAATAAATATATAAAAAATCAACAACAATGAATCAACAAGGTAAAACAGAACCCCAATCTGTTACAGCCACTATGGAGAACAGTATGGAGGTTCCTTAAAAAACTAAAAATAGAATTACCATATGATCCAGCAATCCCACTACTGGGCATATACCCAGAGAAAACCATAATTCAAAAAGAAACATGCACCCCAATATTCATTGTAGCACTATTTACAATAGCCAGGTCATGGAAGCAACCTAAATGCCCATCGACAGACGAATGGATAAGGAAGTTGTGGTACATATATACAATGGAATATTACTCAGCCATAAAAAGGAACGAAATTGGGTCATTTGTTGAGACATGGATGGATCTAGAGACTGTCATACAAAGTGAAGTAAGTCAGAAAGAGAAAAACAAATATTGTCTATTAACGCATGTTTGTGGACCGTAGAAAAATGGTACAGATGAATCAGTTTGCAGGGCAGAAGTCCAGACACAGATGTAGAGAACAAACGTATGGATACCAAGGGGGTAATATGTGGGGGGGTGTGGGGGTGTGATGAATTGGGCGAATGGAATTGACATGTATACACTGATGTGTATAAAACTGATGACTAATAGGAACCTGCTGCATAAAAAAGTAAATAGAATAAAATTCAAAAAAAAAAGCCTTGGCTAAGGGGCACAGTTTAGGCGGGGGTAGAACTTAGACAGGGGCGGGGTTTTGGGTGGGGCAGGACCTAGGAGGGTAGGGGGGTGACGTTTGAGTGTGGGGCGGGGCCTAGGCTCAGGACCCACGTAGTGGGAAAAGGCCCTGGGGGCGAGGCCTAGGTGGGGCCACGTTCAAGTGTGGGGCGGGGCCTCTGTTTAGGACCTGCGCGGGAGGGGAGAGGCAGCACGTGGAAAGGAGGGCCTCTGGAGTGTGGAGTTCTGGAGTTTGGAGGAAAGGCCCTGGGTTGGGGTGTGTGGGTGGGGTTTAGGTCCAGCTCCTTGGAGGGGGTATCAGAGGGGGTCTTGGAGTGTAGAGGTGGGGGCCTGAGTGGGGAGGTAGGGGCGGGGCTTGGGCTCTGCACGGCAGGAGGGAGGCCCCAAGGGCAGAGGATTAGGCTCCAGAGCCCAACAGGCTCCCCGGTGCCTAAGTGGACAGGGAAAGCGCTGGCCCCGCTCCCTTCCGTTCCTTTGCACCCCTCCCCCACCATCTCCCCCAGGGTCTCCCCCATCGCGGCTGGACCCCTAACCGTGGGTGGGTCCCACTGGGTGTAGGAACCCCTCCCCTCCCCTAGCCGCCCCTCAGGGGTGCTGGTCCCGGAGGTCCGGCCTTTACTTTTGCTCCTTCCCTCCCTCCCTCTCCCTCAGGACCCGTGTGGCTGAAGGGGGCCTCGGGTGGGCAGAGGATCAGGCCTGGGATCTCAGCAGGTTCCTGGGGTCCCAAGTGGGCAGGGCAAACCTGGCCACACTCCCTTTTGATCCTCTGCCCTCCCAATGGCTCCCCAATTTCCCCCTTTGGGCAAGGGATCCCTTCCCCTCCCCAAGCCGCCCCTCAGGAGCGCCAGTCCCGTCCTGCCTCCACTTCTCCTCCCCCCTCACTCCCCCCACGCCCCATGTCCTACCCAGTCACTGAGGGTTCCTCCCATACCTTTAGGTGTCCGTGGTCCCCCACTGGTGCCTGGTAGGTGCCCTAGTTGTGACGAAACACAAATTCCGCGTTCTCCTAGTACGCCATCTTTATTCAGAAAGCCGGCAGGCTGAGAAGATGGCAGACTAAAGTCTCAAAATAACCATCTTATTGGGATTTGGATGCCAGTTTCTTTTATAGCACAGAGAGGGGGAGGAGATGAGGAAGTAAAGTAAGAAGGCCATAAGTTTTGCTAATGTCCCCTGGAATGGCCAGCCTTGGGGAGGGGATGTGTTACCTTCTTTCTTGTAGCTGTCCACAGGTGGACAGGGTCAGGGTGCTTCCCTGAACAAAGGCACTTTTGTTTAACATTCAGGCAGAGGGGCAGGGTTCCCCGAGGCAGGCCATTCTGTATAGACAGTATCCTTTCAGTGAACAAAAGCGGCAGAATGGAAAGGTTAAAGTAAAAGAAACAGATCCAACATGTAGTCAGATTTGGCTCTTCCCTGTTAAACCTAGACCAGTAGCACCTGCATCAACTGAGACCTAGCGAAGAAATGGAAGTTCTCTCCCTACCCTAGACCTGCTCCATCAGGAACTCTGGGGTGGGGCCCAGCAACCTGTAGTTTAGTAAGCCTTCCAGGTGATGCTGTTTCATGCTACAGTTTGAGAACCACCGACTATATGATTTTTTTCCTATAATATTTAGGGACCTACCAAGAAGTCAAAACCCCAAAGCAGTTTTTGAATTCCTGATATATCCTTATTTTTTCACATGATTGCTAAGAAAGTGAATGCTGCATGTTGAGATGCATTGGCTGAGACATCTTAAGAGAGGCATTACATATAGCAGTGGCATTAATGATTAAGAACGGTATTCACCGCAGAAGGGATCGTTAACTGATTTTATAACACTTATGAGGGCTAATATTTAGCTCGTTGATTTATGACCATCACGTCAATGTCCCTTTTAAAAGTTAAAACTCTTTAAATTAATTTTTGATCACAGTTGAGAAGACATTGACTGATTACGTGTATTAGTGCTCTGTGATTACAAACAACCTCCTTGCTGTCCCAGGAGGCTGTGAACGAGTCCCATTTACAGATTCCCGTGTAAGGTATGAGAAAGGGAGGGAGATGGCTGTGCCCTTCTTGCTCGGGGTACGTGTGATACTGCCTCCGAGGTTGCTGACTCTTGCTCACTATTGCCATCTTCTAAAGAGGAAAAAAATCTGTATTTGGCAACACTGAGTTTCAATGTTTGGGATTTCCAAAATGCAGTCTACATGATGAAATGGAAGGGTAAGCACTGGGAGACTTTAGTCCATTGTTTGGAATATGTTTCCCTGGTTACGTGGATGAATGATGAGTGAAGGGCTTCCTGGTGGCGCAGTGGTTGAGAGTCCGCCTGCCGATGCAGGGGACACGGGTTCGTGCCCCGGTCCGGGAGGATCCCACATGCCGCGGAGCGGCTGGGCCCGTGAGCCATGGCCGCTGGGCCTGCGTGTCCGGAGCCTGTGCTCCGCAACGGGGGAGGCCACAGCTGTGAGAGGCCCGCGTACCACAAAAAAAAAAAAAAAAAAAAATGATGAGTGAAAATGTTGCAGGAAGGGGGACCTCTTCCAGGGCCCGAGAGTGGGCTCTTGTCTAACACTCAGAAATGAATTGTCCGAGGAGACACACGCGCTGACAAAGCAAGACACCTTATTGGGAAGGGGCGGCCGGGCGGAGAGCAGCAGGGTAAGGGAACCCAGGAGAACCGCTCTCCACGTAGCTCACAGTCTCGGGTTTTATGGTGATGGGGTTAGTTTCCAGGTTGTCTCTGGCCAATCATTCCGACTCAGGGTCCTTCCTGGTGGCATGTGCATCAGTCAGCCAAGATGGATTCCAGCGAGAAGGATTCTGGGAGGTTGGTGGGATATGTGGACTGGCACCTCCTCTCTCCTTTTGACCTTTCTCGAATTCTTGCAGTTGGTGGTAGCTTGTTAGTTCCATATTCCTTACCAGGACCTCCTGTTGTAAGATAACTCATGCAAGTGGTTACTAGAGTGGCTGGCCAGGGCGGGCGGTTTCGGCCAGAGTTTCCCCTAACAAAAAGATTCCATCACACTTCCTTGATATTGTGATGATGGGCCTGACTCCTGTTTCCAGGTGCTCAGACTTTAAAAATCTCCATGACCAAGCCTCTTCCTCTATCTTCACTTTAGGCTTAGTACTGTAATTATTATCATGAACTTTTTCTTTCATTTACATGTCCTGTATCCTCCAATCAGATGGGATTTTCACAGTCAGCAAAATGTTTCTTTTGTTGTATCATCAACTAAAAGAAATGAATGGTACTCCTGTTCTAGTTGATTAGGTAGAAATTCATTATTAGGGTGGCAAAGGGAAAATATCAGGTAATTTCAGGCCTTCCTACGCTCACCCTATTGATTCAGTTGTCACACAACTTCTAACGTGATTGCAGGCAACAAGAATTCACAGGTCATATGTCCGCTACTTGGCTGGTGATTACCAATATGGACTCAATATAATTTGCACGTGTTTGTGATGAAACATTTTATATATGTGACCTGAAGGCCTTTGTTAGAAATAGTAACATACTAGTGCTACTGTACCTTTATTGCTGATTTTTTTTTTTTTTTTTGGTATGCGGGCCTCTCACTGCTGTGGCCTCTCCCGCTGTGGAGCACAGGCTCCGGACACGCAGGCTCAGCGGCCATGGCTCACGGGCCTAGCCGCTCCGCGGCATATGGGATCTTCCCGGACCAGGGCACGAACCTGTGTCCCCTGCATCGGCAGGCGAACTCTCAACCACTGCCCTACCAGGGAAGCCCAACATGTGTGCCATTCTTTATTTTATTTTATTGAAGTACAGTTGATTTACAATGTTGCATTCGTTTCAGGTGTATAGCATAGTGATTCAGTTATACATATACATATACATATGTTCATTCTTTTTCTGATTCTTTTCCCATATAGGTTATTACAGAGGATTGAGTAGAGTTCCCTGTGTTATACAGTAGGTCCTTATTAGTTATCTATTTTATGTATAGTAGTGTGTGTATGTTAATCCCAAGCTCCTAATTTATCCCTCCCTCTCGTGTTTCCCCTTTGGTAATCATAAATTTGTTTTTGAAATCTGTAAGTCTATTTCTGTTTTGTAAATAGATTCATTTATATCATTTTTTAAAATTAGATTCCACATGTGAGTGATAGCATATTATATTTGACTTTCTCTGTCTGACTTACTTCACTTAGTATGATAATTTCTAGGTCCATCCACGTTGCTGCAAATAGCATTATTTCATTCTTTTTTATGGCTGAATAATATTCCATTATATATATGTACCACATCTTCTTTATCCATTTATCTGTCGATAAGCTGCTACATTTTGGAGGTAATTTGTTATGCAGCTATAGATAACCATTACACAGGAGAAAAAACCCAGACCTGAATGAGGGAATAATACAGCTTTCAGGCTGATAGAACTTGTTCAGTCTGCTTTATGTAAGTTAAATGAAATTGGAAAATACTACACAGCTGAAGTATTCCTCTTTGGAAGTAGACTGTTATTTGACACAAGTTCAGATGTCCCCACCTATTTTCAAACACGTGCCGGGCCTGTCTGTCTTCTCCTAGGTTCGCATATTGCTCGGGGGCTGGTTCTTCACCTATCTTTATGCACAGACCTAATATCTTAGCTTATGTGGGAAAATGGTCTTTTATATCTGAATTGGCTAATATTTATATAAAAGAAAATACCAGAAGATGCCCACTTTGTATTGACCTGCTATTTCTTTCTTTGAAAATGAAACTATGGCATATCACAAAGACAAGTTTGGATTTTGCAAAAATTGCCCTGTGCACTTGGTGGATCAGCCTTCGTGCTCAGGCAGCTCCGAGCACCTGCAGTCTGCAGAGGCGCCGTGAGCAGCTGCAGCTGCCCCAGCCAGATCTGCTCACCCCACTGCCCCTCGAACCCCGAACAGCTGCTGGGGTGGCTGTCAGCCAGAACTGTGGAGGCAGCAGAAGGCATAACTCTGCTGCCAGGGCTGCTTGGACCGAGATGGGAGCTGCGTGTGGAAAAGGCAGATCAATTCAACTTGCGTTCTTTACCTTTCTTCTCTCATTTTCATCTGTAGAATCTTGAAATGGAGATCCTTTCTGGACACGGGCATATGCTTTGAATGACCCAGACGTGGACACGTGGACATACACGCAGACACATACATGTGCACACACACCTTCCTTCTCATATTTGCTTCACATGGACAGCAAACAGAGCTGAAGAATACTTTGAAGTTTCTCCATCCAGTGGCTTTAAGCCAACCATCACATGCTGTACTTTAGGCATGATTTTTAAATGCAGATTTGGGGTCCAGTCCAGACTTAGTTGAATTGGTCTCTGGTGGTGCTGCCCAAGAGTCAGATGGTAAATTGGTCATGACCATCTCCACCCCCAGCAAGAGGCCACACGATTTTGGTGAGTGGGGACCCATTCTAGTTTGCTCGTGCTTCTGTAACAAGGTACCACAGACTCGGGGGTTTAAACAACAGACTTTTATTGTCTCATAGCTCTGAAGGCCAGGAAGTCCAAACTCAAGAGGCCTTCAGGGTTGGTTCCTTCTAAGGCTGTGAGGGAGAATCTTGTTCCAGGCCTCTCTCCTTGGCTTGTAGACGGCTGTCTTCTCCTGTGTCTCCTCACATTGTCTTCCCCCCATCTGTGTCCAAATGTCCCCTTTTTATGGGGACACTAGGCTTATTGGATTGGCACCCACCCTAGTGACCTCATTTTAATTGGGTTACTGCTGTAAAAATCCTGTCTCCAGATAAAATCACAGTCTGAGGTCCTGGGGGTTAGGACCCTAACATATCTTTTTCTGGGGACACAATTCAACCTATAACAGGACTCCTTCATGTAATAGGTGGCTACGTCCTGAATCTTCTATAATAATAAAATGATCATAGTAATGTTTATGGGGTACTTACTATCTGTGTTAACTGTTTTACATGAATTATTAAAATTTAACCTTCACAGCAAACTTTGAAGAAGTTGTTGTCATGTTGTTGTCACAGCAAACTTTGAAGAAGTTGTTGTCATGTTTCCCAATTTAGAGATGATAAAACTGAGGCTTAAAGAAATTGGGTAACTTGCCCAAGACCTCACAATTAGTAGATGGTGAGGGAGGGCCCCAGTCCAGGTTAGAACATTCCAGAAGCCATGCTGCTCCCTACTGCACATTTAATTGTCGTAAACTTCTAACTGTTACCAAAGTCCATTTGCGTTTAGTCAGTCTCTGCTTTCCTATCTCATGGGTCTAACCTTTTTTGTCTTCCATCTGTAGCCAGAGTAACTGTATTCTTTCCTCTTTGTCACATGCTTCCCGAAGGTTTCTAGGAACTTCCGAGCCCTCATTTTTCCAGGGTACACACCCCTGTTCTTTCTTCGGGTGACATGCCTGGCGTCCTCGGACCACAGTGGCCCATCTTCTTGGACCCTCCAGTTTGCTGATGAGCATCTTAACGTGTTGTCCCCAGTGTAGACTGGAACTGGGTTTGCACACAGTCTTGCTCTAAATGTGCTGGCTTATCATGCTCAGAGTAAACAAAAATCTCCCAGTTATCTGTGCTTGGTGTCCCATCAGGACGGACCACACAGTTTCTGTTCCTTCCACATAAGAACATCGGAATATGGGCTAAGCACAGATTGTAGGCCACAGACTCCAGACTCTATGTATATGTCACCCTAAAGAACTCATTCCCACTATCTCCACCAGGGCAAAGTTATAAACTGAGGCAAGGAAACCCCAGTGTTCCAGGGACAGGGCCCCTACTGTTGGGACCCTTCCTGGGGTTTCCAGCTCATTGGACGGGGCCAACCCCAAACTCTCCTCTTACGTGGGCTTCTCACAGCAAGCAAGCCAGCAGCTAGGTTTTCTGTTGGCGTGTTTGTTTTTTCCCCTCCCCTCCTGTGTGTCTGGAACCGGGAAAGACTTTCTTTCTCTCCATCTTACTCTCTTTAGTTCACGGAGCTGCTCTTTGGGTAACAGTAGAATTCAAGAGATGGTCATTACCCCAAATCCGTGGTTTCTTACTTGGCCTGCTGACCGTGGAGGAGATTGACATGACCAGCTTGTGTGGGTCCGTGCAGCCCGGTTGGTTTCAGCATCTGTTATGGGACAAGTGCCCGGCTGCCTGCCCTCCCTCCTCTCCTCTCTTCCAAACAGTGATGAGCTCTGGTTCCAGGCACCGTTCTAGACCCTGGGGACCCTAGAGTCAAACGAGACATACAAGGTTCCTGCCTTCAGGGGTGTCCTTATGGTGGGCTGACAGGTGCAAACAAGTAAATCCATGAAGTGTGTTCAGGTTGTGAGAACAGCAATGATGGAGATAAAACAGAATAACAAGGTGTGTGTATGTGTGTGTGCCCCCTTCTCCAGTTCCTCCAGTGCTAAACTCTCCAGCTTCTAATTTATGCTTTCTCAGCAAACCTACATTCTCTTGACACATCTCATGTCAGTACCAGCTCACACGTTTCAGCCCCCTTTGTTTGCCAGGTGAGGTTCTGCAAAGGGATTTTTCAATTTACCCCAATGGTGGAATTAAGATGATTAAATACGCAATCAACCAACTTAAAACTACAAGTGGTTCCTGCCAGTGTGTTCACTGAGCCAGGCATGATTCTGGATGTCGGACATGATCTGACCTCCTTGAAACCACCTCTCTGTTTTGTGAGAGTCGGTGGAAGCAAAGCAGAGCCCTGGAAAAACTGCAGAGTCCAGCAAGATGGTCTTTGTTTTCTGTTCCTCTGCCCTTTCATCTCCTCAGCAGTGCCCTCGTCCACCTCTCAGGCCTTTTCACCTTGGGTCCTCTCTACTTATCAAAACAAGAAAAGAGTGGCTATCATTTATTCATGGTTAAATGGAAAATCAGGGTCAGGGGTAGCAGGCCTGGGGCCCTCTATTCAGGAATAATGATGCTGCATTTTTCTGTGACCTCAGCAGTTCTCATCCCTGAGGACCCTGAGCTTGGCTGAGCGAGTTGTAGGTTGGGGACCCCAGTAAGTCCATTGCACAAGGAAAAAGGAGCTGTGAGGCTAGCCCTGGCCCTGCCTATGTCAGCGAGGCCTGGACGAGGCAGCCAGGGATGGGATCCATACCAGAATAAACACTGTCCTCCCAAGGCAGGCAGAAGGCTCTCAAATCCGGGGGAAGAGAGAAAGCACTTACCAGGCCTTTTTTTCCCCTAAGGCTCAGTAGAACAAAGCTGGTAGCCGTACTGAATGTCCTAGACCCCTACTCACAGCTATAACTGAGTGGGAATTCTCTCAGGCTGTTGCTTTTCTCTTTAATGAACATTTTAGGCAACCATTTTCCTCGTCTGGAGTGAGAGATCCTGCCCGCTTTAGACGATATTTCAGACGTCAGCCAACTAACCTGCCTGTCTCCTGGGCAGCGAGTGGGGAGGAGGTCTGGGCGCCTCTGTGAACCCAGCCTCCAGGTCACTCTGAAATCCTGCTCTGGGCTGACACGGTGCTCAGGGCGGCCTTCCAGCCTGCTCCTGAGCAGCCAGGCTAACCTGTGGGCCATCCCTGCTACTTGCAGGCCACTGACCGCATGGCCCAAGCATCAGCTGGGGCTTCTGGGCTGCCCCCGCTGCAGCCCCAGGCCAGAGGCCAACACTTCCTCGGAGTTCTGCCCTGTGAAGTGGTCCCCGCTTTTTGGCTTTCCCCACTGGCTCCCTCCCTTTGCAGCCTTCACAGAGGCTGAAGCTTCCCCCTCCCGTCACCCCTCCCCTTTCTTTAGGCTGGATTCTCTCCTCCTGTGCAAAGATTTCCGACTCTGCAGGGCTCATCTCCTGGGCGCCTTCTTCCATCCATCTGTGGACCAAGCCTCTGCCTAGGTTCCTCCATGTATTCTGAGGCAGAGACAGCAGGAGCCTGTCATTCCCGCTGCATTGGCCAAAACTGGAAGCAGGAAGCAGGAAGCAGGAAGTAATTGTTTGTGCTGTTTCCGGATTCCTTCCTCTGGGGCCCAGGAAGCCTGGCCGTGGCTAGTGAGGTAGGGATGCAGAAGGTCCCAGCCTTGGGGCTAACCTGGAGAGAATATTCAGGAAAATTGTTAACCAGGATGCTGATTTCAGCTACATAGCAAGGTGAGTTGAGACAAAATATCAGAGAGCTATTGCAGAAATAATTTCAATAACTATTATTTGAATGAACTATTTATCATCCATGCCTACTTGTCACAGGGTGGATAAACACTTATGCACATTAAAAAAATGTCTACTTAACTTTGAGGCAAGTTTTCTTCAATTACAAAGCCAAATCCAGCTCATGTACGTCCCACCTTCCTGGTGAGGTGCTCGGGCAGCATGGTCTAAAAGCAGCTAGAGACACTGACCTGTAATGGACACGGCTTGGACACCCCACTATGGACATTTTATCAAGTACGCTACTTGGGTTTCCTCCTTTCCAGGCTTGACATGTCACGGAAAAATTAACTTGCCAAGGATTGCACAGCTTTAAAATGGTGGAAGAAGAAATCAGCTTGAGGACCCCAGGACCCTCGTACCTCAGCCTTTTGAGGAACACGAGGCTGCATCTTTCCCTGTTCTACCCGCCCTGTTACATGCAAAAGCAGATTGACTTCTGTTCACTCAACGTATGCGTTTCTGGAAAAGTGTACAAAATAGAATGCTTGTATCTTTCAAATTCACGAGGGGGAAGTTATTTTTTAAAGGAATGTTATGGAAAGAATGCTTTGATAAGGTGGCACCCCCGTGCCCTCCTGACCTAATTCACCTTCCACATCCCTGCAGTGGGATTGTGGCTGGACGTTCACCTTTCTGCGTCCTGGTGTCTGGGTGTCAGTTCTGAAGTCTGTGCTGCATAAATCCAGGCGCTAATAGTCTAACAGCTTCATTAATAAACTCCTGATGGGTGAGATGTTAAACCCACACTACTAATAGTTTTAGAGCTTTCCACCTGGGGTTACCATCTCGGGGAGGTGTTCTATTTTTATCTCTTCTTTGCCGTTGCGCCGATTGCTGTTCTGTAAGGGATCTGGGCTACCCAGAGTATGTTTAGTTCATTTGGCTGGGACACTTTCTTAACGGTATAGAGATAACCAATTGTGTAGTTTATATTGGAATTGAGGGTTTTGCCTCCCTCAAAAATATTATAATCTTAACTGATTGTTTGAGGCTCCATTTTCTTTAGATAAATAGAGAAATGTGTTTTCTCTTCCCATTCTCTTCCCCTATTCCAGTGAGCAGTTTTTAACAGAAGATTTCTCTGTCTGCATTGGGAGTCATCTCAGGTTTACGTTCAGAAAAGCTACTGAAAATGTGAGGTGCAAACAACTGGGCAAAAGCAGAGGAATGAAAAGAAGTTGTTTGATGAGGATTTTGCAGAACAGTGGGCCAAGGCTGTCACTTGCAGAAGGACTTCGCTTTTTCTTAAGAGGGGGGAGTTTGCTTCCGCCCACCCCAGGCAGTCACGCCAGAGGGTTCACATGACCCTTCATCCTTCATGCAAGGGGATCCTACGCATCTGAGGCAGAGAATCCTTCCACGTTACCTCAGTTAGATTGGAGTGCCTTTCTAGTGAGTTCTTCTCTGACTTCGTATGATATAAAGCTGTTTGAAGTTATTTGACACCAAAATAAACAAACATTTCATAAGAGGTGATGTCTCCCTGAGCTTACGCAGTAATGTTTATTCTGCCAATTTCTGGGCAGAAAAACATTCCACCTATGTTAACCATGCATCGTGGCAAAAGTCACAAGGACTTTTCTTCCCCCCAGTTTGTCTCCGTGGTTTTTGCTTACTCAAGTAAGTATTGTCAGTTGAACACGTCAACTGTAGCCAGCAGCTCGGCTGGTGTTTCAGTTCTGTTTCTTGCTGGGGTTGAGTATCATGGTCTTTTAACTGGGAAGCCTTTCTTGCATTCACACGACCTGTGATTCCCTGGTACCCGCGAGGTGTGCCGCTCACCACAGCTGATCATAGCTGTGTCTTCCCAGTCACACTTTAGGTGACGTGATGTCAGAGCTTGAAACCGGCCTCAATGGAGTAGTTACACCATAGAAATTGGCAAGGCCTACAAATCATGGCCTCCCCGCCGCTCCCTGAGAGCCCGTTGTTAAATGTTTACAGCTCTCCAGTGCCTGCGGCCATCACGTCTCAGTGACTCAAGCCCTAGAAGACATGGTACAAGTGTTGGACAAAGAGTCACCGTCTAGGACCTTGGTCTGGGGCTTCACCAACAGAGGAGAACACTGGAGGGTCCTACTGCCACTGCCTCCGCCATCACTCAGCTGGAAGGTGGACCTGTGTGTGTGTGTGCGCATGTGAACACACGTGTGAGCCTCTTTGTGAGCGAGGGCCCGAACAGCCCCTCCCTCCTGCACGGTTTCCTCCTCACCATCTTCCCCTCCTGCCTGAGCCCATCAGACCCACCTGGGCACTCGTTAGCTGGGCAAAGAGCTGCTCAGAGCCGAACATGGCCTCGTGAGAGTGAAGAGTGGCTCCCCAGGGGAATATGAGGCTGGGGCGACGCTGATCATGTCCCTCCCCTTCTCTCGTCCACTCCTCCGTCCTGCCCTTTAAACTTAACATTCAGGGCCCTTTACAGAGAAGAGGATGCCCTGGCTGGGAAGCTGGTGTGGAGTAAGGAGGGAGGCAGAGCTGATTTGGCCTGTTTGCTTGGCTGGTAGGGGGTGGAGGTGGGAGTCTGGACTGGCCACGTGTCAAAGCCTCCCGGCTTCCCTAGAATCCTCCGGCCTCCGGCTATGCCTCTTTTTCCTCACCACTAAAATCTCAGTCTGATCTCAGGGACCTGAACCTTTTTGCAGCTCTTGGCTCTTGTCTGACCTCTGTAGCTACTGCTTAGGCTGTTTGGGGTGGAGGCCTGAGTCACCACCCAGAGTGAGACACGTGGGCAGGAGCCCTGGCCTCCACCTTGTGCCCTGAGGCTGGGCTGCTCTGGCTGTTATATGGGCTTACAGTTTGCCTGCATTGATCTACAATCTTTATGCATCATAGAAGCCTTAGACCTCACAGGGATCCACTGGGGCCGGTAACTCCTTTTCCCATTTCACTGGTGGGGAGACAGATTCCAAGACATGAAGTAACTTGTCCAAAATCTCACAGCCAGCAAGTGTCAGAAGCAGAACTGGAGGCCGAAGTTCCAGCCCCTCATCTCCATTCAGTCTCTCAAGGGCCAAAGGCAGCTGTTGAGTTTAGTTGCCAGTTTCTGAGACTCTCTCCTCCACCAATTTTCTATCTCAAATGTAACCATAGCAATGCTGCCTTCCCAGGCCGGGCGAGGAATCCATTTCTACAGGGGCCTTTAACTCTCGCTGCGTGCCATGCCCTGACTTTGCTGCACCCAGGAGACAGCCCCTGTTCAGACTCAGCAGGCAAGGCCCGAGGAGGGGGGTCCATGCCTGGACCCAACCCCTGGCTCTGCTCTGGGGGGGAGTTAGAGCCCAGGGAGTAGAGATTCGCCTGAGGCAGGGTGTGGAATTCACGCTCAACCAGGCCAGCTCAGGCCCGTCCTGGGTGCTTCCCTGCACCTGAGGGTGTCCCCTGGGCTCTGCTGGGGCTGGGGGTGGGTGCATGAGAAACCTTGGATGGTGGTGGGAGATCACTGCCCTCGGACACTGGGAAGAGCTGCAGAAGGACAGGGCCCATCTCAGAAGAGACACAAAAATGTCCCAGGTGCCTGGTTGGACCATGTAAGGCCACGTAAGTGTGGGCGTTGGTGAAGTGACCCAAAAGCGCATGGCTGCTGGGGCCAGGCCTTTTGTCCCCCTGCCCTCCATCCCTCAAACATCTCAGAACCATTGTAGGGCTAGACGGAGATTTTTACCTCTGAGGTGATGCCCTCCCAAAAGCAGGTGCTCAAAACGTCCGGCAGTTGATGAATAAAGCAAAGGGGAGTAAACAGCGGCGGTGTTGACGGTTCACCTGCTTGGCTGTCTTCTTTGGCTTCTTTTCCAGATCATGCTTCTTCTAACGAGTTTAAACTCAGCCATGATCAAACAAAGCCTCGGTTATAGTCCGTTCCTTAACTGGAATCACTTGTTTGTCTGAGCACAGTGGTCATTTTGCTGCCTACCTGTGAAAGGGAATATGCTTGAATTTTACAAGTTTATTAATTTCATATATTTTCGATTTTTAGCAGGGTCTCCAGACTGATTCCACATGTCCTTTAGAACATGTCCACAGTTGTTCTAAAGGTAGCAGTTCTTATTTTTAAAACACTCTTTATAATAGAACAAGGGCACTGACATGTCTGGGTTCATGGAGAGATATGCTTTTGTCCCACCTGTTTACTGTTGGTAGGTATTAGATCAAGTCTGATCTCCAGCAGGCCGTTAAAAATTTGACTACTGATATATAGATAATTACAAAAACATATCTCAGATGTTGTATTTTCCTAACAGTTAATTTTAGTTTCAAATAGAAGAATTCAAGCCTTAAAGTATTCTATAGCTCCGAGGGGCCTGGTAGGAAATAAGGATGTTGCTTTTGTGTAACACAAATTGTAGACGACAGATTCTTTTTTTCCTTTGCTTCCGTCAAAGAGGTGTTCTTGTCCACTACAGCTGAGATGAAACTAACATCTGCTGTCTGCCTCGGGGTTCTCGAAAGTGTGCTGAATAAAACTCAATAACAACTCTCAGAATATTCCTTACTTTTAGCTGCCGTGGGGCTGACACATAACGATGTGCGTAAAGCCCTCTTCGCACGGCGAGCACGAGCCACATCTGGATGTGGTGAGCGTTCCAAACTCCCCCAATGGCACTGCCCCAGGAGGTGCTAATATCCCTGACCTTGACCAAAGATGCCGTTCTTGGTCTGCTCTTTCGTCTTTTAGGTGCAGGGACTGCTACTCTCTCTCATGCAAAAATATTCCCTTGAGGGCTTCCCTGGTGGCACAGTGGTTGAGAGTCCGCCTGCCGATGCAGGGGACACAGGTTCGTGCCCCGGTCCGGGAAGATCTCACATGCGGCGGAGTGGCTGGGCCCGTGAGCCATGACTGCTGGGCCTGCGCGTCCAGAGCCTGTGCTCCGCAACCCGAGAGGCCACAACAGTGAGAGGCCTGCGTACTGCAAAAAAAAAAAAAAAAAAAAAAAAAATATATATATATATATATATTCCCTTGACCTTGTAATCATCAAAGAAGCCTCAGCTTATGCTTTTCTAAGTGATCCTACACAGCATGCATTAACAGGTCTTAGGATTGACCTGTAATTATTTTCCACGTTGAAGGACGGTCAATCTTACAGATTTCTCTCAGCCCTCAAAATTCAACACATATAATGGGCCTCTATTCGGCACCCCTCCCTCTTTCCAAACCTCTTATCAGGTGACTTTGCATCTCTGCTTATCAAGAGGTGACATCTATTTCCCCAACTCTGCACGTGGGCTGACCTTGTGCCTTGCATTGGCTCAAAGAATGCAGTGGATGTGACCTTGCCGTGGGGCAGGTCTGAGCCTGGGCCTCCAGAGACCCTGTGCGCTTCTGGTCTCTCTCTCTCGTGCATCTCTGTTTTGCTGTAAGAACGTGGCCAGGCTAGCCTGTTTGAGGATGAAAGACCATGTGCGGTAAAGCCAAGTCGTCCCAGCCCAAGGCCATCGTAGACCAGCCCGTCCCCAGCCACCCTGCCCACTAATCGCAGACTCACGTACATGGCAGCCAAGGACACCCAAGCCCAGTCCAGCCAATTCAGAAATGATACATGGCTGTAGTTTTAAGGCACATGGTTTGGGGGGCTTTTTGTTACTCGTCAATAATGAATTGATACACCTGGAGCACAATAAGTGTTTGTAAACATAACTAATATTTTTAGGTTATTATCCAGCTCATCAAATAAGTCCTGGCTCCACCATTGTGAGCCCCCTTCCTGTGGGACTCTCCTTTCCAGTCCCCGTTTGCCTCTGCTCACTGTGCTAAGTACGTGCTTCGGTCAGCTTTGTAGATAATGGACATCCTCCACTCCCTGCATTTCATTTCCCAATGTAGCGTTCAAGAGAAAAAAACAAACCAAAGGGCTTCTTCCTAGTGGGAGAAAGAGCAGAGTATATTAAATTCCTGGAACCACATTCAATTGACACAAATGTTACAAAATGAGAGGCGACTTGATCCTAGGCACTGCTCTTTGGTATCAGTTTGACCTCCCTCTATCTCTTCTAAGCAGGAATGCCAGTCCTCTTCTCACAGTTGTCCCAGGCAAGCCCCCAAATGCTGAGCACACAGGGAAGACAGAGTAAATACACATGGAACGGAATTGAATTAGATGGAGAGAAACTGTCTAATTCTGGGTCCGATTTCTACTAGTGCCAGGTATCTGCCATTTGACCTCAGTCCAAGAAGTCATCGTCTCTACATGTGGTTCTTCTTCTGCAAAACAGGAATAATTGTGTCTGCTCCACTTACCTCATACATCATTGCAAGGATGAAATTAGGTGGCATGTTGGAAATGCTTTGTAAACTGTTGAGAACTCTAGTGCAATGTAAGGCATCGTTGTGGTTGTTACTATTTCAGGTCCAGCAGGGGAGATTGGATCTGGGGAAAATGGCAGACAGCCCAGGGTGGCGGGGCGGGGAGGCTGACTTGTTTCTTTATCAGCAGATAACGTAGGCAAAGCATTGTGACTCATATCAGAAAAGAAGCCTGGCAAACACAAAGGAAATAGTCTGGAGAAAGCAGACGAGCCCACAGTTGGAATTCTGCATTGGGGTTTAGGATGCTGAAAGCATTGGAAGGAGTCCAGGGAAAAGCAATGTGAGTCACTTCAGAACAGAAGGTCCAACTTGGGGGGGAGTCAGAGTGAAATGTGTGAGCTTTGGCTACCAGGAAATTGCACTTGTTTTCCCAGGTTCTTCCAAGAGGTGGCTGTTTCAGGGATGTGTGCCTTGCTGGTGTAGCGGATGCTGGTGTATAGAGCCCCACACAGGGACGCCCAAACTCCACCCCTAGTCTGGGCAAAGAAGACAGACATGCACCAGAGGAAAAGGAGTCGAACTTTTCCACGTGGACCAAAGGGAGTTATACTAATTAGGGTACTTTTGGCTGCAAGTAACAGACAGATAACAAGGTTAAGGTCATTCATTACCCTTTTAAAAGAAGTTCTGAGATGAGCCAGTGCCAGGACTGGTTAAGTCAGCAGCTCAACAAAACCATCTAGGACTCAGTTTACTCCCCCTTCTCTCTCTGTTACCCTCAGTGGCTTGATTTGTCCTTTTAGGCTGGCTTCCCTCATAGTCCAAAGATAGCTGCTGCAATTCCCATCACACCACACAGATGACACCATCTCTACCCCTTTGTAAGAGCAGGAAATACTTTCGCAGGTATTTCCCAGCAGATTCCTCCTTCCATTGCACTTGACCATGACTGCATCCCTTTTCCAAACCTAAATCCATCACCCACAAGGAGAATAAAATGGCAGTGACTGGCTTAGACCAATCAAGATTCTCACTGGAACTATAGAGAGCCTGGTCCACAGAAGCACAAGGCCTTCCAGTCCCTGAACACAGTTGGGATTCTGATGGCAGGCAAGGAGGGAAGCTGCAAGGAAGGAGATGGTCAGGCATCAACCAAGAACCACTGCATCTGGTCCACGTGACTCATAGACTATGCTCTTCAAAATGGGATACATAACAGATAGGATGTTATCAGTGCCTTGATAACAGCTAACATATTGGGTAATTACTCTGCACCAGGTGGTGTGCTCAGCACTTCATAGGTGTCATCTCTTTCAATCATGTCAACAGCCTGAAGCCCCCTTGTAATGAGACTTTTGGAGGAAGACGGGTGGAACTTGAGTAACTGAATCTCCTTGGAAGAGTCCAAGGTTAATCCTTCTTACATCAAATTGCTTTCTCTAAATAACTGTTTTGTTGTGTTTCTGGTGAATTTTGTCTTCTCTTTCTAGCAGCTGACCTCACCTTTGACTACTATAATTTTTTCCCTGGGTTGTTTTCTTGGATGATGTCCTCAACATACATGCCCAGGAGTCAGGGGGAGAGTCCAGTGATATAAAAAGCAAGCCCAGAAGGGCTTTGAAATTACACAGTTATTTATTTTTGTGTTTGATTTTTTGAATTGGCATGTATGTTTTTTTTAAAAAACCAATCAATACAAAAGTACCGTTAAAAGCAAATTTGATAAACAACAAGGTCCTACTGTAGAGCACAGGGAACTATATTCAATATCCTGTGATAAACTGTAACGGAAAAGAATATGAAAAAGAATGTCTATATATATGTATAACTGAATCACTTTGCTGTATAGCAGAAATTAACACAACATCGTAAAGCAACTATATGTCAATAAAATAAATTTTAAAAATTACAGAAAGGGCTTCCCCAGTGGCGCAGTGGTTGAGAGTCTGCCTGCCGATGCAGGGGACACGGGTTCGTGCCCCAGTCCGGGAAGATCCCACATGCCGCGGAGCGGCTGGGCCCGTGAGCCATGGCTGCTGAGCCTGCATGTCCGGAGCCTGTGCTCTGCAATGGGAGAGGCCACGAGAGTGAGAGGCCCGCGTACCGCAAAAAAAAAAAAAAAAAAAAAAAATTACAGAAAAAACCCACAAATATGCCTCCCACACTAGTCCCTGCCCAAATCTTCTCTCCCGCTATTCCATCCCTTCCTTCCTGTTTACTGATGAGCTATTTTACGCAAAGGTCCAAGCCAATGTCAAGCCGGCCCATGGAGTTTCATGACGCTATCTTTGATTCCTTCCCTCCCAACATTTCCAACATCCATCAGTGCCAAGTCCTAAGCATCCATCTTCACAAAACCTCCTCATTCCTGTCCATTCATTGTTTCTCCCTGGACCCATAGCGCCAGCCTCCAGTGGCCTCCCAGACTCCACTGACTACTTGCTCTTTCTGCCTCCATTCTCTTTAAAGGTATTTTTTGCATACACTACATTATGGGCTGAATTGTGTCCCCCCACCCCCCATTCATATGGTGAAGTCCTGACCCCTAGTACCTCTGAATGTGACTGTATTGGGAGGCAGGGCCTTTAAAGAGGTGATTAAGTTCAGATGAGGTCATTAAGGTGGGCCCTAATCCGGTATGAATGGTGTCCTTGTAGGAAGAGGAGATTAGGGCACAGAGATGTGCACACAGGGGAGATCATGTGAAGAAACCTAAGAGAAGATGACCATCTGGGGCTAGAGAGAGGCCCAGGGGAGAAGCCAACCCTGCTGCCACCTTGATCTTGGACTTCCAGCCTCCAGAAATGTGAGAAGATAGATTTCTTTTGTTTAAGCCATCCATCCAGTCTGTGGTACTTTGCTACAGAAGCCCTAGGAAATGAACACAGACCACTTATGATCAAGTCACTCATTTGTTCAAAAACTTTATAATGGATTCTAGTTTCTCAGCATTAAGCAGACTTCCTCCCCCAAGGCCTTTGCGGGACCTTACGATCTGGAGCTGATCTGCCTTTACTATCTTCACTTTTTATCTACTCACACTGCACTGGTTTCCATGCAGTGAACAGGGCCTGACATTTCCTGCCTCTGTGCCTTGGCACACACAGGTTGTCCCTTTTATGGAAAACAGTTTTGCATTTCCATGCCATGCCCCTCCCATCTCTAGCTGTTGAAATCACATTTATTAAGCCATGTGCTCTCCCAAACCCACAACTCAGTGGGATCACGCTTTCCCTTCCCCGCACCACTGTGTAAAATCCTCATGACAGGCACTGTATTCTGCCCTGTGATCAACTTAAGAGTATTTTTTATTGCCTTAATATAGTTTTTTAATAAATTTATTTATTTTATTTATCTTTGGCCACATTGGGTCTTCGTTGCTGCGCGCGGGCTAAGCTTTCTCTAGTTGTGGCGAGCGGGGGCTACTCTTCATTGCAGCGTGCAGGCTTTTCATTGTGGTGGCTTCTCTTGCTGTGGAGCTCGGGCTCTAGGCACATGGGCTTCAGTAGTTGTGGTGCACAGGCTTAGTTGCTCCGTGGCATGTGGAATCTTCTCAGACCAGGGCTCGAACCCGCGTCCCTGGCATTGGCAGGCGGATTCTTAACCACTGTGCCACCAGGAAAGTCTCTTGCCTTAATATTTGACTGTAAAATTCTTGAGCACAGCTTCTGCATCTCGCTCATCTTTCCATCTTCAATCCAGGATGAGTAGGCAAATAGCATATTTTCACAAAGATGAGTGGGATAAAATAACATTGTTTTAAATTTTGTTGCTCTATATTTTGATCCTGTTTTTAAATTAGGAGCAAAAATTTAAAACAATGCCCATTAAAAAAATAAGAAATAGGAAACGCGAATTTGAATTGTGTCACTTCTGGGATGACCCAGGGGAAGATGTGAAACTCTAGGTGGGAGAAACCCTGAATAGAAGAAAGACTTAACTACTTCACCTGCTATTGCAGCTATATTTTAAAATATAGGCTACTTACTTAGGGTAGAATTTTGCCTGAATATTGTGGAATTTTTTTCTTAAAGAAAAACGTTTGATCTCTGGAGACAGCTTTACAGAAGATTTGCGTCGGAAAGCTGGCCGGAAGGTGCGGGGGGGACTCTGAATTCTTTTTCCTCTGGAATTACCTTGCCTTTGAGATGCTTTGTAGCTGTGGGAGCAGCAGTTTTCAGTAGCAAGCAGGCTTCTGAGTGCAAACCTACACCCTTAACACCATCTGCTCTGCGTGCACATGGAAACCATGTGTAAGTGTGGGTTGGCTTGGATGCGCTGAAACATGATCAAAGGGAAAGTGATTTACATAATCTGTCCCTTCCTATTTGCTTTTTGGGCCGTCATTAGAGTGAGGAACCCAATTAGAGGTAAAAAAAAACACACACAAAAAACAAAACCAAAAATATTACCTCTCCTCCAAAATGCCTGCAAAATGAGGGGAAAAATATTTTCTTTTCATTACTGCAAGAGAAAACTGAGAGATGAAACCATTAGCGACGTGAAATCTAGTGGGAAAACAGGTGGATTTTTTTCGCTTAGTGAATCTTAAAACAGTAAGATTTCCCTCCCTTTCTTTTTCTTTTCCCCTCGTCTGTCTGTCACATTGGGAGGCCTGCTGACAAGGACTTGAATAGGCTCTGTAATGATCCACAGGCATCCCCACACGGTGGCACATTAAATGCACTGAGAAGCCATGTACGTGGAGAAGGAACCATGGAAACAGAGGAATAAAATATGCTGGTCTCCCTGGGGCTCTGCGATGCTGCTCAGTGGAGGGGAGGGGGAATTGGTGTCCCTGGAGTCTCCCTGATGGAGTTGGATTTCTGGAGTGCCCCAGGGTCCTAGCTATCAGAGCCATGAGGTTTCAGGGGGGAAGGATATCAAGCTGGAGACATGGAGATGCGGTAGGACCTGCCTCTGTGCTGAGAAGGGGTGGTGGGTACCACCTACCCAGATACTCTCTTACTTCGATGCTGAGTGTCTTACATCAGGCTCCCAGAAGCAGGGACATTATGCAGGGGGTTCATTGAGGAAGTGCTCTCAGGACAAGGGCAGGAGGGGTCAGGAGAGGACGGGTAGGGGAGATGTGTTTTGGGGGAGAAGCAGGTGAGAATGTGGGCTCCACTGGAGACCAGATCCCACGGGGAGCTCTGGAGCAGGAATCGTAACACACAGTCGGTCCCTTTAGAGGCAAGAAGCCTGGCCCTTGATATCACATTTCGTCACTGGTCACTGGCCGTGGGGTGAGGTGCAGCAACTTCCGCTAGGACAAGGAGAATGCTCAGGAGTTGGGGCCAGTAGTGCGTTATCAGCTGTATTAGTCCACGCAGGCTGCAGGGACAAAGTGACAGATGGGGTGGGGGGGAGCCTAAACAACAGAAATTTATTGACTCACAGTCTGGAGGCCAGAAGTCCAAAATCAAGATCCTTAATGTTCACTGCAGCACTATTTACAATAGCCAAGACATGGAAGCAAACTAAATGTCCATTGATGGACGAATGGATAAAGAAGATGTGGTACAGGGGCTTCCCTGGTGGCGCAGTGGTTGAGAGTCCACCTGCCGATGCAGGGGACATGGGTTCGTGCCTCGGTCCAGGAAGATCCCACATGCCGCGGAGCGGCTGGGCCCGTGAGCCATGGCTGCTGAGCCTGCGCGTCCGGAGCCTGTGCTCCACAACGGGAGAGGCCGCAACAGTGAGAGGCCCGCATACTGCAAAAAAATAAATAAATAAATAAAAGAAGATGTGGTACATATATACAATGGAATATTACTCAGCCATAAAAAGGGTGAAATAATGCATTTGCAGCAACATGGATGGACCTAGAGATAATCATACTAAGTGAAGTAAGTCAGAAAGAGAAAGACAAATATCATATGATGTCACTTATTGTGGAATCTAAAAAAATTATTCACACTGCTATATTTAAAATGGATAACTAACAAGGACCTACTATATAGCACAGGGAACTCTGCTCAGTATTCTGTAATAACCTAGTTGGGAAAAGAATTTGAAAAAGAATAGATATCTGTATATGTATGACTGAATCACTTTGTTGTACACCTGAAACTAACACAACATTGTTAATCAACTATACTCCAGTATAAAATAAAAAGTTAAAAAAAATTAAAACATAATAAAAACTTATAAAGTTGATTCGAATGAACTTATTTACAAAACAGAAAGAGACTCACAGGTATAGAAATGAAACTTATGGTTACCAAAGGGGAAAGGTGATAGGGGAGGGATAAATTAGGAGTTTGGGATTAACAGATACAAGCTACTATATGTAAAATAGGTAAGCAACAAGGACCTACTGTGTAGCACAGGAACTCTATTCGATATCTTATAACAACCTATAATGGAAAAGAATTTGAAAAAGAATATTCTCCATGTATCTCCTCACGTTGTCTTCCCCCTGAAAGGGTTCAAATAAAAGGGGACTTTTGCATAAGGACACCAGTCATATTGGTTTAACTGCCCCTCCCATGACTTCATTAGCACAGACCCTATTTCGAATAAAGTCACAGCAGAAGGTGCTGGGGGCTAGAACTTCAACACAGGAATTTTTAGGGGTGGCACAACTCAATCCTTAACCCCAGTCAACATTTTTCAGCAGCCCGGAGGTGGAGGCACCTACCCGATGGTAAAGAGGACCCAAGCCGGGCACCACCAGCCTCCCCGCCGTGTAGAACAGAGAAGCAAGTGCCCATGTTGGGTCATCTTCGGCGTCACCACTGGTTTCTTCTGGCACCTTCTCAGATGAAACAGCCTCTGGGGTGGACAATTCTCAAAAAGCGCTAAAGGCTGTTAAACACTAATATCCTAGCACAGATTCGTTTTGGAAAAGCACTTTTCTCCACAATAACACTGTGCCACTGAGAAGAGTGGAAAAGCTGGGGAGAAGGCGAAAGCCGGGGGGAAGGGGGAAAGATTTTCTGGAATCCCTAGGGCCTCAGGCCGGGCCGGCAGGAAGGGAGCGTGGTCAGGGGAGCGGCCCTGGCCAGAGATGCGCCCCTCCTCTGATGGGACGGGGACAGGAGAGTCTCTGATTAGGGAGAAGCAGTGTCCTTGGGGGAACGGAAAGGTGAAGGAGGACAATGTAGGATCAGCATTAGAAGTGGAAACGGGAAGTATGACTGCACAGGAGTCTGGATCACAAACAGCAACTTCTCCGTGTCATGGGGGAGGGGACAGGATTGGGGCGGCCTCCCCACCTCCAGCTGTCCCCACTGCAGAGGCCTCCCCCTTTCCTCTCGGGCCACCGTCCTGTGTCCAGCAATCTCAGACCCCAAGGGCAGGACTGAAGGTCATTGCAGAGGTCCTTTCCATCCCCACTTAAGGACCAGCACACTTTCTGGAAGGCTTTGCACAGGGGACAGTTTGTAAAAGTGGGACCCTCCAGAACTGCAGGCATTTCTGAGGTTCTGAGGGAGGTTCTTGGGAGGCAAATGGGTTTCCCAACCTCCCTGTTTGATGTTGATGGGGGAGAAACTGCTTTCCTTTTCGTGAAGAATAAAAGGAAGCAGCATCTCTTTCTGACTGAAGGCGCTTTAGTCTTGGGCTTGGTTGGTAAAGACACCCGTGGGAGGCACCTTTCTCTGTTCCTATTTCGTGAAAAGGATGGAGGGACGTGGACTCAGGTGCCAGGAGGCAAGCTAGAGTTGAACGGAAAAAGAATAATGTAGTGTATTGGGTAGATTGCTACACAGCTGGTTTTAGAGCAACTTTATTTAAAATAAAGTATATGTGTGTGTTATATATTATGTATCATCACATCCAAACAAAAGTAATAGGAATGCCTTCATTTTGTTAAATACCCAGGTGGGGCTTCCCTTTTTCTGGTTGTCTTGTACATTTCTATGGTTTTGCTCCATCTGTTTGTTTGAATCACGATGCAAACGTGGGCCCGGCAGGGCATTGGATGACAACTCTCTTATGTCTGTCTTCATCCTTTGTTTTCCCTGCACTGGCTTGCGTACGTGACTGGGTGTTTATCCCGTAGGGTTTCCAGCAGTCTAGATTTTGCTGATTTTTCCTGCTTGTGACATTTAACCTGTCCCTCTGTCTGCTGTCTTTCTTATGAAGTGATAGGTAGATGCATGATCAGATTCAGATTTGGTTTATTTGGCAAGGCTGCTACTTGGGTGCTGGGTTCGATCCCTGGTCTTGGAGGACCCCACATGCCGCGGAGCAACTAAGCCCGTGCACCACAACTACTGAGCCTGCACACCTAGGGCCCGTGCTCCATAACGAGAAGCCACCGCAATGAGAAGCCCGCGCACCGCGACAAAGAGTAACCCCTGCTCACCACAACTAGAGAAAGCCCGCGCGCAACAATGAAGACCCAACGCACCCAAAAATAAATTAAACAAAAAATAGTGTTGTGAAGAATAGCCTTTTGAATATGGGTTTTCAAATCTTTGCCAGTGTATCATTGGGTTAGATCCGGAAGTGGGATAGATAGGGTAAATGAGAAACACATGTGTCAAATTTTAGGTTTTTGCCAATCCATTAATTCATTAGGGGTTGCAAAATGGTGAAATATAATTTCCATAATTCCTCATTCATTAGCTGGAATGGTTCTGTTAAGCAAAAGTTCCCTTTATCACCTGTTTGACTAGACTGAAGGACAATCACTTAAGGAAGGCAGGATAAATGCTTGATCCTTTCTCTTTGTTTACTAATTTTCACATTAATGAATTTGTTCACAGACATCTTCCAGAGGGAAGAATGAAAACATTTTTTTAATATATATCATTATGAACATAGGGATTTCATCATATTTGAGGTGTTTCAATTTGATGGCATGGCAGAATAATTTTTTTAATTGAAGTCAAGTTGATTTACAATGTTGTATTAATTTCTGGTGTACAGCAAAGTGATTCAGATGTATCTATCTACCTATATATATAAGTAGATAGATACCTTTTCAGATCTTTTTCAGATCCTTTTTCAGATCCTTTTCCATTTTAGTTTATATTGAATTGAATATAGTTCTCTGTGCTATACAGTAGGACCTTGTTGTTTATCTATTTTATATATAGTAGTTTGTATCTGTTAATCCTAAACTCCTAATTTATCCCTCCCCGCCCTTTCCCCTTTGGTAAACATAAGTCTATTCTCTATGTCTGTGAGTCTGTTTTATAAATAAGTTCATTTTTATCATTTTTTAGATTCCACATATAAGTGATATCATATGATATTTGTCTTTCTCTGTCTCAGCATAATTTTAATTTGTATTTCCCTTACTGAAAGTAATCTTGAGCATCTTTTCATTTGTTTAAGAGTGAGTCCATTTATTTTCCCATAAACTATCTATTCATATTTCTAGATTACTTTTTGGTGGAGTTTTTTCTCCTTTATTTGTAGAACCTCTTTATAAATTAGGTTTATTGACTGTCTGATGCATGAATTTTTCCCTTAGTGTCATTTGTCTTTTTACTTTGCTTATGCTTTTTTTTTGCCCATAAAAAGTGTTTTTCTTATAATCAAATTAATCATTTTGCTTATGCTTTTAGATTTCAAGTCATAATTAGGAAAGTTTTACTCACTCTAAGGTTAAAAAAGTGTTCACCCATATTTTCTTCTAGTATCTTATATTTTTTAAACATTTAAACATACACATTTACAATGTATCCTGGTGTACAGCATGAGTAAAGATTTAAGTTTTAATTTTCCATATGGTTATGCAGTTATCCCAATACCACCTATGAAAAAGTTCATCTTTTCCCTACTGACTTAAGATGTAGTTTTTACTATATATGCAATTTTCATATTCATGTGAGTTTGTTTCTGGATTTTTAAAAATCCTGTATCATGTTTGTCTATTCAAGTACCAATACAAAACCTCTTAAATTATAGAAGCTTTATAGTGTGTTTTAATATCTGATAGGTCTACCCACCGTCCCTTCTCTCTCATTCCTTTTATTTTGCAGGGTGTTATGCTTTCTTGCTTGTTATTCCAAATGAGCTCTATAATCAACCTCTCTGGCCCAGAGGGAAAAAAAAACTGATAAATTTTAAAATTTAGATCACATTAAATTCATACATTGGCTTAGCGAGAACTGATACCTTTTTGATCTGAAGTCTTCCAGCCCAAGAAAGTCCTCCCATTTGTCTGCCTACTTTTGTGTCTTTTCAGGAGTGTTTTGCAGTTTTCTTCATATGGGTTTCAGATGCTCCTTTGTAAGACTGACGCCTGAAAGATGTATGTCTTCTCTTTTTCACTATCATAAATGTGATCTATTTTTATATCTCACTAGTTTTTTGTTTATTATATATAACAGGTATTTATTTTTCTTTGTTAAAAAATTGCTACCTTACTAAATTCTTTTATTATCATAGTAGATCTTCCTGTGATTCATTTGGGTGTTCCAGATGTGTAATCATAAAGAGAAGTTTTTTTATGTTAGCAACTCTGAAAAAATGTTTGAAATCTGAATCCCTGAGAAAGTGTGCCTCTTCGGAACCACTGAATGGAATCAATGCAGTTGCCACGCTGGCAATGTGCTGGGGAAAATCTCTTCAAGGAAAGAAAATAGAGCTTTTTAAATCCTCAAACTGGCATCTCAAAGTTATAAAGGTGGAGACAGCGTTGGAAAAATGTGTAATTAATAGTCTCTGTCTCTCTCTCCTTTCTCTGAGCCTCTTCCTTCTCTGCCTTCTTTACTCCATTTTCTTGTATATTAACTCTTCCCACTGCAGATCCTTACCTCTTTCTACTGGTTTTTGTTTGTTTTGTTTTTTTTTTGCGGTACGCAGGTCTCTCACTGTTGTGGCCTCTCCCGTTGTGGAGCACAGGCTCCGGACGCGCAGGCTCAGCGGCCATGGCTCACGGGCCCAGCCGCTCCGCGGCATGTGGGGTCTTCCCGGACCGGGGCACGAACCCGTGTCCCCTGCATCGGCAGGCGGACTCCCAACCGCTGCGCCCCCAGGGAAGCCCTGCCTTTTAAGGTTCTTCTTGCAGCTGCTCTTTACTCTGTGGTCTGTGTCTCCTATTTGTTTTATTGGGGTTTTTTTGCGGGGGGGAAATCTTAAAAATATTATATAAAAACATTTCACTGTATATGTTTATGGTTTTGTTCTTAGAAGACTGATTTTTGTGTCTAATGTAAAGCACACAGTACATAGCTTTATTTCCTCCTGAGATCCTAGAAAATAAGGATACAGTTGTTCCTCGGTATCTGTGCGGGGGGTTGGTTCCAGGAGCCCTGAGAATACCAGAATCTCCAGATGCTCTAGTCCCTTGTGTAAAATGGTCCAGTGCAAAGAATACAGTTGGTTCTCCGTATGCTCGGGTTTCACATCTGCAGATTTAACAGTCAGCAAGACGGCCGACTCATGGTGAAAATCTCCATTTAGTGCTCCTATGTACCAGATACTATGCTAGAAACTCATCCAATACATGTTCATCCAATACATGTTTATTGAGTTCCAGGTACCATTCAAAGTGTTGTGGATAAAGTCTATGAATTCTCAGCCCTCACTGAGCTTACATTCTAGGAGGAAAACAGGAAATAAATGAAAGAAATCAACAAAATATATAGGATCTGTCTTAGTTCTTCTCCCACAGAAAGTCGAGGTTGAGGCCAGAGTAGGGAGAATGTTCTTGTCAGGACTTTGGCTTTTACCTGGCATGAGATGGGAAGCCACTGGAGGGAGGTCTTGGGGCAGAGGGGTGATAAAATCTGACTTATGTCTTCACAGGATCATGACAACCCTGCAAAGTCAGTAATTCAGCCTCAAGAAACAAGATAATTTCTGTACGTATAGTTGAATCACTTTGCTGTACACCCGAATTATTGTAAATCAACTATACTTCAACTTCTTTAAAAGCAAACAATAAAGAAGTTTGAAGAAGAAGTGGGATAATTTCCTGATGGTCACACAGAAGGTGGTGGAGCCAGGATTTGCCCTGGGTGCTCTTACCCTTAAGCCTTGCTTTATCTACTAGGAGTATTTCCTTCC
Source organism: Lagenorhynchus albirostris (assembly GCF_949774975.1). Taxonomy (NCBI): domain Eukaryota; kingdom Metazoa; phylum Chordata; class Mammalia; order Artiodactyla; family Delphinidae; genus Lagenorhynchus; species Lagenorhynchus albirostris. The sequence continues at coordinate 9,057,927 of NC_083097.1, forward strand.
AAATATACTAGTTGCAGAAGTTTTTATCCTCTGTGTGTGTTTTTTATGTCTCCTTTCAGGCCTACACATTTCTGCCTGATGGAGATTTAAGCTCTGTTGAGTCTGTATTCTTCCATTCATTCCAAAAAGATTTATTCACTCCCTGCCTTGTGCGTGGCACCATAAATTGTACTGTGGGACATAAAAGAGGGGGAAGGCAAGGTCCCTACTCTCAAGAAGTTTATAGACAAGCTATTAAGAGAAGACAGGATTTGTATTTAAATTATTTAAATCGAATGACTTTTACTTCTTTTCAGGGCAGGCGGGGTTACTTGTTTCATTTAACTCACCTAAAAGAACACTGCTCTTTCTTTTGAAAGAACAGCCCCATCTGAGAACAGGAAGCAGACAAAATATGGGATTCCCTCTTCGATTTTATAGATTTTGACTTCCAGCCTGACTGTTCAGGTAGTGAATTAAAAGATGACTCTCTCCCTCCCCAACCCTAAGCCTTGCAAACCCGACCTGTGATCATAAGATCCAGCTGTACCTTTGCTATTTCTTGCCTCATTGCCAAAAATAAAGGTTCAGCAGCGATCCCTGCTCAACTGACAGTGTTGCCAGTGACACCTGAGGCGAAGTAAAACCCAGCTCAGCAGGTCTGCTGCCACTGAGCTGCTGTGGTTTAGAATTAGTCAAAGCAAGGTGGCTCCTGGCTGCATTCTCCTCCCACCCCTCACTGGGGGACGGGGGAGGGGTTCCGCAGCAGATGGCAGAAATGTTCACCATCGGACTCTGCCCTCTGGCTTTGATTAGGACACGTGACAAAGCTAGATGGCAAGTATGGAGTCAAATGACTGTTCTGTTTACCTTTGGCCACCATATCAGTTATTTTCAGGACTCAAGAAGAGTCCATCTGTCAAACCGTTGGCCTTCTTGCTAGAGACTCAGGAAAGCATTATGTTTTAGAAGAGCCAGCTCTGGGTGCAGACTGAGAACTCAAGGATTTGGTATCTACCTCTGTTGCAATTCATCTACGGACTGTGCAATCTCCAAGAAATGATACACGAAACCATCTAATTTTCTAAATAACCCGTATGAACTTTATTTGAGTCTCGCAGAGTCCACAGTGGGAAGCCAACAGAGCAGTAACTGGGCTCTGAAGCTCTTAAAATATCCCACTTTAGAAAGCCTGTCCATATTCTGCTGGACTTTGCCTCCCTGCTCTGTGTGAACACGCAGAATCTCTCTATCCTTACGGGATAGAATAAATCCATGACTCATTCTGGGAATAAAGAACAACCTCCATCTTAGCTAACTTGATCTCAGATAATGCATCCTGTTAACCAGCGGATCCCCTCACTGGTTTCTTGTAGCTATTCTTTAATGCTCTCTAGTCCCGGAACTATTATCCTTTGCTTATTATAGCTTCTTCTTACGTGGTGATGCAAGCCATTCATCCATCCGTTCATCCATCCTTCTATCCATCCATTCATTCAAAAACTAAATCTTTATTAAAAGCCTATTATATGCCAGGTGCTATGAAACCCAGCACCCATCCTTTCCCTTTGGGAGGCTGTTGGTTCAGGGACTTCATATTTATGCCTCTTGCTTTCCTGTTTGAGTGTGTTTGCTGTGATAAATTTACAGAAGGGAACATTTCCAGGGAACTATGGTTACTTTGCTGATCAAGTTTCTGTATACTAAAAATTCTTCAAGATTCAGCATTAGAAATCATGATGATTAGGAAGTCTTGATTTATTTGTATGGAAAACTCTACTTAGTAATGGAAAACTCACCCTCTCCACCAAAGGAACTGGAAAGAGAAATGATTTTAAGGAAAATTACTGTTAATTTCTTTTTTTAAAAAGTAAGTTGTTTGGGCAAGTTCCTCTGGGCTACAAAAACATAAGATATTGGTGTGAGTTTCTGGAATGAGACTCAGGATATGTCTGTTATATGAACTCATTGAAAATTTCTACCAAGAATAAAGTACTTGAAGCGTGCAGATTTTAGCCTGCCAAATCATTTTACACTAATTATGAAAAAATTAGAATTCTTTTTTTATCAGCATCAGTTGAATTTAAATATGGATCAACCAAAGAGTATACAAGCATAAGAATCTAGTTTTTTTCAATTCTTATATCACTTTACTTTGCCACTAAAAATGTATTTTTACTGTCAATTCCCATTTAGATTAAATTCTGTGTGTTTGCAAAATGTGTATTCAGATGAAAGTGATATAGTAGATTGTGGTAATAGAAGGACATTGAGGCTTGAAATAGAATTCAATGGGTAGTCTATTTACTACAACAACTGTTACCATGAGAAGAGCCCCATTTCCACCCTAAACCATCATGCACTTTCAGATTTCTTCATTCCTATGTGTGGGTCAGTGGTAACACAACAGCGATAGAAGAAAGAACAGAGCAGAACTAAATGCAGGTAGAGGTAAAAATACCATTTTTCACATTATACCATCTCTGAAATCAAGATGTTTCGTACATTTAACATATCTTAGATTTGATGAAATATAGTTACCAGTGGGCTGGCATGCAGGAGTCTTAATGGGGACCAGTTGGTCAACTGCGGCCACGTCTGTTTCAGTTTGTAAAACCCACCGTCCCTGGTAGAGTGTGTAACATTCACATAGCAGACTCTCAAGTATTTATTATTGAAGACAAATATTGAAGAAATACAGATGAAGAATACCGGATGACCAGTAACTTTAGAGAACAGTGTTAGCTAATTTAATCAGTGAAGGTGGAGGGCCCCTTTCAAGATTAGATTGTCTCATTCAAATATTTTTATCCACACGTGGTCATTCAGACACTATTCACTATGGCCTCTGCATTGAACAGTGAATCAAAGGTATCCATGAAAATGTTTCCAAGTTCTTTTAACTCTGAAAGTCTTGGAGTTACTACCTTCAAGCTTTCAGAGGATTCCTAGGTGTGATGACTGCTGAGAAGCCAGCTGGTTTCCCGGACCACCGACAGTGAGAAGATATTTACATTGGATTCTACCAAATATGAGGGTGGAGATGACTCCTAGGGGTCTTCAAATATTCTTTGAGTGCCTCTCATATGTACTGGGGATACAGTAGTGGGCAAGGCAGATGAGGTCTCTGGTCTGATGGAACCGACGTTCTAGACCACTGGCATAATGCTTGTAACAGCATAAGTGCAATGCCCAGCATTCAGTAGGCGTGCCATGAGTGTTAGTTTTCTTTCTTTCTGTGTAGATTTTACCAGCTAGAAATGGCAGTAAGGCCCTGCTTCTCCCTATCCACACCCTCAGCTGGCTCTTCAATCCCCTGGTATTGTTTTCTTGCAACAAAGCTTTTGCCTTGGTGCACTAGGAAAAGACATGTGGTTGGTACGAATGGGAGCCTGGCTGAAAGAACCTGGGGCAGATGTCCATGCATATTAGAGTCTAAGAAAGTGTTCCCAATCCTTTAAGAAAACCATTACTTGGCTCACTGCAAGCTAATTGCATTTGTTCAGTCATCGTGAAAATGGATGCAGATGGTATGTGGAAGCTAAGAAATACCCCACTGTTAAATCAGAAATAAAGCCACTTGCTCAGGAGAAACTAGTGCCTGGGATGAGGTTTTCACCAAGAAGTGGGCGATTGCTCAGCAAATTTCTCTTTTCTGCTTAAGTAGGTCTTTTAATTAATTTTTACTGACCTACTCCTCCTTTAACACAAAAAGTGTGAACATAGAAAGTATTGGGCTTGTTGATGGTTCCTTCCAATGTCACAAAGCAAAAGTGAGGGAGACAGATTTGTTCTGGGACAAAGCTTTGTTACCTTGGGATCTGCAACATTGACACTGAGCTGCAATGAAAACAGTGTTGTCTTCTTATTTCTATGTTGGTGTGATAAGAGCTTACTTTTTAAATAAAATGCCATGATGGGGTTAATAACCCCAAAATGAGAATCAGATGGTAATGGGAAGAAGTATACAACATTATGATAAAGCTATATATGATCTCTCTATTTTAAGGTTAAAACCCCAGCATAGTTCTTCTATCACTTAAAGCTGTCCTTTCTTTGGTTTCAATTAAATGATGCCATATTGTTCTCTTTTCACTAGTAATTAAACACAAAGGTGTAGTGTCATTTAGTAACTAGCTTCCATGTGGTAGAAATTCTAATTGGTTTCAGAATTTGGGGAGAAATGTTAATCCTGATTATTAGAGGAGTAAATGTTCTAGAAAACTGTTGTTCCCTAACCTTATCATCCCTACGGAAACTTATTGGTAGCCTGAAGAAACATGTCCTATTGAAGGTCTATATCTTTGCCTCAAGTTGCCCGATCGCTGGGACACACAAGCATATGGAGATTATTAGAGAGGGGCAGGGTTAATATCATGTAACTGGCAAGGGGTAACAATGAGAGTCAGATATCTGGGAAGAGGACTCCCAGCCCAACCTGCCAGCTGACTGGTCAAGCAGTTGGTTAGCCAACCATGTAGGCGAAGAGACTTACTCAAGTTTACACAGCTAGTCAGAACAGCACCAGGTTAAGAACCTAGGTCTCCTGAACTGGCCAGGGCTGCTTCTACCTTTTTGAGGGAATGTTATAGTCCCTCCTCTTAAATATCCTGCAGGACTTGTGATGAAAGAACCCTTGGAAGTCTTGGTAACTCCTAGGTTTGTTTGCAGGACAGGTTTTACAAACTACATATTCCTTCTCCAATGATTTGGTTTCCACCTCCAAATGGAAACTAAGGCAGATGCCAAGCTTCTTACATTAGGGTCAGGGTTTACATGGGTTCTCACAGCTTCCTTAAGGCACCAGGCCCTTGCATCAAGAAAAAGGCTCTTTGCTATGGTTATCACCAAAGGTAAACAGGGGAGTGCAGGGGCCTCAGATAGCCTGTTTTCATTTCCTTTGGATATGTACCCAGAAGTGGGATTGCTGGATCATATGCAGCTCCAGTTTTAATATTTTGAGGGCAGTATGGATGGTCCTAGAAGACATTATGCTGAGTGAAATAAATCAGACAGAGAAAGACAAATACTGTATGATTTTTTTTGTATGTGGCATATAAAAAAGCCAAACTCATAGAAACGGAATTGAATGGTGGTTACCAGAGGCTAGGGGATGGCAGAAACGGGGAGATGTTGGTCAAAAAGTGCAAACTTCCCTTTAGAATATGAATAAGTTCTGGGGATCTCATGCACAGCTTTGTGATTGTAGATAGCAATACTGTACCACATACTTGAAAGTTACTAAGAGAGTCGATCTTAAGTGTTCTCATCACAGGAAAAAAAAAAAAGAAATAGCAATTATGTGATGTGATAGAGGTATGTATTAGCTAACACCCTGGTGGTGATCACATTGCAGTGTATAAATGTATCAAATCAACATGGTGTACACTTTAAACTTACACAATATTATGTATCAATTGTATTTCAATAAACTTGAAAAAGAAAGGAAAAAAGACTCTACAGCAATTTATAGTAGCATCTGACAGCACTGAGGTAAAGTCTCCTGTGACTAGCGTAAATAACAGTCCTGGTTTGCTTAGGATAGAGGAATTTCCCAGGAAACTGGAACTTTCCATAGCTAAAACTAGAATAATTCTGGACATCCTGGAAGGAGATGCCCACCCTCTCTGTGGCAGGAAGGAAAGCTATACCTTGCATAGCTGAAATACACACACACACACACACACTCATGCATACACATGTGGGCGCACGTTTGTGCGTGCACACACACATACAGTATTCATAGGTCTGACGTTGAAATATTAGCTATTTTGTTAGCATCCTGAATATTCGATCAGGAAAAAATAAAAAGCTTTTTTTCCATGACAACAGTTTTCACGTAAACATGGTGAACGTTCCTAAAACCCGTCAGACTTTCTGTAAGAAGTATGGCAGGCACTAATCCCTCAGAACAGGAAGGGCAAGGACTCTGTGTGCCCAGGGAAAGCAGCATTATAACAAGAAGCAGAGTGGCTATGGTGGGCAGACTAAACTGATTTTCCAGAAAAAGCCTAAAATTACCAAGAAGATTGTGCTGAGGTTTGAATGCATTGAGCCCAACTGCAGGTCTAGGAGAACGCTGGCTCTTAAGAGATGCAAACATCCTGAACTGGGAAAAGATAAGAAGAGAAAGGACCAAGTGATCCAGTTCTCAGCTTCGTATCCTGTTTCATTCCAAAGACAATAAAGTCTTGAGATTATGTTTTTTTTAAAAAAAAAAAAAGATGAAAAGATTGTAAAAAAATACTTTAGCTAAAATCTTATTCAAAGTTTGCAAATATATAACTGTCTGTTCTCTGTATAATAATGTGAAAACGATGATGGTTTTGTACTGTTGACCACATGAAACATACAGCACCAAAGTTTCTGAAGTGAAATGGAAATTGTATCATTATTTCTGCTTTTCAGAGTTTTAATGGTTCAGTAAAGGGCGATGACAGACTCCAAATCTCAGCACATCGAAAAATTCTTTCTTCCTGAGTAGCAAAGCCCATCTGTTTTTAAACTGTGAGGGAGCTGCTGACACTTTATTAAGCTGTTGTTTTGCTTAAATTGCAGTTATTTAAAGTGACACTTCCCTCCACTCCTGCTTTCCAAAGTGCAGTAACCATAACTACTTCTTCTTTGGGAAGCTGCGTGTGGCTGTTCCTCCTTGATTAATACACAGAGTCAATATTTTTGCTTTATTTTAAGGCATCACAGCAAGTGGATGTTTTTCTGGATATTCACTTTTTCTTCCTTTATTTCCCCCCTCCTCTCCTGCTGTAAGAGTAGATGCACTGACTATTCTATTTCTAGCAGGAGGAAGAAACCCATGTTTGAAGGAAGTCTTGTTTGCTGGTTATTTAAAATGTTCTGATCACAGCCTGTAGCATCTGTGTTGTTAAGCTGGATTTGATTACTTGACTTTTTTTTTTTTTTTTTTTGCAGTATGCGGGCCTCTCACTGTTGTGGCCTCTCCCGTCGCGGAGCACAGGCTCCGGACGCGCAGGCTCAGTGGCCATGGCTCACGGGCCCAGCCGCTCCGCGGCATGTGGGATCTTCCCGGACCGGGTCACGAACCCGTGTCCCCTGCATCGGCAGGCGGACTCCCAACCACTGCGCCACCAGGGAAGCCCGATTACTTGACTTTTTAGTGAAGAAAGCCCCTTCCTGAAATTTCAGCTCCCTTCTCTTTTTTTCCGGCTTCCTGGCTTTCCTGCAGATCAATCTACCTTGATCTGGGCTGTAACTTGCATCCTCTCCTCCCCTCCCTATGGGGATGAACATTTCATACACAGCAAGAGGTGCTTTAAATGTCATGGTGTGTCTGACCTTCTGGATCTCAAAGGTCAGACACACACGTCTGTTAGAAACAGCTTTCCAAGGAATCATCAGATTCTAGAGTTGGAGTCCCAGTTTCATGTTCTTGGTACTTATTCATGTGTTCTTATTTTACATATTTTCTCAGTTTACTTCTAGCCACTGTATTCAGAAGAAAAATAAGAGATGTCAAAGTGGAGTGGCCTTGAGAAGATCAGAGAAGATAAGTCCTCTGCATCTCTGGATGTTTGGAGACTTTGTTTCTCTCCCTTTCTTGAGCTTCCTTATTTCCTTTTCATTTATCTACTGGTCAAAGCCCACACTCACTGTGCTGGTGGTGGAGACCTTACCCGAGGGGGCGATTAGGGATGCTACAGGTAAAAGGATGAAGAGGAAGGACGTGAAGGCAGAGTTCTGGGAATCTGGGCATGTGAAGGGTGAAACTGGGGGTCTGGGACAGAACCCAGGAAATCTCATGGAGCAGAAGACACAGATTTCCAAGAGAATGAAACTCTTGTTGCACAGAGTTAAATCCCCTGAGTGTGTTTGGGGGTGTGAGAGTGAGTGCGAGCAAGGTACTAGAATTCAATAGTACAAAAGAGCAGGGAAGACTGTCACCCGGAGAAACCAGGGGCCAGCAAAGTGAAAAGCCCCCAGACACAACTGTGTCGACTTGGAAAAAAAAATGCAGAACCTAAAAGTTGAGAATTGTGTTTTATTTGGCAGACAAAACTGAGGACTTAAGCCTGGGACCCAGCATCTCAGATCACTCTGAGGGACTGCTCCAAAGAGTTAAGAGAGGGAGCCAGGATACACAGGAGTTTCTATAACAAAGACCAGGTAGTCGGAACATCAAAAGGTTACTGCTAATTAAGGAAAAACAGACATCTCAAGTTAAGGAATTTAGCGCTTTTCTGTGAATGGGAAGATGCAAGAGTCTGGGCTCACTGAAATCATTCCTTTGATGTGCACCTCAGCTCCCTGGGGCCCGTATCCTGTGCTTTCCCATCCTAAGTCTCCTCAGGGGGCACTACTGGGGGTGGCTGCCGCGGCTGACTGCTTTAGATGCTGGGCAGCCTGATTTCCTCCTGAGTTCCCTCGGGGCTCACCATCGGGAAGGCTGTAATGTGATGGCTTGATGGCTGCAACCTCCTTTGCTTACTGATATAGCAGGCAGTAGATTCCATTCACAAACCAGACCAATGGACTTCTTATTTTTTATTCCTAATTATCACGAAGCCCCAATAACTCTTAGGTATAGTCTGTCAGATCGACCTTGTCACAGGTTTTACTTGTCTGCAATGGAACATTCTACACACGATTGGCTCCTGCGTGTGTTGAGAGGTGTGCAGAATCTCCCAAATGTGTGGACCCCAGGGAAGATGTACTTTGCAGGCTCAGGGTCCAATGGCAAGAAGACCCCCAGACCTCTGCCCACATGTGCTATCCTCCTGGGCCTCCCTCTGGGAAGAGATAGGATGAAGAGAAGGGAAAGGCGGAGGTGGGGTGGGTGCGCGGTGGAGGAGGCAAGCCCCCACATTCCCTCTTTTGACCCAAGCTCCCAGACTTTCTGAAATGACTCTAGCCAGGTTATCCACAGGGCAAGGCTTAGCAAGAGCTGAAAGGACATTCTTATTACACATTCAATCTCTCCTCTCGGCTTTGGCTGCAACTCCATTCATCTGGGCTACTGTAGACTCAGAGACTTGTTGTATAAATATAACGGGAGACAACAGGTTGGTATAAAAGGCTTTCTGACAAAGTACAAATGCTGGAATCAGCTCTACTCTATTTTAATGGGGAAATGAGAACTGAAGACACTGCTTGGACAGAAACGGGGAGAAAAGACAAGCTAGAGATTCTAGGGATCTCAGTTAAACTTCAGGGATTTAACTATTTTCTCTTCATCTGGACTGGCTTATTGAAGTTCAAGGCAAAAAGTGACATTAAAGTTCCGCTAGTTCAATACAGTCATTCCACAAGGGAGAATCGCTGCCCCCAGGGGTTTAACGCCTTGTCAAGGGTCATCAGGCTGGCCCATAGTGGAAGCGAGTCTAGGACTAGGTCTCCTGATTTCCAATCCTGACTTTTTTTTAATTGCAACAGGTTATTTCCAATGTCCACAAGGGCAATGAAAACTGCGGGCCAGGTTCCCTGCCAAAGCTCTGTACAGAGAGTAACTTAGCAGAGATGAGAGGGTGGAGGGTAATGATTTGGGAAGCTTTAAACAAGGATTGGAGATCATCATCTGTCATCAGCTGTCTCCTACTTCTACCTTGCCCTGTGAATCCTACCCAGGATCCTGCATCTGCAACTCCGCAGGGGGCTTAATGGGACCTTATTTGCAAACTTTCAAGTTTTCATTGCTTTAATTCAGGTCTAAACTTGATTAATTCTAGTTGGATTTTAAAAGAATTCTGATTTTGTATGCACAATTGTATTCTGCCTTGTCTTCCCCATTCCTCTTTTTTCCAAGTTTCCTCTGTTAGGTTCCATTTTTCAAATTCAGATGGAGTCCATTGTTTTTGAACTTTTCCCAAGCCTTTTATTCTCCCTTATCTCTGTTGAGTTGCAGAGCCTCAAAACTTGACATAAAATGAACGGGGACCAGACCGCCATGGAAAGTGTGGAGAAGTTGCCCTTTCAGGTCAACATGTGTTCTTTGTTGGGTAATGGACACCGCTGAAGTGAGAACCCCGATATGGAAGGACCTCAGCAGTATTCTGTCATGTCATCTGTGGCAATTAGCAGTCTGTGCCTAAGTCTCTTCATCTAAGAATGGTAATAGCTGCAAATTTGATATTGAACTCACAGTGCTGTGAAAATAAAAAGTAGGTACTAAAACATGGTCATAGGTTTAAAAGTGCTGTACAGATATTAGATACTGTGTAACTGGACCCTGCATTTTCATTCTTTGAGAATCTCAAAGTTCTGCTGAAAAACAGGTAAATTTATATTTTATTTTAGAAAACAAGTTAATTTTTTCAAAAGAACTCATGTTCTTTAAAAATGAGATATCTACTCATTTCAGGCAGAGGAGAATGGTTCTTTTTTAGAATTCTCTAGTAATCCTGTGCTCCCTCAGAGAAGAATCACGTGTTGCAGTACTGTGTATTGCTCCGTGTCCCTCTGGATGCCGCAGCGTATTGAGTAAATTGGTAGAGTGTCATGGAATAGATACATGGCCGATCGACTGGACTACAAATGAGAGGATAAACAAGCTGCTCTCAGTCTTCACTGGCCATTCCTTCCGGGAGCTCCCATTATGGGGCCATTTTAATGAGTCGCTCAAACCAGGGGACACGGTAGAGTAGGCAGCTGCAATTTGTGCCTCAGAAACATACCACTATTTTTAAATCGAAGTACAGTTGATTTACAACATTGTGTTGGTTTCAGGTGTACAGCAAAGTGATTCAGTTATATTTATATTCTTTTTCAGATTCTTTTCCATTATAGTTTATACAAGATTTTGAATATAGTTCCCTGTGGTATACAGTAGGTCCTTGTTATTTATCTATTTATATACAGTGGTGTATATCTGTTAATCCAAAACTCCTAATTTGTCTCTCCCTCCTACCTTTCCCCTTCTGTAACCATAAATTTGTTTTCTATATCTGTGAGTCTGATTCTGTTTTGTAAATAAGTTCATGAATATCTTTTTTTAAGATTCCAAATATAAGTGATATCATATGGTATTTGTCTTTGCCTGACTTACTTCGCTTAGTATGGTAATCTCTAGGTCCATCCATGTTGCTGCAAATGGCATTATTTCATTATTTTTTATGGCTGAGTAATATTTCATTGTACATATATACCACATCTTCTTTATCCATTCATCTGTCGATGGACACTTAGATTGCTTCCATGTCTTGGACATTGTACATAGTGCTGCTATGGACATGGCGGTGCATGTATCTTTTTGAATTAGAGTGTTTTTCTTTTCTGGATATATGTGGAGGAGTGGGATTGCTGGATCATACGGTAATTCTATTTTTAGTTTTTAAGGAACCTCCATACTGTTCTCCATAGCGGCTGTACCAATTTACATTCCCACCAATAGTGTAGGAGGGTTCCCTTTTCTCCACACCCTCTCCAGCATTTATTATTTGTAGACGTTTTGATGATGGCCATTCTGACTGGTAAAAGCATACCACTTTTGGATCACCACACTCAAAAATATTTCCAGGTTGTATGGGGATCATGTGATTTCAGAGGTGATAGAATCCTCAGCTCACATCCAATCCACTTTCATTTTAAAGTGGGGAAGACTGAGGTGTGGAGAGACTCAGAGCCCCATGTAGACAACAGAGCCTGTTGTCCTGACACCTGAGCCCGTTTCCTGAGCTCTGTTCTGCTGATTTAAGGAGATGGTTGTAGCCTCTAGTCTGGGGATACAGGAAGATGATCCAGAGCAGTGGCTCTTAACCAGGGGATTGTTCACCTTCAGCGGATATCTGGTAACGTCTGAAGACATTTTATTTGTCATGATTGGATGGGGGAGTTAGTGATTCAGGGCCAGGGATGCTGCTCAACATCCTACAATGCACAGGACAGCCCCACAACAAAGCATTTTCCAGCTCAGAGTGCCAGTAGCGCTGAGGTTGAGAAACCCTTTTCTAGAGAAGTTAACTTTGGAGCTGGGAATACTTGGATTCAAACCCTGGATCTGCTATTCTCTATCTTTCGGGGGAGGTTAATCAACCTCCCTGTGCCTTGGGTTCCTCATCTGTAAAATGGGCATCCTGATAGTGCCCATTGCATAGGATTGTCACGAGGGTTAAATAAGATGCTGCATGTAAAATACAGGGAGTCACACACAGTTGGCGCTCAATAAATGGTACCTACTGATGTTATTACACCTGCAAAACTAAATTGTCAGACTTAGATAACTACATGCATATGAGTAAAATCTAATAAGGCTTTTGTGGTGCCCTTTAAGGCATTACAGTTTGGTAGGGCACATGGACCCCTCAATTTTTCTTCCAGGACCCTAAGGATCCTGGAATGTTGTCTCAATTGCATATTAAGAAATAGTGATACTGACATATACTGAGAGCTTATTCTGTGACAGGGCTTCTTCTAATCCCGTCATAAGTATTAGCTCATTTAACCTACATAACAGTTTCATCAAGCAGGCACAGCTTGAGACTTAAAGAGCTTCCTTAATCCGAACAGCATGTATTTCTCTAAAAATGCAAAGTTCTTAGACAATATCTTTAAAAATATTGTATCCCTCCCATTGTCCCTATTTCTCCTTCTGAAACGATATTTTAGACATATGTTGGATCTTCTCATTTTATGCTATGTGATTCCTATGCATGCACACACAGGTGTATGTATACATATATAGTTTTTTTTTGTTTTGTTTTGTTTTACATCTTAATTGGAGTATAATTGCTTTACAATGGTGTGTTACTTTCTGCTTTAAAACAAAGTGAATCAGTTATACATATACATATGTTCCCATATCTCTTCCCTCTTGCATCTCCCTCCCTCCCACCCTCCCTATCCCACCCTTCTACATGGTCACAAAGAACCGAGCTGATCTGCCTGTGCTATGTGGCTGCTTCTCACTATCTATTTTACATTTGGTATTGTATATATGTCCATGTCACTCTCTCACTTTGTCACAGCTTACCCTTCCCCCTCCCCATATCCTCAAGTCCATTCTCTAGTAGGTCTGTGTCTTTATTCCTGTCCTGCCCCTAGGCTCTTCAGAACCATTTTTGTTTGTTTGTTTTTTTAGATTGCATATATATGTGTTAGCATACAGTATTTGTTTTTCTCTTTCTGACTTACTTCACTCTGTATGACAGTCTCTGGGTCCATCCACCTCACTATAAATAACTCAATTTCATTTCTTTTTATGGCTGAGTAATATTCCATTGTATATATGTGCCACATCTTCTTTATCCATTCATCCGATGATGAACACTTAGGTTGTTTCCTTCTCCTGGCTATTGTAAATAGAGCTGCAATGAACATTTTGGTACATGACTCTTTTTGAATTATGGTTTTCTCAGGGTATATGCCCAGTAGTGGGATTGCTGGGTCATATGGTAGTTCTCTTTGTAGTTTTTTAAGGAACCTCCATACTGTTCTCCATAGTGGCTGTACCAATTCACATTCCCAACAGCAATGCAAGAGTGTTCCCTTTTCTCCACACCCTCTCCAGCATTTATTGTTTGTAGATTTTTTGATGATGGCCATTCTGACTTGTGTGAGATGATATCTCATTGTAGTTTTGATTTGCATTTCTCTAATGATTAATGATGTTGAGTATTTTTTCATGTGTTTGTTGGCAGTCTGTATATCTTCTTTGGAGAAATGTCTATTTAGGTCTTCTGCCCATTTTTGGATTGGGTTGTTTGTTTTTTTGTTATTGAGCTGCATGATTTGCTTGTAAATGTTGGAGATTAATCCTTTGTCAGTTTCTTCATTTGCAAATATTTTCTCCCATTCTGAGGGTTGTCTTTTGGTCTTGTTTATGGTTTCCTTAGCTGTGCAAAAGCTTTGAAGTTTCATTAGGTTCCATTTGTTTATTTTTGTTTTAATTTCCATTTCTCTAGGAAGTGGGTCAAAAAGGATCTTGCTGTGATTTATGTCATAGAGTGTTCTGTCTATGCTTTCCTCTAAGAGTTTGATAGTTTCTGGCCTTACATTGAGGTCATTAATCCATTTTGAGCTTATTTTTGTGTGTGGTGTTAGGGAGTGATCTAATCTCATACTTTTACATGTACCTGTCCAGTTTTCCCAGCACCACTTATTGAAGAGGCTGTCCTTTCTGCACTGTACATTCCTGCCTCCTTTATCAAAGATAAGGTGTCCATATGTGCATGGGTTTATCTCTGGGCTTTCTACCCTGTTCCATTGATCTATCTTTCTGTTTTTCTGCCAGTACCATACTGTCTTGATTACTGTAGCTTTGTAGTATAGTCTCAAGTCAGGGAGCCTGATTCCTCCAGCTCCATTTTTCATTCTCAAGATTGCTTTGGCTATTTGGGGTGTTTTGTGTTTCCATACAAATTGTGAAATTTTTTTGTTCTAGTTCTGTGAAAAATGCCAGTGGTAGTTTGATAGGGATTGCATTGAATCTGTAGATTACTTTCGGTAGTAGAGTCATTTTCACAATGTTGATTCTTCCAATCCAAGAACATGGTATATCTCTCCATCTATTTGTATCATCTTTAATTTCTTTCATCAGTGTCTTATAATTTTCTGCATACAGGTCTTTTGTCTCCTTAGGTAGGTTTATTCCTAGATATTTTATTCTTTTTGTTGCAATGGTAAATGGGAGTGTTTTCTTGATTTCACTTTCAGATTTTTCATCATTAGTGTTAGGAATGCCAGAGATTTCTGTGCATTAATTTTGTATCCTGCTACTTTACCAAATTCATTGATTAGCTCTAGTAGTTTTCTGGTAGCATCTTTAGGATTCTCTATGTATAGTATCATGTCATCTGCAAACAGTGACAGGTTTACTTCTTCTTTTCCGATTTGGATTCCTTTTATTTCCTTTTCTTCTCTGATTGCTGTGGCTAAAACTTCCAAAACTATGTTGAATAAGAGTGGTGAGAGTGGGCAACCTTGTCTTGTTCCTGATCTTAGTGGAAATGGTTTCAGTTTTTCACCATTGACGACGATGTTGGCTGTGGGTTTGTCATATATGGCCTTTGTTATGTTGAGGAAAGTTCCCTCTATGCCTACTTTCTGAAGGGTTTTTATCATAAAAGTGTGCTGAATTTTGTTGAAAGCTTTCTCTGCATCAATTGAGATGACCATATGGTTTTTCTTCTTCAATTTGTTAATATGGTGTATCACAATGATTGATTTGTGCATATTGAAGAATCCTTGCATTCCTGGGATAAACCCCACTTGATCATGGTGTATGATCCTTTTAATGTGCTGTTGGATTCTGTTTGCTAGTATTTTGTTGAGGATTTTTGCATCTATGTTCATCAGTGATATTGGCCTGTAGTTTTCTTTCTTTGTGACATCCTTGCCTGGTTTTGGTATCAGGGTGATGGTGGCCTCATAGAATGAGTTTGGGAGTGTTCCTCCCTCTGCTATATGTTGGAAGAGTTTGAGAAGGATAGGTGTTAGCTCTTCTCTAAATGTGTGATAGAATTCTCCTGTGAAGCCATCTGGTCCTGGGCTTTTGTTTGTTGGAAGATTTTTAATCACAGTTTCAATTTCAGTGCTTGTGATTGGTTTGTTCATATTTTCTATTACTTCCTGATTCAGCCTTGGCATGTTGTGCATTTCTAAGAATTTGTCCATTTCTTCCAGGTTGTCCATTTTATTGGCATAGAGTTGCTTGTGGTAATCTCTCATGATCTTTTGTATTTCTGCAGTGTCAGTTGTTACTTCTCCTTTTTCATTTCTAATTCTATTGATTTGAGTCTTCTCCCTTTTTTTCTTGATGAGTCTGGCTAATGGTTTATCAATTTTGTTTATCTTTTCAAAGAACAAGCTTTTGATTTTATTGATCTTTGCTATCATTTCCTTCATTTCTTTTTCATTTATTTCTGATCTGATCTTTATGATTTCTTCCTTCTGCTGACTTTAGGATTTTTTGTTCTTCTTTCTCTAATTGCTTTAGGTGCAAGGTTAGGTTGTTTATTCGAGATGTTTCCTGTTTTTTAAGGTAGGATTGTATTGCTGTAAACTTCCTTCTTAGGACTGCTTTTGCTTCATCCCATAGGTTTTGGCTCGTCATGTCTCCATTGTCATTTGTTTCTAGGTATTTTTTGATTTACTCTTTGATTTCCTCCGTGATCACTTCGTTATTAAGTAATGTATTGTTTAGCCTCCATTTGTTTGTATTTTTTACAGATCTCTTCCTGTAATTGATATCTAGTCTCATAGCGTTGTGGTTGGAAAAGATACTTGATACAATTTCAATTTTCTTAAATTTACCAAGGCTTGATTTGTTACCCAAGATATGATCTATCCTGGAGAACATTCCATGAGCACTTGAGAAAAATGTGTATTCTGTTGTTTTTTGATGGAATGTCCTATAAATATCAATTAAGTCCATCTTGTTTAATGTATCATTTAAAGCTTGCGTTTCCTTATTTGTTTTCATTTTGTATGATCTGTCCATTGGTGAAAGTGGGGTGTTAAAGTTCCCTACTATGAATGTGTTACTGTTGACTTCCCTTTTTATGGCTGTTAGTATTTGCCTTATGTATTGAGGTGCTCCTATGATGGGTGCATAAATATTTACAATTGTTATATCTTCTTCTTGGATTGATCCCTTGATCATTATGTAGTGTCCTTCTTTGTCTCTTCTAATAGTCTTTATTTTAAAGTCTATTTTGTCTGATATGAGAATTGCTGCTCCAGCTTTCTTTTGGTTTCCATTTGCATGGAATATCTTTATCCATCTCCTCACTTTCAGTCTGTATGTGTCTCTAGGTCTGAAGTGGGTCTCTTGTAGGCAGCATATATATGGGTCTTGTTTTTGTATCCATTCAGCTATTCTGTGTCTTTTGGTGGGAGCATTTAAACCATTTACATTTAATGTAATTATCGATATGTATGTTCCTATTACCATTTTCATAATTGTTTTGGGTTTGTTATTATAGGTCTTTTCCTTCTCTTGTGTTTCTTGCCTAGAGAAGATCGTTTAACATTTGTTGTAAAGCTGGTTTGGTGGTGCTGAACTCTCTCAGCTTTTTCTTATCTGTAAAGGTTTTAATTTCTCCATCAAATCTGAATGAGATGCTTGCTGGGTAGAGTAATCTTGGTTGTAGGTTTTTCTCCTTCATCACTTTAAATATGTCCTGCCACTCCCTTCTGGCTTGCAGAGTTTCTGCTGAAAGATCAGCTGTTAACCTTATGGGGATTCCCTTGTGTGTTATTTGTTGTTTTTCCCTTGCTTCTTTTAACATGTTTTCTTTGTATTTAATATTTGACAGTTTGATTAATATGTGTCTTGGCATGTTTCTCCTTGGATTTATCCTGTATGGGACTCTCTGTGCTTCCTGGACCTGATTAACTATTTCCTTTCCCATATTAGGGAAGTTTTCAACTATAATCTCTTCAAATATTTTCTCAGTCCCTTTCTTTTTCTCTTCTTCTTCTTCTGGAACCCCTATTATTCGAATATTGGTGTGTTTAATGTTGTCCCAGAGGTCTCTAAGACTGTCCTCCATTCTTTTCATTCTTTTTTCTTTATTCTGCTCTGCAGTAGTTATTTCCACTATTTTAACTTCCAGGTCACTTATCTGTTCTTCTGCCTCAGTTATTCTGCTAGTGATCCCTTCTAGAGTATTTTTAATTTCATTTATTGTGTTGTTCATCATTGCTTGTTTCATCTTTAGTTCTTCTATGTCCTTGTTAAATGTTTCTTGCATTTTCTCTATTCTATTTCCAAGATTTTGGATCATCTTTACTATCATTATTCTCAATTCTTTTTCAGGTAGACTGCCTATTTCCTCTTCATTTGTTAGGTCTGGCGGGTTTTTATCTTGCTTCTTCATCTGCTATGTGTTTTTCTGTTTTCTCATTTTGCTTATCTTACTGTTTTTGGGGTTTCCTTTTTGCAGGCTGCAGGTTTGTAGTTCCCATTGTTTTTGGTGTCAGTCCCCAGTGGCTAAAGTTGGTTCAGTGGGTTGTGTAGGCTTCCTGGTGGAGTGGACTAGTGCCTGTGTTCGGGTGGATGAGGCTGGATCTTGTGTTTCTCGTGGGCAGGTTCACATCTGGTGGTGTGTTTTGGGGTGTCTGTGGCCTTATTATGATTTTAGGCAGCCTCTCTGCTAATGGGTGGGGTTGTGTTCTTGTCTTGCTAGTTGTTTGGCATAGGGTGTCCAGCACTGTAGATTGCTGGTTGTTGAGTGAAGCTGGGTGTTGGTGTTGAGATGGAGATCTCTGGGAGATTTTTGCCGTTTGATATTATGTGGAGCTGGGAGGTCTCTTGTGGACCAGTGTCCTGAAGTTGGCTCTCCCACCTCAGAGGCACAGCACTGAGTGCTGGCTGTAGCACCAAGAGCCTTTCATCCACAGAGCTCAGAATCAAAGGGGGAAAAAGTAGGAAGAAAGAAAGAAAGAAAGAAAGAAAGAAAGAAAGAAAGAAAGAAAGAAAGAAAGAAAGAAAGAAAGAAGAAAATAAAGTAAGGCAAAATAAAATAAAGTTATTAAAATAAAAAAATAATTACTAAGAAAAAATTACTAAGAAAAAAACTTAAAAAAAATTAAAAACAAAAAACAGACGGATAGAACCCTAGGACAAATGGTGAAAGCAAAGCTATACAGACAAAATCTCACACAGAAGCATACACACTCACACTCACAAAAAGAGGAAAAGGGGAAAAAATAAATCTTGCTCTTAAAGTCCACCTCCTCAATTTGGGGTGATTCGTTGTCTATTCATGTATTCCACAGATGCAGAGTACATCAAGTTGATTGTGGAGATTTAATCCGCTGCTCCTGAGGCTGCTGGGAGAGATTTCCCTTTCTCTTCTTTGTTCTCACAGCTCCCAGAGGCTCAGCTTTGGATTTGGCCCCGCCTCTGTGTGTAGGTCACTGGAGGGCGTCTGTTCTTCACTCAGACAGGACGGGATTAAAGGAGCCGCTGATTTGGGGGCTCTGGCTCACTCAGGCTGGGGGGAGGGAGGGGCACGGAGTGCGGGGTGAGCCTGCGGTGGCAGAGGCTGGCGTGACGTTGCACCAGCCTGAGGCGTGCCATGCGTTCCCCCGGGGGGGTGGGGTTGTCCCTGGATCCCGGGAACCTGGCAGTGGCGGGCTGCACAGGCTCCCAGGAAGGGTGGTGTGGAGAGTGACCTGTGCTTGCACACAGGCTTCTTGGTGGCGGCAGCAGCAGCCTTAGCATCTCCTGCCCGTCTCTGTGGTCCGTGCTTTTAGTCGCGGCTCACGCCCGTCTCTGGAGCTCCTTTAAGCAGCGCTCTTAATCCCCTCTCCTTGCGCACCAGGAAACAAAGAGGGAAGAAAAAGTCTCTTGCGTCTTCGGCAGCTCCAGACCTTTTCCTGGACTCCCTCCCGGCTAGGGCTAGCCGTGGTGCACTAACCCCCTTTAGGCTGTGTTCATGCCACCAACCCCAGTCCCCTCCCTGTGCTCCTACCAAAGCCCGAGCCTCAGCTCCCAGCCCCGCCCGCCCCGGCAGGTGAGCAGACAAGCCTCTCGGGCTGGTGAGTGCCGGTCGGCACCAATCCTCTGTGCGGGAATCTCTTTGCTTTGCCCTCCGTACCCCTTTTGCTATGCTCTCCTCCGCGGCTCCGAAGCTCCCCCTCTCTGCCACCCGCAGTCTCTGCCAGTGGAGGGGCTCCTTGTATGTGGAAACCTTTCCTCCTTCCCAGCTCCCTCCCGCTGGTGCAGGTCCCGTCCCTATTCTTTTGTCTCTGTTTTTTCTTTTTTTCTTTTGCCCTACCAAGGTACGTGAGGAGTTTCTTGCTTTTTGGGAGGTCTGAGGTCTTCTGCCAGCATCAGTAGGTGTTCTGTAGGAGTTGTTCCACATGTAGATGTATTTCTGATGTATCTATGGGGAGGAAGGTGATCTCCGCATCTTACTCTTCCGGCGTCTTCTACATATATAGTTTTAACTTTATTTTTGTTGAAGTAATACATATGTAATGCTTAAAAGTCAAATGGTTCTAAAAGACTTATGACCAGATAGAATAGTCCCTGGCTCACACTAGATTCCAACTCCCAGACACAACTGTTTTCAACTCTTTTTGCTTCTTCTGACATTCACCTCTGTATTACTACAACATGCTGATGTTATTATTGATTTTTCAGATTTGGATATCATCTACTGATTTTTTACTACAGAAGATGAGGAATTAACTCTCATTTACACCTTCTTTGTCATCACTCCCCTTTCTTCCATTATCTTTCAACCTCATCATGGAAATTTTTCTTTTTACCATCATATTTTTATTTTCCAAAAGATTATTTTTGTTCTTCAGTTGTTCCTTTTTTAATTGTCTCCTGTTTTTGTTTAATGTATGTGCTGTCTTCTCTTATAACTCTGAAGATATTATACTTCTTTTTTGCTTCTTTTTTCTGTTTCTTCTAAGTATTCCATATGTTTCCTCAGAGCCTCCTTACTTTTCTTTTCACTTCTTTCTTTTCTTTTTCTTTTCAGTACATAGAGCTTCCAGTGAACTTTATTTTTTTTTTTATTTTTGGCTGCGTCAGGTCTTAGTTGTGGTACTCGGGATCTATCAATGTGGTGCGGACTCTTCATTGTGGCACGCAGGCTTCTCTCTAGTGGTGGCACGCAGGCTTCTCTCTCTAGTTGTGGTGCACGGGTTCCAGAGCTCATGGGCTCTGTAGTTTGCAGCCTGCGGGCTCTCTCATTGAGGTACACGAGTTCAGTAATTGTGGCCAGTGGGCTTAGTTGCCCTGTAGCATGTGGGATCTTAGTTCCCCAACCAGGGATTGCACCCACGTCCCCTGCATTGGAAGACGGACCACTAGACCACTGGACCACTAGGGAAGTACCCCAATCAACTTATTAATCCTCACTCTTAATATGAAGCTAGCTAAAAAATTACCAGGCATTGGAGGAAAGTATTTTATATTAAAAATAGATGTTTTCTTTGGAGCTGTTCGGTCTCCCAAAGGGGATGTCCTGCACTTGCCTGTCTGAGGGGTAGACAGTGGCTGCCGACGTTCTCAAACTCAAATGCAGAAAGTGTCCAGGGCTCATCTTGCAATTTGCAGAATTTTGCTGACTCGTCAGTTTTTCGCGTGGTCCTTGTCTATGATAGAGGTGAATTTTGCTGAGTCCAGAGTCTGTCTAGTTCAACTTCTCCTCAGAGTTTTCTGCTACAGAATGAGAGGGGAACTGGTCCCAACCTTTTCTCATTCAGTCTTTCAGCCAGTTCTGTTTGGAGTTCTACATGCACCCCTGCCCTCAGAGGTACCAGATCTTTGCAGCATGAATCAGCCTGCTTTCCAGCTTTGCCATTTTAGGTTTGCCAGTTTAGGTTTTAGCTTTTTCTGGGCTAAATGTTAACTACTAACATTTTATTACCGCACTGCTCGCCCATTCTGTCTGTGCTTTGAGTTTCTGCTTTCTTTTTTTTTTTTTTTGGCTGCACCTTGTGGCATGTGGGATCTTAACTCCTTGATTAGGGATCGAACCCATGTCCCCTCCAGTGGAAGTGCTGAGTCTTAACCACTGAACCGCCACGGAAGTTCCTCTGCATTCTTTTTACCACCACCACTTTAGGGGAAATTTCATGAAGGAGGGTGATAAATGTTTATATTGAAGGTGCCATGTTTAACTAGGAACCCCTTTTAAGAAATAACTCTTTGTCTCTCTCTGTGCTACATTCTGGATAATGTGTTTAGATCTAGAGCTTTCAGTTGGCTAATTCTCCCTTCAGTTTTGTCTAATCTGCTATTTAACCTGACCATTGAGTTTTAAGTTTTAATTGACATATTTTTCTCCTCTAGATGTCCTATTTTAACTGTTAGAAAAATCTGCCTCTTTTTCCTCATGTTTTCTTGTTCTTTCATTATGATTATTTTTTGATCTTTGTTATTCTTTTTAACAGATGAACTTAAAATCTCTTAATGATTCTTCTAACCTCTCAAGCCCTTGATTGGGCTCCTTCTGTTTTCTTTCTTTTCTTTCTTCTGTTTTGGTGATCATTGAATCCCATTATGGTGAACCATTTCCTCTTCGGTTTTTTAATTTTGATAATGAGCTCATCTTTAGTGGAGATTTCTTTCTTTCTGTAGGAAGCCCATATGCCCTGAGTTATATAAACGTTCCTACAGAGGGTTTTTGCATCTGCTTCTGCTGGGAACCACAGGGGTTCACTTACCTGGGATTTTTTGTTGTTATTTGTTGAGATCCCTGTATTATGTGGATAGCATAAATTCATACTCCATGTCTATGCTGTGTACAAAATTACTGTTTTGATATCTCACAGGAGACGTTAATATTGTTTTCCATACAGATCCCCAGGCAGAGAGAAGCCTCTTCCACCTTCTTGGGCCAGTAGGAAGATAGTCGTTTTTGCTGTTTATGCTGGTTATTCAGCTGTGGGATCTCAGCCTTCTCCCTGCTCCTGCTACACTGTATTTTCTGATGCCAGGGCTGGGATTCTGCAAATCATATTTCCCTTCTGCCATCTTCCTCTCTTTCAGCTTTTGCCAATAAGGGGCTCAGAGTGAGAGTGGGAGGCAGAAGGAGAGAGAATAGACTTCCTGTTTGCTCACTGCTCCTGAAGCATCACCTTGGCAATGGTTCATCATCCCAGTGATGGCAGTGGTTCTAGCTTCTAGCTTCTTCTCACACCACTAGTGTCAGCATTACCCCAAGAAACACCAATACCAGCTGGGTTGCACACCTTAGAGCTCTGAATCTTAGGTCTGCACGATCTCTCCTCCAAAGTTCTACATTCTAATAACTCACTCCTGGACAAGAACATATGGGTCCAGATCAATAACCACGTGTTAAACAGCTTCTAAGATGGTTCCCAACCATCTCTGTCTCCTGGTCTTCACAGCCTTGTGTAAATCCCACCCCTTGAGCATGACCTGAACCTAATAAACAGACAGAATGTAGCAAAAATGATGGGATGCCTCTTCTGAGGTTGGTTACAAAAGGTTCTGGCTTTCATTATGCCTACCCTTGCCTACCCTTGCTTGGTCTGATGGGAGCTTGTTGCCATGTTGCGAGCTGCCCTATAGGGAGACTCTGGCGAGGATCTGAGAGAGACCTCTGACCAGTATTCAGCAATGAACTGAGGCCTTCAGGCCAACAGCTTGTGAGGAATGAAATATTCCCAACAGCCACATGAGTGAGCTTGGAAGCAAACCCACCCCTGGTTGACACCCTGATTTCAGCCTGGTCTTTCAGACCCTGAGTCTGAGGGCTCTGCTAAGCCACATTCAGTTGCCTGACCTACAGAAACCGTGAGATAATAAATGTTTGTTGTTTTAAGCTGAGAGGCTTTGGGGTAATTAGTTACACAGCCATATGTAACTAATCCTACTCCATTTCGAATAACAGAATGACTTTATGATGGAGACAGAAGGCCTACAGAGGTGCTGGGTTTATGTAGGGCTAGCAATTTCAGCTACTTCTAGCTCCCCAGGGTCTAAGACCCCACCAGTGTCTCCCCACATGGGCATTAAAACTCTGGCCCTCAGCTGGTAGGGCCCTTGTCCAAACCTGTATTTCTTTGTGTAAGCGCCCTAACAGTTTCTGGCAGCACCAGAAAATTTCCCTTACGTTTGAACTTGACTATGTACTTTTAAAACATTTTGTAATATTTACCCAGGGTTTCTCTGCTTTTGAGGAAGAAATGGACGTCCCCAGGTCTCTCCAATGTCAGAAATCCAATGTCAAGCAGAAGACTCTGGATAATCATATATAAAATCAGGAAGTCTCTGTATTTTAATTCTCAATATTTAAACAGATTTGTCTTTACCAGTTGTTAAAACACAAACTCTAATTCATAATATGAATGATCTCCCAGGATGAATGCCATTAGGGCAATCTGGTAGTTTAATTGCTTGCTCCCTGATGACTTATGACTTGGAACAACTAGGAAAGTAGGGTATCAAAACAAATACTTGAAGGCCAAGGATAAAAATATGTTAATAATTAGTAACAGCTAGAAGCAAAGTTAATTCTCAGTGGGCCCATAATGCCAGCTATTTAATGCAAATGAACAAATGGCATTTTAATGTAAAGGAATTGAAAGCTAATATTCTAATTTTCCAAATAAGATCAATAATTCAACAAACAATAATGTTTTGGAGGAAGGAATTTAGAACTAGAGCAATAACTTTAATTCGGAGATAAGTGAAATGCTATGTGAAGTTTATATTTGTGGATCCCGAATTAGACCAAATTAGAGTTAAGTGCACATACACTGGAAGGAAGGGCTCATAAAGATGAAAAGTGCAAGCCATAGCTGATCACAAAGTGATAATATTGGTCTTAGAACACTGGATAATGAAGCAATCTTTTATTTCTTTGAAGGATTATGAGAGATAATTCTGAATTAAAATGGTGTTGTTTTGGGAGTTCCCTGGTGGTTCAGTGGTTAGGACTCAGCGCTTTCAATGCCAGGGCCCCGGGTTCAATCCCTGGTCAGGGAACTGCAATCCTGCAAGCCATGCGACTCAGCCAAAACCAAAAAATTTTATTTTAAATAAAAACTAAATAAAATGGTGTTGTTTTGAATGATTAGATCTTGTGTTTTAGATAAAAGTTTAATAAATGAACAGTGAAACAGCATTCCAATTTCTGGTATTGGGTTGCTCTGGATGAATCATTTTGACTTGAAGTATAAAAACACACCCCTATGTTCAGACTGTAGCCTCACTGTGGCCAGGAGTGACAGTATTTTGTGCCTGCTTTGTACAGGATGCTGAAAAAACACCACTCTAACCTGGTAACTTCCATGTGTATAGTACCTTGCAGTCAACAAATGTTTCCCACACTTTCTCTCATTTGATCCTTTAAACAAGCTTGTATGGTAGGTATTCTTAGCCTCATTTGACAGGTGAGGGAATTGAGAAATTATGATTTGCCTGGGGTCGTGCAACTTGCAAATGCAGAATTTTCCCCTGGACCTCAAGCACATCACCATGTCCAGAGCGATTTCTATTGCCCTCCACACTCGGCTCCTTCAGATGTGTCTGTATTTTTAACTCCATAATGCCTGGCAAAGCCAGATGAGCAGTCTCTTCATTCTGCAGTGGTTTTTGTTGTTGTTGCTGTTTTGGTATTTTTTGTATTTTACTGAAGTATAGTTGATTTACAATGTTGCATTAGTTTAAGGTGTACAGCACAGTGATTCAGTTATACAGGTATAGATTCTTTTTCAGATTCTTTTCCATTATAGGTTATTACAAGATATTGAGTAGAGTTCCCTGTGCTATATAGTAGGTCCTTGTTGGTTACCTATTTTATATATAGTAGTGTGTGTATGTTAATCCCAAACTCCTAATTTACCTGCCACCACACACACACACACACTCACACACACAGCGTTTTAAAGTGTGTTGGATCCTCTGGCAGTTCTAGCATCTGTTTGTAGTGTTTTATTTTGAATTTGTTCTTTATCAGACAGAATTCTAATGCAATTTCAATGACAGTGGACTGTAAACACCTTCTTCTGTGGCAGGCTCTGTACTCCTCTGATCTGGGTATTATTTTTTCACTCCAATTTAAAAAAGAAAACACTTCTCTTGATGTATACCATGGTACAGAAAAATTCCACCCGGTTAATGTTCAACAATGAAACACATCCATATATTCAGTGTTCTGAGCAAGAAACAAAGTTTCCAACACTCCAGAAACCCCTCATGTCCCCTTTCAGTCACCACTCCCTCCAAGGGTAATCCCTGGACTGACTTCTAACGGCATACATGGGCCTTGCCTGTTTTCATGCTTCTTATACATGAAGTCTCTTGTGTTCATTTGCTCAAAAATATGTTTGGGTGGCTCATCCATGTTGTAGAATGCAGTAGTAGGGTGTTCATTTTCAGTGCTGCACAATATTCCACTGTGTGGGATTTGTTATCTTATTATCATACTGTTATGATTATATATAAAATACTATATTGTAATAGAGCATACCTTATTACAATGTTATTATATATAAAATACTATATTGTAATAGACTAGACAACTAATAGCATAGGCAAATATTCTGGAATAGCTCTATTTATCTATTCTACAGTTGACGGGCATTTGGGTGGTTTCCAGTTTGGGACTATTACTAATAGGCCCTCTGTGGACATTCTAGAACAGCTTTTATGATGAATATAGGTACACAGTTTGGGGGGGAAATATGACCCAATTTTTGGATGATTTTTTTTATATTCTTCCACTGGCAGAAGATAAAATATATAAAGAGTATAATTTTCCATCTATATATTTTATGCTGATAATCTAAATAATAATTTATGGAAAGTCAAGACCTCTGATAGCAAACAGACCTCATTCACTTAGGCTTCATCAGTTTAAAATTTGTAATCATTTAGACTGGAACTCAAGTGATATTTCTTTCATTTAGCAAACACTTTCTTTAAAGCTAATGTCAATATTTCAATACAAGGGGCAAATTTCAAATTCAAGATCCAGTCACCAAACATTTTAGGCACTACATTTACATGTATAACTCATAAGGTAATTGCAAGTGGATCTTATCTATAGATGAAAACAAGGTATCCCAGGAAATGTATTTTGCAATAATAAGCTTTGTTAGTAGGTCTGAGTTGGTGATACTTTAATATAACAGACAATTTCTTTTACAAGTAATACTACATTCTGTCATTTCAAATTATTGGATTTAGATGTGGCACTGTCCTAGATGAATGACTCTAGTGCACATATAAGCACAGAACACTTATCGGCATGTAGAACTGTTCCCCCAATTAATCAAGAAGGACACAGGTAATAAGGTAGTTCTAATCATGTTTAAATATTCATTGAGAGTTTGTGCCTAGAAGTCATGGTGCAAACGGTAAAGCATTCTGCCTGAGATCGTTATTAGTGATGGTTATATTCAGGTCCTCTCCCTTCCCTCCACCTCCTTCTTTCCTAAATGCTTCTTCTGCAGAGTAACAAACACGGAGTTGGGTCATTTCTAACCATTCTCACTAAAAACTCCTTCTGGTTTTTGCCTTTCTTTATTATCCATCCTCTTGACTTAGCAGAATCCTTTTCAGAGTAAGCCAGGCTCTCAATACTCCCACCACCTCCTAAGAATAAAGCTTTTCTCCATCTGCTAAACATGAATTGGGAGAAGTGCTTATTGGGAAAAGTATCTGGGGCCCTGGGAGGACAGGAGAGGAGCATTAAAGATGCTCTGAGGGGGAACTGGAGGGGACTTGGGAGGGGAGGGCACCAGGGAAGATGTTTCCAGATGGCATGACCTTTAGACCAAGAACCTGAATGGTGGTTATGTGTAGGGACGTGGTGGGGTACGAATTAGCCAGTGTGCTGGGGGAAGAAGGAGCTGTGTTTAGGACACTTGAGATGAACCAGGTAATGATTCTCCCCATTGGCTGCATGTTGGAACGCCCTGGTATAGCAGTTATCTCTTGCCCCAGTGATGCTGTGCACCAAGTAATCACACAACCACAGTGGTGCACAGTACCTTGTGTTTGTTGCCTGTGCGTCTGAGGTGGTTGGAGAGACAATTCTGTGAGATGTGATTTAGTAAAGTTAACCATATTCTTACAAACCCATGTGCACAGCCAGGGACTGCAAATCCTGCAGGAAGCACAGCGGGGGAGACGGCTGGCTCTGGACGCACACACCTGAGGGCAAAAAGCCTGGCTCCCACATCCAAGATGCATGGTCTTGGGTGGGGTATTTGTACACTTCATCTGTAAAATGGGAATAGCAATCATGCCCACTTTGTAGCATTGTTCTGAAGGTTAGATCAAGATAATGCATGAAGAAGCTGGGCCCAGTTTGGCCCATAGCTAGCACTTAGTAAGTGGTGGTCTGTATTAGATGTCAAGTTGGAGAGTGAAACTATTCACTGCTCTTTATTAAGTTTTCCTCTGTAAGTCCTTTAGAGAATTGGTCATTTAGAGCAATACCAATAACATTCATATAGTGTATTAAAATTCACCAAGTGCCTTCATACACCTTCTTTGATCAACGTAATAATCTGGGTGGTAAATAAGGATAAGAAAATTGAGGTTCTGAAATGTTGAAAGTTTCACACAAGGTTCTTCAGCTAATATAGCTCCCAGATGGAATCTCCTGGCTGGATTATAATCGTGCTCCAGATGTTCCAGCTGGCGGTTTCAAGAGTGAGGCTCCAGAAATGCACGTGCCGACTTTCCCTTCAAAATTCTCCACAAGAAAGTGTGGGGTGTAGAAAGAGACAAGCTAGGCTCACACCCTGACTGCCACCAGGAGTTCTGGAGGCTCAAAGGAGATAATACAGGGAGAGTATTTCTACCTTGGAATGTTCCGTGTATATTCACTGTAAAAATGTAGTCCTATTTTGTTTAGTAGAGTCTTAGCCGATCGGTATGATATGGCTTACATCACAACTTTTCTTCAAGTTCTGCAAAGAAAAATTGAAGTTTCCTATGTAAAGAAAGGTAGACATTTTTTAATGAAATAAGTCAACAAACATTTTAAAGGAGTAGTTTTTCTGACTCAAAGTGTCCTTGCTTGGGCTTCCCTGGTGGCTCAGTGGTTGAGAGTCTGCCTGCTGATGCAGGGGACACGGGTTCGTGCCGCAGTCCGGGAAGATCCCACATGCCGCGGAGCAGCTGGGCCCGTGAGCCATGGCCACTGAGCCTGCGCGTCCGGAGCCTGTGCTCTGCAACGGGAGAGGCCACAACAGTGAGAGGCCCGTGAACTGCAAAAAAAAAAAAAAAAAAAAGTATCCTTGCTTAACTCTGACAAGTGTTCATCACAGTAATTGCACTTCATGCCATTTTAGGCTGGGGTCAGGGTAGGGTCAGTTAAAGATTCATATTTTAATAGAAGATTTATTTTATTTCTCGAATTACTGAGAGTGAGAGAGCATGTGTATCCCTTCCACATCTCTGAATTCTAACCTCCCTGCTGGTGGAAGCCTCCGTCCTGCCAGCTCTGTCTCACCTTCTCCATTCACCAGAGCCAGTAGGGGTCTTTTCTTCCTACCAATGCCTTTAATTTCCTAGTAGAACTGCACTTGTGGCACTTAACTGCTAGCACCAGGCCACCAGCATGCATTGTATTTGTAGGCAATTACAGTTTACAGCAGCCATCTTGCATTGGGTACTTACTTTGTGCCAAGTATTGTCCTAAGCACCTTACTCAAAATAGTTCATTTAAACCTCAAAACACTCCATCAAGTAAGTAATAACTTGAAAATATAAACGGAAATGTTTTCACTTCCCAACAATATTTCCAAGGGCTTTAAGCCTTACTATGTTCTTTTGGGGTGTTGAGGGGATGTGATGAGTTGAACCTTGGATGTGTGGATATAGGATGAGTGTTAATTGACATATTTACCAGAAGAAGAAAACTTTTCCCATTGTCACCATCTCTTTTCCTTCACAACATTTTGTTATAAAAATTGCCACAGAAAAATTTTCCCACAGAAAGTGGGAAAATAGCATAATAGGATCTAAATTCTACGCTCAACAATTGCAAATTTTAATATATGTAAATATATATTATGGTTTTTACTGAATCTTTTGAAAGTTAGTTGCCAATGTCTTGACATTTCATCCCTAAGTACTACAGCATGCACTTCCTTAAAATGAGGGCAATCTCTTACATAACCACCATACTGTTATCATACCCCAGAAAATTAACAATCATATTGAATGTGGCTTGTCTTTTCTCTCCATCCCTATTTGACCAATAAAAGGACAATAGAGGAAAGCCTTTTGAAGTTGAATTCCAGCAACCTAGTATTCTGTATTGTCCCTAAATATTGTAGCCTTTCTTCTTACTTGGAAAGTGTTTGATACTTTGATGGGGAGAAAGACTATTTGTTAATACTTTGAAAATTGGAATTCACTCTCTTAATAAGGTAAATATGGGCATGCTCATGGAATGACTGGAAAAATTAAGGCTGAAAGTTACAAATAGTTTTGTCCTCTATGGATTAGAACTCTGATTTTTCCCCAAAAAAGTCCAGGTAAACTTAAGGCTAATCAATAATTCACAGATGCAGCCTCTAACCAAGGGATTTACCAGTTTAATGAACAAGAAACCATACACAAGTCCAGACTTTAACAGTTAATAGAGGGGACTTCAACCTCCATTTTCGAGACTATGCACCAGCTAAGGATCCAATTACAAAGGTGAGCTAGTGAAAGATTATAGCTTTCTTTTTCCACTTATGAAATAAATCATTATTTTTTGCTGACTACAGAAAAATGTAACTTTAAACAATCATGAAAAAAATGACATATAAACTTTGCCTCATACTTATTTCCTCCAAGCCAATGAGTACTCCAAGACTTTTCATGTTGATATAGTTTTCTAACACTCTATAATTTCCTCCAAATATTTGATTATACTTGACTAAGTTGCCTGACCAGTTTGCTTTGAATGACAGGACATTTCTTCTTACTTTGTCAATAATGATTAATATTAGCTTTTCTCTGACAGAGGTAATGTTTGCTTCTTCGGTTTCAGGTATGGAACTGTGTTCGGCCATTCCTAGTTCTTGTGGATAGAGGAAAATGTTATGTAATATCTTATACAAGAATACCCAAATAAGCAAGAAATATTCAATAATCATATTGTGTTAATATTTGAGGAAGTATTAGCTTTTGCTTTCATGGAAAGATGACTATTAATGATAGTGCAGAACTGTTCCAAAAGGAAATAATGGTCTTTGCTAAGATGATTCCATAAGATGTGAATTTTAGGGAGTGGCAAGTAGATTTTAAGTGTACTTAAAATATTTGACATGAAACCAGGCTTATATGGGTTGAAGTATGTCCCCCACCCACTTGCATCGAAAAAAATGATATGCTGAAGTCCTAAGCCCCAGTACTTTAGAATATGGACTTTTTTGGAAATTGGGACTTTACAGAGCTAATCAAGTGAAAATGAGGTCACTAGGATGGACCCTAATAAATTATAACTGGTGTCCTTATAATAAGAGGAACTTAGGAAACAGAGACACATACAGGGAGAAGGCCATGTGAAGATGAAGGCAGAGATCGAGGTGATGCTTCTACAAGCCAAGGGACACCAAAGATTCCCAGTAAACCACCAGAAGCCAGGAGCAAGGCGTGGTCAGATTCTCCCTCACAGCCTCCGAAGGAACTAACCCTGCTGACACCTTGATCTCAGACTTCTGGCCTCCAGAACTGTGAGACAATAAGTCTGTTGTTTAAGCTGCCTGGTCTATGGTACTCTGTTAATGCAGAGTAATACCCAGGCCAAGTTTTTGAGCTGATGCCTGGGGTTGTGAGGTGTGATGTTTCTGCACTGACTAGGTTACATCTAATGTTAGTGTAAAATTTCCCTCGTGATACTTAATAGTATTCCATACATTTACTTAAGGAGTCTTTTCCCTTGAGTTCATTTGGAGTTAAACTGATTGGCTATTTTATTTTACAGTGAATCATCTGGATATCCACATAAAAATTTAATCAGAAAATATAAGTGATTAGCTATTGATGACTGAAATATTAGCACGATTACATCTTTCTCCTTTGGGTGGTGAAGTGAAATAATTTTGGTCTGCTCCACATCTCCTCATCTTGGAGACATTCCTGAACCTCAGTAAAATCCCTGCTCTGTCGGTGTGTGGGGATGAATCTGACTATGACACCAGCCTGCCCCAGGAGACACCAATAAGAGTTCTCCATTTCCCTGGTCACTGTGATTGGTTCAGCGATGAGCACATGACCCAAGCTAGACCAATCAGAGTGTTCCCCAGGAACTTGCCAGCATGATCAGGAAAAATGCTCTTCTTTATCAGGCATTAGAAGTCCTAAGGTCAGTGCAGACTTCTCTTTTGGGATAGAAGCCTTACTAAAAATTAGGGAGTCAAGCCAGGACAGGAGATACAGGGTAAGTCAGAATTCTCACTCCCTGGATCAAAGAAAATGACACTGGGATGGTTTTCCCTATAATGTGGGATGATCACATTGGCATATGTAGAATGGCATCTTGTGTTTCCAACAACACTTGCATGTATACACATATGTCACCCCACAGTCTCTTATTAAAATGCAAGTGTCTATCTTCCCACTCAGGGGTGGGGTCTGTGTTTCCTCCCAGTGAACTTGAGTGAGGCTTGGGACTGCTCCAACCAAGACAAAGTGGGGAAGGTGATACTATGTTACTGCCAAGACTAGGTCATAAAAACGATGTGGCTTCCACTTGGCGCTCTGTCAGATGTTTGCCCTGGGAACCCAGTCCCCATTCTGTGAGGAAGGCCAAACATGGAGAATCCTCCATGGAGAGGAGCTGGGAACCCAGCCTCAGCCAGCATCACCCACTAGACCTGTGGGTAAACAGTCTTCAGATCATTCCAACCCCTAGCTTTCAAGACCCCAGACATTATGGAGCAGAGGTGAGCCATGGCCGCTATGCCGCATCCAATTCCTGACCCTCTGAATACATGAGGATAACAAATGGTTGTTTTACAACACTGAGTTTTAGGGTAATTTATTACACAGCCATAGTGAGGTGGTTTGCAATGTGTCTGAATCTCTTCCCTATGTGGTTCCAGTCAGGATGGGCCATAAGAGGGTATCTCCTGGGAGATTTTGAGGGTGGAAGCCAAGTGGCAGCCATTTGTAGCTCACGTGCGTTGTCACGGATGTGTTGGTGTGTTGGCATAAGGCAGCCGTGGGACCTGTGTCTGCTCTTCTGGGCTCACATGTGCTTAGCATCGTGACAAAGGACCAGACTTCTTCAGCACACCTGTATCACAAAGTTTAGAGGCAACAAGACCCGACACATGATGGGTACCAGTTTGTCCTTGTCCCCCTTCCAGTTTATAACCATCTATTCTTCCTGACTGCCTGCCCTGTAGATATCAAACTCCAGCGTCAGGCTCTGGGACCACAGGTTCCACAATTGCATAATGTCAAATCTTTGTCTATAACACAAAATTCATGTAATGCATGATATATAATATAATATTTAATAATATAACATAATACACAATGTAAAATGTATAATATATATGACATGACATATGTATATAATATGTAATATATAATATATATGCTCGCACACATCTACAGATACGTATGTATACACATGTCCTAGGTTCTGCTTCTTTGACTGAGCCCTGACTGATGCCCATAGTAATTGGATACTCATAGTATTCAATAGCCAGGATTTCTTCTTCTGTTTCATTTGATCCTTCTCCCGTTAGTCACTCAATGCCATGCAGACACTTCCCTCTGGTTGTCACCCACAGCATCCTGCACCTGTTCCCTGTTTACATTAGTACTGCCGCAGTCCTCACTGATTTGCAAATCTGAGGACATTTTGATGATGTAAAGAACCTTTGAATGCAAGCTGTGTCTGAGAAAAACTTCCCCAAGTATCTAAGAATAGATTTATATCAGCAAATAGCCACATTAAGAAGAAGGCTTGCTTCCTTCTCTTCATTCCTTGGATGTTTTTTCATCCAGTTTTTTAGGCGAGATATCTTCTACTCAGGCTGCTATAACAAAATCCCATAGACTGGGTGGCTTAAACAACAAACTGTATTTCTCACAGTTCTGGAGGCTGGGAAATCCAAGATGAGGGTGCCAGCATGGTTGGATCCCGCTGAAAATCCTCTTCTTGGTTTGTACTGTTACCCTCTTGCTGTGTCCTCACATGACAGAGAGAGGGCTCTGGTCTCTTCCCCTTCTTCTAAGGACACTAATCCTGTCTTAGTGGCCCCACCCTCATGACCTCACTTAAATCTAATTACCTCCCAAAGGCCTCAAATCCCAATACCATCACATTGGACATTAGGGCTTTACCATAGGAATTTGGGGGTGGGGGCACAAATATTCAGTCCATAACACAAGATGAGAAACAAATCCAATTAACCTATGAGGACTTCTGCTGAAGGATCTACATGTTCACTCATGGTGGAGTGTGTTTGGAACCTGACCATTGAAAGGCCCACTCTGCACAGTAGACCTGCACTGGGAGGGGCAAACTTGAGGGAGACTCTGTAGTTCCTCCACAATTCCTGAGGCTGATGTAAGAGGCCCCTCCATCAGTAGTATTTAGTTGCACGTAACTGGGATCCCATCACGTGCTAACTGAAAAGCTTCCTCACCAAGGAGGAGGCCGAGGAAGACAGGGACACTGATGGACAACATGCTAATGATTCAGAGTAAAACATGGCAACCCTTTAAAGAATGACAACCATATTCTCTGCTAGTGGAGGTGCCTTTAGAGAGAGATGGCCTTACACAACCTAATAAATTATATTCTTAGTCCTAGACCTAGCAAGGCTCATCAATACGCTGAGAACATAGACCAAGTAGGTAAAAGTACTCTTTACCCCAGGTGCAGGGAAGACATCTAAACATTGGTGCATTGGGACAAATTGCATATGGCATACATCTCCCTGGCTTCCAATGGTGCCCTCTTTTCTGGAAATGCCCACACCCATGATGGCATTACAAAACTCTCCAGCAACAGTTGGTTGGGCCAGGTATGGATACATGACTCAAGCTGGGCTACTAAGATTCTTTTCCTTGGAGCTTGGATTTTACTTAGAGATACTCATTCTACATTTGCTATTAGAACAGTGTTATGGATTGAATTGTGTCCCCCTAAAATTTGTATGTTGAAGCCCTAATCCCCCATGTGATAGTATTTGGAGATAGAGCCTTTAAAGGGGATAATGAAGGTTAAATGAGGTCATAAGGGTACAGCCCTAATCCAGTAGAACTGGAGTCCTTATAAGAAAAGGGAGAGACACCAGGTATTTCTCTCCTTCTGCATGCAGACACAGAGAAAAGGCCATGTGAGGCAAGAGTGAGAAAGACCATCTGCAAGCCCAAGAGAGAGAGAGGCCTCACCAGAAACCAACGCCTTGATCTTGGGCTTATAGCCTCCACAACTGTGAGAAAATAAATGTCTGTTGTTTAAACCATCCAGTCTGTGGTATTTCATTATGTCAGCCGTAACAGACTAATACAAACAGTAACATATGGATACTGTATAGCAGAATTATTTCAGGTACAAGTGGCTGGAATGTAGCTCAACTGACTTAAGCAGAAGGGGATCTATTGACTCTATAACTGAAAAGTCTAAAGCTAGGACTCAATAGAGGTTTAGTTTGATCCAGGACCCTGAACATCATAACAGGACCCAGATTCTGTCTCCATTACTTGACTCTGTTTTCTCTGGATGGTGCAATCCCAGATTACATCACCAAGAAAGCTGCAGCAGCTCCAGCTTACAACTCCCAAGTTCAAGTCCATGGGGAAGAGTGCACCCTTCTCCCCCTGAAACCTCTTCAGCACTGGCTTTGCTTGAATCACGTGCTTGCAGCTGAGTCAATCCCTGTGGCCAGGAAAATGTGATGCTCTGACAGTGGCTCACCTGGAACCAGGTGTGGAGTCAAGGATTTAGAATAAGAGGGGAAAGACAGCCCCAGCTACCAAATATCCTCTACCACTGGGGCTGGGGCTGTTTTCACAGTGCAGACAGAAGCGGACAACGCTCTGATGGAAATGAGAAAAGAGAGTGCCTTAGACATGCAGAAAGAAAGAGGGACAGAAAAAAGAGGGGCACCTCCTGAGTTCCTGGTTTTCCAGGGCCTGCTTTCATCTCTTTCTGAGGCTGGATGCAAATCCGTTCTTTCTTAGGGTCTATGAGACCCCCTCTGTGGCTTGATAGTATGTTGCTTTTTTTCCTCTGAAGGTAACTTGCACCCAATATTTGTGTCTGAAAATTTGTGTCCTCCCAAATTCATATATTAAAATCCTAACCCCCAAGGTGATGGTGTTAGGAGGTGGGGGCTTTAAGGAAGTGATTAGGCCATGAGGGTGGGACCCCCCATGAATGAGATTAGTGCCCTTATAAAAGAGACCTCAGAGTGATCCCTTGCCTTTCCACCATGTGAGGACACAGAGAGAAGACACAGAGAGAAGCAGGTCCTCACCAGACACCACATCTGCTGGTAACTTGATCTTGAACTTCCAGCCTCCAGAACCATGAGTGAAAAATGTCTGTTGTTTATAAGCCACCCAGTCTACGGTATTTGTTACAGCAGCCCAAACGGACAGACATTGGTATACATTATTTGAAGCCAATGACATTAACTAATCCAAAGAGCCCATCGAGCGCACGATTCTGTGACTCTGGGATGGGAAAACAAGCAGAATGCTTCCCAGCCTCAGGAATAGTCTGTCTGCATCGGAAGGGAAAGCAACCAGACTGTGTGCCGCAGTCTGAGACAGGATGCTGGACCTTTATTGTTTTGGCCCCCAGCTGTCTCTCCTTGCCCTGTGGGAACGTTTGCTCCCATTCTCTGATGATGCATTTTGAGACAAGCTTATTCCATGTGTTACCGATCAGCACTTTCCAGCCTTCTGACCAGAGTGATGGGCTTCCTCATGGTCACCTGGCACAAATCCCACCCATCACAGCTAAGGGTATTCAGTTCCCAGGCCTTTGTTGTTATCAGGGAAGCATACTTCCTTTTCCTGTTGGCATAAAATGGGACTGGAACTGTGGCAGATAGCTTGTGAGCACATGGGGCCTGAGCATGAACTGAACATCAAGGAAGGAGAACTGAGAAATCCAGAGACAGAGCTCTATCCCAAAGAAATCATTTGATTTCAGCCTGGATAATACCATACCTGAAGCAAGGGCTCCCTCTGGATTCTTCAGTTTTGAGAGCAAATAAAGTCCTTTTCCTTTTCTTAAGCTGGTTTGAGTTAGGGTTTTTGTCACTTGCAGCAGAAAGAATCATAACTAATATAGTTTTGGGAAGTTGGGTTTGAGGAAAGGTGTCAGGCAATCTATAAAATGAACAGGCTGAGTTACAAACAGAGACAGGTTCTAAAACTCCAGTAGGTATGCTTTTTCCTTTCTTTGAAATCATAAAAACTTTGCTTCTACAATTGATACAGTATATATCACACTGCTTGGCATTGCAATTACAGTTCTCGTATGGTGGGTACAAATTTCACAATCATAAAAACTCTAGTGTACAGGTATGAAACTTTCTTTATTGTTTTAAAACTGAGCTGAATTTAGCTCACAAGGCTTCATTTCTGCTAGTGGCAGAGAACTTACTCTTGCCGATTCCCGACAATTCTTTCAGCCCTGGTTGAAAATTCAGTATCTTTTTTTGGGGGGGGAAATACATAGTTAATTCAGGATTTCTAATCCATTCACCCCTATCCTTTTCCCCTGGGGTGATCTGTGTCCTAGCAAACATGGCCAGGAGGCAAAAGGTCTGGTCTGGGAGCCAGCCTCTGACTACAGTGGGAAACTCTGACCGCAGTGGGACCTCTGACCGCAGTGGGGACGCTCTGTGATTGATCCAGGGGAGCTGAGCTGTCACCACTATTGGATCTGTTCACACCCAGGTCTTGACTTAGCTCCTGCAGACTCAGCCTCGCCCTCCATCTAGTCCCCAGCTCAGGCCACCCACATGGCTCCTGATCTCAGAGCACAGTCGCCTACCCTCCTCACATGCCCACTCTCAACAACCAGCTCTTCTGACACCCCACTCTTCTGTGATCCATGAACCATCCCATGTAGCTCAGGACACCTGAGGAGTCAGCTCCCCTCTAGACACTCAGACAAGCCTGTGCCGCTCTTGGGTCAGGACCCTACTGGGGAGGGGGGAGTTTGGTCTCAAGACGGGGCTGAGCCTCACCTCCCCTTCCCTGCTGGCTGTCCTATCCTGAGCCTCACGGTTCCCACCCAGGAAGGGCTCTCTGTCCACACTCTGTGCTGTGGATGAGCTGTCTACTCTGGGTCCCCCCAGGCTGGGCTCTTGATATTACTTGGAATAATGACAACAATCCTTTCCTCCCTCACCTGTCTGGACTGTACGACGGAAAACTGCGATTTCCAAGACCATGCCTCTGCTCTGGATCCCCAGAAGTTCACCCCAGAATTCCCCAAAGCGGAGTCTGGTGACTTGATCTGGCTGCCCTTTGGGGCCGTCTCTTCCCCACGACCTCACAGTCTGGGGTTGGTAGAGGAAAGACAAAAAGAAAAAAAATGGTTCTGAAGAGCCTAGGGTCAGGACAGGAATAAAGACTCAGACGACTTGAGGACATGGGGAAGGGGAAGGGGAAGCTGGGACGAACTGAAAGAGTGGCATGGATATACATACGTACACTTCCAAATGTGAAGTAGATAGCTAGTGGGAAGCAGCTGCATAGCACAGGGAGATCAGCTCGGTGCTTTGTGACCACCTGGAGGGGTGGGATAGGGAGGGTGGGAGGGAGGGAGATGCAAGAGGCAGGGGATATGGGGATATATGTATATGTATAGCTGATTCACTTTGTTATAAAGCAGAAACTAACACGCCATTGTAAAGCAATTATACTCCAATAAAGGTATTAAAAAATAAATAAATAAAAATAAAGTTCCCATTACATTTAAAAAAAAAAGAAAGGAAAATGATGAAGCATAATTATTGGGTAGGAAAAGCGCCTGGGGGCTACTTCACAGTCGTATCTGGCTCAGCAAGCACCAGGTGCCCAGACTGGCTCCCTGTGTGGGACAGTCATTGGATGCCCCCCTGGCTGGCACTTTGGCACTTTTGCAAGGGCCAAACTCTACCCACTGTACCGAGAAGCAGAACCAGTACAAGGAATTTTCCCGGCTGTTCGAATGCACTTTTTCTTTAGGCAATTGGCCCCTGGGTGATGACTGTTCTTTTAGCCTCTCAGAGTTGGCTTTAGCGTTATCTGTTAGGAGCTTCCCGCTCAAGGGACCGATACAGGGTTCCCTGGAGGTTGGCTTGGGGTGTGACGGACTCTGTGGCACGTTAAGTCCTCTGTGGCCCAATTCTAAGGGTTGTAGGTTCAATTGTGTCCCCCGAAAAGCTATGTTGAAGTTGTAGCCATTGGTACCTACAAAAATGACCTTGTTGGACATAGAGTCCTTGTAGGTGTAAGTAGTTAAGGGTCGAGATGAGATGATGCTGGATTAATGTGGCCCCTAAACTCAATGACTGGTGTCCTTATAGGGAAAGGAAAGGACATTCAGAAACACAGGCACGCAGGGAGAAGGCCATGAGAAGAAGGTGGCAGAGATTGGAGTGTTGTATCTACAAGCCAGGGAATGCCAAGGGCTGCTGGGACCAGAACCTAGGAAGAAGCAAGGAAGGATTCTCCCCGAAAACCTTGGGTGGGAGCATGGCCCTGCCGACAACTTGATCTCTGGCTTCTAGCCTCCAGAATTGTGAGAGAGTAAGTTTCTGCTGTTGAAACCACCCAGTCTGTGCTACTTTGTTACAGAAGACCTGGGAAAGGAATCCACCTAGGAACCTCACTCCGGACCCTCTGCCCTCTCCTCAGTCCTTGGGTCAGATATCTTGAAGGCTTGTGACATTGCAGGGATCCAGGAGGGCTAAATAGAAGTGACCCCACCTAAGTCACCTCTACGGCACCGGTTCCCCCGCTGCTCTAGTCTGGGCTGCTGGTGGCTCAGAGCCACTCTCCTCTCTGGGAATTGCCCCCCAGGAACTGGAAGCAGCCGTACCCAGAAGGTTTGGCATCAGCCCTGGTTGGGAGGCAGCTCATAGCCTCCCAGTGACATGGGGACAAATCCACTCTCCTTGCCTCAAATGGGACTGGCTCTGGGACCCTGCTGTTCATGCCCCGGAGCTCTCCGTGGGGTCCGGCTGAGGGCCACCCCCGTGGAGACCACATCCCTGTTTGCTTCCCTTGCCCCTTCTCCGGGATGTAGCGCTCCTTCCTCCAAGAGCTGCAACCTGTCTCAGACTTGGCTTCCGGGCAAGCTGACCCGAGACCCAAGATCGCTTCTGGAGGGTGGAGACTTTGTCCTCTGAGGGTGCATCCGTGGCTGCGGAAGGCACACACGAAGGCAGCGATTCTCACGTGTGAGCATAGGGACCACCTGGAGAGCTCCTGTAATCGCAGCTTCCTGGGCCTGACTCCAGAGATGCTGACAGTACATCTGGGGTGGAGCCTGAGAAGCGGCATTTCTAACAAGCTCCCAGGTGCTGCCCCTGCTGGTCAAGGACCACACGAGACCCCCTGGCCTAGGATCTCCAGCATCTGGGCAAGACTGATGGCCTGAGAGTGCAAGCAAGCCCGGAAGGGTCTGTAGAAATTAATTTACACGTGGGATTTTCGAGGTTGGGTGAAGACTGGAGAGAGGCTGTGTGCTGGGTTGAGGGTTGAAAAAA
The DNA here is from genome assembly GCF_949774975.1 of Lagenorhynchus albirostris. NCBI lineage: Eukaryota > Metazoa > Chordata > Mammalia > Artiodactyla > Delphinidae > Lagenorhynchus > Lagenorhynchus albirostris. Next base: position 9,098,010 of record NC_083097.1, read on the forward strand.
ACAACCTGGAGTGTTTTGGAAGGTTGGTTTCCCCACCCAGGCCCTTGGCCTGTGCCTAAGCTCAGAGGAACGAGCTGTGGGCAGAAGCCCTCGGAGCTCCTTACCTGGAGGTCTTTATGGGACAGAGGGGCCCCCAAAGCCATTCTCTTGGGGAGAAGAGACAAAGCTTGACTCAGAAAAGAGGAGGGGGGCCATTCTTGTGTGTGTGTGTGTGTACGTCCATGTGTGCGCACCTACGTGTGTACGTGTGTGATACACGTGCAGTCATGGCTTAATGAGTGCTTTCCGCTTTCCCTGACCAAGACGGAGTCAGCGGCAGCAGTTCCCAGCACAGAGGCCGAGGGAGCCCCACCCGACACACACGCGATCATCGTTTCTATTTGGATTCTTCCTTCTTCTGTGTGGCAACCTATTTTTCTGCGAGAGCCCTTGTCGCGTCATTTGAGGTTCCTGGCAATTGGGGGTTTGCTGTTTCCAGCCTTGCTCTCCTGCCCGGCGAAGTCGGGCGTTTCATCTCTTTTTACCTCTTCGTGTCAATTACACAGAGGGAAGTTTTGCATCTTTTCTGCTTTCGCTGTTCCACTCACCTCTTTGATCATTTGTTTCGTGGCTATAGATATTCTAGTTTGCACACAGGGGATTTGAATTCTTCCGATTTTTTTTTTTTTTTTTTTTTTTTTTGCGGTACACGGGCCTCTCACTGTTGTGGCCTCTCCGATTGCAGAGCACAGGCTCCGGACGCGCAGGCTCAGCGGTCATGGCTCACGAGCCCAGCTGCTCCGTGGCATGTGGGATCTTCCCGGACCGGGGCACGAACCCGTGTCCCCTGCATCGGCAGAATTCTTCTGATTCTTTGTTCGCAGACAAACCCGGGTCCGGAGCCATTACCTCTCTGCAGCCTACACATCGTTTGTGCTGCACCATCGGCCAGCAGGTGGCAGGATGTCCACCCTTCTCATTTCATCACAGATTCTAGGAGGGCTGTCAGCGCTGACCCCTCCCACATGCCTTCCTCTCTGAGAGTCACAAAGAGATGCTTTGGGTCAGGGGCTGAGTTCATCTGTTCCTACTTCTGGAGAATTCTCATCACTGAGATGCTGCTCCTTCATCACCAGCTATCTCTCTAATTTTCCTGCGTCAGTAGGTACCTACTCTATAGGTGTTTATGTCTGCACTGGATGCTAATGGTGCCCCACCTGGACCCCTCCCAGATGGTGTACCTTACCCCCTCCTGCTGTGAGTGTTGGCTGCTGACAGCTCCAGCTGCCCTGTCTCTGGATGGTGATACTTGGCTTTTGCTGCAGGAGGCCCCCTGGCGGGGAATTTTCACACCCCTAGCGTTGGGGGGGGGGCCCAGCCAAAGACTGTCTGCTGAAGGGTACAGAAAGCCAGCTCCTTGCCTCAATGCAGGGTCAGTCCTAGGATGCGCCGTGTACCCCACAGCCCCAGGGATCTTTCTAGACTTCCTCTAAGCCCACGTCCTACCTGAGCTTCTTTCCCTGCCCTATCCTGCTTTTCTTCCCCTCTGTGATTTGCTTTATTGCAATATTAGCTTTATTGCAGTGGTCTGGAACCAAACTTGCAAAATCTGTGACGTGTGCCTATACTCTGCTTATTAGCCTTCCTTTGGGATCATGATCATTTTATTATTGTTATTTTTAAAAAATTGAAGTGTAGGTGATTTACAGTAATATATTAGTTTCAGGTGTACAGCATAGTGATTCAGTATTCTTACAGTTTATACCCCATTAAAAGTTATTACGAGATAATGACTATAATGCCTTGTGCTGTACAATATATCCTTTTTGCTTGTCTATTTTATTTATTTATTTTAAAAATAAATTTATTAATTTATTTTTGGCTGTGTTGGGTCTTTGTTGCTGCTTGCGGGCTTTCTCTAGTTGTGGTGAGCGGGGGCTACTCTTCGTTGTGGTGTGCAGCCTTCTCATTGCAGTGGCTTCTCTTGTTGCAGAGCATGGGCTCGGTAGTTGTGGCTCACGAGCTCTAGAGTACAGGCTCAGTAGTTGTGGCGCACGGGCTTAGTTGCTCCGCGGCATGTGGGATCTTCCCGGACCAGGGCTCGAACCTGCGTCCCCTGCATTGGCAGGCGGATTCTTAACCACTGCGCCACCAGGGAAGTGTGCTTATCTATTTTATACATAATACTTTGTATCTCTTAATCCCATACCCCTAGCATGCCCCTCCTCACTTCCATCTCCCCACTGGTAACCACTAGTTTGTTACAGACTAGTTTGTGAGTCTGTTTCTGTTTTGCTATATACATTCATTTTTTAAGATTCCCTGTATAAGTGATAACATACAGTATTTGTTTTTCTCTGTTTGACTTATTTCACTAAGCATAATATTTTCTAGGCCCATCCACATTGCTGCAAATGGCAGAATTTCATTCTTTTTTATGGCTAATATTCCATTGTATATGTATACCATAACTTCTTTTCCACTCATCTGTTAATGGACATGGGTGCTTCCATATCTTGGCTATTATAAATAGTGCTGCTATGAACATTGGGGTGCATGAATGTTTTTGACTTATTTGTTTCTTCAGATATATGCCCAAGAGTGGAATTGCTGCATCATCTGGTAGTTCTATTTTTAGTTTTTTGAGGAATCTCCATACTGTTTTCTATAGTGGCTGCACCAATTTACATCCCCACCAAGAGTGTACAAGAGTTCCCTTTTCTCCACACGCTCTCCAACATTTGTTATTTGTAGGCTTTTGGATGACGGCCATTCTGACAGGTGTGCGGTGATATCTCATTGTGGTTTTGATTTGGATTTCTCTAATAATTAGCGATGTTGAGCATCTTTTCATGTGCCATCTGTATATCTTCTTCAGAAAAATGTCTATTTAGGTCTTCTGCTCATTTTTTGATTGGACTGTGTTTTGATTTGGTGTTGTATGAGCTGTTTATGTATTTTGGGTATTAACCCCTCGTCAGTTATATCATTTGCAAATATTTTCTTCCATTCTGTAAGTTGTCTTTTTGTTTTGTTGATGGTTTCCTTTGCTGTGCCAAAGCTTATACTTTTAAAGTTTTTTTTTTAAATTTTTATTTATGTATTTATTTATTATTTTTGGCTGTGTTGGGTCTTTGTTTCTGTGCGAGGGCTTTCTCTAGTTGCGGCGAGTGGGGGTCACTCTTCATCGTGGTGCGCAGGCCTCTCACTGTTGCGGCCTCTCTCGTTGCGGAGCACAGGCTCCAGACGCGCAGGCTCAGTAGTTGTGGCTCAAGGGTCCAGTTGTTCCACGGCATGTGGGATCTTCCCAGACCAGGGCTCGAACCCGTGTCCCCTGCATTGGCAGGCAGATTCTCAACCACTGTGCCACCAGGGAAGCCCAAAGCTTATACTTTTAATTAGATCCCATTTGTTTATTTTTGTTTTTATTTCTTTTGCCTTAGGAGACAGGTGTAAAAATATATTGTTTTGATTTATGTCTAAGAGTGCTCTGCTTATGTTCTCTTCTAGTTTTATGGTTTTAGGTCTTACATTTAGGTCTTTAATCCATTTTGAGGTTTTTCTTTTTTTTTTTTTTTTGCAGTACGCGGGCCTCTCACTGCTGTGGCCTCTCCCGTTGCGGAGCACAGGCTCTGGACGCGCAGGCTCAGCGGCCATGGCTCATGGGCCCAGCCGCTCCGCGGCATGTGGGATCTTCCCGGACCAGGGCACAAACCTGTGTCCCCTGAATCGACAGGCAGACTCTCAACCACTGCGTCACCAGGGAAGCCCTTGAGTTTATTTTTTTGTATGGTGTGAGGAAATGTTCTAATCCCATTGTTTTACATATAGCTATCCAGTTTTACCAGCTCCACTTACTGAAGAGGCTGTCTTTTCTCCACTGTATACTTTGCCTTCTTTAATTGGCCATAGGTGTGTGGGTTTACTTCTAGGCTCTTGATTCTGTTCCATTGATCTATGTATTGGTTTTTGCTCCAGTACCATACTGTTTTGATTACTATAGCTTTGTGGTATAGTCTGAAGTCTTAGAGGGTCATACCTCCAGCTTTGTTCTTTTATTCTCCAAATTGCTCTGGCAATTTGGGTCTTTTGTTTCCATATGAATTTTAGGATTCTAGTTCTGTGAAAAATGTTGTGGGTATTTTGACAGGGATTTCATTAAATCTGTGGATAGCTTTGTGTAGTGTGGCCATTTAACAGTATTAATTATTCCAATTCAAGAACATGGGATATCTTTACATTTGTTTATATCATCTTCAATTTCCTTTATCAACATTTTATAGTTTTCAGAGTTTAGGTCTTTCACCTCCTTGGTTAAGTTTATTCCTGGGTATTTTGTTCCTTTTGATGTGATTTTTAAACAGGATTGTTTTTCACTTTCTCTTTCTGATATTTTATTATTAGTATATAGAAAAGAAACTGATTTCTGTATATTAATCTTGTATCTGCAAATTTGCTAAATTCATTTATTAGTTCTAATAGTTTTTGGGTGGAGACTTTAAGGTTTTGTATATAAAGTATCATGTCACCTGCAAACAGTGACAGTTTTACTTCTTCCCTTCCAGTTTGGATGCCTTTTATTTCTTTTTCTTATCTGATTGCTGTGTCTAGGACTTTCAATACTATGTTAAATAGAAGTGGCAAGGATTGGGCCTGAGCTGGCTCTGTTGCCTTTTAGTGTGTGTTTTTCCCTCTCTCCACACTGGGAGTCTTGCCCTGGAAGTGGAGAGTACTGAAGCAAGTGGAGCCCATGTAAGCTCTTGGCTCCTGTCAGCTGCAGAGGTCCAATGCATTGCCTGTGCAGGCATCCACAGCTCTTCTCAGACACAACTTTGGGTGAAAGTCCCCTTTGTTGCTCACAGCCAGTCAGACCACAGCCTCCACTACCCCCACCCTGTTGTACAATTACTCTGCAGGACAGATGGGTCCCATGTGGCCTCTCAGCATGTATCAGAGGGTGAGCTGTGACAGAGCAGATGCCATGAGAGATCTGGGTGACATCTGAAACACTGCTTAAGTAAGTGCCAACAATGGCCACTTCTGCCCCACCTAAGCCCCACCCTGGGACTGGGTTACCTGTTTCCCACAGTCAGGTATTTTCCCTAGTCGTGGCTGCCTCAGGTCCAGTGCTGTACTGTGACATGGAGTGAGCAGTGCTGGAGCATTCTCTTGGCTAGGGCTGGGATGCATGGAGAGGTTGCTGCGGGAAACCCAGCCGCCACTAGAGCAGACCTCTCTCTGCCCTGCCTTGGAGGCAAGCCTGTGTGCATGTGTTCCTTATGAGTGGAGCCCAGGCTTCCCACAGCCATTATATTAGTCCCAGCAGTCCTCCAACCAGCCAAGGGGGCCTGTCTCCCCACATAGGATGCCAGGACTGGGGCATCCAATTTGTGGCTCAAACTGCTTACTCTTCAGGTTGGATCTGTACCTGTGTAATCTCCCTTTTCCTCTGCGTCCCCTCTCAGGGGAACAGGTCCCAACCTAATTGCTTTTCTTCCCTTCACACCTGATTATGTGTGTATCTTTCTTGCAGTCTTGGTTGTACAGAAGTCTTTCTGTCATTCTCCAGTTACTTTTCAGTTAGAATTTTTCTACAAGTAGATGTGTTTTTGAGGTGTTCGTGGGGGGAGGTGAGCTCCACATCCTCTTTCTCCACCATCTTGATCCAAATCTCTGCCATTTTCTGCTTTCTCACCCTCTTTCTCCTGAAAGTCTTCCCTCAAAGTGTCATATACACCTGGCTCTGATCTCAGGCTCTGCTTCTAGGTGCCCAAGTTAAGATGGTATCTGCATAGAATGTGTAGTGTTGTTTTGTGAGTGTGTGTGTGTGTGTGTGTGTGTGTGTGTGTGTAGCTGACTTGAAGAGTGTTCCCCTATGAACTCACACCCTTTCCCTCTGTCCCCATGCAGCACTGTCCACATGGGATCTGTCCCTGCTGCTGTCCATTCATGTAGTCTGCTGCCTCTTCCTCCAGTGTACATATTCTTCAGTGTGTGCCACCACGTTTTACCTGGTCACTTCCTAGTTGAGAATGCTTTGATTGCCTCTTTCTCCACATGGCCACAGGCGAGACCTCAATGGACATCCTTGTACATGGTGCCTGGGATTGGTGTGGCCATTTCTCTGGATAGACAGATGGGAACGAATTCTGAGCCCCTGGGCACATGCAGACTTAACTTCACAGAGTCCTACACATGGCTGCCCTGAGGTCTCTCTAGTTCCCCAGGAGCTGAGTGTGCCCAACAGCAGCACACAAGAGTTCCCATCTCCTCATATCTCCAACATAGGGGAGCATCTTCCCTTACATTTTTGCCATTCTGATGTTGGTTTTCCATCACTGTTTTGTTTTCCTCTCCATTATCAGCAGCTTTCAGTACCTCTGCATGTGCCAGCCCCCCTCTCCGGCAGCCTTTTGCAAAACACCTACTTTTTTTTTTTAAATTTAATGAAATTTGTTGTTTTATACAGTTAAACTACCTTCTCTGAGTGGGCCATCTGTCTCTTTTCCTTGTTTATGACATCCTTCACTGAGTGGAAATCCTTAAGTGCTACCACATTATGCTCTCGTTGTCACATGGAGATTTCGATGAAATAGCTCATTTATATTTCACTTGCCCTTTACTGCAGTCCCCCAACCAGGATGCAGGCATGAGTCCACAGGGAGCTGGGTTAAGGGATACAGAATTACAGAGACCATTTTCACACAAAATCACACTCACTTCTCATTCTGACCCATAAATCCAGCCTTTGCACCTTGGTCCTCTCTTCCATAAGCTTGAGTTCTTTTTCTGAAGCTTTTCAGTCCCTCATGTACGATTACCCACTGTGGGCCACCCCCTGGACCACAGAGGTGCCTCAACGCCCTTGAGCTGCATAGAAAATGTGTTAGCATGCCAACCTGGTCCCCCAGACTACAATGTAAACAGTATGAGTTTGAGTCCTCCGCAGACCCTCCTGTGAGGAATTGTTCATATTTGTGCATCTGAGTAGGTCCCCAGTCATACACTGTTGTTCTTATAGTAAGCAAACAATATTATAGCAAATGCTGAGGTGGATGCAAAATGCTGAAAGTCATGATGTCCATTCTGTGGGCTGAGAAGAAAGGTGTTTTATTTAGTGGGGTCCCTTGGGGGCTCCTGGTAGGATCTCAGTAGACGATTGAGCACATTGGTAGATTGATGCTCTGAAGAAGGAATTGAAGGAATGCCCAGGGGTATGCAGAGCAGGTTCTCAAGGGAGTGGGCACGGATACTGGGGCCTCTTTTTTCTCTGAGAAAAAAGTAGTTCTTCTAAGTCCAAAATGTCTCTGAACTCTGTACTCCTGAGTTATACGTTGTAAGAAAAGTCTCTACAAGTAGGATATCTGAGGTCATGGAGAGGAGTCTCCTGCAGTCAGTCTTGACTGAAATGGCAGATGAAATGTGATGACTCCAAGCTAACGACAAGAAAATCAAGCTTTCTTCTCTTCCTTCAATAGCACTTCTCTGTCACTTATATTGGTGTCTCTGGTCCCACATTTTCGATATCCAACTAACTCTTATTCTCATACCCCCTCTTCCCAGTTTGCTGCCCCCATGCCTCAACATGTACTGAGTATTATGGTGAATCCAAGTAGATAGTTCTTATCTTCTTTATATATTCAAGGTGTGTTTGTTAGAATGAAGGTAAGAGCTTGATTACGCATGTTAGAATAAGATTCGTGTGACACTCAATAAGGAAAGTCCACAGATTCTGGGATGCCCCTTTGCTGCTCAGATTCATTGGAATGTTCATTCTCCTCACTGAAAAGAGGTAATTTTATACCAGTATGATGCTCCAAATAGTTGGGTACCGACCTATTTGTTGTGTGGGCATGTTTCATGGGTTTCTTAGTAAGAATGTGAATTTTTACCCCACTAAGCCACACTTTGCTAATCTCAGAAATTTTTAATCTACCTTTACTTTAAATACAGTAAGATTAGTAAGGGATGATAACCTGGCAGAACTCTTTTGTTTTCCAAAGCCACATTGTTTTTTCCTTCTACTTTTTTAGCTTTTTGCAGACTGACTTGAAATTGATTCTCCTCTCAGGGTTATTCTTAACAAAGTAAGTATATTCACAGATACAACAAGAACCCAGGGCTTCTTAAGGAAAGGGTCCTCTGCAAAACCCAGGACCTTGGCTAAAATGCAGACTGCTGGGTCCTTGATCTCCTGAGGTGGGGATGACGTGGAGATCTGTAAGTTTTTTTTATTTTTAAAAATTTTTTTATTTTTTGTAAGTTTTTTTCAAATCTGTGTCTGTCCATCTACAAAGACTTCAGCCTTAAGAATAAAATCTGTAGGAGAGTCGGGAAGGAGAGAAGAAGCAGTTGGCTGTTTTAAGGCAAGAAGGAGTTTCAGGTGGAAAACTGGATGTTAAGGACAGTTTTGTTTCTTTCACCTGAAAAAAGTGTGGATTCCCGTAGTGAGAGCCTGGCTGATAATCTTTGTCTGTCAGGAGAGGCTTGGTTAGCTGCTGTGACAAACATCCCCCAGAATACTGAAATCACAAAAGTTTAGTCCTCTCTCGTGCTACATGTCTGTTGTGGGTTTGGAGGGAAGTTCTACTCAACGTAGTCATTCAGGGACCTGGCAACACAGCATTGCTACTATGGAAAAGTCCCATTAGCTGTGAGGGAGAGAAGAAAGCACCCAGGAAGGTCTTGAGGTGACACTTGCCACTTCTGTTCAGAACTTTTTATCAGAGCCAGTCACCCTGCCCACCCACATCCACGTGGGAGCCAGGAAGCACATCTTACTATGTTCCCAGAAGCACTACTGACCTATTTGGGTCGGGACTAGGATGAGGCAATGGGGCTAAGTTGTTAAAATTTTAATATTTTATTCATCCCGAGTTCTTTTCTTCCAGTTCCATTTTTATTTTTAAAAGATTGCGTTGACGTTATTTATCTTGATGACTGAGTTTTTTGTACCCCTTTACGTTTTATAGAAGATGCCATCCTCGATGCAAATAGAGGATACAGAATATCAGAATTCTGACTGAAATTTTGTTCCTGTGTTAGAATCCTAGGGAAAAGCAGTATTTATCACTAAATTAAAAATTTAGCAGTATTTGTAGTTAAGAATATAGCTGACATCTACATAAATATTGACAGAAAAAGAAAATAGTGAGAAACACACTCTTAGAAACAAGGCACAGAGGTCAGTTGGAGATCAAGGTTCCTGAGGTCCAGGCTGCTCAGATTCCCTATTTTGTCCCCATCATGTGGAAAATTTTTGTGTTCAATTTCCCCAGTGACCTTCCATGTACTTGATGAAGACAATTAAAACCCATATCCCAGAACCACAAAGTTTTCAGTGACTGGACCAAGGTTAATCAGTGTGAATTGAATGAAACAGCTTGTTCAAGTAAAATTGATTGAAATCTTGATGAACAAAAATGGAAAATTTGGCCACCAGTCTTTATTTTCTTTCCTGAGGAATAGTGTTGTGTACGATTTAAAAAAAAAATGCTACTAGAATCCCATGAAAGCTTCTGTAAGGCACCAAAGAAATTGATTTTGGTAAAGACCCAGGATATTTTCCATTTATGGAACTGTAAACATATAGCAATTTAACTTATTTTGTTACTTGGCGTGATTTTTCCTTTAACCAGTATCTTCCAGATTTTGTCCCTATGTGGATTTCATGCAGGTGTGAATCTATAAAATTGACCCAGATTCTCTCTCAGCAGTAGAATTGATCTCCTTTTCCCCTACGTGCCTTGTAAAACACATCTGTGAACTTTCTGAAGAAACTGAAAAGAGAACTTCTTCAAAGACCTGAGCTATTTGCTAAATGTGTTTCTACTTTGAACATCAGTAGAATGAGCACCTAAATGTGGGGTGAAAGTGAGAGAATCTTCTTGACCATGACATTGCTTTAATCTTCAGTATTTTATATGCTGCAGAAAACCCCTTCATCCCTAGAGTATCTCCACAATGGATACGATCACTCCATAATTACCTAGGAAAATAAGAAAAGCCCAGGTTTTTGAGAAATTCTATGAGATTCTTGATGAACAATGTGTTATTCTCTGAAGAACGGTCTTTGTTATTTGAAATCAAGTTTTCTTAGGAAAAGAAAACTTAGGAAGGGAACTCCTACGTTCCCTTCTGTATCTTCAGAAGAATGACTTGGCAAACAAACTTTCCTATAGCTGGAAGCCATTTAGCGCTACATTAGTAACTCACAGCCAGTGGGCTAGCTTTTCCCCATTTTCTCCCTGGGGATAATTAGGGTCATGGAGAGATTCATTAATATCTGTTCCCTAGGATCAAACTTACTAACAGGGAGTCCTGTTGGCTCATGGGAAAGAGTCACTAGAATTGTGATGAGGAGTGTTATTCTAGAAGGATACTCCTTCCAGGTGAAAGAAGAGCATAAAAGAAGAGGCTCTCCACTTGGTTAACCAGTAATCAGAGAATGTGCCACTAACCCCTGGACAGGGTTTTGAAGGATGAGCAGGAGTTCTTCAAGAGAGAGGACCCTTTTTCTGAGCTCTGTGAGCCCATCATCAGCAACCTGGCATTTTACAGCTAAGGCTTAACTGTGACCTTCAGATGACTGCCCCGGGTCCCTATCCTCTCTTGTCCTTAAACAGAGACTGAAATGCCTGGATGTTTAAGTCACCCCCACCTCCCACAAGGATGGGTCCTAGTACAAAAGCCAGCCTCCTTTGCTGATCGGTGGGACAAACTCCAAGGTACAATGTGCACTTCAGAGCCCCCCTTGGAATTAGGTGGAGTCTGGGACTCCACCTGAAATTGCACCTTTGCTTGGCTTCTGAGGCTCCCTGATTGGCTCCGCCCACCCCATGATGGGCATCTCGCCTCAGTGAACCACCTGTGCCTGAATCCTTGGTCAGTGTGTCCTAGGAGGACCATGCCTTAGGTGGTGTGTATCAGAACAGGGCCTCAGCAGCTGAATGTTTCAGAAATCGTAAATATTAGATCAACTGAATTTGTACTGCACGTGAAGATAACTCATGAACCGTAAAGTGCTTTACTATGTTAGTGATTATATCATATTCTCAATTTACAATTGTTTTCCAAAGCTGGCCTTGAGAAAACGTCGTCAACGTTGCTTTATCCTCCTACTGCTGGCTCACCAGTGCCCTTAATAATCTTCTATGTGGCCTGATCGAGGGGGCACATGTGGATAGGTTGCTTAAATCTACATGACAAACTATCCCTCTGCTCTCTTTGAGTCACAGCTTTCACTTGGCCCATTGGAGCTTCTCTAGGGCTTGTATCTTAGTATTTTGCTTATGATTGCTGGGTTATTTATTTCATAAACCCACCTCCTAAACCCAATAAAACACAATTTCTTCAAAGCAGGTTTTTTCATTCTGTGAATATGAAAAGAAAGGTGATAGATCATGAACTTCGCATATCAGAGAGTTATTTTATCTTTTCGGCACTGGCCGTTAGAGATCAGGGGCCAGAATCGGATAGAGCCTCTTTGCTCTTTCTGGAGTCTTCCACCACTCCCATTAACATCCTGGCTGTTATCGGATGTAGTTGGAGGCCGGCCATGGCTGGATTTACTGCTACCCTTTGCGGGAGTCCATTTGCCCCACGCTCAATGAGCCATAAAAAATAGATCCTCTGCCAGTTTGACAGCCTCTGCTCCAGAGATGCAAAGTCAAGGGGAAAACCTACAACAGGATGATTCTCCTTTTATTCAGTTCATTTGGAGGAATAGTCATCAGAATTAGCGATCCATTTTAGAGGAAGGTGGGTAGAAACTCAGGGCATTTATAGGATTTCCCTAGGTTTAAAATAACAATTACCCTACACTTTCCTCCCCCTCCCCTCCCCTTTCTTTCCTATCTTGAATTTGACTATAGCTTCGTAATTTGTAGGAAGTTTAGTGTGAATTCAAGAGTTAACTTACAAGCAGTTAAAAAATCAATGGGCCTCACAACTCTGTAAACTTTTTCATCAAAGCTGTTCTGTGCTGCTGTTCATCTCCTGGGATGCAGGAGCACCAAGGGCTCTTGTTTTCAGGAGAGGACAAGTGCTGGCCTTTTGATTGCAAACTCTCTGACCTTGGGCAAATGGAACCCTATGAATCTCAGTTTTCTCAGATGCAAAAAGGAGCCTAGTTTGTCTCCCATGCTGCGGGGTGGAAAGAGACTGCATTCTAGTGTGGATACTAGTATATAACAGGAGCTTAATAAATGATGGGCATGATTACCATCATCATTAGATAAACTTGCATAAACAAAGAAGCCAGCGTTGGGAAAAGGAAAGAAAAAGAAAATCTTTGGGGGAAAATAGGATTTAAAAAAGAATAATCTTGGAAGAGGCACTGAAATGGTTTCTTTGAGTCTATAGTAGGGTAGAACTGTCCGTGTGGATGTGAGTGAGTGGGAGAGGTGGGGTGACCAGCAAGAGCGAGATCAGAGGGTCGTGATTATTCTGAAAGCCTCTCCCGGGAAGGTGTCTTGGGTCAACAGCTTTCTCCCCAGCTCAGTTCCTCCTTTTCTTCCTTCTCCCCCTCTTTCTTTGTATAACCCTCTAGTTCAGGGAACTACTGTCCCTGTAAAAAATAGAGTCAACAAATACTCCTTAGACCATGTTAAGCAGACAGTCTTCTGGGGGCCAAGGATACAAGTTTGTTGTTGTTTTGTTTCTTTTTTTAATGATCCATTTCCATCCTGTCTGCCGTCAGAGACTGGTACCTGAAAATACAGGTGATGTTATGTGACCATGTCTGGGGATTAGGGTGAGTTTTGATGTCTTGAGCTGGAGGCAAGAATAAAGACCTGGGAAGATGAAAGGATACAGGAGAAGGAGCATTGTTCTGTGTACGGAAGCCACATTGAAAATAAAACTCGAGCACAAACATCGTTGACATACACGTGTTCTGATTCTCATGGTGGATGTCAGAAGTGAGTTATTGGTGGAGTGAATTTCTTGGCAAATTTCTCTCTCTTTAACCCTGCCTAACACATACCTCCATGCTTCCCTTTTATAAAAATCAGAGCTTTTCCAGAAGGGGATGTGCTGGAAACGCATATGTCCTCATTCCTTAGGGAGAAATTTTCAAATACTAAAATACCTGGTGGTGGGGAGAGAGAGAGAGAGAGATTTGACTTGAAAATTTGTCACCAAGAAAACAGTGACAATTCACCCCTGGAGGTGAGGTTTTTTAAGCCTCTCCTCTTCCTAGATTCAACCTTTAAAACAGAGAGGCTAAAATGTGGTTCTTTGAATCTATAAACTAAATTTAGAGGGAAGTCCTAGAACGTTTCTACACCCCCCTCTTTGCACCTGAGAAAATGTTTTGAATAAATGCGGGCACTGCATCTCTGGATACCCGTATGTTAGGGTAAAAGATCAATGAGGGTTACTCTCACCACTGGACAATTATTAGCACTCCTTAAACGGATCTATTCTATGAAATGAAGAGTCATTTCAGGAAGGTACAACTGCTTAATTCACACAGATTTGAAAATTTTGCCACTTATTTCTCATTAACTTATAGTGAAAGGTAATAAACCGAGGAGATCTCAGTCTGAATCCACAGGTGATTTTAGTTGATATGAAAAAATAGCCTCATTTAGACCCACACTTATTAATGATCTACTCCGTCACAGGCGTTGGCAGAAGTTTGATCTGGAGTTGTAGCGTGTGTATATTGATGTACTGGATTGTTTTCTGAGCAGAGAATTTGTATGCAGCTGAGGAATTCAATCTTCGAATTCTGAAACTTTCTACCCAGAGTCCAGTAAATGTCAGCGGTGAAGGTATTAGGCCATACAAATAAAATCCTCGTCGTGGAAACACAGGCAAACCTGGCCTCGTGAGTTTAGTTGACATGAGATGCTCGGATTCTCTACGTGGCAAGGCTCTGCTAACTAGTCCTGTCTAGCAAGAGTGGACTTTTTCTTTCCAGCATTTGAAAATCTTATGTGTTAATTTCCTACAAGTGTTGTTTATACCACAGATTTGGTGGCTTAAAATGATGTAAATTTATTCTCTGACAGGTCTAGAGGCCAGAAGTCTGAAATGGGCTTCAGGGGGCTGAAATTAGGTGCTGGCAGGACCACACTCCCTCTGGGGCTCTGGGGGAGGATCTGCTTCTTTGCCTCTTTCAGCTTCTAATGGCCAATTAGAGTCCCTCTGCTTGTGGCCTTGTGGCTCCTTTATCTTCAAACTGCATCACTCTAATTCCTGCTTCTGTCAAATCTCCCTCTGCCTTTCTCTTATAAGGAGCACACTCAGTTAATCCAGGTAACACTCCCATTTCAAGATCCTTAACTATCATTTTTGCCATGGAAGGTAACATTCACAGGCTCCAGGCTTAGAAGTTGTATATCTATGAGGGCCATTTTTCAGCCTCCCCATTTTAGGATGCAAATTATTAAATTTGACGAGGATCACCACTGTATCCTTTTCTTAGATAATTACAGAGCATTTTACAATTTATTTAATTCAATCTTTTAAACTAAGAAAATAATATGATTGTGATAAAAAAAAAAAAACTCAAGCAGTACAAAATGTCTGCAACGAAATGTGAGTGGGCCTTTCACTCCAGGCTAGGTTGGTTTTGGTGGCCCAGTGGTCACTTTACTTTAGCCCCAGACCCTTCCCCAGAGCTAACCGTAGTTACCTATTTCTTGGGTGTCCATCCAGAAAATTTCCACACATGTATTATATATTTTTAACACACAAATGGGAAATGCCATACATGTTGCTCTGAACCTGAACTTTCCAGCTCCTTTATCTTGGCACTCTTTCTTTATCAACACATCAAATTTTACTTTATTTCTTTTAAGTGTTACACAACACTCTCTTGAGTGGAGGTATCATAATTCATTTAAACATCTCTTTTAAAAAACATAAACATTTAGATTATTTCCAGGATTCTCTTTGCCATTACAGGGTCATCTACACCATTGTATGTGTATTTCTTTCCCTCTCTATATATCAGTAGTTTCTTTATTACTGAGTAGCATTCCATTGTATAAACAGATCACAGTTAGCTTATTTTTTTCTTGTGGATAGACATTTGATTGTTTCCAGTTTTTGGTTATTATGAATAAAACTGTGATAAAAATTTGAATGTAGATCTTTGTGTGAACATATTTGCATTTCTCTTTGGTAAATACCAGGAGTATTGGAATGGTCGGCTCATGGGGTTTGTGTACGGTCAGCTTTAGTAAATCATGCTCATGGAAAATTTTCACATATTAAGGTATGGGGAAGACATTCAGGCTTATACATGATTTAACTTGAATTTTAGGCTAACCAAAACAGCCTGTTTGTGGCCTATTAAACATGCATTGTATATATGCTTTAACCATTAAAGAGAAGAATGCAGTTATAAATCAAAATGGAGTAACTATGGTTCAGGCATTCCAAATGGAGCTGGGTGGTCTTTGTAGACATTCCTGTATCACTGAGAACCTGAGTTTTCTGAACTGTATCAGACTCAAGGACACCACCAGCCATTCTCAAAACAGTATTTGCTAGCAGCTGTCAGTGGCAACCATATGGCCTCAAGGTCTTCCCTTGTAATTGCAACCATTTGGACCCTAAGTAATCCTTGCTTAACAAGCACCCTTACTTCCTGCCAGCTCCAATCCTAACTCTTGACAAACAACTTCAGTAACTTTGTGTTTTTTTGCCTATATAAGCCTCCTCCATTCTTTAGTCTGGTGGAACACAATTCAAGTACTTCACTGAATCTGTGTCTCCCGGGCTATAGTCCTCAGTTTGGCTCAGATAAAATTCTTTTCTAACCCTATTATAGACTGTTTATTGACTATTCCTGTCAACACTGTCAAATAGTTTTCAAAGGTGGTCGTAATGTTTGCTCACCTTCCAGCACTGTGTGAGTCCCAGTTGTTCTACATTCTTGCCCACATGTGGCATGGCCTCTTTTCCATATTAGCCTTTCTGGTGGATGTATTTCATCACACTTTCAGTTAGCATTTCCCTAATCAATAGCGGGTTTTGCATGACTTTTCTATATTCCTTGGCCATTTGGTTACCCTCTTAATGAATGAATTGCCTGTTCAGAACTTTTTCTTATTGTTCTTTGCTTTGTTTGTCTGGTCCTTACTGATTTGAAGGTGTTCTTCACATATCCTGGATACAACTTCCTAATCAGATATATGCATTGAAAATATTACCTCCCTCTCTGTGAGTTCTTATTCAGTCTCTTAAGGCTGACATTTCATGAACAAAAATTCTTAATTCTAATCTATTCTACTTTCTCAAATTTTTCCTTGATGGTCAGTGTGCTTTTGTGTTACCTTATGAAATCTTTGCTATTCCAAGTGCAGATGGATATTCTCTTATGTGATTTTCCAGGCATATAACCACCTGAAATTGCTTTTTTTTATATAGTGTGAGGGCCTAAGATTCATTTTTTAAAAATATGACTGTTCAACTGACCAAGCACCAATTATGGAAAGGATCATCTTTTCCTTATGGCTCTGTAGTTCACCTCGGTCATAAATCGAATGCACATCTGTGGGTCTGTTTCTGTCCCCTCTATTCTATTTCACTGTATGAATTTGATTTAGGAAAAGTGAAGGATTGTGACCTTTTTTGCATCTGAGTGCCTTGGAGCAAGTTTGTACCATTAGGCTAATTCTGTTTTGGTCAGAATATACATAAAGAGTATTTTGTGTGCTTTAACTTGGTCCCTTCAGTAAGATAAAGTGTTTAAGTTCATCTTAATTAGATCAGCTATCCTTTTCCCAGGTCTTAGGAGGCAATAAGCCAGTAACAGCTTGTGGATGTAATGTTCCATGATCCTGGGCAGAGAATCTGCTGGAGAGAAATGGCGGGGGACTGCTTCAGGAAGTGGTTTCTCCAGTGAGGGATGGCTTGTTTCCACAGCATTCCTCTTCCTACTGGGTCTCATCCTCTCTCTCTCCCTGGCCCAAGATAACCTTGATGTTTCTCCAAGCCATCAAACCCCATCTGCTCATTTCCATCTTGGCTCATGCTGGGTGTCTCTCCTGGGATGGCCTCTCCCCTGCTTTTGGTCTCTACAAAGTTTACCGCCAGTCTGATGTCTTCTAGAAAACCTCTCTTAATCCTGTCAAGCCTTATGGATCTTCCTCTCCACCGAAGCCTACAGCTGCTATTATTTCTGAATCACGTGTTTTGGCCTTTGTATCATTACTAAGTATTTCAAAGATGCTTGTCTTGTCTCTCAAGCTAGAAGCCCAGCTCTGCAGGAGGTCAAAGCATCTCTCTTAGTCAAAGCAGTTTCTCAATAAATATTGTATCTTGTGTGGAAGGAAGAGGGGGCCTGGAGGCAGCCTAGCGGAGGGCCAAGGATGCCAAGAAACAGAGGGCCTACTGCTTGTAGGGGATTCAGAATTCCCTGCCCCCTGGTGGATTCCTGGTGGCCCTATGCCCCTGACTTTGGTGTCAGCTTGCTGAGAACTGTCCTAAACCCTCCCTTCATACTTCCAAATTTTGAATCAGAAAAGATGCCAGCTCTCACACGGGGCAGAGCAGGGCATGATCAAGGTGAGGAGAGGACACTCCGTTCATTCTGAGTCAGAACTTTCTGTTTTTTAGCTGAAAATGGAAGCATTGCTGATATTCTCCTTGCAGCTGAGAGCAAGCAAGCCTGCGACCAAGGAAGCTGTCAGAACACGGGGGACGGGCCGACGCCACCATCTCCAGGTGGCTCACAGCCCTGTCATCTGCATAGACAAACCTTCACACCTGCTGGTTGAGACGTCCTTTAAATAAATGTGAAACAGCATGGCTGGGACATGCCTTCAGTGTACTGTCATGATGAACTGCGTGCGCTGGCTGATGCACTAGAAAGAGCTGTTGAATTGCAGGTAAAATGAGACAAATATGGAAAGATGTTATAGTTGTTTGGGGATTTTTGTCACTTGCGCGTGACAGATGTTTTTGGAATTTTGTCCCTGGATCTTGACAGATGTTCTCCACTTAACTTTCCTGGGGTTTCTGGCAGAATGGGAGGAGCGATCTGTAGTCTGTTTTCCCTTTTAAAAAACATCTTCCGAGACTTGAAAAGTGGAGAAAATAAATATTGCCACCCCAGTCTCCTCTTATTTGGTGATTTCTGACAAGTGTGCACTGTAACCATAAAATCCCTGCTCTGGTTCTTGGGAGCCATTGGGGTCATCTGTAGTCATCCGTCTGCTAATGATGGGTTTGCTGTTTGCTGTAGGACCATTCCAAGAAACCCATCCATCATTCCCTCCTGCATGTCCCTTAGGTCCCAAACAGAAACACAGCAGTAAAGTTATGTGGCATCATGCATTTCTGACAACATAAACCTCAGGACTCAGTGGTGTGAGCCTTAAATTCTCCCCAGTGTTCTCTGTGTGGAGAGGTATTTCACCCCACGGGG
This sequence comes from Lagenorhynchus albirostris, assembly GCF_949774975.1. Classification (NCBI taxonomy): domain Eukaryota; kingdom Metazoa; phylum Chordata; class Mammalia; order Artiodactyla; family Delphinidae; genus Lagenorhynchus; species Lagenorhynchus albirostris. The sequence goes on from NC_083097.1 coordinate 9,116,377, forward strand.
ATCCCAGGCTATGCATGGCTTCTTTTTTTTTGTTTTGTTTTTTTTGCGGTACGTGGGCCTCTCACTGCTGCAGCCTCTCCCGTTGCAGAGCACAGGCTACGGACGTGCAGGCTCAGCGGCCATGGCTCACGGGCCCAGCCGCTCTGTGGCACGTGGGATCTTCCTGGACAGGGGCACGAACCAGTGTCCCTTGCATTGGCAGGCGGACTCTCAACCACTGCGCCACCAGGGAAGCCCCTATGCATGGCTTCTTGACCTGTCCAGACAGAGTGCTTTGCTCAGGGGGACTGATGAGGACAGGTGTGCCAAGAAGTGGTATGAATATGTGAATAGGAAAAGTGGGCTCTCAGAAGATGCTGCGTGGCCTTAAAAGCCGAAAAAGGTCTTTCTGGGAAGGGAAAGGCTGATTGGGATGGATAAAATTCGTGGTATCGGGCTTCCCTGGTGGCGCAGTGGTTGAGAGTCCATCTGCTGATGCAGGGGACACGGGTTCATGCCCCGGTTCGGGAAGATCTCACGTGCTGCAGAGCGGCTGTGCCCGTGAGCCATGGCTGCTGAGCCTGCACGTCCGGAGCCTGTGCTCTGCAATCGGAGAGGCCACAACAGTGAGAGGCCCACGTACCAAAAAAAAAAAAAAAAAAAAAAAAAAAAATTCGTGGTATCACAGTTCAGGCCCGGTGGATACAGCAAGGCAAGAGTTGTGAAGCCAGCTGGGAGAGTAAACAGACATTCTGTAAGCCCAACAGATGATCTGTTTCTCTGAGAAAAGGGTCCCTACCTTGGTGACAGCTAGCTGAGTCGTCCACTGTTAGAATTTATGGGTTTTCAGGAAGTTCCCGAAACAACAATAAAGTAACTTCACAAACTGGTCTTTCTGGGCAAGAATTCCCTGGAAAAGTAAAGTCCTGTTGATGCAGAGTGTCGAATAGTAAAATTGTGTCAAATCAGTGGGATGCTTTGGGCTAAAAATGGTTCCATTTCTCATGCTCTTTTCTTACAATTCTAGGATCTACAGGGAGGGAGAGGACATTTATCTGGTTCTTAGTTACTTAAGAAATATGGAGGAAGGGAGGAAGGGCATTTCTCAGATGGGATATGCCAAGATAGATAGTGGCCCAGTGCTGATGAAAACAGATCCCCCATGGAGGGATACGGGAAAGTAGAGCAGGAAAAGAATCTCTCCTGGATATCTACCACCGACAGGACTCTGCCCAGTGCCTTACAATCATTTTCTCATTTTAATATTCACAGTAATCTTCTAAAATAGTTGTTATTCCCATTAATTGGCTGGGAAGACTGAGGCTTGGAGACTTGCAGAGCTAGGAAGTGATGGGGCCGGGACAGGAACCCAAGTCTGTAGGTGTAAAATCCTGTGCTGGGCGCTGTGCTGCCCTGAGGGAGACATAACAGCAGCCACCCCGTGGGGCCACACTCCTGCCCTGCGTCCCCAGAACCATCCTCTGTGCTACCTGCCTTTGGCCATTCCTGGGGGGTGTTGAGTGTCAGGCCTGGAATGCCTTGCTCTCTGGAACACTGGGCTTCCCTGAGGCTGGAGTTCTCTCAAAAATTCAGATTTCAACAAGTTACGCTGCTTTAAAAGTTTTCAGAGATCCCCTCACCACTGGACAAAGTCCCAAGTGCTTAGAAGGGTTTTGGAATGGGGGGCAAGCTGGATGAAGGACATGGAAGCGAAGAGACCAGCAGAGTGGCATTAAGTTACTTGACACTTGAAAAGTTTGGGTTATAGCCAGTGCGGAAAGAAATCTTATCTGAACTTCCCTTATTTGATTAAATCATAGCCTCCTGAGAATTCAGCGGCTATAAACCCTCTTCTGATGGAGTCTTCAGTTAAGTAGGCAACTGACCCTTAACGCCATGGTATTCCGAGAAAATGGTGTGAATGAGCCTGGTCAGGACCTTCCATACTCTCCCACTGAAGCTGTACCCTCCTCTCCCCTCCTGCACCCCCATGAAGCTGGCGTATAAACCCTTACTCCTGGCTGTTCAGGGAACCACTCTTTTTTTTTTTTTTTTGCGATACCCGGGCCTCTTACTGTTGTGGCCTCTCCCGTTGCAGAGCACAGGCTCCGGACGCACAGGCTCAGCGGCCATGGCTCACGGGCCCAGCCGCTCCACGGCATGTGGGATCTTCCCGGACCGGGGCACGAACCCGCGTCCCCTGCATCGGCAGGCGGACTCTCAACCACTGCACCACCAGGGAAGCCCAGGGAACCACTCTTTACAGCGTGCTCCTGCATGCAAGCGAAGTAAACTTTTCTCCTATTAATCTGTCTGGTGGCATTTAATTCGCAGACCCCAGGTCACTTGAACATCAGTTGATACAGGAAAAGATTACCTCCCCACAGAAGGAAATGCAAAATCCAGTTGGATACTATAACAACGACAATATGGTTGTGCTGAGGGGTTAAAAAAACCCCACAAGCTTCATTCAAGGAGTCACTTGTAGATCATCCTTTCTTATATTAAGCCTCATCTGCTGTTACCCTTTTTCTTTGCCACCGTGGACCACTCATCACTCCTTGACTCTACCTTAAACGCTGCTCTTCCTCACACTGGTCCCTCTTCTTCAAAAGCTCCAAACCTTTCTCTCTGCTAAGAGATCTCCTTCCAATAACATTTAAAGGCTTTTTTCTTGAATTCTTCTGCATTGTACTGCCTTCTGCCAGCCAGAATTAAGCACTCTGGACTGTGTGCCCTTAACAATATGACTGTATACTTACTTGCCTCATCGTTGTAAACTGTTACCCAATGACATCCATCCATTTAGCCATCTCTCCATTTTCTTCATGGATCCGTTGGCCCATCCATTCACTTACTTTTCCGTTCGCCCAGGCTTCTGTTCATCCAACATTCCTTCCATTATCCATGGAAGAAATATTTATTTAAAGCCCTGAACTTCCCTGGTGGCGCAGTGGTTAGGAATCCGCCTGCCAATGCAGGGGACACAGGTTCGAGCCCTGGTCCGGGAAGATCCCACGTGCCGCGGAGCAGCTAAGCCTGTGCGCCGCAACTACTGAACCCGCGTGCCACAGCTACCGAAGCCCGCACACCTAGAGCCCATGCTCCACAACAAGAGAAGCCACCGCGATGAAAAGCCTGCACACCGCAACGAAGAGTAGCCCCCTCTCACCACAACTAGAGAAAGCCCATGCGCAGCAACGAAGACCCAACGCAGCCAAAAATAAAAATTAGTTGGTTAATTAATTTAAAAAACAATGAATAAAGTTAAAACTAAACCCCTATACATGCCTAACCCTGGTTTAATCCTTGTATGGAGCACATGGATTTCATTCTGTTCCAAGGCCACAGCATAGAGAGCCAACTCCAAAAAACACCTCGAGGTACGCTTCCTACTCCCATGTTGGGTTTTCCATTGGATCGATGTAAGCTCGTCTCATTACCACCTCTGGTTACTTGCCTTCTTGACCAAGGGGGAGCTGAGAGAGAAATGTTCAGTTTGAATTTTGGGTTAAGAATCTAGGAAATCTGGGTCCTGCTTTCTGTGACCTAGAGGACACCCAGAATAGGTGCAGTGGAACCAGAGACAGAAGGTTGTAAGTGTGGCAAGTCATGTACAGTATATTTCAATGCCAAGCTAATATTCAATTACCCTTTTTTTGTAGTCTCTAGAACAAATGGACTCTGGTAAGATGGAATGAGAACCAAAAAAACTTTAGAAGTGACACCAAGCAATCAGACGCAGAAAAACACCAACCCGACCTTTGGATATTTCTAACTTGTAGTCCTTCCTTAGATGCGTTCCATCGTGGAGATAAAAAGCACATAGCACAGGAAGATCAGCTCGGTGCTTTGTGGCCACCTGGAGGGGTGGGATAGGGAGGGTGGGAGGGAGGGAGATGCAAGAGGGAAGAGATATGGGTGTTGGGAGCCAAGAAGTTTTCGCCATTAGAAGATGGCCGACACCCTGCTTCTCTTCCTGATTTATGAGATAGAAGTTCGCGCCTAAAATGAAAGCCCGCGCACGCAGCACCAATGATGATTAGCCAAGTACTTCCCTCATTCTGAATCCCGCCTCCCTTTCTCTGCAGTGTATAAATACAGCTACCGCAGCAATAAAAGTTTGAGGCTTGATCAGGATTCTGTCTTGCCTCCATTCTTTCGCGTCTCCTGCCCTTCCCCCTTTTTTCAACCCCCACAGGTTCCTCCTCGGACTCACAAGGATTTGTCCTGCTGGTCGGGACTCCCGGGGACGCCCGGGGCCGTACACAATTGGCGCCCAACGTGGGGCTCGAGGAACGGATCCTGACGGAGGTAGCACGCTTACGAACGCCTGGCCAGGCACCCACTGAGCCGCCGCGAGACTTACTCGAAAGTGCAGCTTGATTAGGTCCCCGGAGGACTGGCCGCCCTTCGGCAGTCGTGACCTGAGGATAAGGTAAGCGGAGCTATAAATATGGGACAGGAATTGAGTTCCCATGAACTCTTTCTTCAGGGGATCGAGGATTCCCTCAAGATGCGGAAGATTAAGGCTAGAAAAAAAGATTTGCGTGAATTTTTTATGTTCTTGTCTGATGTTTGCCCATGGTTCCCACAGGAAGGGACAATAGATAAAAAATGCTGGAATCGTGTAGGAAATTGTTTAAATGATTATTATCAAACCTTTGGGCCTTCTAAAGTGCCTGTGACTGCATTTTCGTATTGGAATTTAATTAGGGAGATTCTCATGGGTCATTTTTTTGACCCCGATGTCCAAAAGGTTGTAGAGATCGGGGAAACAATTCTTAAAGCAGCCTCTCGTCTCCATTCAGCTTGTCCATCCGTTACCATTGATATGGGTTCAAATGAAGAGTTCCCAAAAATTCCAGAAACCGGTCATCATTATCCCACAGATGATAAAGTTATCCCAAAGATTTATCCTTCCCTTACTGCTATTAAGGGTGATCCCAATGATGACCAGCTTTCCCCCCAAGATCAGGAAACTCTCGATGAGCAGGCTGCTCGTTATCATCGCAATGATGATCCCTGGGGATTCCCCCTTTTGAAGCCTCCACCATCTTATAATACTCCTCATCAGATGCCTGCCTTTAGCGCCCCTGCTCCCATTGCCCCCCTGATTGATCCCCTTCGACAGGCTAAGATGGCCTTAACCCAGGAAATTTCCTCTTTGAGAGATGTTTTACAACAAAAACGGGAACGCTTGGATCTCCTAAAGGAGCTTAAGGCCCTTGAGGTGGAGCTTACTTCTTTTAATGTCTCGAACGGTCCCAATAAACCCCCGCTTCGACAAAAACCAGGATCCATTAAGTTAGCCTTCCCTGTTACTCGCAGTCAAAATTTACCCACTCAAGGTGAAATTCAAGCTGAAGATAGTGAGGAAGGGGAAGAGGAAGAGGGAGAAGAATCTCCTGAACCTGATGAGGGACCAGATATTCATAATTCTTCTGGGGGCGGCCCTTTTGAACATAAATATCGCCGCCTCAATTTAAAACATATAAAAGATTTAAAATCTGCTGTCAATAATTATGGGCCCACAGCCCCTTATACATTGGCAATCTTGGAGGGATTAAGCGATCGCTGGCTGACCCCAAATGATTGGCTTACCCTGGCTCGGGCCACCCTTTCTGGGGGAGATTTTGTTTTATGGCGCACTGAATTTGCAGAAAATTGTAGAGAAACTGCCCAAAGAAATGCTGAAAACAGAACTTCCCGATCATGGACCCGAGATAAATTACTTGGCCGTCCCCCCTATGAATCCAATGAGTCTCAGGCTGCTTTTCCCCCTGGTTTGTTGGCTCAAATACAACATGCTGGCCTTAAGGCCTGGCGCCGTCTTCCGCCTAAGGGTTCGCCCACAACTTCCTTGGCAAAAATTCGCCAGGGACCAGAAGAGCCTTATTGTGAGTTTATTAGCCGCCTCACGGACGCCGCCGAGCGTGTAGTGGGTGATAGTGAAACTGATAATGCCTTTGTTAAACATTTAGCTTATGAAAATGCCAATCCGGCCTGCCAAGCTGCCCTTCGGGCTCATCGTGGTGGTAGCCTGGCTGATTACATTAAGTTGTGCTCCGGAATTGGTCCCTCCCATTCTGTTGGTCTTGCGATTGGAGCTGCTCTAAAAGATTTTATTAAAGATACATCCGTCCTAGATAAACAACAAAAAACTTGCTATAATTGCAAACAACCTGGACATTTTGCCCGGAATTGTTCATTACATAGACAAGGACAGTCATTAAAGGCTAACCCACAACAACCCCAATATCAATCCCGGGCTCCTCCCACCACCGTTTGCCCTCGTTGTAAAAGAGGCAAACATTGGTCTTCAGAATGTTTTTCAAAAACGGATATAAATGGTCAATTGCTCCCCAAAAAACAGGGAAACTTTTCACGGGGCCAGCCCCTGGCCCCTTCCTTGGAACCAAACCAAGGGGCAATTCGGTTTGTTCCTCAAAAATCTGGACAAGTTCCCTGCACCCAGATGTTGGCTCCCTCTGTCGAGCCACACCCGGAAGCGCAGGATTGGACCTCTGTGCCTCCACCGACTCAATATTAGTCCCAGAACAAGGAGTACAACCAATTCCCACAGAAGTTTATGGCCCCCTGCCCCCAAATACTTTTGGTTTAATTTTAGGAAGAGGTAGTTCCGCTTTGGCTGGCCTCCAAATTATACCTGGTGTTATTGATAATGATTATTCAGGTCAAATTACCCTTTTGGCATCTGCTTTACAAGGCCCTATATCAATCCCTAAAGGTCAAAGGATAGCACAGTTAGTATTGTTGCCCCTAAATTCTTTAAATAAGAGCCATACTAATTGTCCTAGAGCAGATGCTGCTTTTGGCTCCTCAGATGTTTATTGGGTCCAACAAATTACTCCTGAAAGGCCACTCCTAACCCTGTGGTTAGATGGAAAGAAATTTGAGGGTTTAGTCGATACAGGAGCCGATGCAACAGTTATTTCGGAAAAATATTGGCCCTCCTCTTGGCCTTGTACAGTGTCTATAACTCATTTACAAGGCATAGGACATTCTACCAATCCTAAACGGAGTTCTAAAGTTCTTACATGGATAGATACTGAAGGTAATACTGGACAGGTACAACCTTATATTTTGCCACATATCCCGTTGAATCTTTGGGGACGTGACATCCTGTCACAATTAAAGTTAATCATGGCCAGCCCCAATGAGGTGGTGACCCAACAAATGCTAAACCAAGGGTTTCTACCAGGCTTAGGCTTAGGAAAAAATAATCAGGGTATTACACGACCTATTTCCCTGGCATCTAACATAAATCGCCAGGGCCTAGGCAGTTCGCCTTTTTCTTAGCGGCCATTGACCTTCCTGTGCCCCATGCGGACAAAATACGATGGAAAACTAATGATCCCGTTTGGGTGGACCAATGGCCTCTAACAGAAGAAAAACTTACAGCTGCCACAAAGCTAGTGCAGGAACAATTGGCCGCTGGACATTTAGAAGCCACTACTTCGCCATGGAATACCCCTATCCTTGTGATAAAAAAGAGATCTGGCTCATGGCGACTTCTCCAAGATCTTAGGGAAATTAATAAAACAATGTTTACTATGGGAGCTTTACAGCCTGGCTTGCCTTCTCCTATTGCCATTCCAGCTGGCTATTTTAAAATCATTATTGATCTTAAAGATTGTTTTTTTACTATCCCTCTCCATCCTCAGGATAGAGAGCGTTTTGCATTTAGTCTCCCAGTAATTAATTTTAAAGGCCCAATGCCACGTTTTCAATGGAAGGTCCTCCCGCAGGGTATGGCCAATAGCCCCACCTTATGTCAAAAATTTGTTGCACAAGCTGTAGACCCTCTTAGGGCTCGTTGGCCCGGTATCTATATCATTCATTATATGGATGATATTCTTTTGGCTGGAAAATCAACTGATGAACTCCTTAAGTGTTATCAAGATTTAAAAGATAATCTTGCTTCCTCTGGCCTTCAAATTGCTTCAAATAAGGTACAATTAAAAGATCCATACTATTATCTTGGTTTCGAATTAAACAAAAAAAATAATTACCACTCAAAAGATACACATACAAGTATCACATTTGCAAACCCTCAATGATTTTCAAAAATTTTGGGGAGATATTAATTGGCTACGACCGTATCTTAAACTTACTACGGGAGAGTTAAAACCCTTATTCGAAATTTTACAAGGGCCATCAGATCCCTTGTCACCCCGTAGGCTGACTAAGGAGGCTAAAAATTCTCTTCAATTAGTAGAAAAGGCCATTAGATGTCAACAGATTACCTTTTTAGATTATGGTCGTCCCTTTAGTTTGATTATTTGTGCCACTGCACATACACCCACTGGAGTCCTATGGCAAGATCATCCCCTCTTGTGGATACATTTGTCCGTATCTCCTAATAAAGTGCTTAAGACCTACCCTTCCTTAGTAGCACAGGTTCTTACTTTGGGCAGAGAAAAAAGCCGTCAATTTTTTGGCAGAGATCCTGATCATTTGATTCTCCCCTATACCAAAGAAGAGCTTAGTTGGTTATTACAAACTGATGATAAATGGCTTGTTTCCTTATCCTCCTTTCAGGGTAATATTGATAATCATTATCCACCTGATAAGCTCCTTCAGTTTGCTAGAAAACATCTGTTTATATTTCCCAAAATCACTTCTGCTGTTCCTCTGGGAGATGCTGCCCTAGTATTCACTGATGGATCATCATCCGGTGTTGCTGTATTTGTTATAAATAATCGGCCCTATAGGGTACAGTCCCCCTTTTTATCAGCACAACTTGTTGAGCTTTTTGCCATTCTTCAGGTTTTTGAGATGTTACAGAATATCCCCTTTAATTTATATACGGACAGCTCATATATAGCTTTGTCCGTCCCCCTTTTAGAAACTGTTCCATATATTAAACCCTCTTCCAATGCTGTTCCCCTTTTTCAACAACTTCAAAGTCTTATACTTCAAAGACAAGCGCCTTTTTTTATTGATCATCTTAGGGCTCATACAGATCTTCCTGGACCCCTCTCTCAGGGCAATGATTTAGCTGATAAAAATGCCCGCCTGATGTGCACCGTAACCTCTGATTCTGTTTCTCAAGCTACTCAATTTCATCAGCTACATCATGTTAATGCACATACTCTTCGCTTAATGTTTAAGCTTACTCGAGAACAATCAAGACAAATTGTAAAAAATTGTCCAGGGTGCGTTACATTTTTACCTCTTCCACATCTTGGGGTAAACCCAAGAGGTCTATTACCTAATGAAATCTGGCAGATGGATGTTACCCATCTTGCTAAATTTGGAAAATTAAAATTTATTCATGTGTCCATTGATACCTTTAGCGGCTTTATATATGCCTCCCTTCAGGGAGGAGAAGCCACAAAAAACATTATTTCACATGTGCTCCAATGTTTTACAGTTTTAGGCAAGCCTCAAATAATTAAAACAGATAATGGGCCTGGGTATACCTCCCAGGCTTTCCAAGATTTTTGCACCCGGCTTCAAATAAAACATCTTACGGGAATTCCATATAACCCCCAGGGTCAAGGCATAGTAGAAAGAGCCCATCAAACCCTTAAAAATACCATTTCCAAGCTTAAAAATAATGATTTAACTGCTACAAAAAATTCCCCAAAAAATATTCTTAGTCATGCCCTGTTTGTAATTAATTTTTTACAATTAGATAATAATGGTAGATCTGCCGCCGATCGCCTTTGGCATCAAGAAACTAAAAATCAATATGCACAAGTTATGTGGAAAGACCCTTTGACCTTTAAATGGCATGGACCCGATCCACTCCTCATCTGGGGGAGGGGATCCGCATGTGTATATAATACCAAAGAAGGTGGAGCACGCTGGTTGCCTGAGCGCCTTATTAAACCTATAAGTTCTATAAAGTAATAAATTTTATCCAGGGCCCTTTTCCCTGAGATTGTATTTCTTTTTCTTTTTCAGAAAAAGATGGAGACCCTCCTAATATTGAAAGAGCGGCAGAGACGACATGAGCTATCTGTTGTGACCCTGATCCTGTCATCTTTGCTGGTTGTTGGACAGGCTGAAAGCACTCCCCACTTACCTCAAAATTTAACCTCATACATTACCATCGCCTCGCCATTACAGAAGCAGAACCAAAGGATGATTCTGGCTGCCCCTCCGCTGGAGCGGCATGAAACAGAGACATGCCTACCCCCCTCTTTGATGGAGGGTATGGGTACCGAGTTGAGTGTGGCAGCAAAGCATGCACAAGGGAAAACGTGTATATATGTATATACAAGGTAATCTCTGTTATTCCCTGTGAGTATACCTGAATTATGATAGAGGTTGGTATCTAAACATTGTTTTTGGCTTTTAGTAGCTAAGATTATCTTTGGCTCTGCCTCTCCTCCCCAAAAGATACCAAGAGCCGATGAGTGTGGACACACATACCTTGTCCACGGGAGGATTCAGGTCACTACTCCCTCACTCGGTTAATGCCCACCTCCTTAAAAGAAATAAAAAGGGAGGAAATGTTGGGAGCCAAGAAGTTTTCGCCATTAGAAGATGGCCGACACCCTGCTTCTCTTCCTGATTTATGAGATAGAAGTTCGCGCCTAAAATGAAAGCCCGCGCACGCAGCACCAATGATGATTAGCCAAGTACTTCCCTCATTCTGAATCCCGCCTCCCTTTCTCTGCAGTGTATAAATACAGCTACCGCAGCAATAAAAGTTTGAGGCTTGATCAGGATTCTGTCTTGCCTCCATTCTTTCGCGTCTCCTGCCCTTCCCCCTTTTTTCAACCCCCACAGGTTCCTCCTCGGACTCACAAGGATTTGTCCTGCTGGTCGGGACTCCCGGGGACGCCCGGGGCCGTACACATATGGGGACATACGTGTATGTATAACTGATTCACTTTGTTATAAAGCAGAAACTAACACACCATAGTAAAGCAATTATACTCCAATAAAGATGCAAAAAAAAAAAAGCGCATGACATGGTTTTCGCCTCTGCTTTAAATTGTTCTTTCTAGGAAGGGGCTCCCACTCTAACTCAAAAAGTGACACCTTGATGACTGTGCTCCTCATAAAACACTCGCCGGCTCCTGTTAGCACTGGTCAAACCAGAAAGGTCCCGCCTCACGAGAGAACCTGTTTCTTTTCCACTCATTTTCAGGCTCCCGGTGGGAATTGGATGTCTGCGGTTATTGTGAATTAAGGGCCTCATCCTCACAGCAACAAGTCCAGCTTGTATTAACAGACATCAACATTTTCTAAAAGGCAGGCCTTTCTTTGTCGAGGAATCAGGATCCTCTCCCCTGGTCTGGCACCCGTTACTGACCGCCTGCAGATGCAGTGATAGCTCATTTTCCCCCCCTCAATGGAGGCTGACTGGCCTGACGCTTCCATTCATTACATGTGGAGTGAGAGAAATGCGCACTTCATTTTCTTTGTGTCCACTACCTTATTTTCCCTCTTTTGGTTTGAAGAGAACCAATAAACCTTCTATCTTCAGATTTTCAGAGGACCGCTTTCCATCTAGCTGCTGCTCGAATGCTTTTAAATGGAAAGAAGAATTGAGAACAGGATGCTGCTTGGGTGATTTGCAAGCTCTCTGAAATGACTGTTTTTTTTTCCTGCTTTGCAGGCTCAGTGATTGACAGTACCTTCCCCCGATAGTCAACCGGTTGGCATTGGCCAGGATAGCGCCGTTCAAAATTACTTGAGTCATTTTTTTTTTCTGGTCAGTTACTATGGAATGAAAACTATAATTAATTTTTCATGGGCTAATGGTCTTGCACAGTGATGGTGTACCTGCAGCATTTATGGACTTTGCAAATAGCATTTACTCTCTCTCTCTCTTCTTTTTTTTTTTTGGCTTCCCTGGTCTCTCTGGAATTTTAGGTTTTCATGCTTTTAGCCCTTTCTCATATCTGGTTTATTTTGATAAGAGCAGATTGACTATAGCCAACCTGGAATTCGAGAAAACTCTTTGTAGATGAGGTCCAGGGGCTGTAGTAAGTGACTGGTGCATTGGACTGGAGCCCAAGGTTGGAGAACAATTCCTGCTGCCCCTGCACTGTGTTTACAGTAGGAAGCCACTGGCCTAAGGCCACTTCCGCCCACTGTCCCTTCCTGTAGATCAAGGGTTCTCGACCTCGGCACTACTGACATTTTGGCCTGAATATTTGTTGTGTGTGTGTTGGGGGGCGGTGAGGGGTGTGCGGTCCTCTTCATTGAAGATGTTTAGCAGCATCCCTGGATTTCTTCTGTTGCTTCCCCAGGGGTGACAACCAAAAATACCTTCAGACATTGCCAGATGTCCCCTGCAGGGGAGGGAATTGTCCCCAGCTGAGAGCCATGACTGTAGGTCCTCTACCTTGTGCTCTTGAAGTGGAAGTTCCCAGAGAGAGTTGGGATGAATGGGGCAGGGAGAGGAGAAGGAGAGCGGGAAGGAAATCTGAAAGAAGATGGACTCCAGGGCACTGCAGCCTCAGCTGAGAACCAGACTAATGACTTCACAGGTTGCCAACCTTGGCTGCATGTTGGTTGGGTAAAAAATACCCACTGTCTGAGCCCAGCCCCATAATCCTGAATGAGTTGGTTTGAGGATATGCCCGGGCATCAGTATTTTCTTCTTCAGTTCCTTAGGTGACTAGCATGAAGCCAGGGTTGAGGACGACAGGTGACGAGCACAGACTTGCCCACTGCGAGGTGGGCTCAGTCCTGCACAGCTGTCTCGGCTTTACAGTTTTCAGCCCCCAGAGCGTGGCAGCTCTGTAAGCTGTCTGTTGAGACGTCCACTTTGCTTTCCCTGATACACGTGCCACCACCAAGGGGAGAGACCGAGCACCACGAACAGCTCATATGCCTTCGCACAATCATAAATGTACATGCCCACATCACAGATCTTCAGAATAAAAATACACACGACTAATTAAAAGCAAAGCTTATACCATGGTATTGTGAGGCTCACAACGTATGTAAATGTTATATGTATTACGGCTACAGCATATAGGATGGGGAGATGGGGGCAGGGGTCAATCAACCTCTAAGTTTGCAAGATTCTTTATATTTTATGTGAAGTGCTACCACACTGACAATAAGTAGGCTGTGAAAAGATAAAAATGCTCAATCTAAGCCCTATAACATCCACTTGAAAAATGCAAAGTGAAATAGTTTTTAAAAACCCCAATAGCTATATTAAAATGGATTTCTAAAAAATATTCATTTAGGGCTTCCCTGGTGGCGCAGTGGTTGAGAGTCCACCTGCCGATGCAGGGGACATGGGTTCATGCCCCGGTCCGGGAAGATCCCACATGCCGTGGAGCGGCTGGGCCCGTGAGCCATGGCCGCTGAGCCTGTGCGTCCGGAGACTGTGCTCCGCAACGAGAGAGGCCACAGCAGTGAGAAGCCCACGTACCGCAAAAAAACCCAAAACCAAACCAAACCAAAACAAAAATATTCATTTAACACAGAAATACACACTCCCATTCCTCACATGATTTTACTTTTGGAGGATGGAATCTACCAACCTATGTGAAAGGCCCTCTTTCATGAAGGTAAGTCCTTTCTTTGTTTTCCTAGTATACAGTGTTTTCAAAATTAATTGTAATTTTGGCAAATGACTACCCATTATACATTGTTCTTCTACAAGTATACTCCTTTTTCTAGCTAAGTCAGGAAGTCTTCACAGAATGGTTTGCTCTGGTTTGTGGATTTTGTGGATCTGGTTTTAGCAAGAAGGATTCAGCTTTCAGATCCAGGACTTAATAGAAAGTAACCCAGGTATATTCTCATTTTTCTGAAGATCCCCTTAAAAGTTCTAGAATTCTGAGATTTCCTGGATGAATATGAGTCCTGCCAGAGAGAAATCTAGTCACTCTCAATATTCCTAATATAGTAAAAGAAAAAGGAGTCAGGTCCATTGAGGAACAAATTCTGTCTCTCACACACACAACGATTTGATGCTATTACATGATCATGTCTTTGGAACTGGTCACCATGTCTGTGAGCATCGCCCCAGGTGGTGTGAGCTCTCTCGGCCTCTGCAACAAGGTGGAAACCATGTTCCACTAGCTCCACTTCCTTCTGTGGACTCCTAGAGACTGTGGCCTCTCCACATCCTGAATTTGTGCAATTGACTTCTTTAGACTTAGTCAAGTCTCTACATTTTTCTTATTAATGCCATCCTGAAATCTTGCCAAGAGCAGTAAAAAAAAAAAAAAAAAAAAAAAAGCTCTTGCCATCTAATAAGTGTGCAGGAAATGATTGCTGAATGAATATTTGAATTGGATTAAAAAAAATCCAAACCACTTAAAAAATCCTTTAGAATGGCTTCGGATCCAGACAAGCATAACTGATTTCAATAAATGTTTGAATGTTACACTGCCAAGTACAGTTGACTCTCCGTACCCGTGGGTTCTGCATCCTCAGATTCAACCAACTTTGGAGTGAAAATACTCAGGGGGAAAAATTCCAGAAAGGTCCAAACAGCAAAACTTGAATTTGCCACACACCAGCAACAATTGACATAGCATTTACGTTGTATTAAGTACTGTAAGTAATCTAGAGATGATTTAAATTATATGAGAGGATGTGCACTGGTCCCCTGCAAATACCACACTCTTTTATATAAGGAACTGGAGCATTTTCATCTCTTGCTATCTGAGTTGGGGGGTAGGGGGTGGTGAGGTGTCCTGGAACAAATATCCCCACAGATACCCAGGAATGACTGTATCAGAACAGGCAGAGTCTTCATGGCCCTGAAGGATATTATAATCCAACAGGGCTGTGGACATGTGGGAAAAGATTAACACAAAAATAACCCTTATAGTTAAGTATCAAATGAAAGGAACCATTAAGAGTGAGAAATCACAGCAGTGGTAGGTGAAGTCACCTGAGAGTAGATAGCTCTTGAAGAACAGGTAGAATTTTCTTTTTAATACATCTTAATTGGAGTATAATTGCTTCACAATACTGTGTTAGTTTCTGTTGTACAATAAAGTGAATATATATATATATCCCCATATCCCCTCCCTCTTGAGCCTCCCTCCCACCCTCCCTATCCCACCCCTCTAGGTGGACACAAAGCACCGAGCTGATCTCCCTGTGCTATGCGTTTGCTTCCCACTAGCTATCTATTTTTACATGTGGTAGTGTATATATGTCCATGCCTCTTTCTCCCTTCATCCCAGCTTACCCTTCCCCCTCCCTGTGTCCTCAAGTCCATTCTTTACGTCTACGTCTTTATTCCTGCCCTGCCACCAGGTCCATCAGTACCTTTTTTTTTTTTTAGATTCCATATATATGCGTTAGCATACAGTATTTGTTTTTCTCTTTCTGACTTATTTCACTCTGTATGACAGACTCTAGGTCTATCTGCCTCACTACAAATAATTCAATTTCGTTTCTTTTTATGGCTGAATAATATACCATTGTATATATGTGCCCCATCACTAATTATTAGAGAAATGCAAATCAAAACTATGAGGAGGTATATCACCTCACACCGGTCAGAATGGCCATTATCAAAAAATCAAGAACGGTTAGAATTTTAACAGAAGGAATTGAATGAAGTGGATAAAACAGTGTAATCAAAGACATAGAGATGAGAACTCATGGGCGAGTGATCCAGGCTCGGTAATCAATGGAACTGGGTGAGCACATGAAAGTAACTTTGGAGATTCATAGGAGGTAAGACCAGAGAAGTGGATGGAGGCCAGGTTCTGGAAGATTCTGAATACTGAGTTTGACCTATTTTTATACACTTTGCTCCACAATAAGAAGGTACTGACCGTTTTTAAGCTGGAAGATGCCTTGTTTGGGGCTGGGCCTTAGAAAGACGAATCTGGCGCCAGCTTGTGTTGGAGGGGATAGTTTGAGTTCAGAGGGGCTGAAAACGGAACTGAGGTTGTTATATCTGAGCTGGCTCCTCTTTGATCTCCATGAAAGGGTTTCTGGCTGGAGTGGGGCAATCACTTTACTTCCTCACCTGTTTTCTCTAGGAGAGGACTTCCAGCTTGAATGATGAAAAACAACTTGAAAAGTCAACATGTCAGATGCAAAAAGCCCTTCCTACATTGAGAGCTTTTGAGAGCAGGTGATAAACACTCAGAAAAGAGAGCCAAATGGTCTGGTTCAGTGAAGGGATCCTTGAATTGTTAACTCCTAAAGGAACACAGTGCCTGTATATACAGTTGCTTCCTTGCTGTTCACCAGGAGGATGGGATGCCAGTTATTTTCTCAAGTCTCCTTTCTTTCCTTTTTTACTCACAAAGATGTATTGGAACTTACCATATGCCAAGCACTGTAACAGGATTTGGAATATTCTATTTAGTTAGTTTTTTTTAAACATCCATTACCTAAGATTATTATTATTATATACCCTATAATACATCTGATCATTATTATTATTGTCACTTCACTTGTGAGAAAACTAAGTAATTTTCTCAATGTCACACTGTCAGAACAAAGCTGAGATCTGGTTTCCAATAACCTGCCTGAGCATATTAAATATACAAAATACCATTTAATATCTTCCAATTATCAAGAGGTACTATGTCCTAGCACTTTAGATAAATTACATTAATTCCCACAACATCCTTGTTATTAGGTATTATGCCAAACTGAGGTGCCAAGAGGTGAAATGACTTGCCTAAGTTCTCTTAACTAGTAATTGAGAGAGCTGAGCTGAACAGTCAGTAAGTGGGGGGGAGTAGACACCAGAATCTGGGTCTATCTGATCCAGAGCTCATGTGTTAAGTGTGTTTGAAGGGAATTCTGATTATCCACAACTCCGCAACGCTTCCTCTGAGGGCATTTGAGCACCTACTAATGCGCTAGACACTTCACACTCTACCACGTTTAATCCTGAACCCTGTGAGGCAGGGGCTCTCCTTTAACAGAGTGGGAATGCAAGTCTCAAAGTGGAGAAGTTATTCACCAGGATAGTTTGCTAGTGAGTGACTGATGAGAAAATTAAGATCCAAGTGCATCGGATGCTAAATACTGCTTTGTACGAAAATCGTTTTTTCGTGGGAAGACCTGTGTTTCCCCAGAATTACCCTCAGATTTTCATTCCATTCCCATGGGCTGGAATAAGGGAGGGGGCTGCCCAGATGCCTTTCTCCTCAGACACCCTCAGGCAGCCTACAGAATAGCCTCCTTCTAGAACTGTGTCATGGATTTCCCATGTTTAATGTACCAAACACTGTGGGTAAATATGAAACCAATGAAATGATAGCAACTAAGTTGTGGAAGTTGTTTATTCCATAATGTTAAGTGAGAAAAGCAGGATTCAAAAAGGTCTGCATAAAAATAGAAAAGCACATGCACAGAATCCGGAGGAAATACACAAAAATGGAGAGAGTGTAGGGATGGTGGCATTGTGGGTGATTTTTTTTTTTTTTGCCATTTTCAAAATCGTCATCAGTATCATGTTTTTTGGGGAAGGAGGGAATTTGTTATTGAAGTGTCACATGCTAAAACTGTATAAACCATAAGTGTACAGTGAATTTTCACAAACCAAGCACGCTTGTGCAACGAACAGCAAAATGGAGAAATGGATCAGTGTCAGGTCCCAAGAAGTCCCACTCATGCTGCGTTTCTCTTCCTATCTCACTCTGAGTTTTAATGTAAAATTAGGAACACCCATTCTCTGAGCAAATAATGGGCTGTGCATAAGATTGCACCAAGGAGACCTTGGAAACCACAGAAACCCGAGGAAGAGGTGGGTTGGTCACCTGAGCCAGTAAGTGATGAGCATCCTTGAGGCTCCCCATTCATCCTCATCTTTACTCCAGAAATAGCTGTGGTAAGGATGGGCCATTCAGTTCAGGAATAGGAACTTAGTTACCCACCTAACCAGAAACAGGAAGAGATGGGTTGGCACCCGCCGGGAGATGCTAAGGGATGTTGAAGAGCATCTAGAAATACTGTACCCACTGAAGACCTAAGGACCCCTGGAGTCTGAACCCCACAGCTGGCAGAGAACAAACTCTGATGAACCTTCAACACAGAGAGAAAAGGCTTAAGAACATGGTTCAGAGGAGTTGAATCGACCAGAGAGAAACAGTTAAGGACAAGGGCAGAGCTATCAACGGCCTGGAGCCCAGGGCGGTTAGATGCCTCCAGCTGGGGTGATTGAGCAATACCCAAAAGATTAAGGAAGAAGGGCTTGACATCCAGATGAGTTCTTGGATTAAATAGGAAAGTGCCATGAGAGATATATTGGAACTTTTTTCCTTCCATGAGCTGCACCCTAATCAATAAAGAGCTATTATGGACTGAATTGTGTCCCCCTTAACATTCATATGCTGAAACCCTTACCCCCCCAATGTGACTGAATTTGGAATAAGGTCTTTAAAGAGGTAATTAAGGTTAAATGAGGTCATATGGGTGGGACCCTAATCCAGTAGGACTGGTGTCCTTATTAGAAGAGGAAGAGACAACAGAGATGCACAGGCACAGGAGAAAGGCCACGTGAAGATGCAGTGAGAAGGTGGCTATCAACGAGCCAAGAAGTGAGGTCTCAGGAGAAACCAACCCTGCCGACACTTTGATGGTGGACTTCCAGCCTCCAGAATTCTGAGAAATAAATTTCTGTTGTTTAAGCCACCAGTCTGTGGATTTTGTCATAGTGGTCCGAGCACACTAATACAGGAGCCCTATATAGTTTTGCTGATGTTTCTAAGAGAGTATGTTATTTGATATTTGTTCCCTTTGCTTTCATCAGGTATAGATGATGAATCCAATGCAGAGTTATTGCAACAATTTTCAAACTGGTTCACTCAGGCAGATGCCTGTTCAGACTTTGGATATAATTTTTAAAAATTGAATAATTGAGTCATTGATCTAGAGCAAAACCCATAAATGCTTCAAAGCTCATATTTTTTCAAATATCAAAATAATTTTTATAACAACCAATGCATTCCTATCTCAGTTCTTAAAACTACCATGGCTTTTTGGAATACTGGAACACCAAAAACACATTTATTGGCTGTCTGGTTTGGGATAAGGCACTCTGAATTTTTATGAAACCCACTTTCCTGAGCTATAAAATAATACATATATTGCAGCGTTGTGATCAAGATGAACAACAATGGATGTAAAATGTTGGGCAAGGAGCTTGTGGAAGATGTTAGGTACATGGCTACTGCTGTCGTCTTGAGATGGGAGGAGAAGGAGGGTTTTCAGGACCCTGGAACGTGTGCGAGCCATCGGGGCTGGACAGTCGCAGGCCTGGGTGGCCTTCCCTGGGGGCTTTGTCATGGAGCCGTGGAAGCAGAATTAAGGTTTGCCGGACCCTCCTCTGGCAATCCCGGGCTTGTCTTGCCCATGTCGCTGTGGTCGGGGCTATGACTTGGGCTGTAATCTGGTTTGTCAGGGAACCAGAGGCCAGGAAGCCAGGTGTTCATCAGACTAAAAGGGAGAAGCAAGGTTGACACGGAGAAGAGAGCTCACACTACTGTGCACTGAGGCCGCACTGCGTTAGTGTAGTATCATTGCAGATGGGTTGGGCCCTGCTCGGACTCCATCCTCAAGAAATGAAGCCAGGATGGTTGGGACAGGGCCCTTACGAGGTGGGCCCAGGGGAGGGTGAGTCAGAATGCCTTGCTCGCGGACTGGCATGGGTTTATGATGGCCCACAGCAGGGACAGGGTTGCTGGAGAAAAATAGTCCTGCCACGTTGGCCAACAAAGCAAGGCTACCCATTGTGGCCAGATGGCACAGGCAAGACTCTAAAGTACATGACTATAAATAAAAGAGATAAACAACAAGGACCTGCTGTAAAGTACAGCGAACTACGGATATATACAGTACCCTGTAATAAACCATAATGGGAAAGAGTATGAAAAAGAACATGTGTGTATATGTATAACTGAATCACTCTGCTGTACACCAGAAACTAACACAGCATTGTGAATCAACTATAATTCAATTTTTAAAAAGTTGTATTGTCTGGTTTTGAATTTCCTTCTTCTTTATTTTGGTGCCCAAGCCTAAATGTCCTCCTTGGTGACCCCAGACTCCTTTGATGATTGTCCTGTCACTTACTGGAGCCTCCACTGGGTCCTTCTACCAACCCCTGCCAGTGGCACTGTCTTTTTCTTTCATTAAAACAACCCAAGGAGTGCCTCACTTCCTGGGTGTAAAGCGCCCCCTCTTGTCAATGGTCCCCAATCCCAATGACACAAGGAAGTGCCTGGAGAACTCATTTAAGACATCACCACCTGAGCTCCACCCCAAGAGGACCCATTTCTATAGGTCTGCCAGGTGATCAGCAACCTTCCTAGAAAACAGAATCTTCTTGTGCCGATTAAAAAGCTCCAAGGAGGGGCTTCCGTGGTAGTGCAGTGGTTGGGTCCGCCTGCCGATGCAGGGGACATGGGTTCGTGCCCCGGTCCGGGAAGATCCCACGTGCCGCAGAGCGGCTGGGCCCATGAACCATGGCCACTGAGCCTGCGCGTCTGGAGCCTGTGCTCCGCAACAGGAGAGGCCACAGCAGTGAGAGGCCCGTGTATTGCAAAAAAAAAAAAAAAAAAAAAAGAATAGGGACGGAACCTGCACCAGTGGGAGGGAGCCGTGAAGGAGGAAAGTTTCCACACACTAGAAGCCCCTTCGCGGGCGGAGACTGCGGGTGGCGGAGGGGGAAGCTGCGGAGCCGTGGAGGAGTGCACAGCCACAGGGGTGGGGAGGGCAAAGCGGGGAGATTCCCGCACAGAGGATCGGTGCCGACCGGCACTCACCAGCCCAAGAGGCTTGTCTGCTCACCTAACGGGGCAGGCGGGGCTGGGAGCTGAGGCTCGGGCTTCGTAGGAGCGCAGGGAGAGGACTGGGATTGGCAGCGTGAACAAAGCCTGCAGTTAGTGTACCACGGCTAGCCGGGAGGGAGTCCGGGGAAAAGTCTGGAGCTGCCGAAGAGGCAAGAGACTTTTTCTTCCCTCTTTGTTTCCTGGTGCACGAGGAAAGGGAATTCAGAGTGGTGCTTAAAGGAGCTCCAGAGACGGGTGCGAGCCGCGGCTACCAGCACGGACCACAGAGACGGGCAGGAGACGCTAAGGCTGCTGCTGCCGCCACCAAGAAGCCTGTGTGCGAGCACAGGTCACTTTCCACACCTCCCTTCTGGGGAGCCTGTGCGGCCCGCCACTGCCAGGGTCCCGGGATCCAGGGACAACTCCCCCGGGAGAACGCACGGCGAGCCTCAGGCTGGTGCAACGTCATGCTGGCCTCTGCTGCCACAGGCTAGCCCCACACTCTGTGCCCCTCCCTCCCCCGGCCTGAGTGAGCCAGATTCCCCGAATCAGCGGCTTCTTTAACCCCATCCTGTCTGAACGAAGCACAGACGCTCTCCGGCGACCTACACGCAAAGGCGGGGCCAAATCCAAAGCTGAGCCCAGGAGCTGTGAGAACAAAGAGAAAGGGAAATCTCTCCCAGCAGCCTCAGGGGCAGCGGATTAAATCTCCACAGTCAACTTGATGTACCCTGCATCTGTGGAATACCTGAATAGACAATGAATCATCCCAAATTGAGGAGGTGGACTTTGGGAGCAATGATATATATTTTTCCCCCTCTTTCTCTTTTTGTGAGTGTGTATGTGTATGCTTCTGTGTGTGATTTTGTCTGTATAGCTTTACTTTTACCATATGTCCTAGGGTTCTGTCTGTCCTTTTTTTTTTTTATAGTATAGTTTCTAGCACTTGTTATCACTGGTGGATTTGTTTTTTGGTTTGGTGGCCCTCTTCTTTCTTTCTTTTTTTATTACTTAAATTATTTTTAATAATTATTTTTTATTTTAATAACTTTATATTATTTTATTTTTTCTTTCTTTTTTCTCTCTTTTATTCTGAGCCATGTGGATGACAGGTTCTTGGTGCTCTAGCCAGGTGTCAGGGCTGTGCCTCTGAGGTGGGAGAGCCAAGTTCAGGACATTGGTCCACCAGAGACCTCCCAGCTCCACATAATATCAAACGGCGAAACTCTCCCAGAGATCTCCATCTCAACACTAAGACCCAGCTCCACTCAACGACCAGCAAGCTACAGTGCTGGACACCCTATGCCAAACAACTAGTAAGACAGGAACACAACCCCACCCACTAGCAGAGAGGCTGCCTAAAATCATAATAAGGCCACAGACACCCCAAAACAAACCACCAGACGTGGACCTGCCCACAAGAAAGACAAGATTCAGCCTCATCCACCAGAACACAGGCACTAGTTCCCCTCCACCAGGAAGCTTACATAACCCACTGAACTAACCTTAGCCACTGGGGACAGACACCAAAACAATGGAAACTACGAACTGGCCGCCAGCGAAAAGGAGACCCCAAACAAAGTTCGTTAAGCAAAATGAGAAGACAGAGAACACACAGCAGATGAAGGAGTAAGGTAAAAACCCACCAGACCTAGCAAATGAAGAGGAAATAGGCAGTCTGCTTGAAAAAACAATTCAGAATAATGATAGTAAAGATGATCCAAAATCTTGGAAATAGAATGGAAAAAATACAAGAAACGTTTAACAAGGACCTAGAACTAAAGAGCAAACAAACAGTGACGAACAACACCATAAATGAAACTGAAATTCTCTAGAAGGGATCAATAGCAGATAGGAACATACATATAGATAATTACCTTAAATGTAAATGGATTAAATGCTCCAACCAAAAGACATAGACTGGCTGAATGGATACAAAAACAAGACCCGTGTATATGCTGTCTGCAAAAGACCCACTTCAGACCTAGGGACACATACAGATGGAAAGTGAAGGGATGGAATAAGATATTCCATGCAAATGGAAATCAAAAGAAAGCTGGAGTAGCAATTCTCATATCAGACAAAATAGACTTTAAAACAAAGACTATTACAAGAGAAAAAGAAGGACACTACATAATGATCAAGGGAACTGTCCAAGAAGAAGATATAACAATTGTAAATATTTATGCACCCAGCATAGTAGCACCTCAATACAGAAGGCAAATACTAACAGCCATGAAAGGGGACACAATCATAGTAGGAGACTTTAACAACCCACTTTCACCAATGGACAGATCATGCAAAATGAAAATAAATAAGGAAACACAAGCTTTAAATGATACATTAAACAAGATAGACTTGATTGATATCTATAGATATTCCATCCAAAAACAATAGGATACAGTTTGTTCTCAAGTGCTCATGGAACATTCTCCAGGATAGATCATATCTTGGGTCACAAATCAAGCCTTGGTAAATTTAAGAAAATTGAAATCATATCAAGTATCTTTTCCAACAACACTACATATCAATTACAGGAAAAAAGACTACATATCAATTACAGGAAAAAAATCTGTAAAAAATACAAACACATGGAGGCTAAACAATACACTACTTAATAACCAAGAGATCATTGAAGAGATCAAAGAGGAAATCAAAAAATACCTAGAAAAAAATGACAATGAAATCACGATGACCCAAAACCTATGGGATGCAGCAAAAGCAGTTCTAAGAGGGAAGTTTATAGCAATACAATCCTACCTTAAGAAACAAGAAAAATCTCAAACACCCTAACCTTACACCTAAAGCAATTAGAGAAAGAAGAACAAAAAAAAACCCAAAGTTAGCAGAAGGAAAGAAATCATAAAGATCAGATCAGAAATAAAGGAAAAAGAAATGAAGGAAACGATAGCAAAGTTCAAAAAAACTAAAAGCTGGTTCTTTGAGAAGATAAACAAAATTGATAAACCATTAGCTAGACTCATCAAGAAAAAAAGGGAGAAGACTCAAATCAGTAGAATCAGAAATGAAAAAGAAGCAGTAAAAACTGACACTGCAGAAATACAAAGGATCATGAAAGATTACTACAGGGAAGTATATGCCAATAAAATGGACAACCTAGAAGAAATGGACACATGCTTAGAAATGCACAACTTTCCGAGACTTAACCAGGAAGAAATAGAAAATATGAACAGACCAATCACAAGCACTGAAATTGAAACTGTGATTAAAAATCTTCCAACAAACAAAAGCCCAGGACCAGATGGCTTCACAGGAGAATTCTATCAAACATTTAGAGAAAGGCTAACACCTATCCTTCTCAAACTCTTCCAACATATAGCAGAGGGAGGAACACTCCCAAACTTATTCTACAAGGCCACCATCACCCTGATGCCAAAACCAGACAAAGATGTCACAAAGAAAGAAAACTACAGGCCAATATCACTGATGAACACAGATGCAAAAATCCTCAACAAAATACTAGCAAACAGAATCCAACAACACATTAAAAGGATCATACTCTATGATCAAGTAGGGTTTATCCCAGGAATGTAGGGATTCTCCAATATACACAAATGAATCAATGTGATACACCATATTAACAAATTGAAGGAGAAAAACCATATCATCATCTCAATAGATGCAGAGAAAGCTTTCAACAAATCTCAACACCAATTTATGATAAAAACCCTCCAGAAAGTAGGCATAGAGGGAACTTACCTCAACATAATAAAGGCCATATGTGACAAACCCACAGCCAACATCATCCTCAACAGTGAAAAACTGAAACTATTTCCACTAAGATCAGGAACAAGACAAGGTTGCCCACTCTCACCACTATTATTCAATATAGTTTTGGAAGTTTTAGCCACAGCAATCAGAGAGGAAGAAGAAATAAAAGGAATCCAAATTGGAAAAGAAGAAATAAAGCTGTCACTGTTTGCAGATGACATGATACTATACATAGAGAATCCTAAAGATGCTACCAGAAAACTACTGGAGCTAATCAATGAATTTGGTAAAGTATCAGGATACAAAATTAATGCACAGAAATCTTTTGCATTCCTATACACTAATGATGAAAATTATGAAAGTGAAATTAAGAAATCACTCCCATTTACCATTGCAACAAAAAGAATAAAATATCTAGGAATAAACCTACCTAAGGAGACAAAAGACCTGTATGCAGAAAATTATAAGACACTGATGAAAGAAATGAAAGATGATACAAACAGATGGAGAGATATACCATGTTCTTGGATTGGAAGAATCAACATTGTGAAAATGACTCTACTACCGAAAGTAATCTACAGATTCAATGCAATCCCTATCAAACTACCACTGGCATTTTTCACAGAACTAGAACAAAAAATTTCACAATTTGTATGGAAACACAAAAGACCCCGAGTAGCCAAAGCAATCTTGAGAAAGAAAAACAGAGCTGGAGGAATCAGGCTCCCTGACTTGAGACTATACTACAAAGCTACAGTAATCAAGACAGTATGGTAATGGCACAAAAACAGAAACATAGATCAATGGAACTGGATAGAAAGCACAGAGATAAACCCATGCACATATGGTCACCTTACCTTTGATAAAGGAGGCAAGAATATACAATGGAGAAAAGACAGACTCTTCAATAAGTGGTGCTGGGAAAACTGGACAGCTACATGTAAAAGAATGAAATTAGAACACCACACACAAAAATAAACTCAAAATGGATTAAAGACCTCAGTGTAAGGCCAGACACTATCAAACTCTTAGAGGAAAACATAGGCAGAACACACTATGTCATAAGTCACAGAAAGATCCTTTTTGACCCACCTCCTAGAGAAATGGAAATAAAAACAAAAATATACATATGGGACCTAATGAAACTTCAAAGCTTTTGCACAGCAAAGGAAACCTTAAACAAGACCAAAAGACAACCCTCAGTATGGGAGAAAATATTTGCAAATTAAGCAACTGACAAAGGATTAATCTCCAAAATTTACAAGCAGCTCATGCAGCTCAATAACAAAAAAACAAACAACCCAATCCAAAAATGGGTGGAAGATCTAAACAGTCATTTCTTCAAACAATATATACAGATTGCCAGCAAACACTTGAAGGAATGCTCAACATCATTAATCATTAGAGAAATGCAAATCAAAACTGCAATGAGATAGCATCTCACACCAGTTAGAATGGCCATGATCAAAAAGTCTACAACCTATAAATGCTGGAGGGAACTCTCTTGCACTGTTGGTGGGAATGTAAATTGATACAGCCACTATGGAGAACAGTATGGATGTTCTTTAAAAAACTAAAAATAGAACTACCATATGACCCAGCAATCCCACTACTGGGCATATACCCTGAGGAAACCATAATTCAAAAAGAGTCATGTACCACAATGTTCATTGCAGCTCTATTTACAATAGCCAGGACATGGAAGCAACCTAAGTGTCCATCAACAGATGAATGGATAAAGAAGATGTGGCACATATATACAATGGAATATTACTCAGCCATAAAAAGAAACGAAATTGAGTTATTTGTAGTGAGGTGGATGGACATAGAATCTGTCATACAGAGTGACGTAAGTCAGAAAGAGAAAAACAAATACCATATGCTAACACATATATATGGAATCTAAAAAACAGAAAAAAATAATGGTCATGAAGAACCTATGGGCAAGATGGGAATAACGACACAGACCTACTAGAGAATGGACTTGAGGATACGGGGAGGGGGAAGGGCAAGCTGGGACAAAGTGAGAGAGTGGCATGGACATATATACACTACCAAATGCAAAATAGATAGCTAGTGGGAAGGAGCTGCATAGAAGAGGGAGATCAGCTCGGTGATTTGTGACCACCTAGAGGGGTGGAATAGGGAGGTTGGGAGTGGGGGACATGCAAGAGGGAAGAGATATGGGGATATATGTATATGTATAACTGATTCACTCTGTTATAAAGGAGAAACTAACACACCATTGTAAAGCAATTATACTCCAATAAAGATGTTTATAAAAAAAATAACTTGGAAGGGCTTCCCTGGTTGCACAGTGGTTAAAAATCCACCTTCCAATGCAGGGGACATGTGTTCAATCCCTTGTCCAGAAAGATCCCACATGCCGCAGAGCAACTAAGCCCATGCGCCACAACTACTGAGCCTGTGCTCTAGAGCCCACGAGCCACAACTACTGAGCCCGTGCACCTAGAGCCCGTGCTCTGCAACAAGAGAAGCCCGTGCACCACAACGTTGAGTATCCCCTGCTCACTGCAAATAGAGAAAGCCCACGCAGCAACAAAGACCCAACGCAGCCAAAAAAGAGAATAACTTGGGAAATTCTCATTCATAATAACAATAAATAATATAATAAAAAACAACTTAGTGTTTTCTATTTACTTTCCATAATGAGCAATAAATGGCAACAAAGAGGCGGGGAAGGATGATTTTGTTGGTCCCGGCAGCCTCCTGACAACCAGAATATCTCTCCATCTAGCCTAATGTCATGCCAGAAATGCTGTTACTAAATAGTATCTACTCTACTGACATTGCCTATTTACTCACTTAAACATGGTGTCTGATTCAGGGCAGCGGGTGACATGCCCTAAATCACCGACTCCTCTAGAACCGTTTCCTCATCTCCAGAAACCACAGAAATGCCCAGGGGATTCTAGCATGTGAACTTCTAATTCCATAGCTCCGACTACCCCTGGCACCTGGAAATAGCCCGAAACCCCATGTCTTGATTCTATTTTGGAATCCATGATCACCACAAAACGATACGAAACAGAATACGTATTTCTACACTTCACCTCCTTTCACAAAATGAGTAGTTGAAAAAAAGTTTCTGAAGCTTTATCTCTCTGACTGGGCAGGAGTGGAATTCATGTTCTGCAGGTGTCTTATTTATTTTTGCAGGAGGCCAGTGTGTTTTTTTCCATATCACATACCCAACACTCTCCTTTCCTTAACTGATTCTCCACACTTTCCACACACTGTCTTTTTATTAATTTTTTTAACCCAAAAGAATACTGTGTTCCCTGCTCTCCTCATATTCACATTGGAGGATGCTGTCGGACAGAGGTGGCTATTAATACATTCTGGATAACAAGCACACAGACTCCCTCAGGGAAATAGAAGCATGGAAGAAATAATATCATGCTGGAAAGGTTAGGGGAGGGACAGCTCAGCTCACCCATCACATAGACATTAAAAATAAAATGAGAATAGATATCCTATGATTCCTCAGCTAGGCAGAAGCAAAAGAAATTAAAAATATTATCCCTAAGCTCTAACAGCTTGACTCCAAAGAATGGCCTCTTTCCTTCCACATGATTGCAGCATCCATCCCAAAAGTCGCCCTCCTCTGTGTCCAGAACCAAGATCTGGAGGGTCCGAGTTCCTTCTGGGCATTTGTCTTTAAACTGTCAGGGGTCAGTGGTGAGGGTCAGTTCTCGGGGCTCATTTTGGGGACTGGTGCTGGGGAATTCTGGAATAAGTAGGCTTAATTTAACTTCCAGCTGAAATGTTGAGCACCAATTTGCACTTAAGATTTTATGATGTCAGTGGCAGAGTCTGGCCCTGTTTGACCTGCCTAGTTTCAAAGTCCAGCCCTGCTGCTTACTAGCACTTATAGGTTGCCTAACCTCTTGGCACTTCAGTTTGCTCATGTGTGGAATGGGGGTAAGGTAGAATCCACTCAATGGATTTATAGAGAGGCTTAGGGCATTAATGCACAGAAAGTCTTAGAACAGTGCTGGGCACAGAGATGTTATGACTATTTGTTGCTAATATTATGTTTACCATTTTAGAGACCCTGCGCCCCATTTTATGGAGAAGCAACACGATTCAGTGGAGAGAACTTTGGGGCAGAACACTGGGGATCTGCAGCCCAGCGTCCACCCTGCCCAGATATTCTGTGTGAGCGTCGGCACGTCCCCCAAACTTCTGGATCCCACACTAATCTGTAAAAAGGGAGGGATGATGCCTGGCTTCTGTGTGGATTTTGTTGGATTGCCATGAAGATAACAGTAGATACGACACGCCCATGGTTCGTAGAAGATCTAACACGTTATGATGTTTCTACACTCAATCTCTGATTCATCTTTCTTTCCTTCCTGCCAAGTGGCTCAAGTCCAATTCAGGCATCACATTGGACTGCAGAAGGTGGGACCCTGAGATGTTAACTCATCGGACTGCACCTCCATCCAGCTCACCGGGCCCAGCACTTTCTGGATTATTAGAAGTCTTGTGAGTTTATTACAGAATCCCATTTTAAATGTATGTGGTTTGACTTGGCGTCTCTGATGTGACATACGTCAAACATCAAATATGTCAGGTATCACCATCGGACACAATGTATAGTTACTCGCTATTTGTTGGTGTACCATAATACACCTCTGCTCTTTGCTCTGGAAGGGAAACTTTATGTATTTTAGGTCTTTGTGAGGCTGGGGTGTAGGAGAGAGTCAGGGCTGGAGATTAGAATTGCCCCTTTCCCGGAGATGGGAGTAGGTACCGTATTTACAGCAGGACTGTTGGCAGAGCCAAGACAATGAAGAAAGAGAAAAAGGTAGAATGCTCCTCAGACCCCAGTTTACACTATGCCCACACGGAGAAGGAAAACATCCAAAACTGCTGATACAGCCCAAGGAACACTGTGAGGACCGTGGAGAGTCAGTCGTATTTATTCAGAGGCGGGTGGGTTTGAGTTCATCTGGTGAAGACTACGTTCCCCACTAGGGCCGGCACTGTGCTTTCCATCTCCCATTCATCAGTTAATTCCCTACATGTGCTCTGTCCTGTTCAAAATACATCTTTTAGCCCCCTCAGCAAAATAGAGTGGAGTTGACGAGAAGTTCTGTTAATTATTCCCTGAACAATAAATCACTCTGCCGTGGAACTGTGCTATCTCTACGTGGGGCGTGAATGCGTTTCAAGGGAAACCCTCTCAAGACAAATGGCGCCAAGTGCTGTGGTTACAGCTGAAGCAGGCAGGCAGGCAGGGCCGTTCTGAGCCTGGTACTGACTGCTGGGCTGGCCAGAGCTCTCAAGAACAGCCACTGTGAGGGTGCTGGGGAGAGTGGGGGAACCTGCTCCAACCTCTGTTCTTTTCGTCCTTGGGAGTAGTGAAGGGATTAAGCTCAGACAGGAGGGCTTCCAGTTTTTACTCATTTATTCATTCACGCACTGATTCATCAGACCCACGCTGACCCTGGGCTGGCATGTGCCCATGTGGGTGACCAGCGTCTCCAGCCAGCCTCTGTCTGATGGATCTGTCCCAGCTGCTTCTGCCTTGGCTACACCAGATGTTAACTACTGTGAAGATCGCCTGACGAATTAAATGTTGTGGAACACTCAGTACTCTCTAAGCATAATGGAAAGCCCTGGAAATATCAAAACCAATGTCCTCGTGCTTGTCTTCAAGGAATATACAAACTAGTGGAGGACAAACAGCTGCTTAAAGGAGAAAAAGACACCACATTTGATATAATTAGAAGTGCCAGGAAACAGGGTTTGAAGGACTGAGGGAGTCTTTCTAGAGCAGGACGGGGTGAGTGGGATCTTGAGGAAAATAGAAGAAGACCCCTAATCACAGGAAAGCGTGGTCCGTTTGGGAAATGGCCCTGTTCAGTGTGGATCAGTGAGGGGGCCTCGGAGCGGCCCGAGCTGCACCTGGGGAAACAGCACATAGCATAAAAGGGTTTGAATTGATTCTCACAATTCCTTTGCTAACATTTTAAGCAGCAGTGACAAGATCATACTTGTCACTCAGAAAGACCTCTGTAGCTTGAGAATAAAATAACAGAAGGGCAAGAGAGGGAGACCAGTTAGAAAATACCACTCGGGCTTCCCTGGTGGCGCAGTGGTTGAGAGTCCGCCTGCAGATCGTGCCCCGGTCTGGGAAGATCCCACATGCCACGGAGCGGCTGGGCCCGTGAGCCATGGCCGCTGACCCTGCGTGTCCGGAGCCTGTGCTCTGCAACGGGAGAGGCCGCAGCAGTGAGAGGCCCACGTACCGCAAAAAAAAAGAAAAAGAAAATACCACGCATTCATTCATTCAACAAATAGTTTTTGAATACCTAGTGTGTGTCAGGTGACAGGCCAAGTGCTGGAGATAAAGTAGTGACCCAAACAGCTCACTAATGAGTAGGAGAGGTGGGTTAAAATAGACACCAAAATGAATGTGTATTTACATACTGTAACAACCTAAATGGGATGGGAATTTGAAAAAGAATAGATACATGTATGTGTGTGACTGAATCACTTTGCTGTTCATCTGAAACTAACACAGTGTTATTAATCAACTATACTCCAATATAAAATAAAAACTTAAAAAAAAGGAATATTTGTCCCTGAGCAGATTAGATTTTAAAAAATCTTCTTCCTGGCCTATTCAAGGATAATAAGAAAATAAAAGAAAAATAATTTAGAACCTGAAAAAGAAAATAAGTGCTAGGAACGGAATTCCACAATGCTATATACAATTGTGTAGGAGGGGACGGGGCTTTCTTTCAATGAGGGATCAAGGGAAGGCTTCCTTAAAGAAGTGGCATTCATTCTGAGGCCAAACTGATGAGTAGGATTCATCTGGCCACTCTGCAAAGCAAGACTGAGAGCAGGAAACCCCGTTGGAAAGCTGACTCAGTTGCCCCTCGCAGGGAAGAGGTGGTGGCGTTGGAAACATGGGGAAGACAGCTGATTTGAGATGTATTTTGGAGATAAAGTTGGCAGGACCACTGCAACCCGGGTGAGAAGAGACGAGGCTGTGAATCAATTTAGCAGGAGGTCCCATGGATTTGAAAGAGAAAGGCAAAGCATAGGGCTTGATGATGAATGGCATGGAAGGTGGGTCAAGAAAGGCAGAGCTTAAGATGATTTCTGGTTTCCTGACCCAGTAACTTGGATAGACAGAGGCATGATGAACCGTAAATCGTAGCCATAAAAAGGAATGAAATGATGCCATTGGTAGCTACATGGATGGACCTAGAGATTATCATACTAAGCAAAGTAAATCAGAAAGAGAAAGACAAATACTCTATGATACCACTTATACGTGGAATCTAAAATATGACACAAATGAACTTATCTACGAAACAGAAACAGACTCACAGACATAGAGAACAGACTTGTGGTTGCCAAGGTGGGCAAGGGAGGCATGGTCTGAGAGTTTGGGATTAGCAGATGCAAACTATTATACATAGAATGAATAAAAAACAAGGTCCACTTGGATAGCACAGGGAACTCTATTCAATATCCTGTGATAAACCATACTGGAGGAGAATATGAAAAAGAATCTCTATATATGTGCTTGTCTGCTGCACGCTGATGGTGTCTTATAAAGAACATTTTCCTGCTATCTCTGTGTGTTTAAGTGGCCACTGAAAAATAAGAAAAGGGCCCACGCTAGTCTATGGAATGATTTCTTCCCTGATGAAATCTAGGGAACAGTCCGATCTTTTCTTCTTTAACGGAGGATCATTGATCTGCTTGTGACTCAGGGCAACTTACCCACCAGACTCATCTCTCCAGCTCTGCTTAGGTGGTGGTTGTTTCCCTCCTGGGTGGGGGTGGGGGGTCAAGGATTGTTTTGCTTATATCATTCTTTCTACAAACTAAGGGAGGATATTAAAAGATTGTGGCTGATGACAGAGTTCCTTTTGCTATGGTTAACACTCAGTAGCATTCTTAGAGAAAGACAAAATGTGCTAATGAGATTCTTTCAAAACGCAAGATAAGAGGAGTTTTGGCAGAAAGGAACTGAAGAGTTGGGTTTACAATTGAATAAAAGGGAGAAGAGCAGCAGGTGGTGACCAGCCTGCCTTCAACTGGAGTCCAAGGTTCTCAGATGTGACTGGTGACCATTCTCTGTTTTAGTTCAATTGCACGTTTTATTCTTAAACAAAGGCAAAACGAAAGAAACCACTTTAAAAGAAGATCAGGGTAAGAGAAAGGTATTGAATCCAATGAAAGCTCACTTTCCTCTTTGAGACATCTGCTTGCTCTATTGGGCTCAACCACTGGCCTTGCAGGCTCGTAGTGGGAGAAGCCAGGGTGAATCAAGTGAAGCGGAAGAAATCCAAGCAATTGGCTAACTGATGTTTTTGTGCATCTGTGCCTTGGCCATTTGATTTGTCACACCTAGATGTACATTAATAAGTTACAAATCACTACCCTGTGTGTGATGCTGGGCTGGAAAACTGAGGGAGAGAGAACAAAATAAATCAAAGGAAATATCCTTTTCTTCATCGAATAGAGAGAAAAAATCCACTCCAAATAACTTCTAGACACTTCTGCAACTACTTCAAATGAAGTGAGCTGCTTAGGAATTGAAGGAGATAAATTTAGAAAAGCAGATAGGGAGTGAACTTAGGTGCTCTTCGTATTATGATTGCACATAAGAGCAAGGGTTGTGCCCTCACTGCTAAGAGATGGGTAGATTGTATCAGGTAAGGTCAACCACATGTGGAAAGCAGTAATTCCCTCTTTCTGATCATCCTGAATTAGTGTCACCTAGCATGATCCTGAACCCACAACATCTTGCTCAGCATAGAGCCAGTTAAGGAAGCCTCAATGTCAAGTCTTCTGCACTGACAAATCCCCAGGTCCCCAGCCTGAGCGGGGCGCTGGCACAGGCCTGTTCAGTGCTGCAAGCGCTTCCTGGATGTCTTCTGTCCGGCAAGCAATCTGTGGGATGCTGAAGATTCAGATTTTCCTCTGTGAACATGTCTCACCAGATCACATATATTTTCCAAATTATATTCACTTGAACCTCATTCTGCTCAGTTACAAGAAAATCCATTCTTCCCCCCAAGAACATCTGCAAAGCCTCAGGAATTTCTTCGCTTCTTCATAATATCTCTTGATTGCCAGGTGAGCCACCACCTAGCTCAGGACCGTCATGCAATCTGCTCTGTCCGCAGTCTACACTGGCTCTTCTGCGAGTTGCTGCCTGCCATCCTGAGAGTTTCTCTCTGGCTGCTGCCACCTTTCCCTCTTCCTCAGTCTCCACACATTGTGACTTTCCACCAGCCTTTCCTGAATCTGCAGGAGCCAGGCCAGTGCACCCACATACCCTAACACAAGGTGCACCACTAAAGTTTCATCCCCTGGCCCAGGGTCTCTGTCTTCCAGGTTGGTTGACAGTAGCTTCTTCTGTTCCCTTCAAAGGAATCCTCCAAACCCCAACCTTTCTTTGAGTGGTTTTACCTTATGGTCCCCTAAAAGAAATTTCACTGAAAGCTTATAATCCCGCATTAGCATTTCCCCAATCCTGATTTATTTAATTTAAAATGATACCACGTGTAGGACATCAGCCTGGATTGTTCTTATCCAAGTCCAGTGTGGTTCCTTTCTATAGATTCTCTTTTAGCTTCAGGTGAAGCTTAGTCCTGGCCATCCATTCAGGTATCTCCAGGCTTGTAGGTCCCGATGGCTGCGGGCAGCCTACTTGAGCTGGAACACAGGCATACACTGGCATGCACCCCTTTGCAGGACCAGTGATGGTCAGCTCAAGGAAGTCTGAATCCACAGAGGAAGGGACAGAAGGAACAGAAGAGTTCTAACATCTAACTGAGATTAAGTTCAACTAAAATCATCAACATATTCATCCCCAAAGAGAGTACTGGGACTTCTTCTGGTAAAGCATCAGTGATCAAGGACTTTACAGTGATGGCGGGACATGTTTTGAGTTTATATAACCAAGAGATGCTTTGGGATGGTAACCCTGGAACAAACGACTGTGTTGTCTCAAAAATAGATTCCAGTTGGGATCTCTTTCAAAACAGAGAACTTCTCAGTCTTCTTGATACCGACCACGGTTCTTGGCCATCCCCAATCAATAGAACTTGACTAGAGGCCAGACAAGAAATTCAGGCAAGGCTTTATTGGGGCCCCTGCTGCCGCAGGGGGGCAGCGAGAACAAACAACAGGTTCCCTTGCTTGCTTGCTCCCTGAGGGCGGGGCGAGCTTGTTCCTTATATGGGGTGAGGGTAGGGGTGTGTCCTATGGTCGGGCTGGAGCAGTGGCTTATGTGGTTTGCCCACCCCTTAGGTGGTGTTGTGTGCAGGGGGTATGCACAGTACCCTGCTTTTGCTCTAGGCTCTTCAAAAGTGGCTGTTGGGTTTTTGGTCTCTTTGTATATTTCGTCTGGAATTGGCCCTAACTGCGCATGCACGCAGTTATTTTCAGTCCCTTATAGTTCCTTTGTATTTTGTTGCCCGAGGAGAGGTGTGTCCAGGTGTAAGCACCGCAGCACTGCAGCAAAAGTTCCCAGGTCCCAGCTGGTCTCATTCTCATGTCAGTCTCTCAAGAGTCCCAACTATGAAGACTTGGTCAGAAGTTGCAAATGGTCAGCCCAGGCATGGAATCCAGCAGGTTCATGTGTTTGACCACTCCCAGGCCACTTCAACTACCCATGTATCTGGTATGTACCCTGATCCGGGCGACTCAGTCGTAGGTGCTGCTTTCAGGGGTTCTTCATCAAGGGGTTGGGAGGTCCGCAGGGAGTGGTCCACACAGTGCCCCCCACTACAGCGTTAGTCTCCAGACCTCCAGCAGATGTTGCCAATCCTTCTCCTTGACCCTCTTCCTGCTTTGCTTTGGGGAGCCATCAAACTAGCAGCCCTTGTGGTCATGGCCAAGTCTTGGTTGCCTACCCATTGCCATCACCCTTGGCCATGCACTGACCTTGCCTGGGCACTTGGCCTTTGCTACTGCTGGCACCAGCCGCTCTTTCACTCGTGCCGCTGTGCCACTCTGTCCACCTGTGCTAGACTAAGCAGAGCTGCTCCTTGGCCAGTCCAAAATGTCCCTGTTCTTCTGAGCTCTCCCTTCCCTCCTGCACAGCAAGTTACAAAACATTGTCTTCCCTACCATTTGAGTGCTTGCCCACTTGACCCCCCAGAAACTGGGGTGGGGGAGAGTGGTAGTGTCTGCTCAGAGCCTGGATGGGACAGATCTCACCCCTGTCCTTTTGGAGCTCTTGATACATTTCTTTAGAGAATTAGGAAAAATGCCAGCACAGAGCCAAGCAGTGGTTCAGGCTGTTTCCATATTATATGCCTCACCAGCCAACATGTCAATTGCTGCCTCTTACAAAGCATATTGTCATACTCTATTTTGGGTGAGATTCTTGCCAGATTCCTGTATCATCTCCAAACAGCCTCATGAATCACCTTGTGGCTTTGGTGCACAGAAAAGTGCAGGCTAATTGCTGCATCTATGATAAGTGTAAGGTACAGCATCTCGGTATTTAGCCTGTATTTATCATCCCAGAGTCATTAATTTATGTATTTATTCATCCATTAAAGGAGCACTTACTATAAGTCTACCATGGACTGGGCCAAGTGGTAAGGAGGGTGCCGATAAGTTTGAGACATGGTTCCTATCTCCTAGTAGCTTCTGATCCACATGGTCAAGTTCACATTGAAATATCTGAAACCATCCGTGCCTCCATCCTCACTAGCTGTGTGACCTTGGGAAAATCTTTGAAAGCCTCTGGGCCTGAGTTTCCTCAGTGAAATGGAGATTTAAAATATGTGTGTCCCTCTGAATTACTGGGGAGAGCAGGTTCAAATCAGTCAATACCAGAGGGCAGAACTGGACTAAATGGGGCAAAGTGGCAGATTCTCCAGGACAGTCTCAGGAGGGACCATCACCCATGCCACCTCACCCTACCGTGAATGCACATCCCTGTGGGCACCCACGCTCAAGCCAGGTGGGTCTTGGTGGAGCTGCTGCAGTGAGGTCCCAGAACTCACCCTGATCCCCTGAGATGCTGTGAAAAACATCAGTAGACAAATTCACGGTGCACAGTGGTCTTGGTCTTTGGCTGGGTTTCTTTTGAGCTAACAGACATTCATTGGGCACCTGCTATCAGCAAAACCCTGTGTGTTCTTCCCAAAGAGAGCAAACAGGTGAGGAGAGCATTGCCCCTGTGCTCACTGAGGTGAGCACTTTGCTGAGGAGATGGACACACCCATGGTGCAAGGGAGTGATTCAGAAGGAAAAGAAAAGTACTGAGGGGGTGAGTGAGGACCCCGGGAATCCAAAACTCTGGGCTTCCACCCTGGAATGTGGCTGCTGTGTTCTTCCACGTTATTTCAGGGCCAAGGTTTATGAGCAGAAAATGAATTCTACTGGGCCTTGGAGCGGGAGGGACATTTCAAGGGCCAAAGAGAGTGAGCTAGACAAGAAATGTTATAACACTGTGTTCTCAAATTTGAGATATATATGGACCCTATAAAAATATTTTGACCCTCTAGGGTTGACATAAACTATTTTTATTGTAAAGCTATTTAAATATAAGCATAAAACTGAGTATAAATTTTTTAGGATTACAGCATAGCAGATTTATAAATGATATATGAACTAAACTAGGAAACCAATAACATTCACACCTAATGTAATGTTTTTGGATGGGTGAAGTTTTCCTGAAACAAAATTACTTACAATGGGCTTAAGAAGAGATTTATGGTTTCTTCCTGTCAACCTGTCTTAGGACGTTCCCCAGGATGGGCCATCATATGAGTGGCGGTCATTGTGAACCATCTGCTACATGATGGTTAAAATCATGGATGTTAAAACCTGAGGTTGTTGCTCAGGACTTAGTGGCCTTGGGAAGGTTAGTTAACTTTTGTGTTCCTTTCTGTCCTCATCTGTTGAGGTTAAAAGTGTAGTGCTTACCTCTGAGGGTTTTAGTAAGAATGAAAGGGTGTGAAATAATTTGTATATACATAAATGATGTAGATAAAGCACTTAGAAGAGTGAGTGTACAGCACATTAAGCAAGATCACTATTAGTGTCCATTATGATTTTTAAATATTCCATTTTAATTATGATTTTATTTTATTTTTCAAAATCAAATTTTTATTTTGGAGTAACTCTAGAAAAGTTGAAAAGACAATACAGAACGTTTCCATATACCCATTACCTAGTTTCCCTTAATGTTAACTTCTGACATTGCCATGGTGCATTTGTTAAAACTAAGAAACCAACATTGGTGCTTTACTAATAACTACACTCCAGACTCTGTCCATATCACACCTGTTTTTACACTAATGTCCCTTTTGTTTCCAAGGTTCCACATTCCATTCAGTCTCCTCTTACCTGTGACAGTTTCTGAGTGTGGATGAGGTATTTTAAAGAATACTTAACTATATGATCTCATTTTAAATCAATGATGCGTTATCTCAATAAGCCAATTCACTAAAAACTGGCCCCCAAATATAAGGATGAAAATACCATTTAATAAAAAAAGTCATCATTGCACATTTGCCACTATGCTCATTGCCCTTGAATTGTCCCAAATGGTGGACCCGACTCAGTTCTCTCCCCACGTTTCTTGCTGCCGGGGCTTTGATCTTCACCTTGTGCAGACATACCCACAAGAACAGACGAACAGCCTAAGAGCGTGTGATTCTACGTCACCATCATTCAGATAATGATAATAGTACTTTTAAAAATATGATAGGGCTTCCCTGGTGGTGCAGTGGTTGAGAGTCCACCTGCTGATGCAGGGGACACGGGTTCGTGCCCCGGTCCGGGAAGATCCCACATGCCTTAGAGCGGCTGGGCCCGTGAGCCATGGCCGCTGAGCCTGCGCGTCCGGAGCCTGTGCTCCACAACGGGAGAGGCCACAACAGTGAGAGACCCAAAAAAGATGATAAATATATCAAGAACAGGGACTTGCCTGGTGGCACAGTGGTTAAGAATCTGCCTGCTAATGCAGGGGACACAGGTTCGATCCCTGGTCCAGGAAGATTTCACATGCCACAGAGCAACTAAGCCTATGTGCCACAACTACTGAGCCTGTGCTCTAGAGCCTGCAAGCCACAACTACTGAGCCTGCATGCCACAACTACTGAAGCCCACGCACCTAGAGCCCGTGCTCCACAACAAGAGAAGCCACCACAATGAGAAACCTGTGCACCGCAACGAAGAGTAGCCCCCGCTCACTGCAACTAGAGAAAGCCCGAGTGCAGCAGTGAAGAACCAACACAGCCAAAAATAAATAAATAAATAAATAAATAAATAAATTAATTAATTTAAAAATATATCAAGAACATAAAATTCTATAGAACTTAGGCCCTGTTTGAAATACACTGTAATAGGAATTCAGGAAAAAAAGCAGATAGTGTTGTTTGGAGTAAATAGTCAAGATCTTTGAAATATTGTCTAAGAACCTCCAAAATGCTGAGGATCAAGCTGAGCCCTTTATAAGTGGTATTTTTTAAATCCTCAGAGATGTGGGGACATCTTTACAGTGGGAAACTGAGGCTGAGAGATTCATTTGTCAAGCATCATTGAAGTAAATGAAAGAGCCGAGATTATCCAGGTCACTGGCCTGCAAAGCCACTGTTCTTACCCATTATTTCAATGCCTCTCCTGGGAAGGCCATGGAAGAATAACACCTAAATGGAAATTGAGATGATGTTGGTTTCAAAGACCAAAGCAAACCTGTTGCCTCTGCCCTCCTTGGCCTTTGCCTGCCAGCAGGGGAGTCATTGTGTTACCCCACAGCGCTGAGCAGAAGACAGCAAACTCCCCAGTTATTTTTTTAAACATTTTCATCCAATTCTTCTTCCTCCCAGCCCCCGCTGCTGGTAACCACAGATCAGACCTCTTCTTCTACGAGTCTGTTTGTCTGTTTTTTTGAAGCATAGTTGACCTACCACACTATGTTAGTTCCTGTTACATGGTGATTGGATATTTCTATTACAAAATGATCACTGTGATAAGTCTAGTTACCATCTATCACCACCAAGTTCCCAAATTTGAATTAAAATAAATGGAGAGGGAGAAGATGATGATCTTAACACAGTTAAGAGTGCATCTGATATTAATTCGGGCTTAAAGAGGGTCACGGTAAGTATTCCAGAAATACATGTTGAAAAATGATCATGAACCTTCAATTACATGAAGCTTGGGTCTTAGTATCACTTCTCGGAATTCCTAAAAGAACAGGATAACGATTTTTTTGTGACTATTGACTGGGAACATTTATGAAATAACAGATATCATATTATTGCTAATAAGGCCACATTTAAAACAAGCTGAGGCTACTATGGCATCGAAAGCCATGGTTCAGAATTTTCCACAGGTTGACTTTGACCTTGTTGCTATAACTGAGATGTTGGATTTTTTTACTCTTTTCCTTAAAACTTTTCCAACCAATCATCTCAATTGACCTCTGCTGTCTACCTCAAGGCAGGAACTCATCAACATTAAGAAAGACATATGTTATGGTTGCCCTCTTAAAATCCTGCTGTACGGAAAACTATTTTTACTTTATTTTTTCCCCCCTGAAATCTCTTTGTTAGTTTTTCTTTCTTAGCAAGAACTTAGCTCGTCACTCTCAGGCTCTGTGACTGGCTGAAAATGTACTTTTACCCTTACTGAGGTGGTCATAACTCAGATGGAAGACTGGCAATTTCTCCCCATTCTGCTATCTTTAACTTGGATAATCACAACAGAACCACTGAAGGAGGCGGTTTTATTTTATTTTATCTGAAAAAAAATCACGGTTTCCCCAAATAAAATACACATTGTATAGGTGATGGCTGAATATGTCTTCAGTTTACATAAGAATGATTTTATCTGCAGCAGGAGAAAAGTTTGATGGTGGGGTATTGTCACTGCAGTGGTTGTAAGACAATATTGCCTTTAGATTTTATTCCTCAAGATGAAAAGAAAATCATAGAAAGGGGAAAACTAAGAAAACTCTCAAAGGACCCCAAACCCCGGCCTCAAAATCCATGCTTTTCTGGGAGAGTTCTTTAATGTCATCAAGGAACTGATAATTTGTAGGTTGTATAAATTGTTCTAGAGCAAAGCTTCTCTCTTCTTTCCTGATGTTCGTTCAACCCTGTTACCAAAGGAGAGAGCACAACCCAACTCACTGCGAAACATGGAAGCAAACATCCTTTATGCAGTGTCAGCAGACAAAATGTATTTAAAAGAATAATATCGGGACTTCCCTGGGGGGCGCAGTGGTTAAGAATCCACCTGCCAATGCAGGGGACACAGGTTCAATTCCTGGCCCGGGAGGATCCCACATGCCACAGAGCAATTAAGCCCATGCGCCACAACTACTGAGCCTGCGTTCTAGAGCCCTAGAGCCACAAATACTGAGCCCGCATGCCACAACTACTGAAGCCCCCGCACCTAGAGCCCATGCTCTGCAACCAGAGAGGCCACCACAAAGAGAAGCCCGTGCACCTCAAAGAAGAGCCCCTGCTCGCCACAACTAGAGAAAGCCCATGAGCAGCAACAAAGACCCAATGCAGCTAAAAATAAATAAATTAATTAATAAATTTTAAAAAAAGAAACAACTCATCTTTAAAAATAAATAAATAAATAAAAATTAAAAAGCAATGCCAAAGATCAGGATTGTAAGTATGGTTTAATGTGAGAAGATCTATTAATAAAGTGTATCCTTTTAATAGATTAAATGAGAAAAATTGTATGATTGTCTTCATAGGTCAAAAAATAACCTTTATACCAGGCCCAAAATTGTTAATAAAATAGATGGCAAGATACTTTATTGTAAGATATGAGATATAAAACAACCCACACATTTTATACACACACGCTAATCACACATATGGTACATAGCACACAATCAGTTCCACATATGCGCATATCATATACACATGTCATGCATATGTATGGGCACATCAATTATATGCATGTCCACATCACACACACATGTCAATCACATGTATATGTACATTGCATTCTTCACACACATCACTCACGGGGACATATACATCCTATTCCATACCTGTAAGCCACATAAGCCCTATTGCGGCATCAGAACAACAGCCAGTATCATATTTGTTGGTGGGACATTAGAATAGACTACCTTTATCACCACCATTTAACATTGTTCAGGAAGTGCTACTTAATGAAATCGGAGAGAAATTTAAACCAGAGTTCTATACCCTGGTAAGACAAAAGCAGTTATTACTTTCAGATGATATGATTATCTACCTGGAAAACGCAACAAAATCCAGTGGAAAAACTCTTAAAAACAGCAAGATAACTGAATAAACTGGTTACAAAATGAGCATATAAAAAGCAATAGCATTTTTAACTTATAAATTAGTATAAAATATTGCAGACACAGAACAATATAAGAAAATGACATAAGCACCTCTGTACCCACCATCTGGCTTAAGAAATAAAAAGCAGCTGATACAGTTGAAGTCCTTGGTATTCTCCTCCTGATCACATTCTTGACTCAGAGGTAATCTTCATCATGAATTTGATGTGTATCATTCTTGCGCAATTTTTAATACAAGCATACCTTTTTTATAGCGCTTCACAGATACTGCAATTTTTTGTTTGTTTGTTTTTGCGGTACGCGGGCCTTTCACTGTTGTGACCTCTCCGTTGCGGAACACAGGCTCCGGACGCGCAGGCTCAGCGGCCATGGCTCACGGGCCCAGCCGCTCCGCGGCATGTGGGATCCTCCCGGACCAGGACACGAACCCGCGTCCCATGCATCGGCAGGCAGACTCTCAACCACAGCGCCACCAGGGAAGCCCAATACTGCATTTTTTACAGAAGGTTTGTGGCAACCCTGTGTTGTCATACGATGGTTAGCACTTTTTAGTAATAAAGTATTTTTAACTTAAAATGTATACTTTGTTTTTTAGACATAATGCTATTGCACACTTAATAGACTACGGTATAGTATAAACATACCTTTTATATGCACTGGGAAACCATAAAATTTGTGTGAACCCACAATATCTCTGAGGTATGCCTGTGCTTTTATTAAATATATATGTACTTTTAAATTTCATTACTGTTGGTTTGATGACCATCAAAATGCATCCTAATGGAAGGGTTCTCTATCAGCTTGCCTGTTTCGGTCAGCATCATGTTTGCGGGGCTCCCCTGAGTGGATTCATGGGACTCTAGTACATGCAACTCATTGCTGTGTATTAATCCAGTGCATGTATATAGCTCTACTTATCCCATCATTTGCTGTCATGAACTTTCATGTACATGTTCCTTTTCACAAATGTGAGTGTTCCTCTAGACCCCAGGGGTCTAGAGCATGCACCAGGAACTGGGGGGAATCCGTATCTTCATCTTTTCTAGACAGAACCCAATTGCACTCAATTCTTGTTTGAACCAGAAACGTATGCAAGTTCTCATTGTTTAATATCCTCTCCCAAGCACTTGTTTTTATTTTTTTATTGGAGTATGGTTGCTTTACAATGTTGTATTAGCCTCCAGTGCACAGCAAAATGAATCAGCCATACACATACAGATATCACTCCCTTTTGGACTTCCCTCCCATTTAGGTTACCACAGTGTATTAGGTAGAATTCCCTGTGCTATACAGTATGTGCCCATCAGTCGTCTACTTTATACATAGTATCAATAATGTATATGTGTCAATCCCAGTCTCCCAATTCCTCCCTCCTCACCCCTTTTCCCCTTGGTATCCATACATTTGTTCTCTACTACATTTGTTCTCTATGTCTATGTCTCTATTTCTGCTTTGCAAATAAGATCATTTATACCATTTTTCTAGATTCCACATATATACATTATTATATGATATTTGCTTTTCTCAAGCACTTGTTTTTATTAATCCAGTTTTTAACTATATCACCAATATACAGAAAATATAATGAAAATAAAATATCCCATTATAATAGCAGTGATAAAGTTGTTAGGAATAAAATTAACATGTCATGTGGGGCAGGAATTATGTGAAGAACACTAAAACACTTTTTTTTAAAGAATACAAAGACGTGAGTAAATAAAGGGTGATAGATACATTTTCTTTAGCTGCAAAGACCTTATAGTGGAGAGATGAAATTTTTATCTAAATTATTCTATGGACTCAAAACCTAAAGTTGTTTCCCCCCAGGTATTTAAAAAGAATATATATAAGAAAGTGTCCATGATTTTTCAAAGAAAAAAAATGTGAAAGGAGGTGAAACTAGTCCTACCAGCTTTTAAATTATCTTATTGCACATTTAAAACAGTACAGTGCTAATGTAAGAAAAGAAGACTGGTGACTGAAATGGTGATTCTAGAAAAAGACTCGTGTATATGAAAAAAATGGCATCTCAATTATTGGAAACAAAATCTATTTTATAAATGTTAATTGGCATTTTCGGCTAACAATTTAGAAGTAAACCAATTTGGATCGCTTTGTCCATTATGTCTGTGATCCTGGGCTCAGAAACCGCCAAGAAGGTTTGACTGTATTGAAGTGAAAATCTTTAGTTAAATGATAAAACCTATGTATACAAAGAATAAAATGGAAAAATATTAACAAGGGATTAATCATCAAAGCACACAGAGTTTCTATGGATATAAGAAAAAGATATATAGCAATAGAAAAACAATCCAAATTCACAAAAAAGTAATTTATAAAAGAAGAACTGTAACAATGTCAGTAATAAAAAATGCATATTAAAGCAATAATGAGATACCAAAAGATGGCTAAGTTGTGAGAAATAACAATTATAAACTCACAACACACTTTTGGAGGGAAATTCATATATGTTTGAAAAGCCAAATTGTGCACACTCTTTGACACGGATATTCCATTTCTAGAAACTCATCACCAGGGAAATTGAGACAGGAGTAAATGTGTGGGCAGCAGAGCATGGAATGTGAGTGTGCACACCAGGAGTCAGACAGACCAGAGTTTCAATCCCAGGAAGATGATTTTTAAACCTTGGCCTCTTCATGAGTACAACAGATAGTAATTTATCACTCCCTAGAGTTGTTATGAGAATTAAATGAAGAAATGCATGTTGAACGCTTAACAAAATACCTGACATATTATAAGTGCTCTATAAATTTTCACTATTGTCATTGTCATTGCTATTAAGATCTATCCATATTGTGCAGCCCTTCAGTCTTTGAAATGATAATGCAAAGTAGTGTTTATTGACATAGGAAGATGTCTAAGATATAGTATTAAGTAAAAATGCAAATTATAAACAACAATTGTAATATGAAATACTTTTTAAAAAATATACAAAATCTTGCTGCATCAGTGTAAGGGGTGCTGGAGATTAGCCATTTAATATGCATCTACCTAAATGGGCACAAAAATTTTGGAGTAAAAAATGAGCACAAAGAAAGGTATTTTATGACTTTATCTTAAAGATTGAACCTAAAACTTTTGAGAAATTTTATATTTTATTCTTAACAAAATTAAAAATATAATGGTAACT
The DNA here is from genome assembly GCF_949774975.1 of Lagenorhynchus albirostris. Classification (NCBI taxonomy): domain Eukaryota; kingdom Metazoa; phylum Chordata; class Mammalia; order Artiodactyla; family Delphinidae; genus Lagenorhynchus; species Lagenorhynchus albirostris. The sequence continues at coordinate 9,161,279 of NC_083097.1, forward strand.
AAGTACTAATTTTAAAAATAGTGAATTCTGAACTGCGTTGACATAATTTTTCCTACAAAGTGTGCATGGACAACAGCTATCAATATTAGGCACTTAGTATATGCAGGCACTTTGTATGCACAGAGGATACAGCAAACAGTGAATAAAAGAGAGGCTTGAGGACACCTTCAAGATGGTGGAGGAGTAAGACGTGATCACCTTCCTCCCCACAAATACATTAGAAATACATCTACGTGTGGAACAACTCCTACAGAACACCTACTGAACGCTGGCAGAAGACCTCAGACCTCCCAAAAGGCAAGAAAATCCACACGTACTTGGGTAGGGCAAAAGAAAAAAAAAAACAGAGACAAAAGAATGGGGACAGGAGGAGGGAGGGAGCTGTGAAGGAGGAAAAGTTTCCACACACTAGGAGCCCCTTCACTCATGGGGATGGGAGTGGTCAGGGGAGAAGCTTCAGAGCCACGGAGGAGAGCACAGCAACAGGGGTGCAGAGGGCAAAGCACAGAGATACCCCGCACAGAGGATTGGTGCCGACCAGCACTCACCAGCCTGAGAGGCTTGTGTGCTCACCCGCTACAGTGGGTGGGAGCTGGGAACTGAGGCTCGGGCTTCAGAGGTCAGATCCCAGGGAGACAACTGGGGTTGGCTGCATGAACACAGCCTGAAGGGGGCTAGTGTGCCATAGCTAGCCAGGAGGGAGTCTGGGAAAAAGCCTGGACTTGACGGAGAGGCAGGAGACGATTGTTTTGGGGTGTGCAAGGAGCAGGGATTCCTGCTCCATGTGCCCACAGACGGCAGAGCACCAACTAAGTGAGCTCCAGAGATGGGTGCTAGCCGTGGCGATCAGCTCAGACCCCAGAGATGAGTATGGACCACTAATGCTGCCACCGCTGTACCAAGAAGCCTGTGTGCAAGCGCAGGTCACTACCCACTCCCCAAGCCCCGGGAGCCTGTGCAGCCTGCCACTGCCAGGGTCCTGTGATCCAGGGACAACTTCCCGGGAGAACACACAGTGTGCCTCAGGCTATTGCAACATCATGCTGGCCTCTACTGCTGCAGGCTCACCCTGCATTCCAGTTATGACTACTGTATCCTTCCCTCTCCCCGGCCTGAGTGAGCAAGAGAGCCCTAATCAACAGGTGCTTTAACCTCCTCCTGTCTGGGAGGGCAACAGATGTCTCAGGGAGGACTACATTCAGAGATGGGGCCAAAACCAAAGCTGAACCCCAGGAGCTGTGCAAACAAAGAAAAGTATATTTCTCCATGCAGCCTCAGGAGCAGCAGATTAAATCCTCACAATCAACTTGATAAACCCTGCATCTGTGGAATACCTGAATAGACAGCGAATGTTCCCAAAATTGAGGCAGTGCCCTTTGGGACCAACTGTAGACATGGGGTTTACTTTCTGCACCTGATTTGTTTTTGGTTTTATGTTTAGCTTAGTTTAGTTTTTAGTGCTTGTTATCACTGGTGGATTTGTTTACTGGTTTGGTTGCTCTCTTCCTTTTTTTTTTCTTTTTTCTCTTTTTGTGAGTGTGTGTTTCTCTGTGTGATATTGTCTGTTTAGGTTTGCTTTTACCATTCATCCTAGGGTTCTCTCTTTATTTCTGTTTTGTTTATTTTTTTCTTTTTATGACTGTGTGTGTGTGTATGTTTCTTAGTGTGACTTTGTCTGTTTAGTTTTGCTTTTATCATTTGTTTTGGGGTTCTCTCTGTTCGTTTTTTGTTTGTTTGTTTTTTCTCTTCCTTTTCTTCTGAGCTGTGCTATTGGCAGGGTCTTGGTGCCCCAGCCAGCCGTTGGGCCTGAGCCTCCAAGGTGGGAGAGCTGAGTCCAAGACACTGGACCACCACAGACCTCTTGGCCCCATGTAATAGTAATTGGCGAGAGCTCTCCCAGAGATCTCTGTCTCAACACTAAGACCCAGTTGCACCCAATGGCAAGCAAGCTACAGTGTTGGACGCCCCATGGCAAACAACTAGCAAGACAGGAACACAACCCCACCCATTAGCAGAGAAACTACCTAAAGTCATACTAAGTTCATAGACACTCCAAAACACACCACCGATGCAGCCCTGCCCACAAGAAGGACAAGATCCAGCCCCACTCATCAGAACACAGGCACCAATCTCCACAACAAGGAAGCCAACACAACACACTGAACCACCTCACCCACTGGGGGCAAACACCAAAAATAACACGAATTACGAACCTTCAGTCTGCAAAAAGAAGACCCCAAACACAGTAAGTTAAACAAAATGAGAAGACAGAGAAGTAATCAGCAGATGAAGAAGCAAGGTAAAAACCCACCAGACCAAACAAAGGAAGAGGAAATAGGCAGTCTACCTGAAAAAGGAATTCAGAGTAATGATAGTAAAGATGATCCATAATCTCAGAAATAGAATGGAGAAAATACAAGAAATGTTTAATAAGGACCTAGAAGAACTAAAGAGCAAACAAACAATGATGAACAAAACATAAATGAAATGAAAAATTCTCTAAAAAGAATCAATAGCAGAATAACTGAGGCAGAAGAATGGATAAGTGACCTGGAAGATAAAATAATGGAAATAACTGCCACAGAGCAGAGTAAGGAAAAAAAAATGAAAAAATTGAGGACAGTCTCAGAGACCTCTGGGACAACATTAAATGTGCCAATATTCGAATTATAAGAGACCCAGAAGAAGAGGAGAAAAAGAAAGGGTCTGAGAAAATATTTGAGAGATTGTAGTCAAAAACTTCACTAATATGGGAAAGGAAATACTCAATCAAGTCCAGAAATGCAGAGATTCCCATACAGGATAAATTCAAGGAGAAACACAGCAAGACACATATTAATCAAACTATCAAAAATTAAAATGCAAAGAAAAAATATTAAAAGCAGCAAGGAAAAGCAACAAATAACATACAAGAGAATCCCCATAAGGATAACAGCTGATAATTCAGCAGAAACTCTGCAAACCAGAAGGGAATGGCAGGGACATATTTAAAGTGATGAAAGAGAAAAACCTACAACCAAAATTACTCAACCCAGCAAGGATCTCTTTCAGATTTGATGGAGAAATTAAAATCTTTACAGACAAGCAAAAGTTAAGATAATTCAGCACCACAAAACCAGCTTTACAACAAATGCTAAATGAACTTCTCTAGGCAGCAAACACAAGAGAAGGAAAAGGCCTACAAAAACAAACCCAAAACAATTAAGAAAATAGTAATAGGAACATACATATCAATAATTACCTTAAATGTAAATGAATTAAATGCTCCGCCCCAAAAGACACAGACTGGCTGAATGGATACCAAAACAAGACCCCATATATATGTTGCCTACAAGAGACCCACTTCAGACCTAGGGACACATACAGACTGAAGTGGGGGGATGGAAAAAGATATCCCATGCAAATGGAAATCAAAAGAAAGCTGAAGTAGCATTACTCCTTTCAGATAAAATAGACTTTAAAGTAAACACTATTACAAGAGACAAAGAAGGACACAACATAATGATCAAGGGATCAATCCAAGAAGAAGATATAACAATTGTAAATATTTATGCACCCAATATAGGAGCACCTCAATACATAAGGCAAAAGCTAACAGCCATAAAAGGGGAAATTGACAGTGACACAATCATAATAGGGGACTTTAACACCCCACTTTCACCAATGGACATCCAGACAGAAAATTAATAAGGAAACACAAGTTTTAAATGATACATTAAACAAGATGGACTTAATTGATATTTATAGGACATTCCATCCAATAACAACAAAATACACTTTCTTCTCAATTGCTCATAGAACATTCTCCAGGATAGATCATATCTTGGGTCACAGATCAAGCCTTGGTAAATTTAAGAAAATTGAAATCATATCAACTATCTTTTCTGACCACAACACTATGAGACTAGATATCAATTACAGGAAAATACCTGTAAAAAACACAAACACATGGAGGTTAAACAATACACTACTTAATAACCAAGAGATGATTGAAGAAATCAAAGAGGAAATCAAAAAATACCTAGAAACAAATGACAATGAGAACACACGGCCCAAAACCTGTGGGATGCAGCAAAAGCAGTTCTAAGAGTGAAGTTTATAGCAACACAATCCTACCTCAAGAAACAAGAAAAATCTCAAATAAACGACCTAACCTTACACCTAAAGCAATTAGAGAAAGAAGAACAAAAAAAGCCCCAAATTTAGCAGAAGGAAAGAAATCATAAAGATCAGATCAGAAATAAATGAAAAAGAAATGAAGGAAACAATAGCAAAGATCAATAAAACTAAACGCTGGTTCTTTGAGAAGATAAACAAAATTGATAAAGCATTAGCCAGACTCATCAAGAAAAAAAGGGAGAAGACTCATATCAACAGAATTAGAAATGAAAAAGGAGAAGTAACAACTGACACTGCAGAAATAAAAACAATCATGAGCGACTACTACAAGGAACTATATGCCAATAAGATGGACAACCAGGAAAAAATGTAGAAATTCTTAGAAAAGTACAACATTCCAAGAACCAGGAAGTAATAGAAAATATGAACAGACAATTCACAAGCACTGAAATTGAAACTGTGATTAAAAATCTTCCAACAAACAAAAGCCCAGGGCCAGATGGCTTGACAGGAGAATTCTATCAAACATTTAGAGAAGAGTTAACACCCATCCTTCTCAAACTTTCCAAAATATAGCAGAGAGTGGAACACTCCCAAATGCATTCTATGAGGACACCATCACCCTGATACCAAAACCAGAAAAAGATGTCACAAAAAAAGAAAACTACAGGCCAATATCATTGATGAACATAGATGCAAAAATCCTCAACAAAATACTAGCAAACAGAATCCAGCAGCACATTAAAAGGATCATACACCATGATCAAGTGGGGCTTATTCCAGCAATGCAAGGGTTCTTCAGTATAAGCAAATCAATCAATGTGATACACCATATTAACAAATTGAAGGATAAAGACCATATGATAATCTCAGTAGATGCAGAAAAAGCTTTCAACAAAATTCAGCACCCATTTATGATAAAAAACTTTCCAGAAAGGAGGCATAGAGGGAACTTACCTCAACATAATAAAAGCCATATATGACAAACCCACAGCCAACATCATTCTCAATGGTGAAAAACTGAAACCATTTCCTCTAAGATCAGGAACAAGACAAAGTTGCCCACTCTCACCACTATTATTCCAGATAGTTTTGGAAGTTTCAGCCATGGCAATCAGAGAAGAAAAAGAAATAAAAGGAATACAAATTGGAAAAGAAGAAGCAAAACTGTCACTCTTTGCAGGTAACATAGAGAATCCTAAAGATGCTACCAGAAAACTACTAAGACTAATCAATGAATTTGGTAAAGTAGCAGGATACAAAATTTATGCACAGAAATCTCTTACATTCCTATACACTAACGATGAAAAATCTGAAAGAGAAATTTAGGAAACACTCCCATTTACCATTGCAACAAAAAGAATAAAATACCTAGGAATAAACCTATCTAAGGAGACAAAAAACCTGTATGCAGAAAACTATAAGACATTGATGAAAGAAATTAAAGACCATAGAAACAGATGGAGAGATTTTTCTTGGACTGGAAGAATCAACACTGTGAAAATGACTATACTACCCAAAGCAATCTACAGATTCAATGCAATCCCTATCAAACTACCACTGGCATTTTTCACAGAACTAGAACAAAAAATTTCACAATTTGTATGGAAACACAAAACACCCCAAATAGCCAAAGCAATCTTGAGAAAGAAAAACGGAGCTGGAGGAATCAGGCTCCCTGACTTTGGACTATACTACAAAGCTACAGTAATCAAGACAGTATGGTACTGGCACAAAAACAGATATGTAGATCAATGGAACAGGATAGAAAACCCAGAGATAAACCCACACACATATGGTCACCTTATCTTTGCTAAAGGAGGCAAGAATATACAATGGAGAAAAGACAGCCTCTTCAATAAGTGGTGCTGGGAAAACTGGACAGCTACATGTAAAAGAATGAAATTAGAACACTCCCTAACACCATACACAAAAATAAACGCAAAATGGATTAAAGACTTAAATGTAAGGCCAGAGACTATAAGATATAAAACTCTTAGAGGAAAACATAGGCAGAACACTGTATGACATAAATCACAGCAAGATCCTTTGTGACCCACCTCGTAGAGAAATGGAAATAAAAAGAAAATAAACAAATGGGACCTAATGAAACTTAAAAGCTTTTTCACAGCAAAGGAAAACAGAAACAGGACGAAAAGACAACCCTCAGAATGGGAGAAAATATTTGCAAATGAAGCAAGTGACAAAGGATTAATCTCCAAAATATACAAGCAGCTCATGCAGCTCAATATCAAAAGGACAAACAACCCAATCCAAAAATGGGCAGAAGACCTAAATAAACATTTCTCCAAAGAAGACATACAGATTGCCAGCAAACATATGAAGGATGCTTAACATCACTAATCATTAGAGAAATGCAAATCAAAACTACAATGAAGTATTTCCTCACACCAGTCAGAATGGCCATCATGAAAAAATCTACAAACAATAAATGCTGGAGAGGGTGTGCAGAAAAGGGAATCCTCTTGTACTGTTGGTGGGAATGTAAGTTGATACAGCCACTATGGAGAACAATATGGAGGTTCCTTAAAAAACTAAAAATAGGACTACCATATGACTCAGCAATCCCACTACTGGGCATATACCCTGAGAAAACCATAATTCAAAAGAAGACATGTACCAGAATATTCATTGCAGCACTATTTACAATAGCCAGGACATGGAAGCAACCTAAGTGTCCATCAACAGATGAATGGATAAAGAAAATGTGCCATATATACAATGGAATATTACTCAGCCATAAAAATAAATGAAATTGAGTTATTTGTAGTGAGATGGATGGAGCTAGAGTCTATCATACAGAGTGAAGTAAGTCAGAAAGAGAATAGCAAATACTGTATGCTAACACACATATATGGAATCTAAAAAACAATGGTTCTGATGAATCTAGTGGCAGGGCAGGAATAAAGATGCAGACGTAGAGAATGGACTTGAGGACACGGGGAGGGGAATGGTAAGCCGGGGCAAAGTGAGAGAGTAGCATTGACATATATACACTACCAAATATAAAGTATAAAGCTAGTGGGTCTCAGCTGCATAGCACAGGGAGATCAGCTCAGTGCTTTGTGACCACCTAGATGGGTGGGATAGGGAGGGTGAGGGGAGGTGCAAGAGGGATGGGATATATGTATACATATAGCTGATTCACTTTGTTGTGCAGTAGAAACTAACACAACATTGTAAAGCAATTATACTCCAATAAAGATGTTAAGAAAATAAATATATAAAAATAAAATTAAAGGAAAAAAAAGAAAGGCTTACCTGGAGTTCACTTTCTGGAGGGGAAGACAGATGGGAGCAAATCAACAAACAAGAAGGTAAGTGCTAGGAGGAGAAGAGTTCCTGATGAGGGATATAGAAGGTCACTGGATAGAGGAAAGGGAAGCCCTGTCTTATAACGGGAAGTCAAGAGATGACTTGCAGAAAATGGGGAGGTTGCCTGAGGAAAGGGAGCTCCAGGCAGGAGGACGGGCTGGTGCAAGGGCCAGGGGCCAGGACTGAGTCAGACGTGTTTGAGGAGCAGCTGTGGTGCCCACGTGCTTGGACCAGGCTGGGGGGACAGGGAGGAATGCACACTGTGCATTCATGGGAAAAAAGGGCAGAAACTCAAGAGAGAAGGGTCACCTGGATGCAGAGTGGAAGAGGCGTCTCAGGGAGGAGGGAGAGATGACTCCATGCTGAGAGAAATACATTAAAGACTGAGAAAGACCATTTGGGCTGGAGCCTGGAAGTCAGTGGACAAGGGCATCTTCCCTAGAGCCATGGTGAAGAAAGCCTTGTTGCCATGAGAGAGGAAGTGGAGATAAGAGTGGACAATTCTTTAGTGAGTTATCCTATAAAGAGGATCTGAGAAATGAGACAGAACCTAGAGATAAGAGTGAGTCAAATGGACTTCCCTGGTGGCACAGTGGTTGAAAGTCCACCTGTCAATGCAGGGGACATGGGTTCGAGCCCTGGTCCGGGAAGATCCCACATGCTGTGGAGCAATGAAGCCTGTGCGCCACAACTACTGAGACTGCGCTCTAGAGCCCACGAGTTACAACTTCTAAGCCTGTGTGCCACAACTACTGAAGCCCATGCTCCTAGAGCCCGTATTCGCAACAAGAGAAGCCCCTGCTCGCCACAACTAGAGAAAGCCTACGTGCAGCAACAAAGATCCAATGCAACCAAAAATAAGTAAATTAATTTTAAAAAAAGAGTGAGCCAAGGAAAGGAAATTTGGGGGGGCAAATGGGAGAAATAGGAATATGTTTGCCTCATACTCATGGGAATGATCCAGTGGAGAGAGGAAAAGTGATGTCGTGGAGACAGAACACAGCTGGAGCGACATCCCAGAGCAGTGGGAGGGATTGGATCCAGGGCCCAGTGCTGGCTGGCTTTAGCTGAGACTGTGGACCCTTCACCTACTGAATTTTTTTCCTCAAGTCTGGCTGCACCTAAAAATCACCTGGGGGACTTAGAAAAAACATCAGTGCCCAGCCACATCTCAGATCATTTAGAGCAGTGCATTGATTTAATGAAATTAGGCATCTTCTGCCATATTTCCAGTTCTGCCTTAGAATCAATATGTATTTTATTTGAACAACCCAGAGTCAGTGAGAGAGACTGCCCAAAAAAGATTCCCAATTGACGGGCTATGTTATTGGGGAGGGAGGCTCAGTGAGCATCAATTTCATTAGTGATCATTTCATTAGTTGATTTTTGTGGTTATTGTTAGTTATGGCATTTACTTTCTTTTAAAATATTTTGATTACAAGGAATCAGGTAATAAACTAGAAATATATATATATATATATTCCTCGTTTATTATTATTAAAGTAAGAATAACAACATATTCTTTATATTCATCATATAATATACATATTATATAATGTATAATAAATAATGTTATTATACATTAACATTAGTTTTTGCTGGGTAGGGGAATTACTGATCATATTTTCTTTCCATTTTAACAGCTTTTGCCATGAGCATATATAACTTTCATCACCAGAATAAAACCCAAATGAACCTATTTTTATTAAAAAGAAAGAAAGTATGGTGGTTCCTCAAAAAATTAAAAATAGAATTATCATATGATCACCCAGCAATTCCAGTTCTGGGTATATATTCAAAAGAATTGAAAGTAGGTTCTCAAAGAGATATCTGTACACCCATATTCATAGCAGTATTATATATATATTTTTCATTATGCCCAAAAGGAGGAAGCAACCCAAGTGTTCATCAACAGATGATGGATAAATAAAATGTGGTCAACAGATACAATGGAGTATTATTCAGTTTAAAAAAAAAGAAATTCTGACACAGGCTACAATGTGGATAAACCTTGGGGACTTTATGCTCAGTGAAATAAGCCAGGACAAAATACTGTGTGAGTCCACTTACATGAGGTATGTAGAGGAGTCCAATGCACAAAACAGAGACTAAAATGATGGTTGCCTGAGGCTGCAGGGGAAAAGGGAGTGAAAAGCTATTATTTAATGGGTACAGATTCAGTTCAGCAAAATAAAAAAGGCCTGGAGATCAGTTGCGCAACAATATGAATATACTTAACACTATGGAACTGTACACTTAAAAATGGTTTAGATGGTGAATTTTGTGTTATGTGTATTCTATCACAATTAAAAATCTAAAAAAGAAAGGAAGAAGAAGGAGAGTGGTAGCTAGCTGTGTTTCTGGGAAGTGACTGTGCCTGAAGGTTCAGTTGGCACTGGGACATGGGGATTCTACAGATGTCCTCTGAAGGTCACCTTTAGTTTTGTGAATCTGTAAAATGTTAGAGTTCTTTCCTCACATCCAAAAAGAATTCAATTAATTAAAAGGATTTTCATAACATGATTTTTAACCTATAGTTTGAGTTTAGAGCCAGAGTACTTCAAGAGCCTCCTATGAATACAAGTTTTAAGATTTTGGTGAGTTCAGTCAAAGGGAAAAAAATGGATTTTTTGGGATTCATTTTCAATGTAATCTATTTTTCCAGTCTCTGGTGTACAGCGTGATTCATTTCAAAGGGGCTCTATTTCAGGCAATGTGACTTTAAGTAGGACTTACACAAAAGGAAGCCACCGCATCTAATTTATCATTCAGGAACCCGAACTTTGTAATTATGTGGCCAACCATTTCCAATCATGAGTCAGTTGTGAATCTAAATAGAAGAGTTCACCCACTGCAATTATATAAGTTCCTCTTATTGGGAAGGTGGTAATTACTTTTATAGTCCTCATCATTGGCTCTCTTTCAAGCTTCAGAGGAAACTTCTGTTTGAGATGCGCAATCAAACTTCCAGACTCCGCAGTCTGCTGGTTAACATCATGGATGGACCACCTCAGGACCGGAAGCACGATGGGTCTTCTCACCAAGGCATGAGGATGAGGTTCCCACTGGCTTCCCATCGCAGTACCTGGAGCATAGACATTATTCAGGGGCTGCTCTTGAAAAAATGTATCCTCAAGAGGCCACACTCCAGTCTGTTATATATTGGAGCTTCAGACTAGGCACCAGCACAGTTTTTGTAGATTATGGGTTCCTGCTTGTTTGTGTGTTTTTTTAAAAGTCAGTTACTGAAACTTCAAAAGTAATAATGCTCCAAGTAAAACTCCAAACTCTGCAGAATAGTCTAAATAGTCAAAGTTAAAATGTTCCCACTCCTTCTAACTACCCATGAGGTAATCATCATTAACAGTTAGGTATGTTTTTCTCCCATACTCTTTTCTTTGCTTATACAAAAATATATATGAGTATTCATTTTATGTTTACCACATCATACTAAGCATGGTATTTACTAATTTGCTTTTTTCACTTGACTATATCATCTCCTATGAACTGAATGCTTGTGTCTCTCCCCAGATCATATGTTGAAGCCTTAACCCCCATTGTGATGGTATTTGGAGATGAGGCCCATGGGAGGTGATTAGGTTTAGATGAGGTTATGAGGGTAGGGCTCCAGTGATGGGATTAGTGCCCTTATAAAAAGATGAAAGGACAGGAGCTTTCTCTTATAAAAAGGAGGTCAACTGCATGCTTTGAGGAGAACTTTCATGTGAGTCACATGGTCTCTCCCACCCCTGACTTGGGGACATCTTCAGGCCAGGGCAGCTCCTCATGCACTTGCTGTGAAGACCAAGTGACGGCAGGTGTATCGAGGCAAAGGGCAAGAGCACAGGACCCCAGGTAACTGTTATCCTCTGAGGATACTCCCTGAGGAGTCAGGGTCCAGCATCCACGTGTCCAAGAAAGAAGTCAATGAAAAGGGTATGTCAGAGCATTTGGAAATAACGTGTCTTAAATATGGAGGAAAGCGGTGATTGGTAAGGCCTGGGAGGGCAACCCTATTTCTTCTAATACAAGACCCTGTTTATTTTAAGACACACCCTGATTTCAGAGATGGTAATTTTAAAAACATGCACCTTTAAATCACTACTTTCAATGATCTACCTTATACTTGGGGGGAAAAAATAGAGAGGTAAAACCAAGAACTATTTGAGTTGACATTATGAAAAGATTTATCAGCAAACAAGCACATTATTGAAATACACAGCCCTGATTTTCTAAAACTTCTCATCAGGTGAGCAGGGCTCTTTAGATTTTATCTTTCTGCTTCATGCTGCTCGTGATTGCCCTCCATGAATTTTAGCTGTTAGCAGGATCCACAGATCCCCTCATTTCAATGTGGCAATACGATGGACCACTGTTACATTTTGTGAAATAAATTGCCAACCTGTCCTGAATTACTCCTAGAATGATTTAGCTATACAGAACCGTAAAATTCAGGACCATACTCCAAAAAAAAAATTTTTTTATCAGGGCTTTATTTTAGGTAAAAAAGAAATTTATTTTTTGCTACTGAACTATAGCAGACTAATGATGACTGTTCATGTCCTTGAACATCATAAAGGTCGTGGGTGGTTTTCCCTAGGTGGTATGCCCACAGCCAAACAAATTTTGCGGTAACTACTTGCCCATGTCTTTTTCAGTCTCCACAATGAATTGCATCATCTGACCTCCAAACCAGGAAGTACTAAATTAATCTCCCTTTCCACACCCCCCAACCCCACCTCCTGTTCCAGTAATTAGGTGGCCCTGGCAAAATTGTGAAATAAATGAAGAGTGTCTCCATGGGCCTCTTCTCCTTCTCTTTTCAAATCTTCTTTATCGTTAGTCCTAATTTTTACCTTGATTCTCTAGACCCTCTGACATCCCACAATCACTGGCATTTTCCTCCCTTCACTTTCCTGTTCACTTCTCATCAACCTCAACCTCCTGTCCTAGCCCTCGGCTCTTCTCCTGCTGGATGCTTCCAGCAAAGGTGTAAATGGTTTGATGCCTCAGAGTAACATCATGTGTTTCCTCTGCCAGAAAATGGTTCTATTTAACAAAAGAGATTAATAGAATAACCTAGTAGTTCTCAGCACTGTCTGCACATTAGAGTCACCTGAAGCACTTTTAAAAATTATCAAATGTCTATGCCCCCATCGATAGATGGTCTGATTTAATAAGTCCAGGGTAGGACCCAGATATCAGTATCTTGAAAATTCCTCTCCACACAACTCAAATGTAGAAGCAGGAATTGGAAATCACTACTTATCCCAAGAGAGGGAGAACTAGGTTGACTGCAGGCCGGCCCCATGGTGAGTCAGACAGGAGACCCGGGATCAGAAGGGTGCCTCCAATCCCACCATGCTGGCAACTGGCTACTTCAGCCAAACACCTATTCGTATCCTTGTTGTTTATTGATAGAAGTAATTTCCTACAGGTCTCTTTTAATGACAAAAAATCAAAGTTTGCAGAAATTCTCTTTCTCTGACCAACTTCCCCAACCAAGATCTTTGAGTTGGCAAAAATATGGTCAGTCCCGGGCTTCCCTGGTGGCACAGTGGTTGAGAGTCCACCTGCCGATGCAGGGGATGCGGGTTCGTGCCCCGGTCTGGGAAGATCCCACATGCCGCAGAGCGGCTGGGCCTGTGAGCCATGGCTGCTGAGCCTGCATGTCCGGAGACTGTGCTCCGCAGTGGGAGAGGCCACAGCGGTGAAAGGCCCGCGTACCGCAAAAAAAAAAAAAAAAAAATATGGTCAGTCCCATGACACATTACCTTCTAAGAGTTCTGTCTCTTCCGAGACTCTGGCCATTCCATCTCTCATGCTCAGGGGAGCACAGACCTATCTTCTGAGCTCCTAAAAGAAGCAAATTCCAAACGTTTTTTCTTTGGTTTATCCCTCTTATCCCCGAAATGGGCAAAAAAACAGACATGGTTCAGAGTAAGAGAGACAAGTGGATCTCAACGGAAACCCCTAGAAAACAGATATTAACAACATGACAAGAAGTACAGTGAAGGAAAAGGAAGTTTAACTTTCTCAGCACCTCTAATTTCATCAGACATATACAAAGTTATGTAAGCAGATTTGCCTTACTTTCAGTGACCTGTCACATTTGCTAAGCGTCATATTATTTCTTCAATAGGAGATGGCTTGAAATTTTCTTTCCACTGTCTGTGTCAGCCCTACTACCACAGTACATGAAAGTAAAACATGGTAAAGCTGAATTCTTTTTCACGTGATCTGAAGAAATTTTATATTCTGGATTTCCCTGCTAATTGACATTATTTGTGACCCATACTGATCCGTTTTAAAATTAGAATTACACACCATCCTGGATCAGCATGAACTGAGTGTTGGTGACATGGCATTGCAGTCTTGGAATGTTTCCTGGGAGGTGAACGTGCTTAATCGCCCCAGTCAGGAAAACATGATAGATGTTAAGTGATCATGTATTAAGTCCATGTATCCTAAAAGCATCCACGTGTAAACATTAAGAACAGAAAGAGCTCCCAGAAAAAAACCAAACGAAAACATAAGGAAGAAGATTTCAAAGGGGGGAAAAAAAAGCTTTCTCCATGGTCTGAAACCTTTTGGCTCATTTTCAAATGTTCTATGAATTTCTGAAAGAGCCATTTTATAAAGAACCTTTTCTATGTTATTGTTCTGCTATATATTCTATGACCACTCTTGACTTGGTGCTAGAAGCTGTCACAAAAATATATGCTTGTAGCTTCTCTTAAAATTTGTGTAGTTGAGCTGGGTGAGTTTGGAGGAACTTAACTGTTAAGAATATTGGCTTTAAAAAGTCATACGGATAATAGCAACAGATTGTCAAACTTGTGAGCCTAAGTAAAGTCAATGGAAAGAAAAATGAGACCTTTACACCATCTCGTGGCTTGGGGCCTACAAAACTTGTCAAAATATGATATGTTGTGATGAAGGCATTTGCTCTGCGAGTATATTTATTGCTCAACCTGTCCCACTTTTCTTCCATCCTCCCTGAAGTTAGAGAAAGGGGAGAAACACACTTATATTACAGCTTTCACAGTTTGGATTGAATAGATGTGTTTCCTGTGTTCTCCTCCCAGACAAATCAGTTCATGCTCTGATCATTGCCTACGTGTTCGTTTCAGCTCTTTGTTTACGTTGACCCTGTGCATTGTACTCTGTGATCTGGGTCCTTTTCTTTGCAAGCACTTTGGTTGTTAAAGGTGTGTGTAGGTGTTTCAGGGACACGTAATGAATGAGCAAGCTAAATTAGTGAGCTTTGGGGAGGATAAACCAACCAAGTTCAAAGGGAAGGGAAACAGCAGAGTCCATTTGAACATCAGGAAGAGAATCACCAAGCCTGGACCTGGTCCCCACTACCAACGTCCTTAGTCTTCGTCTCAGTAAAACATCATCAAAGAGACTTTCCAATATTTAGATTCCTGACACTGTAAGCTGATTAATCCAAGAGCATCTGATTGCTCATTCTTGTCACTTTTTTCTTTCTCTTTTTTTTTTTTTTGACAGGTACGTGGGCCTGTCACTGTTGTGGCCTCTCCTGTTGCGGAGCACAGGCTCCGGACGCGCAGGCTCAGCGGCCATGGCTCACAGGCCCACCTGCTCCACAGCACGTGGGATCTTCCCAGACCGGGGCACGAACCTGTGTCCCCTGCATCGCCAGGCAGACTCTCAACCACTGCACCACCAGGGAAGCCCAACTTTTTTCTTTCTAATTACCAATCTCTTCTTTGTCTTCAATGGGAATTTTCTCCTCTATTACCTGTGCTGAACATGCCATCCATTTTAAATGCTCTTTTGTAACCTCAAGTGTCAATCACATAGGAGGGAGTGGGGACTCTGAATAAGTTAGGTGTTCCTGGAGTTTCTAAACAATCATGCTTGACATCTGAATAGCAGGTTACAGTTTACAAAGCACTTTTACACCCAATATGTTGATTCTTACCGTGACCCTATGAAGTAGACAAGGTAGCCACTGGAGAAACTGAGGCCCAGGGCGGTTTGTCCAAGATCGCGTGGTGCCTGATATTACCTGTGCCCAGTGCCCTTTTCACTATGCCAGTCTCCCAACGCAATAAGGCAGAAGAGTCTGACAGTTTGATGGCTGCTTTTTATTAACATCCTGCTGAAGGTCCAGGAGCAGAGACAGAGTAGACCCATGAGTTACTACATCAGAGATCTTTATTTCACTTTCCCTGAACCTAACAGAACTTTTTCCTCTTTGGCAATGGATAAGAATTTTATCCATTGATAAAAAAAATTAAACTTGTACTGAATTAAAAACACACAAACACGGTTAGACTCAGTCATCTGTGGAAGAACACATTTCATCAGTGTTTCAGCTACAGCCTTCTGAAACAGTCATTGTTCTCATAAAAATTCACAGTGAATTCACCCCACACTTCCTGCCAGCAGGACTTCTAACCATTCCCACTGTCACTGGTAGAATGCACAGAATCTGCTTCTACTAAATGTGCTCTAAGTTCACCAAAAAGCAATGTTTCCTATAGAAAATTAAAATGAGGAGAAAGAGGTCAACCCTACCTGTTCAGTTTACCAGCTACTTTTCACCAAGCCTGCCCAGGCATGCAGAAGTACAAAGCCTGCCCATCAACCCACGGGTGTGAGCAAATAGGCTTCATATCCAAGTCAGGACCCAAAGGAACCACATCAGGATAAGACCACGGGTTGGGCTAACAGGATGAGCTGTCATGTGAATACATATAAGCTCTAACTCTCCAAAAGAGCAATTGCTCAGACACAGAATAAGAAGACATGAATCCACAGGAGTAAGTGGGAGAAAAAAATCCAGGATTTCAAGTCGACAGTGAAATCACAGTAAGAGGCAGTATCCTGTGATCGAACACAGCATCGTTCTGCCTGAATGGAAGTCGTGTGTCCTGAACACAGAAAGTGGTCCTTCTTTCCCAACAGGACCTGAAAAACTGTGCTTGAGGGCTGGGTTCGCTTTTCCGTGTCCCTTTTAGGAGCAATACAGTCAAGACAGGAGGCATTCAGTGAAAGAACCAAGCTCATCAGGTCATGCCTGGTACGTTGGCGATGATAAATATTTATTGAATGACTGATACACGAGAAGTAAATATGAGGGACTGTTGAAGGAATTGGACCTGCTCATTCTGGTCAGTACAAGACTTGGGGAAACTCAATAAAGAAATGATGCACTCAGGTCCTCTGAGAAGCCGATGCCAAGGCATGTGTAACATGCAAGGATTTTATTAGGGGAAGTAGCCTGCAGCTCCATAGCTTAGGTAAATACACAATACAATACAAATGATGCCCATGGATTATTTACACATGTGCTTAATTTTTTAAATTTCAGGATTTTCTATTTAATTTTTTGTTTATGATTTTTAGCTAAATTTTACTGAGGCCAAAGACCATATATTGTATAAATTTGATGTTTTGAATTTTGTTGAGATGTTCTTTCAGCACTGCATATGAACATTTTGGGTAAATATTTCTCAGGAATTTACCAAAAAGTGATGAGTAATATAGTATAGTTGTAGTGCAGTGTTGTTTATGTGACAACTACTTCATATTTGTTACTCATGTTGTTCCTATCTCTGTATCCTTTTGTCTCCACTATGTGTGCAATCGTTCCTGAGAGAAGTTGTTAAAACCTCTGTGATTGCACGTGTCTATTTTTCCTTTCAGTTTTGTCAATTTTTGCTTTTTATATTTTGAAGCTATGGTATCAGGTACATACTATTTGTTTTACCTTCCTGGTGGATTGATCTTTTTTCTTTATAAAATGTTTCATTTTATCTCTAGTAGCATCTTAACTTAAAAACTGCTTTAATACTAATATACCCACAAAAGCTTTTTGGGGGGAGGGGTTGTCAGTATTAATATGGTCTATTTTTTCCATCCTTTTCTTTCAGCTGTTGTCTGTTCCTATATTTCAAGTTGGCCTTTTGTAAACAGTATTAGTTAGGTTTTATTTTCTTAATACAGTCTTATAATATTTTTTATGAAAGTATTTGATCATTTTCATTTAATGTAATTACTGATATATTTTGATCTATAGATACCACCTTCTATTTGTTTTCTATTTGTCCCAGTTGTTTATGTTTCTTTTCCTGTCCTTTATTGCTTATTTTGGAATTCTCATATATTTTTAAATTATTCCATTTATTCTCTATTACTTTTCTAGTTGTATATTTTCTACTATTCTTTTATTCTTACTCTAGGGATTACAAGGTATATCCTTAATTTATTAAAGTCTACAATAACTTAGTAGTGATGAATTATTACATTAGTACTGTATTAGTCTAATTCCTGGACAATGAAAGCACATTAGAAAAGTTTAACTTTTAACATTTACAACGTACTATCTTTTGTGTTGTTGTCATTGTATATTTAATTTCACACATATTTTAAACTTTACAAGATATTATTATTATTGTTTTACATGGTTAGTATTCATTTGGATTTATTCACATTTTATAATTTTTTTCTTTTTATGTCTTCCTACATTTCCTTGCTTTTGGTTCAGATCATATTTCTTCTCCCTGAAAAAAATTCTTTTAGGTTAGTACAGGTCTGCTGGTGAAACATATTTATTTTATCTTTAACTCTGAAGGATATTTTCATGGGGCATTGAATTCTGTGGTGGCACTTACTTTCTTTCAGTACTTTAAATGTCATTACTTTGTGTTTGGGCTTCAGTTGATTATAGTAAGCAGTCAATTGTCCATCTTCTTGTTTTGGGGAAGATAATATGTTTTTCCATTCTCTGGCTGCTTTTAAGATTTTCTCATTGTTTTTGGGTTTCAGCTGTGACGTGCTTAAATGTAATTTTTTATGTATTTTAATTGCTGAGCTTATATTATTTTTTAAATCTATAGTTTGATTTCTTTCATCAATTTCAGAAAAATTCTCAGCTATTACTTCTTCAAATATTACTTCTGTCTTATTCTCTCTCTCCACCATTTCTGAGATTCCAGTTATACATATGATAGGCCTTTTCATCAGGTCCCATAACTCTTATTTCTTACCCTCTTTTTCATTATTTCCTCTCTTTTCCTCTCTGTGATTCTGTACGGACATTTTTTTAAAGACATGTCTTCTACATCACTAATTCTCTTTCTAGCTCTGTATAATCTGCTTCTGAAATTCATCTGTTTGGATCTTAGTTTCAGTTATTGTATTTTTTAGTCCTAGAATTTCTTTTTGATTTTATTTGAATAGATTTCAGTTCTCTGATGAAGTTCTCCATATTATCATCTATTTTCTTGAAACTTATTAATAACTGTTAAAGTCCACATTTCTTAACTCCCTTTTGCTTGGATCACCTGTGGGTATATTTCTATTGTATTTCATTGTCTTTGTCCTGCCTTTTGATATATCCTATCTTTTGCTATGCCTTACAATTTTTTATTGAATGCTGGAAATTCATATATATTTATACACATTATGAGAAATTGTAGAGGCTCGGGATAGTGTTACCTTCCTCTGGAGAGGTTTCTCTTTCACTTCTGATAGGCAAAGAGGGTAGGAACATATCACTTTTATCCAATTGGGGATTAAATTGATTATAGTCTAATTGTTCACTCTTTGTAAGTTCTAGTCTATTTATGGTTTGCCCTTACTTCTAGGGTATAGTCCTTCAGGGGTCCCAACTGAAAACCTGCAATATTTTCCAGGACTCCACCACTTTGTCACAGATTCAGTCCTCATTTTTATTTCCCCAACACCATGCCAATGGCTCTACTTAGTTTCTTACCTTGGTAAGCATCTTTGGTCATTTCAGTTTTCCCACATTTTTGGCCTGCACACCTCACAGTCAGAGAATGTTCTGAGGGAGAAGTGGCTCAGACTCTTGTGCTTAGTTTGCTTTACTTTCCTTTATCCAGTCTTTCAAGCACTGGATCCTTTGATTGGCCCTGTGTCAAACCTCCTTCTCCTTCCTCATATAAAGATGTCAGTCATTGGATTTAGGGCCCTCTTTAAATCCAGGATGATCTCATACTGAGATTCTTAACTAATTACATCTGCAAAGACCTTATTTCCAAGGAAGGCCACATTCACATGTATCTGGGGTTAAGACTTAGACCTATCTTTGGGGGGACACTCTTCAATCCACTGCACCTACATAAAAGTTAAGCAATGACAGAACAACTGTGACAACAAATATACCCTCCTGTGCTACACAGGAAGAGCATGGTAGGTGCCCAAGAATCACACCCTCCTTAGACTGTCTACAGAAACTTGAAAATTTCTTATAGGAAAAGTGCCGGATGATGTTTCACTTCTTACTGAGATCAGTTTAACTAGGAGGCTGGTCTCACATCAGATGGAGGAGCTTCCTCAGCCTCATCTACTGCAAACTGTGGCGGCTGCTCACAAGGCTGGATGTGGTTCTACCACATACTGCACAGAACAGTGATTTCATCCAAGAAGAAAAGGCACCTGCAAGCCAGGCGCCAGGCCTGGCCTAAGAGCAAAACCCAACCTCATGCCTTATCTCTTATGAACACCTACTGTTATGGGTTGAATTGTGTCCCTCCAAAATTCGTATGTTGAAATCCTAACCACCAGTACCTCAGAATGTAACTTTATTTGGAAGCAGGGCCTTTACAGAGGTAATCAAGTTAAAACGACTCATTAGGGTGGGCCCTAATCCAATATGACTTCTATCCTTATAAAAAAGGGAAATTTGGAGACAGACATACACACACTATGAGAATAAACACTATGTGAACATGAAGATAGACACAGAGGTGATGATTCTATAAGTCAAGGACCATGAAAGTTTGCTAGCAAACCACCAGAAGTTGGGGGAGAGGCATGGAACAGGTTCTTCCTCAGAGGCCTCATAAGAAACCAGCCCTGGGGCTTCCCTGGTGGCACAGTGGTTGAGAGTCTGCCTGCCGATGCAGGGGACACAGGTTCGTGCCCCGGTCTGGGAAGATCCCACATGCCACGGAGCGGCTAGGCCCGTGAGCCATGGCCGCTGAGCCTGCGTGTCTGGAGGCTGTGCTCCGCAACGGGAGAGGCCACAGCAGTGAGAGGCCCGCGTACTGCAAAAAAAAAAAGAAACCAACCCTGATGACACCTTGATCTTAAACTCCTGGCTACCAGAGCTGTGAGACAATAAGTTTATGTTGTTTAAACCACCCACTTTGTAGTACAATTGACCCTTGAACAATGCAGAGATTAGGGATGCTGACCTTCCATATCCGCATAGAACTTTACAGTTGGCCTTCATATCTGTTGTTCTGCATCCGCAAATTCAACCAACTGTGTCGTGTAGTACTGCAGTATGTATTTATTGAAAAAAATTCATGGATAATTGGAATCACAGCAGTTCAAACCCCTGTTGTTCGAGGGTCAACTGTACTTCATTATGTCAGCCCTAGGAAAGGAATCATACATACATTTATCTTTTTCTAAGAGTAGTCAATTTTTTTCTCATCAGAATAATATGGCAAAATAATAAATGTTTAGGAATGTATAGGCAGAGATATATGTTTCCCCTCTGTACATTCTGATATGGCAACATGTTATCATTGTTGACATGATGCCAGGGACTTGCCAGGGGCTGTTCTACCGGCTGTCACCCAAACATGACGTTCTCATATCTCCCCAACAATGATGGAAGCGGCTCATGGTGCATTTGTAATTCTGGAGGTTAACAGATTTTACCTGGTCTGAAAGGAGGGAATTTTGCACAGTTCATGCCATAAATTAAATTGCCAAAAACACTGGAAGGCTATCTCTTACTGCCAAAGATAGGTTTTCCAGTAGAGAGGCAAATAATTAAAACAGTCCAAATCCTGAGAGTTTATTTATTGAAAAGTCAGATTTAGCCAAGGCTGGCAGTGGTTTATAATCACTTCCAGAATAAATGACAAAGTGAATGTACTGTCTATTAACTCTAAAAGTTAAAATCTATAGTTGTGAAAGAGCTGACATGGAGATTCAAAAGAAGGAGGCGTGGAAGTGGTGATCTATCTTTGACATGTTAAGACAGTGGTAGAGCTAGAAGTGTCCATCTCTGTATATGGCAAGTTCTTTCATATGCAATAGAAGGGTGCAAAGACCATTCAAGGAGTCATTTATCCACATCCAGATTTCAGGACCTGATGTGTGTGCATCACCTTCAATGATTGTTTAATCTCATTTGTTAACGTCTGTTTAGACCATGGGCAGCAATGACCAATGAAAAACCTCCTGAAATCAGGGTCAGGAAGACCAAGAATCAGGTGAAACTTGCCTTGTGCTGATACCATGTCCATAACTTCTCACTATTGCATCTCCTCCATTTTAAATCTCTGTGGAACATATCATTGTCTCTGTGTTTTACTTAGCAAGAGGAGATGATGAAATGGATGAAGAATATTCTTCTCCCACTTTCATAAGCTAATGCTTCAAAAACATACTATAAGCAAATATAAAAAAGTAAATAGGGCTTCCCTGGTGGCACAGTGGTTGAGAGTCCGCCTGCCAATGCAGAGGACGCGGGTTCGTGCCCCGGTCCAGGAAGATCCCAAATGCCGCGGAGCGGCTGGGCCCGTGAGCCATGGCCGCTGAGCTTGCGCGTCCAGAGCCTGTGCTCTGCAACGGGAGAGGCCACAACAGTGAGAGGCCCACATACCGAAAAAAAAAAAAAAAGTAAATAATATATAGATAAATAAAATAAATAATATATAATAAATAAAATATTCATAAATAAAATAAAATTGCTAAATAATAACAACTTAGGCCCCAAACATGCTTTCCCAACCACATTAACTGCTCCCTATGCCCAGACCTACACAGAGTGGTCTGGAAGGGACTTCAGGCCACATGGGCCAAAGTCAGCTAGTTCAGCAGGAGTTTCCTCCTTACACACTAAGAATTTTGTTCTCTGAAACAAAATTCTCTGAAAAGAATTTTGTTCCTAAGCTCTTTCTCTTGGTAAGCCTGAGGCACTACAAGGGTGTGAAGCAAGTTTACTGGGTTATTCATTTTAACAGAGGAATATATAATTTTCCTTTTCTGAGCAGCCCTTTGAAATTTCAAGCTCCTGATTATGTAAACACAGAAATACATTATCTCATATGTATATATGAAATATATATACACATATATATTTATTTATGGGGGGTAATTGGTTAAGGTTTGAATCATTAACAACAGTTCTACTGTTCAGTATTTAGGGGAAACCATTCAATACCTTTCCCCCGAGCCTTGGTTGAAATTTCTCTCTCCGAGACCATGATGAGAATTCAGGAGTTAGGGTTGGATTGTGCTTACGGGGCCCCAGAACCCATCTTCAAAAGCCTGTGAGTCATCACCAAGAAAGCAGGTTAAAACTATTGGGGCCAGGGCTTCCCTGGTGGCGCAGTGGTTGAGAGTCCGCCTGCTGATGCAGGGGACACGGGTTCGTGCCCCGGTCCAGGAAGACCCCACATGCCGTGGAGCAGCTGGGCCCGTGAGCCATGGCCGCTGAGCCTGTGCGTCCGGAGCCTGTGCTCCGCAGCGGGAGAGGCCACAACAGTGAGAGGCCCGCGTACCAGAAAAAAAAAAAAAAAAAAACTATTGGGGCCTTACTAAGTGAAGTAGGTCAGACAAAGAAAGACAAATATCATATGATATCGCTTATGTGTGGAATCTGCTTGAAAAAAAAGAAAAAATATAAGAGAATTAATTACAAAACAGAAGCAGACTTATAGATATTGAAAACAAACTTATGGTTAACAAAGGGGAAACTTAGGGGGAGGGATAAATCAGGAGCTTGGGATGAACACACACACACGACTATATATAAGATAGGTGACTAACAAGGACCTACTGTATAGCACAGGGAACTCTACTCAATATTCTGTGATAGCCTACGAGAGAAACGAGTCTGAAAAAGAATGAATCTATGTATATGTATAACTGAATCACTTTGTGGTACACCTGAAACTAATACAACTCTTGTAAATCAACTTTACTCCAATAAAATTAAAACATTAAAAAAAACACTATTGGTACCTTACAGATTTGATGAGAAACAAGCCTGTTTATGAGAGCTAAAGGGACCGGATGGGTTTATACAATGGTACCTCAGGTGATAGAGATGCTCCTATAAGAGGGTAGAATTGCAGACCCCACCCTCCTTCTTCCCAGCACCGCCCCCCAGCCTTTGCTGAAGGAGTCAGGTTGCTCTCTGGGGTGGACACATCTTTAGACTCAACCACAGAGACAACTCAGAACAATATAAAACTGTCCCTCTGTGTTACTTACCCATGCCACCTCCATCTAGCTAATGATTTGCTATAAGCATTGTAATATAATTTCAGTCATTGCACGTTCTTGTATGTTGTGTCTGGTTACACTGAGTCAGTGGCTAACTGTTCATCCTTAGTCATACCTTTTAGCCAAAGATAGGCTTTGCTTCTCACCTTGCTTTAAGCTAACATGCTTTTCACCTGTTCAGTTTCCTCTGGTGCTGTTAGGCTAGGCTGCACATCCTGACAAATGATATTATTCTAGAATACATTTTTTTTGAGAGGAAAAATGGAATCTGAGTCTGAAAGTGTCCTGACTGTTACTCCCCTTTAGAATTGTGGGTTCACTGATCTTCGGGGAAGTTAAAATAGAGGATTTGTCTTTAGAACTTCCAAGGCCCCATCCATCTGAAAGCCCATCATTAGAACAAATGTAAAAAGCTTGTTTTTATCTTAATTTCTGTACCTGCAGGCTGAGTACCCACCATATTAAGTCTGAGATAACTCTCACATGTGGAAAATTATTCTCCATTTAAGTAGCAGTTTAAACTGTTATGTCAAAAATTATTTGGGATCCATAACTAAATTTAAAAGTCCCTTTTTGAGTGTGGTCAAATATTTTTATTCTTTTTACCTCAAAAGCTTATGAAGTAACTATTAAATAAGTTTTCTAAAACAAAACAAAACAATAAACTTACAGTCTTTTCATGGTCGCCATTTTAAAAATTCTAAAAGTTCTTCCAGACCTTTGTCCATACACATATTTACTAATGCCACTATAGTCTATAATCACGGTCTATTGATTTATTTTTAATTTTCATTTAATACGATTAAGTGAAAAATAACTATTTTCTACATTTCAAGGTGGCCATCTTAATTACATTTTTTAATCAAAGAAGAAGACTTCACTGTGAGGGTGCAGCATCATTTACTAGAAAGAACACTTACCATGTTTTTCACCCCAGCCCAGCCCTCTCTGGTTTCCAGTGTGGACAATGCTTCACAGAGCCTCTTCCTGTAGACATTGCTTCCTCCTGTGGGTGTATGTTCTTGGACTGTGTTCTCTGGAGTAACTCAAGGGGCATGGGTATTACCGGTACTCTTTCTGTGTGCCATCATTTCCCTTTACAAAATGCTGTGCCCGTTTACAACGTATCACGGTGTAAGCTTTAGCACATGGTCTGTCTTTTGTGCAATGGCTCTGGGATGGAATATTTTTCTTTTCTCTCCATACCTCTTTTTCTCTCTCCCATATTTGGAAAAGCCCCCATGTGATAAGCGTCTTCAGTTGAGACTGCCTTTTACCTCTCTGATGACAGCGTTGAATCGAGAGTGGGAGGACCCCCGTCTGGAGCAGCAAGGGAGGGGCTGGGGTCCGCTGGGGTGGGTGGAGGGAGAGCTGTCACTCCCAGGGTGTGATGCGATATGCTTGGGCTCCCTGTGGACTCTCCAGGAAAATCTCATTGCTCACTAATGCCTGGTGCAGTCAGTTTTCTTTTTGAAGAATGTGAGCCCTGAGTACAACCTTAGGTTGGCACCAGATGGTCCCAAAGGACAACAGCCATGTCTGGTTCCGTGGGTACAGGTCCAGAATCGGGAGCCCACTTTGGCCCCCAACCAACACTGTAGGGTCAGCAATGCTGGCACCATGGGATATTTTGTGTTTTGAATTTATTATTATCCTCATGAAATATTTCCCTTTGTTTCTTTACAGTTTGTCCACATTTACGCTAATTCAGTAGACATTTATTGAGTCCTTGCTATGCATTAGGTGCTAAAGGGATAATAAAGATAAAGGTAGCTAATGCTTGTGTTTTTCTTTAGAGCTTAAAAATGAGATGTTGCATATATTCATCTCCTAGATACAATATAGACTCTGTTCTCCAATAAATTACGGTGACTTAGTAAAAATGCCTTGTGTACCTGAAGTCAGGAGTTTGAGCAGAATGAAACGGTGCTGAGAGGTGGAGGGTATAATCTCACCACGAGAACAGGCTTTTAAATGCATAGGAGATAGTTCTTCAAAATGGCAAAATGGATTAGACTTAATACCTCCTGTTAATGAAGGGATTCCGAATGAGTGGCCAAGTATTTTTTAATAGACCAAGACAGATATTCTATTCAGAAAAATAAAGAATTGAAATGACAGACAGCTCTGCTTGCTTATTTTTGTCCTTTTGAAAATTTACTTCTTTATGGAGAAGAGAGTGGTGATGACAACCCACAGAAGTGACAGGTGCTTGGGGTCATGGGTTTGCTTTGGGGCTGCCGGGAAAGTTTTTGTTTGGATTTGCTGCCATGGCCAGAAACAAAGCAAGTCTGTAATTTTCGCTGTGGAAATAGTGTTAAGCTCAAGGTAAGGGGAAAAAAATGTAAGCATCTGTCTCTTCTGAATACATTCTCCTTTTGACAAGCGCTTCTCAGTTGTGTTGTTCAGATGTGCTAGGATTGCATAGAGCTATGTAAAGGTCCTTGATATTAACTCTTAAATTAAACCTCTCTGGGAAAGCAAGTTCACGATGGTGTCTAGTAAGTTCGTGAGGGTGTCTATTCAGTGGTACTTAGGATTCAAAAAATATGTTTCGGCAGTACAAATGAGACAGAACAACCCATGGCAATTTATTAGGATGGTATTTCTGGGTAATTATGATGATGCTGTGTTTCAGTCTTGGAATCGGCAGGAGAAGCTGGTTGCAGGCTCTCAGACAAGAACCCAGTGGAAGCGGACATCTCAGGGAGGGATTTGGAAGTGCTTGGCTGCCTGGTAGCCGAAGAAAAATCTTCATCGCAACCGGCTCTGGCAACTTACAGAGGATCGTTCAAATCCAGAGAAGTTGAGTCTGTCGAACATAATTAACTCCTTTGTAGTGGGGATGACTCTCATATTTACGATGTAAAGGAGATGCCATTTATGCCTTCTATGTTGGCCTTTAGAATTTTCCTAGCTCCCGTACACCAGCCAGGAGAAGAATAAAGGCAATCAGCCACAAGGTTTGCTTGGCTAAGTCGTCCCTCCTGTCACATACCCGTGCAGTTGCACATCAGTGCCAAGGGACGGTGCCACGTTCCTCCTTAGCATTTGTTTATGCTTGCAAGGCAGCCGACACACACTTACTGAGCACCGAGGATGCCCTGGACACCATGCTGGGGTCACCGTGCTGCCCACAAAAGTCCACAGCCGCTGCCTTTATAGAATCTACAGAACAACACCACTTATCTGGGCTGTAATGGAGAATTAAACAACTTCATTTTGTTTCATGATTGGGGAGGAGCATCTTCAGAGTGGGGTTGCCCAGTGGGAATGCCAACACCAGGTTGGAGAGGTACCAAGCTGTCCTCTGCCTTTGGAGCTGTCAGGTTGGGCATGGAGTGACCAGTGGGCAGGGTCTGCTCTCTCTGGCCAGAGACACCTCTGATGGCCTCTCTTTTCACCTCAATCCATTCATTAGTTGGTGCTATTGAAGTGTTATTGTAGCTCTAATGTCATGACATGGCTGTTGGGAAGCACCGTGGTGGAGGATGGACCCCTGGAGAAGGGAATGGCTAACCTAAGGCTTCAAGCTCAAGAAAGAGAATTTTAGGCAGAGGCTAGAGCATATGAAAAGGTCTGGAGACCATCAGAACAGTGACATCTAGGGCAACAGTTAGTGTTTGGTACAGCTGGAAAGAAGGGCAGGGGGAGGCAAGGAGGATGGGAGAGGTGAGGGCAGGGGGATAAAGAGCCTTTTAAGGTGCTTCAACATCTTCCCAAAGTCTGAGCAGAGCCTCTGAAGGATCGTAGGCAGGGACGTGACTCCATCTGGTCTGCTACAAGGAGGAGATGGAGGATGGGAACAGCTTGGCCTACAAGCTGACTGAGAGCCTTGGGAAGGTGTGAAAGGATCCAGGGGAGATGTGATAAGGGCCTCAACCAAGCCAAAACAATAGTTAGTCAAAAAATCTTTTGCAAATTGCACAGTGAACTGTAAAACCTGACTTTAAAATATGCCGGAGGAGATTGTCTCTATGAATTGAAGATAAGATCTGTAACTACCAATTAGGGCAATTGAATTTATTATTGAGTCTTTAATTTCAGGCTGCAAAGAAATCATGACATGAAGTTATGAGAGTTTCGGCCAAATTTAAAGACATCTTCTGTGTATTTCTTTTTTAATAGAGTGAAATTGACTCAAAGTAGAATGCTTCTCTAGATCTACTTAGAAATGTCTCATATAGACATTGTCAGAGGTGGTTAGGGCAATAAAACTAGAAGGAGAAAGGAAGAGGTGACTCCCCATTGTTTCTGTCTTCAGAGCCTTAATTCTTTTTTTTTCCTTTTTCTTTTTTTCATATTCTTTCCATTATGATTTATTACAAGATATTGAATATAGTTCCCTGTGTTATACAATAGGACCTTGTGTTTATCCATCCTACATATAATAGTTTGCATCTGCTAATCTCAAACTCCTAATCCATCCCTCCCTCCCCCCACTCCCCCTTGGCAACCACAAGTCTCTTCTCTATGTCTGTGAGTCTGTTTCTGTTTCATAGATAAGTTAATTTGTGTCATATTTTAGATTCCACATATATGATATCATATGATGTTTGTCTTTCTCTTTCTGACTCACTTCACTTAGTATGATAATCTCCAGGTCAATCCACGTTGCTGCAAATGGCATTATTTCATTCTCTTTTGTGGCAAATATTCCATTGTATACGTATATACCACATCTTCTTTATCCATTCATCTGTCGATGGACATTTAGGTCATTTCCATGTCTTGACTATTGTGAATAGTGGTGCTATGAACATAGGGGTGCATGTATCTTTTCAAATTATAGTTTTGTCCAGATGTATGCTCAGGAGTAGGTTTGCTGGATCATATGGCAACACTATTTTTAGTTTTCTGAGGAACCTCCATACTGTTCTCCATAGTGGCTGTATCAATTTACATTCCCACCAACAGGGTAGGAGGGCTCCCTTTTCTCCACACTCTCTCCAGCATTTGTTATTCCCAGACTTTTTCATCATGGCCATTCTGACCAATGTGTGGTGGTACCTCGTCGTCGTTTTGGTTTGCATTTCTCTAATAATTAGTGATGTTGAGCATCTTTTCATGCACCTATTGGGGGCCTTAATACTATTTTTAAAAATATTTTCTTCACTTTATTGAGGAAAGTGTTTCTGTTTTTTTTTTTTGGTTGTTGTTGTTTTGCTTTTTGGTCACAATGTGGAGGGTGCGGGATCTTAGTTCCCCAACCAGGGGTCTAACCTGCACCCCCTGCAGTGGAAGCTCTGAGTCTTAACCACTGGACAGCTAGGGAAGTCCCAGGGGGCCTTAATTCTTAAAGTGTGATAGTTAATCTTATATCTGGGGATTTGTGCCTCAGCCACCAATCTCCATGCTATGTCCCTTCACTCTTTGGTAACCAATGGTTCTCACGTGGCAGACTGAAGTTTGTGCATCTCCACTAAGACTCTGGACACTGCTGATGGGCAGATGTGTATAACTGTGTTACCTGAAGACTATTCTGGAACTCTTATGTTTCAGAAGGTAAGGCTTGGGTCACATTATATCTGATTCTGAATCATGCTGCAATAGAATTTTGCTGAGTCTGAGTGAATGTCTCAAATACACAAGAGTGAATGCCCCTAGTTTGGTAGCATTTGGAATTTTCATGCCCAATCATGGTGCCCAAACTGAAGAGGGCTGCACAAGAAGAGGTAGTTGGGCTTTACTTTAATGTAAGTACTGTCTCAACTGTAACAGTGCCTCAACTGGTGGCATGCTCTCCGAAGGCCTTTAAGGATCACATGGGGTCAGTTTCCTCCATGCACAGTGACTAAAATGGGCCTTGCTTGAAGAAGAGAGGATGGAATTCATGACTTAGATCTGTTCCAGCCTTGTTATTCCATTTTTTTCATGAGCCTTTTCTTCCGCCTAACACAGCATCCAGTAGAATAAGGCTTTTGAGAATGAACTTTTGAATTTAATATGTTGAGATATTGCTAGAAGCTCTTTGAATAATGAGATTTTTAATTTCAAGAGCCAGGAGTGAAACACTCAGAAACATATTCCTCTCAGGAGAAGTCACGGCTCTACAACAATTGTGACTCCTTACAGTAACTTGAAGGCAGTTGTAATTCTTAACTGATTAGGGGGTGGAAACAGAGACTCGTGATTTTCATTTTTCTCCTGGCATATATTGTTCATCCCTTTTTGGCTTTTGGCATCATCAGTACTTCAGTCATGGTTTAAAGAAGAAGGTGCATCTTGAAGATGGATTAAATTAAGGCTTAGTTTCTTTGCCTCAGCAATGAAATGTGTCATCTTTAAGTGAAACTCATGACCAGCGATGGGTTTAGGATCATCTCTGGACCAAGAGAGTAAGTGCTAAGTACAGGAATGAGCTGATTCTCATTTGCCTTTTGGGAGATACGCTTGCTAATTCTGCCCCGGAGAAAATGTTTCATAATGGGAGGCAACATTGGACGTGGGCTTTGGAGAAGTACAGATGGGGTTAAGGGGTGGGGTGGGGAAGGGAGAATATATGTAACAGAGGGAACGATGGGGGAGAAGAGCATGCGGTGTGAGATTGTTTCATATTTATTTCTTCACCAAATATTTCTTGCAGTCTATTATATGCCAGATACCATTCTAAGCACTGGGCAAATTAAATGGATAAGTTCCTACTTTCCTGGAGGTACAAAATGTTAGGACAGTGATCATGGGAAAAGGGAAACAAATGAGCTGATCTCTACAATTGCTGCAAAATGTTAATCAGTATCACAGAGCTGACATTGAACAGGTGGGTGGTGTCACGGGTCCAAAGGTGAAAGGTCATTACACACGAGGTCAAGGAACTCGGGCTCTAGTTGCTTAGCTGGAACTCACCAGGAACCCCCCCGGCTACACGGCACCATGGCTCCAGCTTTTGTAGTCGCAGAACCTCAGTCACCCCCTCCAAAGACAGCCAGCTATTTCTGGGAGCAAGTCCCTTGATGCGCCTCCCATGAGTCTGCACAGGTTTTCACAGCCGTCACCACGCCATCTTCGCCCTGTTCTTCCTTCTCTGTTTCCACTTCGGCTCCCAGCTGCCCACACCACGGCCCACCAAGTTCCTAGGAAAGTCTGTACTCTGACACCGCCTCCGTCCTGGCCAAGATGGGATGGGGGCCCAGGTGGCAGCAGCGGCGGGGCTAAGATTGCCCCTGAAGTTTCCATTCTTCAGGGCTTTCCAGTTGGGCTAGTTTCCCGGCAGAAGGGACTCAAGACCCCCTGAGGCAGAGACTGCTAGCTCCCCGCCCACACGGCCTCTGTAGTTGCCGTTCTGGAAAACGCAGATGGAGCCCCATCGTGTCCCAGCCTGAGGGCTCTCTCTTGGCTTACCTGCGCAGCTCAGGAGTCCTGGGAGTAGACACCCCGGGACATTCCTCAGCTGATAATAGGTGGGAACAGAGGATAACTACCTCAGCTTCTTGGCCATTTAGGTATTTTGCTCTGTAAGTTCTAGCAGCTCTGGCTTCCTTAGACTCCAGCTTCGGTCTTCTCAACTCAGGGAGACTGCTTATTGGGGTCCCTCCTTCCTGTACTGCAGCCTGGCAACTCTCCAGGCCGTCAGCTGG
Organism: Lagenorhynchus albirostris; assembly: GCF_949774975.1. Taxonomy (NCBI): domain Eukaryota; kingdom Metazoa; phylum Chordata; class Mammalia; order Artiodactyla; family Delphinidae; genus Lagenorhynchus; species Lagenorhynchus albirostris. The sequence goes on from NC_083097.1 coordinate 9,192,565, forward strand.
TACAGATGCAGAGACCGCCTCATTTGTTTCCCTTCTCCCATGACCCCTGTCCCGAACTGCCTATGGTCCGTTGTTTCATTTATGTTGTCCAGCTTCCTAATTATTTAAGAGTAAGTCCATTCCTATTATTTCATCATGGTTAGATGTAGAGGTCCTTAGTGTCAACATAATTAATGGAGAAAGCATAGTCGTTTAACAAACGGCGCCAGGACAGCTGACATCCATATGGGAAAAGCTGAGATTTGACCTCTACTTTCCAACATAAAAAAACCAACGAAAATAAAAACCAACCAAACCAAAAAAACTCAAAACAAACAAAAAACCCTAACTTGAAATATATCAAAAACCTGAATATAGTAGCCAAAACTATTATATAAAACATTGAGAGGAAATGAGGGGGAAAACCTACATATCCTTGGGGGTAGGCAAAGAATTCCAGAATTTGTAAAGCACTCTTATGACTCAATAAGAAGGCCAAAAACCTATTAAAATAAGGGTGGGGTTTCCCTGGTGGCGCAGTGGTTGAGAATCCGCCTGCCGATGCAGGGGACGCGGGCTCGTGCCCCGGTCCGGGAGGATCCCACATGCTGCGGAGCGGCTGGGCCCGTGAGCCATGGCCGCTGAGCCTGCGCGTCCAGAGCCTGTGCTCCGCAACGGGAGAGGTCACAACAGTGAGAGGCCCACATACCGAAAAAAAAAAAAAAAGGGTGAAATATTTCATCAGTTTCTTAAAGGAAAAAAAAAAGATATTGTAAGAGCCAAGAAGTATACCAAAAGTTACTTAACATCATTATTCATCAAGGAAAAGCAAATTAAAACCACAATGAGATATTACTACTCACCCATGAAAAAGGCTAAAATCTGAAAACTGACAATCTCAAATGTTGGTGAGAATATGGTACAGTTGGAACTCTCAGATACCTCTGAGAGGTACACGACCAACCTCTTTAGAAAATGATTTGGCAGTTTCTTATAAAGTTATATATGTACTTACTATTTAACCCTAAAATTCTACTCTTAGGTATTTACCCAAAAGGAAAGAAAATATGTATTTACCACTCCCCCCCAAACTTCCTACACAGTGCTCATAAATGTTTACTTTATAATGGCCCCAAACCGTGATGGACTCAAATGTCCATCAATAAATTGGATAAATAAATTGTGGTGTATCCTTACAATGGAATGCCACTCTGAACAAAAAGGAATGAAGTATACGTACACGTGTTAAAGAAAAACCAAAAAGGAGGCTACAGTTTGAGGATAACCCTAAGCCAACCACCCATGGCCACATCACCAAAACTAAAAATGTCCTGATTTCCCCAGAAGCCTGACTCTGACCTTCACCTGGCAAGGGCATGAGCCAGTGGGCAGGTCTCATCCCTGGGTAAATGGGACTAGATCTGGAGCACTCTCCATCTCCCCCACTACCCGCCCCCGCAAAACCTGCTCCAACCCCTGCCTCTAATTCCACCTGTCCCTAAGATGGGCCAGAGGAGAGCAGAGATGTTCGGCAGCCTGAGGACTGAGGCCTCACCCACACACATGGGGAACTGAAGGGTGCTTTGAATTGAAATTAGGTTGGATGCAGAAACACTGCTACAGCTCTTGAACATCAAGTTTATGGACTGAGGTAATCCATCCCTATATACTTAGTGGTCTGGTGTTCTGGCTTTGGGGATTTGAGTGGACCATGGAAGGATGGGCCTTCTACAGTTCACTGTCCTTCTAGGTTCTGGAAGAGAAAGTGGGACAGGAGGGTACTAGCTCTATGGGTGGGTCATAGCATGGCCTCTTGCGTGGCTATTTCCAGTAGCTCTGAGCCCCACATGGGGGTGACACGGGAGGTCTGGAGGAGGTTCAGGGTCTATGGAGAGAAGATCGAAATTTCTTTAGCAACCTCCAGGTTGCACAGGGATTGTGTATTCTACCAAACCTATAAGCTTACCTAGTGCCTACCTAAATGAAAGACACACGGAGGTGTCTTGTAAATGAGGATCCAGAGGATTTGATACAATATTCAAATGTCTTTTGAACTGGTTTTCTATATTTAACTTAATTCCAGTTCAAAGCTCACTGTACTTTGAGTACACTGAGATGGAATTGCTGTTGCAAGAATGTGGACTCAGACTCTTACTATCCCTCTCAAGCCAACATTAATATTGGAAAATCCACAATTATTTACCTCTGCACCCCATCTCCCAGCTGTCCAATTTGTATCACCAACAGTGATGGAAGAAGAAGGAAGGAAATGAAGAATGAATTAAGAGAGAGGTGAGTACAAGAGTGAAGATTAGAAAGAGGCTGTATTGAAAGAGAAGATGGGTCTTTCTGGAAGTGAAAGAGTGGGAAAAAAAAGGTTGCAGGTTTAAGAGGATCTCAGTTGTGGTCTCTTCTGGTTGGCCTCGAAAGGGGTCACACATTTCTCATAGGTCCTTTTCCTGGTCACCCCTCCTACCTAAAACTCATTTTCATGGGGTCATATTCTTTCCTTCCTGCCTTCCTTCTTAAAAAAAGAAGAGAAGCAAGGAACTCTCCTGCAGCGGTAGAGGAAGAAAACAGGATTGCTGAAGAATTTTGTTTAATTATCAGAGCACTTCAGGTATTTCAATGTTTCTGTATCAGCAATTCTGAGTACATGTTGCTTTTCTCACCAGAAGCTATTCTTTAATTAAGTTAAAGTCATCTACTGTCCCACTGTTGATTTTCATTTTTTTAAAATCGTGCCGGATCTTCCTGTAAGCAACTTCAGAATATCCTCTTTTCACATTTAAGGTGGCAGTAATTAGGCCCAAATTTGCTGAGCCTGTGGGAATCTTACAACCAACGTGATCTTAACAGTGTTTTAATGTCTGAACTCCTCTGTTCTTACGTGTGAGGCTACCAACTGGATAAAAGAAATGGCCTTGACATCCAGTGGTTATTGGAGTTTGGAAAATGCCCCTGAAGAGTGGAAGGGTGGCGAGCTTTTCTTTACTAAATGAGAAACAGTTAACCACTGAACCTATATTGGTATCCACATTGCATTAGGGTTTTTTTGGTCTCTTGAGATATTGAGGTACATCGAGATATTATCGGGTAAATGTTTACATTAGAGGAAATAAAGATCTTATGGATGACAACATCTCATAAATCAAGAAACAGTTAAAAAAAGGAAAGTTTCAATGGTTTATAATAGGAGAGATATTGTGTCTTCAAAGGAAAGATTTGTATCCTCCAAATAGAGGCAGAGTAGTATTTTGGGATTATTTGAAAAGACTTCACATAAGGTTTATTTACCATTTTATAGAGTCTTATAAAACACCCTGTTCATAGAATAGAGGTCATTTTTATTGGTGTTGCCTCCACATATGATTTCTGATCGATGGTCTGAGTAAACTGGAGAATGAGCCAAAAGAAGTTAACCAAAGTACTAAACCATCATTTTTTCAGTCTGTTACCACGCCTAAAATCTCTCCTATTTTAGGGACCCAAGAACTGTCACCTGGTCAATTTCTCTGTCAAATACTGCCCCTGTTCCCCAAATTCTATATGCTTCACTTTCAATTAAATAATAGTACAATTTCTTGCTGGTTGGTTCCATTGATACATCCAAGTCTTTTCCAAGCGAGAGATAATTTCTGAGCAGAGGCCCACCTCACTATTTTTGTGTAACTCTTCCATTATTTCAATAACCTCCATCCCCCTGACAATTACCCAGCACACTTTTGTGTCGCCACGTTTATTGAGCACCAAGTATGTGCCAGGCATTGTGCCAGAAACTCAAGACATGGAGATGCCCAGCGTGGACCTCAAATTGCCTTCTCTCCTCATTAGTATAGTGGTGAGTATTCCTGTCTGTCAAGTTGCCTTCTGTTTTGGAAACAGCAAAGCAAACCAATGATTACAATACAGAGTGGGAAGGACATCACAGAGGTATGTAGTAGGCGCTGTGGGAAGTGAGAGGGGTCCAAATCAGATGACAGCACCAGAGAACTCTTCCTAAAGGCAACGGTGTTTAGTCTGATCCTTGAAGGATGCGTGGGACTTGAAGAGTGGCAATGTGCATTCCACACGTAAAAGACATCACGTCATGGGGACTTTGTGTCATGGCCAATTGTTTGGGATGGTTGTAAGGACAGGTATGGAAGAAGGTTTCAGGAGCTACCGTGGAGGCAACTTCTGATTGTGAAGGGTCTTGAAATTCAAACTTTATGCTGAAAGTTCTCAGAAAGGAATTGAAAAGCTGGGCAGCAATATGAGTTGATTTATGTCACGCAAGAATAGATGTGGCCAAAGTGTAGAGTGTAGGTTGGAGGGGGAGCATAGAGAAAAGGAAGCCAATGAGGATGCTGTTTCAGTGAGAAGAAATAGGGCTTGATAAAAGCAGAGACAGTGGCAAGGAAAGGAAAGTGTAGGACTGAGAAATATCAAGGCACTGGAACTAGTTACTGATGTGGGCAGAGGAGGGAGGAGAGTTTAGAAAGACTGTCACTGCTGCATGGGCAGTGGGGACATCTTCTGAGCTGGGGGATGCAGAGAAGGGGAGGATTACAGGGGGTTGGAAGAAAATGAATCAGTGTGCACATGTGACAGGTTCATGTGGGAGGTTCATGGGAGAAGTATGAAGACTCTCACATTTAAGTCTGGACCTTGGGGCACAGGTCTTGACTCGAGATACAAACTTGTAGGTACTTATCAAACAGCTGATGGCTCCAATCATTGATTTATATAAAGGGAGGGCACAGAGCAAGAAGAGGAGAGGTTAGAGGATGATCATTTAGGGAATGAATAGAGGAAGAACACTCCAAGGCAACGCCGGGAAAGGAATCGTCATGGAGATGGAGGGAGGACCAGGATTGTCCCAGAATCTTCACTTCACATCCCAGATAGATTGCCATAGAGTTGACGTGCCTTTCTTCACTGCTGCCAGCTCCATTTCCTTTCTTCTTGTGAACTCCTCAAGATGAATGGAAATATTTCCTTTCACTGTACAAGTCCCCACATTTGGTTAACATTCTTATAATGACGGTCCCTGTCTCTCAGTGACCTAATGAATTATGTGGCTCCATGCATCATTAGTTCTTTTGTTTCTATGTCCTGAAGAAAGGCTACTTCTTCTTAGACTTAGGATATAATTAAAATGACCTTCTTCGGGAACAAAGCATACAAATTTCTGATCATCAATAAGTATTTTTAAAGAATGGTGCACATTTTAGAGAAAATTTGAACAAATAAAAAACTCAACTACAGTTAGATATCTTTCATTAACATAACTTTTGTCAATCACTGCTTAGCATGGTTCTTTTTTGTTACAAGTTTATGAAGAACTCACTCACTCTGATATGATTTTATTTTTCAGCACTTTTTTTTTTTAAAGAAGATGTTGGGGGTAGGAGTTTATTAATTAATTAATTTATTTTTGCTGTGTTGGGTCTTCGTTTCTGTGCGAGGGCTTTCTCTAGTTGTGGCAAGCGGGGGCCACTCTTCATCGCGGTGCGCGGGCCTCTCACTATTGAGGCCTCTCTTGTTGTGGAGCACAGGCTCCAGACGCACAGGCTCAGTAGTTGTGGCTCACGGGCCTAGTTGCTCCGCGGCATGTGGGACCCTCCCATACCAGGGCTCGAACCCGTGTCCCCTGCATTAGCAGGCAGATTCTCAAACACTGCACCACCAGGGAAGCCCAGCACTTGTTTTTTATTGAAAGACCCTAAATCAGTTTTTCCAGGTGTCAATGCCCTTGTAACTTTTCTTTTGCTTTCATTTGTTTGCATTTTTACTATATCAGGGGAGCTCTAATTACATTATATTGTCTACTCCTTGAGACACCGTTCTTCTTTGTACTTACCCAATCCTTTCTATTGGAAACGATCAACGACTACATAGTATGATAATTTGATTGCTTACAACTTATCAGGGAAATGACCAGTTGGCTCTCCTGAGATTCCAGCTCTTTCTTTGCTACTTGAGTCATTTTTAGACCCAGCAGAAATGGAATAACAAAATCAGATACTAAGATATGCTGGTTTATATGAACATCTCAAGAGGGGTCTCTTTCTGATAAGAAAAGAGCTTGACATAAATTTTACTGTTATAAAGTTTTTTTCTCTCATTGAATATTTAACAAAACTGTATAACATTGACCTTCATCTTTGAAATCCACTGTTTTGGATATGTAGAAGAAAATATACCCTTCAAACATATTTGACCTCAACAGAGTGAGTTAAATAAAATGTAAAATAGAGGTATAAAAATATTTCCCACTAATAATCAGAGTGTTTTAATATCTTCTAGGTAAATTTTTAATTGAAATAGGCTTGTAAGAGAGAAGGAGATCTAGGGGACCCAGATGGAATAGAGTCTGTATTAGTTTCCTATTGCTGCTGTAACAAATCCCCACAAATTCAGTGGGTGAAAACCATGCAAATTGATGATCTTCCAGTTCTGGAGATCCGAAGCCTGCCATGAGTCTTACAGGGACAGAATGTGCCGGTAGGATAGCATTCCTTCTGGAGGCTTTAGGGGAGAACCCATTGCCTTCCCTTTTCTAGATTCTAGATTCTAGAGGCCAAGTGTATTCTCCATCTCTCTCCTCTTCTGTCTTCCACTTTTGCACGTGCTTTATTCTGACTCAGTTGCTTTCAAAGGACGGACGTAGGAGTAATGATTATATACCTTTAATATATCAAGGGAATATACAGCCTGCACACGATAACATGAGCTCTCAATTCTGGATAAGTTATGAGACAAGATAGGAGAGAACACAAGGGATCATGGCAGCCTGAAAAATGCCCCATTGTGCACTGGGCAGAGGGCAGGATAAGTAGCATTGCGCCATGACTTCAACACAGTCCCAGAGCAAATGCGTTTCCTTCATTTTTATGTTTAAAAGTCTCAACTGTTCAAGTAGTATATTTAATGTTACAAGCACGACCAAAGTAAGTTAAAACTCCAACAGACAAAATGAGTCCTACAACATATGTAAAAAGCAGTATCGAATTGTGTCACTATCTACAAGTGTGTTTATAAATGAGTTGAACTCTCAGTTATCTTCCTGTTTCTCTCATCTTCTGGTAAACAATATAAAAGTGCTCTGGTCCACATTAAGGACAATCACTTTTTTTTTTTTTGGCTGCGCAGTGCAGCATGTGGGATCTTAGTTCCCCAACCAAGGATCGAACCTGTGCCCCCTGCAGTGGAATCACAGAGTTCTAACCACTGGACCACAGGGAATTCCCAAGGACAATCACTTTAAAAATCACACAAAAACTTGATGCTGGAGAAATTCTTCCCACAGTGATGATTTGAAAGTGTTAATTCATTTGCAAGAGTTTCTATTGGAATGAGAAAGACCTCTGTTAATATGTGGGTTTTTTAAAGTAATTTAAATCCAAATTGAGAGAGGCTTGTCCATTACCAATACATATTTATAGAACAAGTCCATCTCTAGTCATCTATTATTCCCAAAGATTGTTCTAAGCACAGTGTCACGTGTTCCCCCACCTACCCTTTCCTGCTCTTTCTGACTCTGCTCACCCTTTTTCCTACTTCATTTGGTGCTCAGTGCTCTTATGCAGCTCCCAGACTCTTCAAAGCCCCCTGAGGCAGAGCCTTACCTGGCTCTCCCACCTAACTCCTCTACTCCCTTCCAGCATCTTTCATGAGCTTTGAAGGTCTTTTCTTGAGAGCAATGTCATCAGGTTCCTTCCAGGTGTCACACATCTCATAACCTGGTTCTTGTGAAGGTACCTTATTCTGTTATTCTCTCTGGGCTTGCTAGAAACGCAGTACTTTAACTAGAGTTCTTTAGAACACAGGTTTCCTAGCATGTAATCATTGCCACATGAAAGATAAGTTCAGTTGTTTCGACTGAAAAAAAATGCACAACATGAGAGTTGTGAGTTAAGTTTTATTTGGGGCAAAATAAGGACTATAGCCAGGGAGACACCCTCCCAGATAGCTCTGAGGAACTGCTCCAAAGAAGTGGGGGGAACGTCAGTATATATGTGACTCTAGTGAAGGGGGCACGTGAAGTCAAGCACACATGTTGGCAGAGGTTGGTTGCTAGTCATGAGGAACAGATGTCACTGTTAATGATTTTAGTGCTTTTCTAGATATGAGGAGATGCAAGAATTTGGGCTCATACAAATCTTCTCCTGAAAATATCTAACTATCTGAAGGCCTCTTCTACCAGTTTTTCCCAGAGCACAGAGTGCCTCATTCCTTTCAGGGTGTGTTGAAGGTCAGCGACTGCACTGGTTAGTGACTTACTCCTTGTAGAGGCAGATGGTCAGTGCCAATTTTTAGTTGGAGGTTGCCAAATAAACCTTGGAAATTCATAATGCACATTGGCATGTGTGAAAACAACATGCGCCAAATAACTTGTCTAACGTTCAGTATTTCCCATCATATTGTCCACAGAACCAGGGATGACCAGAGACCACACATAAAAGAAGGGGTCTGTAAAAATCGATCTGTCTTCCTCAGTGATGAGCAGGCAATAAAGCAGTTTGGAGAATCAGCACAAAACGAGGCAGAGAAGTTACTCAGCTGGTATATCAGGAGGATTTTAATAGCAAGTACTGCCAAAGGCAACTCAAACTTTAGCAGAAGAAGGGAAATTACAGGTCCATTTATTTAAAAGCTTAAGAGTAGATCTGCTTCAGGTGGGGTTTGGTGCTTCAATAGCAAGCAATAGGAAGGTCAACTAACGTAAGCAGAAAAGGGGGAGTAATTGGTTCATTTACTAAAATCCTCAAGGTGAGACTTGGCCAAGGCATTCTAAGATGGCCATGGAGAACCTTATGTCTCTTCATCTACTGGTTTTGAATTCTGCCTCTTTGGCTTCATTCTCAGGGCTCCATGTGGTGGTCTTGCTGGCAGCTGACTCTCATCTTCCTTATTGCTAAAGAGCCATCAGGAAAAGTCTTCATGTATTTCACTGGTTCCGATTGGATGACATGATCATCTCTTAACCAGTCATAGTGATTAGGGAGATACCATACTCTGATTGGTCAGATCTGAGTCCTGGGCCAGGGAAAGGGCCAACTCCCTTCCCAATGCACAGGTCAGAGGGTGGGGAAGGTAGTGGTGCCCCAGAAGAAAACTGTCATTATTCCATGAAGCAGAATGAGTGGGTGCTTGGTGGCCAGAACCTAATAAACATTTGCCGGCATGTATCTTGGTCTCTATGTGTTTAAAGCAGTTCAGTTTTATAGACAAGTACAAAATTGTTACTGGAGATTCTCAGGGTGCTGCAGGTAGTCAAGACGCCTGCAGTTATCAGAAAATTCGAGAGAAAGAAGATGTTCCCAGGATATGCAGCAAAGGTTACCCTCTGAAAACATGACCCTCCAAAATATACCTTATAGAGTGAGTCAGAGGTGTGTTCCTTACCAAGCTGATCTCCTTAAGGGTTAAGGACGTTATCTCAATCTCTCTATCACTTAGTGTAATGCTTGGAGCTGAAGGGCTGGTTAGAAGACCATTTTAGACTGAATTAATTAATACATTTGCAGAAGGAACTCAAGGGATGATCTTTTTTTAAAAGTATGTGCTGGGATGCTTGGGAAACACTCATGTCCAGTTAAAATGCGTACAGTTTTGAGACCATACGGTGCTAATTGAAGAAATCTATAGCCCAATAACTGTTCCTTAACATGCCTGAAGACTGAAAGAAAATCTGTGTATTGGTCTAGGAAGGGAGGACAAGGGAAGAACTTTTCATGATGGGGGAGAGGGGCCCTGTTCAACTTAACTTGTGCAGCTTGCTTCTCTCCTGTATCTGCGCCACAAACTCGTGTCTCCTTGACCTTCCCAGACTTCGAGCTCTCCTCAGCTCAGCCAGGTTCTCTTCCCCTCCCTGCCCTGGACAGTGTGCTTGTGCAATCCTGGGTTCACCTTGTTTCCTTCCTCTCATGGACCATAATCCCGGGCAGCCCTTTGTCCAAACCCTGGCTGCACATATTTTGTCCAGCCTTCCATGTGTTGAAGATGGGAGGGCAAATCTGGCTCCTGTTACTCCATCTCAGCCTTTGACATTGGAATACTTTGAGTCTGGCTGGGAGGGAGGTCAGGACTAAGGAGGACACACATGGAATGGACAGAAGAACCCGGGGGATCTGATTGGCTGCAGAGTTCTGTTGGATGTCCTCCTCACAGCTTCTGCTAGTTTGCTGATGAATGACAAAGGGTAGATGTAATTTTTAAAACTTTAACTATAGTTGATTTACAATATTATGTTAGTTTCAGGTGTACAGCTTCAGATTCTTTTCCATTATAAGTTATTACAATATATTGAATATAGTTCCCTATGCTATACAGTGGATCCTTGTTGTTTATCTATTTTATATATAGTAGTGTATATCTGTTAATCCCATACTCCTAATTGATCCCTCCCCCTCCCCTTTCCCCTTTGGTAACCATAAGTTTGTTTCCTATGTCTGTGAGTCTATTTCTGTTTTGTAAATAAGTTCATTTGTATCATTTTTTTTAGATTTCACATATAAGTGATATCATATGACATTTGTCTTTGACTTACTTCACTTAGTATGATCATCTCTAGGTCCATCCACGTTGCTGCAAATGGCATTATTTCATTCTTTTTTAGGGTTGAGTAATATTCCATTGCATATATGTACCACATCTTCTTTATCCATTCATCTGTTGATAGACATTTAGGTTGTTTCCATGTCTTGGCTATTGTGAATAGTGCTGCTATGAAAATAGGGGTGCATGTATCTTTTTGGATTAGAGTTTTCATCTTTTCTGGATAATATGCCCAGGAGTGGGATTGCTGGATCATATGGTAACTCTATTTTTAGTTTTTTAAAGGTAGATGTAATTTTAATTCCCGAGGGTGTCCTAGTGGCATTTATCATGTTTTCTGGAGGTGTGGCACTGTTCAGACATCTTTGCTTGAACTGAGTCCAGCCTTTCCAAGGAGAGACTGGAACATTCGGATCCTGAGCTGTCTTTGAGGCAAACATATGACCTGAGTTTGACCCGCAGCCTCCATCACGGGGTATTTCAGTTGGGAAGTGAGTGGCTCAAGGAGGGAGGCTCTGGGCAGAATCCATTCTCCTAGAATGGGTGGTTGCACAGCTGTCAGGCAAGATTCCTCTCTGATACAGAAGCAGCATAGATAGGTGACATCAGGGCTAGTTCCCTCTGTGCCCAGAGGCAGCAGCAAAAGCATGGGTTCCTCATTAGGCAGCTCTGTGGCTGGGTTTTAGGCATCATGTCTGCAGTCTTACCCTCAATTCTGTTTCACTAGCCCTCCCAACAGTCCTGTAAAAACCTCCTTTTTCTCCTCCATCAGCCAGAATCAATGACTCCTTTTTTTTTTTCAGCTGTGCTGCACAGTTTCTTGCGTATCTTAGTTCCCCAACCATGGGTCGAACCCAGGCCGCAGCAGTGAAACTGCGGAGTCCTAACCACTGGACAAAAAGGGAAGTCCCCAGAATCAATTACTCTTATTTGGACAACTTATTGCCTTCACTGTATTATTGCTTGATTTAGTAGAGGATTATAAACAAAAATGTACACAAAAAAATGGATATCACTTTATCCATAAAAGGAAAAGCTAAATTCAAATAGCTTCTTCCAAGTAGATCAGAGTCCTTACTTAAAATCTCTCTGTGTCTGTCATGGATGGATGCCCAAGACCAGAAGAAAGTGAAGACATTACTTATTCAGGGTCATATCTCTTGCTCTTATCAACTGTATTAATTTTCCTGTTGGAAATAAACTCTCCTGTTAGTCCAGTGATTGTTATTGGATATTTTAACGACCTGTGTCAGCCCTGTCCAAATCATAGATTTTTCTGAAACAAGTTTCCAGGCTTCATCAACATTTCCATAGCTGGGACATTTGTAATCAAGGTATTCAGTTGACAAATGGCTTTCTCTAATAGGAGATTTGTAAACAGCATCTGGATTCATTAATTTTATAACTTCTCATTCCTTTACACTCATAAGCTAAACATGTACCCACTACACCTGTAGTTCATTCTTTTGAAAGATGAGTATACTTGGCATGGTGCAGAGATAAATGAATAAATGCTCATGCTTTTAAAGCAGTGTGGGTAGTGGTATCCTGATAGACTCCTAAATATGTCAACTGAACCAGGATGCTAATAGAGAACACAGGTCCCAGGAGTCAATTAGACAAGATGTGGTCACGGAAGATAGGAAATGCTATTTTAATAAAGTACCATTGACTCCTTGACTTTTAAACAGAAAATAGCCTATTCCTGGCCTGTAATTGAAAACATATCACTTGGAGTTTCTGGCGGGAATTGCTTCGAGCAGAGGTATATATTCAGATGTCTGAATGGTACACTTCACTTATCTCCAAGAATTACTCAGAGAGATTTTTCTGGACAGGCGAGAAGCTACTTTGTTGCGCAAACCTTTGAAAGGGGATGAGAGAGAATGAGAAAATCTACAAGCAAGTAAATGGATGGGCTGTGAACGTAATAGGTAAGACACTGAACTAGCTGTTGTCTAACCTTGCAGTAAATTGAGGGTGTTTTAAAAATAGTGTCTAAATTCAAAACCAAGCCATTAGAACCAGAAGTGAAAGCTTTGTTGAGCTTTTGGTTGTATGGGAAGCAAAGCCGGAGATATCAGAGAATAACTTTGCAGGAAGGGACCCTTGATGCTCATTTAGTGCAATACTATTATCTTGCCAATGGAGGAAACAGAGTCCCTGGCAAGAAAGGGGCCGGCCCAAGGTCACTTATTAGATAGTGAGATAGTACAAGTTTAGAAGGCCACATCATAAGGGCAGAGCATGGGACAAGGTTAGACTAGGACGCTAATACCTCTATAATGTGTCCGTTGTCATGAGTAAAAATCTGGGCAACGTTTACAAGCTAAGAAGCACAGCTCTTCCAAGATGCAAACAGCAAGGTGAGCAATATTACCCACTGATAAAATTGTTTGACTCTGAAAAGTCACCTGAGTTTCCATATCCCTGAAGGGCTCTCTCCTATTGGAATAGGGGATCAGAATGAAGCCCTGCAAGGTCAGGTTTATGGCACTGAGAGGCGCTTGATTGCTTCATTGCTGAATCAGATGCAGAAAGACAGGGTTGAAACAATCAAGGTGAAATCCAAGTGCAATTAAAAAAATCAAATGTGTAGATGCAACGAAAGAAGGTCCTGATGATAATAATTCATATTTGCAAAAACAAAACCAAAACCAACAAAACCCCTCAGCTAAAAGTGACCTAGAGTTTTAGAACTCGCCTGCCAATGCAGGGGATACGGGTTCAAGCCCTGGTCTGGGAGGATCCCGCGTGTTGCAGAGCAACTAAGCCCATGTACCACAACTACTGAGCCTGCGCTCTAGAGCCCACGTGCCACAACTACTGAAGCCTGCGCGCCTGGAGCCCGTGATCCGCAACAGAAGACGCCACCGCAATGAGAAGCCCGTGCACCGCAACAAAGACCCAATGCAGCCAAAAATAAACAATAAATTAAAAAAAAAAGCAACAACAAGAGAGAGTCTGGTCTTAAAAAATTTAAAAAAAAAATGACCTAGAGTTTTAATGGATTCAAGCTTCAGATGCACAGAGTGTGACTTGACTGTTGAGCAAACTAAAGGAAAAATTAAGGCTCAGTGTCCAAGAAACCCTGAGGAAGGAACTTATAGGGTGAATAGATGCAAGTTCAGTATAAGAGGGAACATTTTTGCTACTTACTGGGTTGGATTGGACTGATGTTATTCTGTGTGCTTCCCTGAAAGGGTGTGAGGATCTAGGTGAACATATGTCAGGGATGCTGAAACATGATTCTGCTTTGGACTAGATGGCCCCCAAGCCCCACTGTAACTCAAGTATATGAGTCCAAACACCAACATAACTCTCTAAATCCCACCACTTACTGTGTGACCTTTGAGAGTGATTTAACCTCTCTGAGCCTCTCTTTCCTTGGCTATAAAATCAAATTTTTAAAAAATATTTCAAAGTATATTTTAATATTAGGATTTTTTAAAAAGAGTTTAAGAAATACACAGTAAAACTCTTAGTGTGGTATAAATTTTTATATTATTATTTAAAAATAATAATTTTTAAACAGTTTGTATCTTCAGAGCTTTCCATTCTTCCATCTATAGTAACTCATTCAGGAATGAGCGTGTGACCCCATAACGACTAATGAGATGCCCTGAGACTTTTGCTGAGGCTTCTTGGAGTTATTCTGTCTTAATGGATTTAAAGCTGAGAGGATAAACTTCCTGGAGATTTCATGACATCTGCACCTGGTTATTGCAGCCAGAAGCACTGGAGACAGAGTTGAGAGGTAGAGAGAAACAGGTCCATGGTGACTTTATCTGGCCCCTGAATCCAGCCATGCCTGAAGCCTGCTGACTTCTGGACTTTTCATGGACATGATTAAATTAATTCCATTTTACTTATTGCAGTGTGGGTCAAGGTTTCAGTCACGTGCAACCAAAGAATTGTGACAGATGTGGTCCTTGAGAGAGACATTCTCACTTCTTTATAGGTTTATTGTTATTACTTAATGTGAACACTCAACCTGGCAGCTACTCCTTTTTTCCATGCAGGGAGCTATGGAGCCACTGGGGGCATTGTTTCCCTTGATCATCTCTGCTGAGACCCCAGGGCAGAGGACTTTGATGCATCAAAGACGCACTGACCTGAAAAGTTTGCTTGTTATTTTTGGCAGCTCTTAACTTAGAGATGGTACCTTTCAAACCACAGCTGCTGCTTCTTTAGTCCCCTCTCTTGCTGCCAAAAGCCTGATTAATAATGAATACCTGGAATGTCTTCAAACTTAATTTAGCATCTGGCCTGAGGAGGTGAATGCCAAGTCTGGGTCTCATGGCAGCAAAAGTTGGAACCAAATCAGAGATGCTGAGAAATGTGTTGTCACCATGTAGAGCCATAGGAGTTTTCTTTCTTTTCTTTTATGTTGCATTGCTGCCATTGTCTGCTTGCTAATTAAGCTAACTTTGTCAAAACTTGCTGAAAATTGGGTCAAAGCTGAAGTGAGATGCCATCAAGTCAATGGTGCCATCATGGAAAAAGTTCTCAGAGACACTGACTGGCTCGTTCTGATGTCAGCTTGTCTTAATGACCTCTGGAATTCTTCTCATGAACTCCGAGGGAAGGAGCGGGTCTGCTGATGAACTTGAAGGTGAAGGTTGGTGTCCCAGTTGCTGGAGAAGAACTTTAGGGTCCTGCTGGTTTCTGTAGATGTCAGTCATTCGATGCCAGTGTCTTTCCCAGAGGTGCCTCTTCCCTCTTTAGTGCTGTATAGTCCCTCTGCAAAAGCGCCAAGCTCCAGACAGGTCTGATGGGAAGAAAGGGTTTTGTAATCAAATATGACTGGGAGACTCTAGGATTTAGAGTCCAGGGTAAACAAAAGTAAACAGCTGTCATTATTGCAGGACCTCTCGGAAATTTTATAACTTATTTTGCTTTGTGACTCCAAGAGGAAGAAGATTAATGTGCAGTATTTCCTAGATATTTTTCATGATGGAAGCTTTTTAAAAAATTTTTTAAACTTTAAAAATGTTTTACTTTTTGGAGAGAATCTATCATGTTCCACAAAAGTCTTTGGGATTGAACTAGTCTAGTGCCCTGACTTCTGACCTGGCAATTCACTATTAAAATGAATTTGAAATTAACACAACATTGTAAATCAACTATACTTCAATTTTAAAAAATGATAAAAAATGAATTTGGAATACCAAATGAGCATTGTCTTTAGAGTGAATATACAACATCTGTCACATATACTTACTATATTCAAATGCATATATCATGTTGAACCAAAAAGTACAAATTTATTTCAAAGCATTAATAAATTCAGAGCAACTTTGTTATTATGCATTTCCTTAATCACTGGATAGTAAAAGTATAATCACTATTTAAAAAACGCAGCAGGGCTTCCCTGGTGGTGCAGTGGTTGAGAGTCTGCCTGCCGATGCAGGGGACACGGGTTCGTGCCCCAGTCTGGGAAGATCCCACATGCCGCGGAGCGGCTGGGCCCGTGAGCCATGGCTGCTAAGCCTGTGCGCCCAGAGCCTCTGCTTCACAACGGGAGAGGCCACAACAGTGAGAGGCCCACGTACCGCAAAAAAAATAATAATAATAAAAAAAAAAAAAACGCAGCAAACACCCCACCTAAAATTTGGTTTGGATATTGAGGTTGATGGCTCTCCAAGCACCAGAGAATTTCAGAGAAGGTAGTATTACTCACTCAGAGGACTTCCAGGAAGAGCTGGGTGGACACCAGCAAGTCCAGGTTGACTTGGGCCGGGCAGAGGGAGTGGGTTTAGACATCTCTAATAAATGGCTAAGGGGTGGGACAGTGGAAAAGTTCCCAAGCGTGGGAAGGTTAAATTTCCCGCTGGCTCCAGAAGAGGAAATGAGCTCAGCGTCTTCCTATGAGTCTGTCCAGATATAGGGCCGAAGGGGAAGGGAGAGTGAGACTTAAAAGAAAACAGTGAAATATCAAGAGCAAGGTCAGACTTAATTACAGTTAGATGTAATCTTGCCTAAACAAACTGTTTTAGTTTCCCAGGGCTGCTCTAACAAGTTACAGCAAACTGAATGCCTCAAAACAGTGGAAATGTATTCTCTCACAGTCTGGAGGCTAGAAGTCAGAAATCAAGGTGTCAGCAGGGTCGGTTCCCTCTGGACGCTTTGAGGGAGAATTTATTCCACATCTCTTTTAAGTTTCTGGGGGCAGCTGGCAATCTTCGGTGTTCCTTGTCATGTGGATGCATCACGCCAGTCTCCGCCTGCATCTTCACGTGGTGTCCTTCTCTGGGTTTCTGTCTTGTAAAAGGATGTGCCCTTTGGACTTAGTGCCCACCCTAATTCTGTATGACCTTATCTCGATCCTTACTTTGGTTACATTATTTCCAAATAAGGTCACATTCTGAGCTTACGTATCCACAGGTGGATATGAATTCTAGGGACACTATTCAATTCCGTACACAAACTTAAGGGACTCAAACAAAGTCCCATTCTTTATCACACTTACCAGATTGCTGAATTTCTGCACTCCCAAGTGGACTGGAGAGAACCTTTACAGGCTCGTGGGGTCCTGGGAAAGGCATGCTCCTTAAAGAGGGCTGAGACCAAACGGAAGGGTTTGCGTGGAGGCAAGTGGGAAGGGAAGGGAAGAGACAGGATGCCATCGCTCAGTGCTCACGTGGGCTGGGGGTGGAGAGCGTCAGTGACTGAGCTGGCCTGTTTTTGTAGCGGGGACGTGGCTGAGTCAGGAAATGCTGTGACGTTTGAGGAAGCATCATGAAGCCCAGTTTGGGAAGCGTGGATGTCTTTCTGTTGCCTCCTGTGTGGTCACCAGTGCTTTTAAATCCAGTTTTCATGGTGAGTACCCCAAGACTGAGATTTGAGGCTGGCGTGTTTGAGTTAAATTTTTCCATAGGTTGATTGGCTTCAGTGATGCTGCTCTTTGACCCCGGTGTTAGTCTGTTTGGGCTGCCATACAAAGTAGCACAGAGTGGTGGCCTGAACGGCAGAAATCTATTTTCTCACAGTCTGGAGGCTAGGATTTTGAGATCAGGTGTCAGCAGGGTTGGTTTCTTCTGCGGCTTCTCTCCTTGGCTTGTAGATGACAGTCTTCTCCCTGTCTCCTCACATCGTCGCCCCCTGTGCATGTCTGTGTCCAAATTTCCTCCTGTTTTGAGGACACTAGTCATACCTGATTAGGATCTGCCCTAATGACCTCATTTTAACTTAATCGCCTCTTAAACAATCCTATTTCCAAATAAGATTGCATTTGAGGTACTAGGGTTTAGGGCTTCAATATATGAATTTGGAGGCATGCTATATTTCAGCCACAAACAATCCATTTCACACTTTGGTGCTGAGTGAGCAAATTATGTGTCCTTCTTTGTTGACACATTTCTTTCTCTGAAAGTTATGACTGTCTTTCAAGAAATGTTTAGACGTGAGATGGCAGAGCCGTGAGTCAAAGCCAGAAGGAGACCTCAGAATCATGACTCAATTCCGAAAGCCTGGACCTGCATGAATGGGGAGGGGGGCTCACGGGGTTGCTGGGAGAACAGCTTCTTGACATCTTCCCTGAGAGAATCCCAGTCTGTAGGGATCCCCCTCTGGACATTTATACCTGACTTCCACTTATGCTGGAATTTTCATCCATCTCTGTGATCAGCAGACCAAGTTGCAAATAAGCCTATTTCTTTGTATGAGACAAAAATACAAGGGGTCTCATTATAACTGTAATTCCCATTACTGAGCAGAGCTTAATATAAGCTATGTTAATTACCTCTGGGGGAATCCTTTCATAATGTATATGTATATCAAATCATCACATTGTACACTTTAAACATCTTATAATTTTGTTTGTCAATTATACCTCAATAAAGCTGGAAAAAAATTCATACACTGATCTTTTGTTACATGAGGGCTTCCCTTTCCTCCCACTTCCTGTTCCTTTTGTTTTATTTGGATTTAATCTATCCTGCCCCTTCCACCTCAAGATGTATGAATATTGTTAAGTAATGTAAATAAATTTAGCAAAAGAAATCTTTTTTTTTTAAACCAGAAATAGGTATGAGAATTGTCACCTCTTTAGGGATGCTGGAAGCATACAGCTACAGGAAATAAATGAGTTTCATTCCCCCTGCCCCCCACAAGAAACATAGTATGAGCTAGATTATTTTAGGGTCTTATTCTAGGAATTTAGATATCAATACAGCAAGAAGCTATTTTAAGACTTTTTTTTTTTGTATGGACTCTGCGATGATGCTACAGCAAAAACCAGATGCAGTAGACAGAATAAAGGCCTCCCAAAGATATCTGCATCCTTAACCCCAGAACTAGTGAATATGTTGCCTTACATGGCAAAACGGACTTTGTAGATGTGATTAAGTTGGAGAGAGTGAGATGGGGAGATTTTCAACGTAATCACGAGTTCTTATACGGGAGAGAGGGAGGCAGGAGAGTAAAGTTAAGAGAGAGACATCAGACAGAGATGCTGTGTTTCTGGCCTTAAAGGTGGTGCCTAGGAATACAGGTGACCTGTAGAAGCTGCAAAGGACAAAGAAATAGACTCTCCCCAAAACGAACACAACTCTGCCCACCCATCTTGAATTTCTGTCCTCCAGAGATAATAAATTTGTTTTTTAAGTCATTGAATATGTGGTGATTTGTTATAGCAGCTGTAGAAAACTAATAGGCTACTGTAATTGATTTACTGTAGGAGCCAGAAGCAACTGTGTAACGTTATTACTGGGTAGAGGGAATATTTGCCTCAACACGCCCAAGGTGGGAAACAGTGTTCTACTTCTTTACTTTTCTAAAACAAGACTGTGCCCTAGCTGTCATTTTTATAGCTGCTTTCTCTCCTCTGGGCTTTCGCAGAATCTGAGGCTTAAAGGGCCCAACAAAATGGCTCAGGTTCTCAATATCTTCCCGCTCCAGCTGCTGCTGGCCCTGGTCTGGGATTCGGTGGGGAGATGGTCCAGGGCGGTCGTCTTGCCCTCCAATTCACGAATTCCTCTTCTGCACTGCTCTGTTCCCCATTCCTCTCCACGTGCTTCAGCTTGGGGGCCTTCCCTTCCTCCGTCCTCCACAGAGCTTGTGACCCTGCTGACTGCACCCAGAGTCCCCACCCCGAGAGTTCCCAGCCCTTACCCCGCTAGGCCATCTCTCCTCCCAGGGCAGGGCATTTGCTCCCACTCCGACTTGCATGGGTGACACTCAGCGCTGCCCTCCGTCCCTCAGAAAACAGTCTCCTTCACTCAGACCTGCCCCCTTAGAAAGCTAGCCATGCTTCTGCACAGCACTCTTTTCCTTGTGTCTGTTTTCCAAGAAGTTTTGTACCATGCCTCTTACATGGTAACTTCCGTCAATGTTGGTAAATAAGTGAATGTTAATAAACTATGTTTGGACAGCAGTTCACAGTGTCATAAGCAGTCGTACGTGGTGTCCTAGAGCTGGCCTGTGTCAGCAGGAATTTGCAAGGTGATGGTTAAACACAGCCATTATTAAGTATCACGTTATATAGATTTACAATTAAATGAATTATTTAGAAAATAATGGTAATAAATACTCAGAACCCATCACAACCTAATTATTTTACTACATTTTGCTATTACCTATGCTCTTGAGGTTATCTAAATTACTATGTTTATTTTATCTGTATCCTGGAAATAATATATTGGTCTGTCACTGAGTGCCACTTTCGATTCTGCATTTGGTGACATCATATTGGTAGCTTAAAATCGGTCACGGTGTGTGTATTTACAGCACAGAAATTAGCAAATACTGTAAACCGAGGAATTTTTCTTTTCTTTTTAAGAGTCAGTTGTTAAACATTCACTAGCACACCTGGTCATAAGCCCAATCTGATCTTCACAAAAATTGTAAAGTGGAAGCACAACATATATTGTCACACCCACCCCCGTTTAGTAATAAGGAGAGACCCAAACATTACCTAGCTTATTCAAACAGGGTTTCTGAGTCCTAACTCTGTATTTTCACACACACATATATATATATATATAAAATTATGTATATATCTATAATGAGATTAGTCAAGTAATGAATTCTTGAATTTATTTTAATTTTTCTATAAAGTATTACTCCTTAGAAAAATAATGGCAGAATTATAGGTTAAATTAGGATTGCCAGATAAAATACAAGGTGCCCAGTTATATTTGAATTTCAGATAACAATGAAAACAAATTTTAGTGTAAATATGTTCCCAGTATTGTACGGGACATACTTATATTAAAAAAAAGTATTGGCTATTTCACTGAAATTTAATTTTAACTGGACACTGTATCTTAATTTGCTGAATCTGGTAAGCCTAATTAAATACTCTTTGTTTACATATTAACATTATGGGAAGATTTCTTGCTATAGTCCTATTAAATTACTAAAAATATAGCTCTAACTTTCAAACTTTACTAGGGTCAAAATTAATTGCAGAAAAATGCTTATGATTCCCTAGTAACTGGGTTAGTGACCGCTGTCCCAGTGAACTTCCACCCAAAAGGGACTGCCAATCTCCTCCCTGGCTTTTTAGACACCTCTGGAGTAGTCTAAAGCAAAACAGAACCGTTAAGGAACCTAATTTTCCTTGTCCTTTCGTGTCCATTTCATACGGCAGTTTACTAGTCATTTCCTCCTGGTCCTAACAGCCATGAGCACATCTGGTGCCAGTTCTGTTATCTGTTGTCATCACAGCTTCTCCTTCTTCTCCTTCTTCTTTCTTCCTTCTTCTTCTTCTTCTTTTCTCCTTCTTCTTCTTTTTTCCTCTTCTTCTTCTTCTTCTTCTTCTTCTTTTCTTCTTCTTCTTCTTCTTCTTCCTCTTCCTCTTCTCCTTCTCCTCCTCCTCCCCCTCCCCTCCCACTTCCCTCCTCCTCCCACTTCCCTCCCCCTCCCCCTCTCCCTCCCTCTCCCCCTCCCCCTCCCTCTTCTTCTCCTTCTTCTTCTCCTTCTCCTTCTCCTTCTCCTTCTCCTTCTCCTTCTCCTTCTTCTTCTTCTTGGTTTATAGTAAATTCTCAGTAAGTAAAGATTCTGCCCTTCAGAATCTTGGGTCTTGAATGAACATCTGGATGGGATGCTTCCCTAACGGAGCTTGTGAAAGGTCTGGGCCGGTGAAGCAGCTGTTGGCAGAGCTGCTGTTATTGGATGGCTGGATATGGAGATTGGAAGCCAGAGCCATTCGTCTGTAGCAACGTTTCATTTGCTGTGAATGCTCTGAATCTTCTTTACCTTCACGGGGCCCAGGGACAAGTGTCAGTGAGCAGAAGGTGTGGGGCTGGGAATTGTGGAAACAGAGAAGGCAGTCATGACATCACGTTGATAATTTAGGTGGCGTGTGTTACCAGAAGAGGAAGTGATAAAGGGCGATGTAACTTGGAGACACTCCCATTCAGAAACTATGTATTCCCAAAGACAGTGTGACTCAGAAGGAAGCTGTATCAATCAATGTTCAATAATACATCAGACCTCTTTTACTTCTTAGTTTTTTCAACCCTTTAATCATCTTTCCTTTGTTCTCATTGGAGATAGAGCATGAGCCTACGGAGGGTGTAATTTCTTAAGAACCTAAAATTACTCTAATACTGATAGTGAATTGAGGCAATAACATAACTTCAGACCCATTCAGTTATGAATCCATAGCGTATATTACTGGTAGTTAAAAGAATAAGATAGAATGATAACTAGAGAAAGTGTTTACAGAATGCCTTTCTGCTTACCAAAAATTAATAATGGGGCTATTTTTTATAATCTATTTTCCTGACTCTTCAGAAAAGCATATTCTTATTCTGAGGACATGATGATGTAAGTCTTTACCTTGAGATTTTTTTTTCATCAGTCCAGCCTTCTGTTACTTCCTAGGAGAAGGCAAAGGAAAGTCTCTAGAATGTGTGTGTAAGTGCTTAATGATGGTCCATTTTGGAATATTTTGGGAATTAGATGCTCTTCAAGTGATTTCAGAGGAGAGCCAAATTCTTTCAGTCTGTCTAATCTGCTATTCTCAGGTCCGGCTTCAATTATTCTGGTCCCCTCATGGTTGTTAGATGGCTGCCAGGAGCCAGAGTCGCCATTTGCTTCCATGTTTGCAATTAGCTGGAGGAAAATACAAACCCAAGACCCCAAACCTTTCCTTCTGACATAAGGACATGGATTTTTCTCTCATTTTTTAGTTAAATTGTTTTTTACTTATGATAAAACTCACTGCTTTTGCCATTATTAAGACATTGGCTACAAGTTAAAGAAGCTGAATTTATTAAGGCAAAATGTTATCAGTTTTATGATAGATTGGTAGATTATATCAGAAAGGCAACACCGGTATTTCCAATGCTAGAGGCTTTTCCATAATCTTGCCACTACTGCCCCCTCTCCCCCACCACCATCAAGAGATAGAGTCTATTTCTGCCCCCTGCCCCCTGGAACTGAGCACTATTTTGCAATTGTGTTGAGTAATGGAATGCATCTTGACTTTCGTGGCTGGTTCTTTCTCTTGGGACATAGACTTTGGGAACCCTGAGATGACATGTCAGGATTTTGACCCCCTCAAAGCATCCCTGCTGGCCAGAGCCTGTGGAGGGACCTCATAGGATGTCTGAGGAGGTGCAGCTATTCCTGCCCTCAGCTACTGGAGTTTTCCAGGCCCAGGTGCCAGACGTTTAAGTGATTGCGTCATCAAGTGATTCCAGCTTCCAGCCTTTGAGCCTCAGCGGCTGATTCTGAGTGGAGCAGAGCTGACCTGTCCTCAGGGAGCCCAGACTCAACTGCAAATCTCGAGTGAAAATACCGTGTCTTCAGAGAGCCAAACCTCACTTCTCAGGGGCACAGCTCTCAGATATAGGGGGACAGTATCAGTCAATGAAGAAGGGCTGAACTAAGAGAAACAAAACAGGCCAAATAAATTTATATATATATATAAACACTGAATTTAAACACTGCTTTTTTTCATAGCAGTTTTCTGTAATGCCTGAGTCTTATCAACAAGAAATGGGTTGTCACTGGT
This sequence comes from Lagenorhynchus albirostris, assembly GCF_949774975.1. NCBI lineage: Eukaryota > Metazoa > Chordata > Mammalia > Artiodactyla > Delphinidae > Lagenorhynchus > Lagenorhynchus albirostris. The sequence continues at coordinate 9,216,056 of NC_083097.1, forward strand.
TAACCTTAGTTAGCACCAAGTATGATGTGACAACTTGTGTAACCCTCATTCTTATAAACCTGTCTGACATTTTATTGTCTAACTCACGATTGACATTGAAGATTGATGTATTAATTGTGGTATTAAAATTGAATCAGTATTAAAAATCTGATTTAATATTATTCATAGTGATATAGTTTAAGTGTTCCTTACTTAGGCCCTGGCAATCAAAGCTCTCAAGTGAAAAAAACAATGGGTCCTTTTTCATACATAATGTTTGGATTTCACGTCCTATTAAATACATTGGGTGTAAGTATGGTCCACCATAAGGATTGAGAGGAAAAAGAAATTTTCTATTTTCTTTTTTTCCCTCTTTTCCTCTGAAAAACACCATTCCAATCTCAGTAGAAAATCCAAGATCTGGAGGCTCTTGTAGACCCAAGAGGCAGCCACTTAGGAGGACACGGTCACACTTGGTCACTTCGGTACAATGAAAGCCAAAACAATGCTTCTGGCCACTTTCGGTTTTTGTCCCAAGCACACGTGTTATAAATAATAAATCACCCATTGATCAACCTTTATTGCCAAGGAGATGGGATGGCTTTAGGCCACTTCACAGTTCAGATAAAACCTCATCTATCTATCTATCTATCTATCTATCTATCTATCTATCTATCTACCTATCTATCATCTATCTGTCTATCTCATATATCATCATCATCTATATCTATCTATTTATCTATCTATCTATCATCTATCTATCATCTATCTACCATCTACTTATCATCTATCTACCGTCTATCATCTATCCACCATCACCATCTGTCATTTCTCTTTCTCCCTACTTCTTACTTCCGTGTGTGTATGTGTGCGTGTGTATGAAAAGGATAAAAGAATCAACTTGAGTAACTATGAACACTTTTAATTGACTCTCTCCTAGCTCTAACTCTGATTCCAGAGGTTTCTGGCTGAATTCGTTCATGTCAGCCTGGTGCCATGTGTTCTTAAAAAATCACAGGCAGCAGAGACCTCCTTGGTCTTCAAGGGTTGCAAATGTTGGGCTTGCATAGACTCAAAGTCACAGAGGAAATATAACGCTCCTGCTAGGACAAGGACTTTTTGACACACATTAACTTCCCCCTGCACAACTCAAGCCAGAGAATGAGTCCTACTCCTTACTTTTGGAAAAGTTAAACCAGCTATTTGGTTATGGACAAATCATGTCTGTACCATATCTCTGCCTTGATGAACTTTACTATTTCATTCCATGACAGTAATGAAGTGGAAACACTGTCCTCAAAGCTACATATTTATATCTCTCTTAGGGGCTGGAGCATTCCTGGGAGGGGACCCAGAAATGTGTATTCCTATAGTAAACAGGGCGAGAAGGGCCAACTTGTAAGAAACTGTAGGACAACTCATATGAAAATGTCTGTCTACCACGCTGCTCTAGAAAAGAGCTTCTCATTTGCACAGATATGCATGAACAAGAGATCGTTTGGTTGTTGCTAAATTTGGAGAAAGAACCATGAATTTTAGACTTTGAGCTGAATTAAACTACGTAGAGCGAAGGGGAGAAAGTTTTAAAGGAAGATGGCAGCCAATTTCTTTTGTTATTTAATGTTTTATTTTTTCAAGAACAGTTAACATTTACTAGGCACCTATTGGCCTCAGTCACTTGCATCTAAAGAGCAAAGCTAATTTACCCACAGCCCCTGTTCTTTTGAATGGTTAGCCTTACTTCCTAGCTCTGTTAACAACTATTCTACCATTAGCTTCAAGTTCAGTTTTAATAATCGAATCCATAATTGTCTACTGCTCCCTGCCACACAAACAAAAGAGTTTGTGGGGAATAAGGCGAGCAGTTTACATTTTCTGTGGCTATTTCAAGTAATTGGCTCCAAAGTGAAATTATTGAGTTGGCCATGGTTTATCATGTTCTGAGGGCATGAAACATGGAAGGAAATGGGCCCGTAGAAAGGGTTGGTATCCAAGAATGCGTGAATGTGTGAGAATCCTATAACTTTACCTCCACTGGCCTAATATCCTGAGTCACTAGATGGTCAGAAGTATAGAGTACAAAAGGAACGGCTGATGTACATTCATACTAGAAACCAAAAACAAAGTTTGTACAAGAGGAACAGCAAATGAAATAGCTTCTATCCAAATAAAATCTCACACAGGTCATTTTTATACATACGTGGACACACACCCACACACACACAGACACACGAGTAGAATGTGTGTTTTGTAAGATAGGTCCTTGGAAATAGACATTCTTAGCAAATATGGATGACAGATCAATTGTAATTTATTTTCTTTTAACACTGTATCATCATAAAGAAAACTGGTATAAATGAAAAAATCTATTTCAAATATCTACATCTAAAATTTTAGGCAGTGAAAAAGCACTTTGTTGACAAGGAGTGTGGAATGATGGATGTTAATTGTCAGAAACTGTTGAATGCCTTGCTTAGTTGCCACAAACAAATTCACATATCAGAACGAACAATACTGCTAAATATTCCTTTTTTCCCATTTTTTTCTGTTAAAACATACTGCGAGAAAGAAAAGAAAAACTGGAAATCCATACATCTTTCAAAAGTTTGAAATTGAAGCAATATTTAGAACCATAGATGAGGAAACGCCGCAGCATTGGTGTAATATACACAATGCGCTTTTCTTCTTTAATCTGTAATGTACATCAAATACTTTACAACAATGCATTAACAAAGGGCAAGAAACATCTTGCTGTACAGAGGAACCCGAGTGCAACTTGAAGCCTAGAATCACAACGGATGAAGAGTAAACAAAGCGTGAGAAGCCGTCCCTCTGAAGTGTGTGAACCACGTGCCTCTGTGCTTACAACCGTCACCCCGACCGCCTTCTGTGCTGCCTTCAGCCACATTCAGTGGAAAGCACTTTTTAGACTCTCCAGCCCGCGCTAGAAAGGTGTTGTACAAGGTCAGATTGAGGATCACTTTCTATTGACTTTCAAGTTAACGTTCGATTCAGTTAGCTTTCTGAAATAGCTCTTAATGTTTCCTTACTGGTTATCCCAGCCTTCCTATGGAACAGGCTTTAACAAACTAAATTTGCAGGGGAAAAGAAAAATAGCAATGTCTGTGGTCTTGCATGCACATGCACTGTTCCCGGTGCTGCCTGCCTCACACCCAGGAGTCGGGGGACGCGGGGTAGTGGCTCGTTTCATAGTTCAGTTCACTGTAGGGACGGGCAGCAGAGTAGAAGTCGACGTAGTTGCCCGTGGACTTGAGTCCCAGGTGCATGTACTCGCTGGCCGGAGGGCGGTGGTGGACCTGGTCCTCGAAGAAGGACTCGTCGTAGTTTCTCGTGGAATTTGGAAACGGCTGGTAGGTCTCGTAGTCTTTTCTGCTGGGCTCCTGTGGGACTGGCTGTGCTGAAACCTGCCCAGAAAAGAAGATCCACCGTGGTTAGCGCATTTGCCCTTGACCCGTCCTCCCCCGCCGCCGAAGCGCTCAACCCTCTCTCAAAGTCAAGGCTCCGAACATCCTCCATGCAGTTACCAGTATCGAGCTTCTCCTGATTGACTTTCCTTTTTCAAGTTGGTTCCTGAGTCCATGCGCTATCATTATAGGTAATCTTTTTTTAAAAAAAATTATTATTATGGTAAAGTATACATAACATAAAATGGACCATTTTAATCGTTTTCAGTGGCATTAAGTAAATTCATCGCCTGGGCCACCGTCACCACTATCCATTTTCATAACTTTTTCATCATCGCAAACAAAAACTCTGTATCCATTAAGCTTCAGTCCCTATCCCACCCTCTTTTCGCAGCTTGCGGCAACCGTCGTTCTATTTTCCACCTCTATGAATTTCACTAGTCTAGGTACCTCATAGAAGTGGAATAATAGAGTATTTGTCCTTTTGGGTCTCCCTTCTTTCACTTAACATAATGTCCTCAAGGTTTATCCATGTTGTAGCTTGTGACAGAATTTCCTTCCTTTTTAAGGCTAAATAATATTCCATTGTATGGAGAGACCACATTTGTTTATCCACTTATCCACTGATGGACACTTGTATTATTTCCACCCTTTGACTATTGTAGATAATGCTGCTGTGAACGTGGGTGCACCAGTATCTGTTTGAGTCCCTGCTTTCAATTTTTGGGGGGTATGTACCGAGAAGTGGAATTGTTGGATCTGACGGTAATTCTATGTTTACCTTTTTGAGAAATTGCCAAAACTGCCATGATAGGTGAACCATTTTACTAGTTAACCTTTTTCAAATTAAAGAGGTATACACTAGACACTACAGAACACAAGTAATTTATAGTCATCTTTCCTGCATTTTTTCCATCACGCCTGGGTGCTGTAATCCCAGACAAAGAGAAAGTGAAGATGTACAAGGTCTAATGGTCACTTGGGCATCCTCCTGCCAGCTCGGAGGGCTGTGACCAATACCTCTCTGGAGGATGGAGGCTTCCCGGTAATAGGGCCATTCCATCACACCTGCCTAAGTGACCAGGTACCACAGCCTTAGAAGGATACAGAGAAGCATGTGAGAAGAAGAGGGAATCCACTTCAAATACTCTATGCTCTGGAGAACCAAAACATCTCCTAACTTGGTTCAATTGAGAATTGATGGGACTCGAGAATAATGTGGGATTATGAAGACTTTGGTTAGGGGAGAGGGGTCTTCAGACTTGTCCAATGTCCCCCAGCCCACTTCAGTGTCCCCCGTTCCCATTCCTGTCCTCTGCAGGTTACTGTCTGATGTAGGGGGCCTTTAGGGGCTAAAGGGACCACAGGATTCTTCGGGATACGTGAAGTTTAGTTAGTTAGTTAGTTCCCTCCGCTTTGCTTTAAGGACAGTAAAACAGACAGTGTTCATAGGCTGATAATTAGCATTTATATGTCAGGGCCTAGCTATCCCCTTCCCACTGCCTCTGAGGTCCCTTCCTAAGCATCACGCTCCCAAAGTGAGGATACCCCAAGGCATGGGGGAAGGACCATCCCCACAGCCACTGCATAATGGCATCCACAAAGCTCCTCGAGGGCAATGATTGTGCAGGAGGTCTGGGGGGAACGATGGAACACTCCTAAAAAAGCACAGTTTGATCACCTGCCAGTGCACTCGGTAATTCCCTACTAATTTAACTAAGGTTCAGCATGGAAACATCCTCTAGAAATTGGTCTTAGTTGATAGATAATGATTTGTAATTAGCACGTTGTGTGTGAATGAGTGCTTCTAATGGCCTGCCCATAATTCTTCTCTCAAGTAAGCGAAACTCCCTCTTTTATATGTCATTGATTTACTCTAGTAATCGACCTGCTCTTCAAAGAAGCGGTGAACTTCATCATAGCTGCCATCCAGGAGGCCTCACACTTCCAGATAGTGGTGGCTGAATGAAGGAGGTTTCTGTCTACCTGTGAAAGTCCTCAGAGTGTAAATGTGTGTTAGCCTAAGAGCCTGGGCATGAGGGGGACATTCGGAACTTCAACACCTGCAATTAAACATTGCTAAGACCACATGTACCTGATCACTGGGATAGGCTAAGGTGCCCTTTGCTGGTCTTTGAAGAGCTGAGCGCTACATGGAACTTCTCTGCTCCATCTCGGTGCTGCTACTCAAGTGTGGAGCATACAAAGTATTAGAGTTGGGAGGTTTGGAAAAATTACACAGGGAGGGAACTAGAATTTACTGGCTCTATTTCAGTGGGCTCTATATTCAACATGTAACAAATTCTTCTTTGTTTACTCTTGTATATGTATATATGCATACATATATGGATGCATGTTTATGTCTGTATATCTATCCATCCATCCATTTATCCATCTATCATCTACCTATTTATCTATCTAATCTATCTCCTTCTCTCCCTCCACCTTTCCTCTCTCTCAATTTCTCCCTCCCTCCTTCCTTCCTTCCTTCCTTCCTTCCTCCTTCCTTCCTTCCTTCTTTCCTTCCTTCCTTCCCATCCATCCATTTATCCATCCAATTCCCGATTTATAGATGAAAAAACCGAAGGTCAGAGGAGATAAGAAACTTGTGCAGGATGCCATGGCTCCTGGTGGGGTGAGGCTGGGATGTGAATGCATGCCTGGCTGACTCCAAAGTCCATGTTCTCTCTGAGACAGGAGCACAGTCTCTGTTGAGCCAAGGTGGCTCCACCTCGGGGGGCGGGCAGCCTCACTGAGTTGACTCCAGACCCTGTGATGAGAAGGGAGGCCATGGACAAAGGAAACCAAGATGAGGCCTGACTTCTCTGTGCTGGTCTCAGTAACCAGGGGAGGGGCAGTGCTCGAGCTTGGGAGGTCTTCAGGGGAAGCTACTTACGAGGATCGTGGCCCTCCTCCACGGTGGCTGCTTCTTTCTTTTTTTTCTTTTCTGGCAAAGCCTGTTTCAAATTTCTTACTACTGCTATGTTCTCTCTGGCTGGTGGACATTTTTGGGTTGAGCACAAGCTTATTTTAGTCCCATATCAGGAGTTACCTTCTTCAGCTCATTTGTATTGTTCATAAGGTCCCATATCAACCCCTTCTCAGGTTGAGTTCTGCAGTTCGGAGAATTTGTGTGAATGAACCACCCAGAACAGCTGACGGTGGCACAGCTGTGTTTGAAGGGATTAAATTTGCTCCCTTGCCCCAGTGGTATGGATGTCGGCTGCTAAGATGCATTCACCGCAGAGGTATGTTGGCTGTATTTTGTCATTTACTTTAAGAGACTATCTGACAGTGTTCAAGATTAGGCAGGTGAAATGCTCCCCAATACCAGCCTTCCCCATAGAGGAGCTAAAATAAATGCTTTTTTTTTTTTAACATACAGTGTGGACAAGTCAGACTTCTGTAAAGGAGGTGGAATGATGCTCCTATCCCACAGTGGTGTATTCTGAATCTGAGTCTCTTGTGGTCCAGAGGAGCCCTGGCACATCCAAGGAGCCTGAGGCTGTTGTCTGCTCTGCTTAAGGCAGCGTCCTCTCTGGGAAGGGCAGGTGCCACCAGCTGGCTCACGTGGCCATCACGGGGGTCCACACTCTCGGCGCCCCGTCCTGTGGCTTCTGCTCCCACAGAGTCATCCTTGCTGAAAGCTTTCCTCAGCAGCAGAATGTTTAGTGTAAATTATAAAGGACGCTGCTCCTTCTTAGCTCCCACCCCTGTAGCACGCTGATGGAAGACTCCTTTGTATTCCTCACTGAGTTTGCCCACCAATTGAACGTACTCCTAACACAAGGGAAATAGCCGCCCACTACAGACCTTCAAAGTCTACTGCACAGTGAAAGCTGAAGACTCAGGGTGTTATAATTATACAATGAATGAAGCCGTGGTGAAGATCAGTGCTTCTCAAAGTGTGGTCCCAAGACCAGGAGCATCAGTATTGCCTGGGAACTCTTTAGAGGTACAAATTATTGGGCTCCATCCCAGACCTACTGAATCAGAACATCTGGAGTTGGGGCACAGTAATTTATGTTTAACAGTCTTCCAGGGATCCTGACTCACCCTCAAATTTGAGAACCAGTGGTATACAGGAGGGCACATGGCACAAGAGGACAGAAGACCCAGGCTGGAGTCTTTGCCTCTTCCGAGCTTCTTCAGGTGACTGAGGGCGAACCCTTACCCTCCTTGAATCCCAATTTCCTCAGCTCTGGGGATAATTTTATTTGCCTGCCCACCTGGCAGCCAGACTGAGGAACTCAAGATGCCATTTTTATTGCTGTCAGTAATAATTTGAAAACCAGTCAGCAAAACACCAAAACCCTTTGTTTCTAGTTTATGAACAAAAATCCTATTGCCAGCGGGATACGGTTAAATAAGCTATTTTTCTTTATAAGTATGGGATAGACTGGTAGAAGCTCAGCAGGGTTTTTGAAGGGTTTGAGTACTTAACTCTTAAAACAATATCTGTGACCCCAAACATAAAACCGAGGATCACAAATCTTATTTCACACGAATGGTTGTTTCTTCTAGGAGTCCTTATGCTCGGAATTCACTGATTCGAAACTGGAGTGGCAGGTAGTCACGTGGGGTGTGCCACAGCTGCGAGGCTGCCTGGCTGCTGCTCTGCTGAGTCAGGGGAAGCCCGCCTCCCACCTCCTGCCCCGGCCCCTCCCTTGCTTGGCCATGCATCCAGGGCTGTTGCCTTATTTTCAGATCTCACTGTCTTTTGCCTCGTCCCAGAGATCCCCCTGAAACTAGTTTCCCTCGGTGAATCACTTCTTCTCTAAGATGAATCCCTGTCCAGACTCCTCTGCAAAGCTCAGGAGGCCCAGCTTTGACACCGAAACCGAATGGACCCCGGCACATCCCTCCCGGTTAAATTTTTCAAGCTGGCCATTTACTAGCTATGAGGTTGTGAAGTGGCTTTTAGCCCAGAAAAGTTCCCAAAACAAAAGCCATCTGTGATAACCAACCATGCTCACATGGGCAGAAAATCCACACCATGGATGCTGTTTACAAGGTCATCTCCAGAAGCACCCATCTGGAAGAGGAGCAAATGGCCAGCTTTTCTGAATGGTCAGGATGGTCTTCCTTTACCGAACTCCCAAGAGGGAAGGCTGTAAGTAAAGTCAAAGTGTATCCTGATAACAGAGTCCAAAACAAGTAAAACCTTTATTACTTTCTCAAGTCACTGGAGTGTCATAATGATTTTCTTGGAAAAAAGTTTTTAGGTAAAAAACAACTCTCTCTGGTGGACATTTCAAAAATGTTGCTTGATATTAGAATGGAGTTAACAGTCCAGTTGCCCCCTTCTCTCAGCTGGACCAGCTGAGGGAATAATGATGGCACTGAGCTATGGTCACAGGACTCAGCTCTGCTGGGGGTCGGCCTGCAACGTCTCCCCTGTGCTGACGAGTGGCTCAGAGCTTGCTCTCCATCCAGACTGAGTTTCAGTACATCCACCTGAGACACCGTGGCCTTGATGTTTCACACCGAGGTTGAGTCGAGTTCATTCTAGGGCCCAGGAGGCCCTAGAATGAAAAGGCTGCATACAATAGGCTGTGCTCACTCTCTCGGGGCAGGGATGCCATCTTGGTGCGTTAATTCCAATTATCTTAAATGCTCAGAATAGGCTTGGGTGAAGAGAATGTGCCTCTTAGAACCACTGTGGACTGTCCTCTAAACCTAGGTTGCAAGCAGTCTGTTGGAATGTACTGCAGCCACACTGTGCGATGCCAAGGACCCCTGGGCCACACCAGGGTGTTTCTTCATTGCCAACAATAGTGGGATTCCCTGGAGATAAAGGCTGACGTAGAACAGGCTGATTCTGGTGATGAGCTTCTCTTGACCTATAGAAGCTGAAGACTGATTTTATGCTCTTGGATGCAAAACCAGGGTCCTATCACATCCTGACAAATATCTTTAAGAGCTGGAGACCACTGGCTCACTGTACCTGATATTTGCTGGAAGAAAAAGCATTGATTTCCATAAATAGAGTTGGCATTTCCATTTTCCTTTATGTTTGGGTAGGCATGTTGATCTGCAAATAGTTGGGGGCCACCCCTGGTGACCTCTTGTCTAGAGCTCATGCCCCTCTGTTTATTCACTGACTTCTTTGCTTTTAGCAAAGACCAGAACTGTGTCCTCCTCCCTCTTCCCTTAGAAACAGTCTTGCACCAGACATTCTACCTGCTGGAAGGGAGTCCCTCTCCTCTTCAAAGACGCTGCCCTGCTGGGTGGTGAGAACTGATTAAAAACACACATTTCCCTTTCATGTTGACTTTCATCTGGTTACTGTGATCAAGTAAACAGCTTTCAGGTTTATCTTTTCAGTACTATTTTCATGACACATGGCAGGAATCTAGAGCGTCAGCAGAAGCCAGTTCTGGAAACGATTACCAGTAGCCAAGAGTTATAAAGAATGTCAGTCTTTCTGTGATGACCACCATGGGGAAGGAAAAGTATGAGGTTATTCATCAGTAAAGGAGCAGAGGCGGTGCCTTCTTGCTTTTATAGCTCCCCTTAGAACCAGAGAGAAAACGAGCCTTCAACGAATATTTGCTAAGTAAAACACACGCAAAAACACAGATGGATTCTTTAAGTACCTACCAGCCAGGGTTCCTCAAATTTCAACATCCACACGAATCACCAAGACACCTTGATAAAATGCAACTCGGATGCAGAAGACCCTGAACGGGTTAGGGTTAGGGTTAGGGGCCAGAGAAGCATCTCTTCTGTGTTTCTAACAAGCTCCCAGGTGATGCTGTTGTTGCTTGTTCCCTGAGCGGCAAGGCATAACACCATGCCTTCTATTCAGTTGTTTACATTGAACTTGATGTGTCTATGTTATTAGTAACTGTCATGTATAATGAATGCTTTCTTCCAAATAAGAATTGGCTGGGTTACAGGAGCTACTTAATCCATGTCTAGTAATTAGACAATTTGTCTAGTAACCAGCATCTTACACTTGCCGTAACTAACACCTGATGTCGCCAAAAAAACAAAAGATTGCTTTCAAATCTGAGGCTGTTCTGATGACTGCCACCACCCACATGTACGCTGTGTCCCACGTGAGCAGAGAGCAGCGGGGACCGTTATTTTCTTTTTCCATTTTTTATGCATGTTAAATAGAAACTAACTTAGTTTTTACACTTCCAAGATATTTCACAGGAGTCGAAGGGAGAAACAAACACCAACGTGCTACCTCTCTTTTACCTGGTTATGTTTGATGTCTTCAGCGGGCGCACCATATGAATTCCTATACAAAGTTGAAATTCCAGTATTTTGAGCTGAAAGCAAAAGAGAAACAAAAGTATTAGCACCGAACGCCAGACTTCAAATGAGGAATGATGGTTATCGAGGCCAGTTTTGCCCTGACAAAGCTTGGTGTCTCATGGATCATTCCAGATGCAAGAAATTCGTTTTACATACAGACATTAAGAGAGAAGAACAGTTATTCTATAAAATCCCCGTTGCACGTCAGCCTCTTGCAATAACATTCAGCTTGCAGACGGGGTCAAGGCAGGTGCATCTAACAGATGGTCATATTGCCAGTTCTATGGCCTTGTTTTCTGGTGAAAACTGGCAGATGATAAAAGCGTGTCACCTGCACTGAAGCATGCAGGAATCTGGATCGGCCGCTTGGTGTTTAGCTGGGGAATGACAAGAATGAAATTTCTAATTTGAGCTCACAGAAGTGCTTGATCATCTTTGAGACAGTTCACTTCTCAACGGCCTGAAGGATGGGCAGGAAGCACCACCCGCCTTTGCCCTGCGCATCTGGGCGGCTGCGGCTTCGGAGTCCTGTTCAACACAGAGACGGGAGACTCCCACCCTGTCTTGTGACCAGTCTGTGTTCTAGACAAAAGGAAGGAAGGTCTCCTCCGGTTGCCAGCAGCTTCCAAAGTCCTGGGCAAGATGCTCACTTGCCTGCCTCTTCCCCTGGGGCCCTTGAGGCTGCTGTCACAGGCCTAGAGGAAGGGCCCAGGGCAAGACTCCCCTCATAGCTGCTAAAAGGTCCTGGTTTAAGAAAGCTCTGGAAAAAAACATTGTCGAGTGTCAGAGGGTATCTAAAACACTCTAGATATCAAGAAAAAGTTATCTTTTGCTTCCAGTATCTATGGGATCATGAAATAGGATGACACACCATCTATTCTCTCAGAGATACAGGCCACCAAGTCAGTATAATCATTCTACCCATGTTTATTACTAAAAGCACATAATAGCTGTGCAATAAAACTCCTCTTGGGAAATTCTGCTTAGAATGTGAGAGCTGAGAGCCCACTTCCCATTTTAAAGACCACTCTGATAGACTCTCTGGTTGAACGCCCATCACTCCTGTCTCTGCATCACTGCGGAAACCACCATCCCTCGCCTGGACCACCGCTACAGCATCCTATTCTCAACGGCCCAGCTTCCACTCTGCCCAGCCTGTTCCTTCATCCCCCCGTTCCCATCACCTGAGCGATCATCATGTTAGACAGACCAGATTATGTCACTCGATTCCCTGCCCATTATAGTCTTCGAGGCTCCATGTGATCTGGTCCCATCCTGACTTCCTGCAGAATTTCCTGCTCTTCTTCCCACAGTTCAGGGAGCTGTGCTGGCCCTCCTTCCTGGCTTGAGCATCCAAATTTATTTTGCATCAGGGATGTTGGACTTCCTGATGCTTCTCCCTGGAACTTGCTTGCCCCAGACTCTGGACTATCTCTCCTTGTTGATATTCAGGTTTCAGCTCAAACGTCTCCTCCTTGATCGTGTTAGTTAAAGTTACCCTGCCCACCTGGGGCCCTCTATCTCATTACCCCATTTATTTCCACCATCACACTCAACACCAAGTGCTACTACCTCGTTAGTGAGTTTGTTTCATGTTTACCTTGTGTATTACCTCCCTTCATCTAGGAGATAAGAAGCTCCATGAGGACAGACATCTGTCTGTCCCGCCACCTTTGTAGGCTGCCCCAGCATCTGGGACAGTGCCTGGCCTTGAGGGATGCTCACAGAGTGAGTGCTTTTTTTGCTGAGTGAATGAATGAATGACTAAACCTTAGAAAAATCTGCCTTCAGAGCTATAACCTGCTGATGGAAAATGTTGCTCCAAGGATAAGGTGAAATTTTTTTTCTATTACTCAGAATAAAATACATTTTTTTTGGTAGAATGTGCATTTTTATAGCCTTGGCCTCCCTCCCTGTTGTGCTTGTGGCTTCCAAGCTGAAGATGTTTCTACTGGAAGTTGTTTCCTCCTGCTCTTTGGTGCACTTCACCTGTTTAAAGGAGACTGTGTAGCTGAGATCGAACTTGTGGCCTTTCTGGATACATGAAGCACGTGTCTTCACAGGTGCTCTGCCATGTATGTGTCTGAGCAAAGAGTCAACTCATAGGGAAATGCCTTTCTTTTTTTTTATAGACCCCAATTTCCAACTATATCAATAGATTGAAGATCAGAGCAGCTTTAAAAGGCATAAGAGAGATACTGACAGAAACAGAATCGACCACTGGATGTTAAGGTATTTGGGAAGCTCAGGTGGGAGGGCAAAATCCCCTGGTGAATTTTTAAGTCAGGCTGTGTAGCTGCTGGGAACACACAGCCCTCCTCTGATGCGTGCTTCTGAGCACGTAACACTCCTAGGGAATCATGACCGCGAGAAACAGCTATAACAGTGCTGCATGCCTGAATGAACAGCTGCCTTTGGCTTTCTGAGGGCTCCTCAGAGGCAGAGAAACACTAAGGAGAGAAGACATTTTAAGAGACGTCTAAGCTAGAGATTGAATACAGAGAAGGCAGGTGGAGGGGAAGCCTGAAATATAAACCCAGATGGATCTGCATTTCTGAGAGCTCGGGAGAGGAGATGATGACCCAGGCAAGGAACTGCTTTTCACTTTAAAGCTTTTGCATGTTGCGTTTTGAGGGTGACGTTTCCCATGGTTTTCCCACAGCAAAGGGAATGTTTCCTGTGGGGGAAATGGTATAAGACATCCCCTGATGCCTTAGAAACAAGGAAGATGGCCGTTTTTCAGATGTTTTTTCAATAACTGAACTTTAAATGCCCCCTGGATTTATTGGTGAATGAGAAAAGGTACTGCTTGGGATACGGAGGTCCCAAGAAATCTGATCTGCCAGTAAACACTGGAATGATGGACATTTGCTAAAGGGAAGCAGAACAGAGGTTGGCAATTCATCATTTCCATCCCTACATGAAATGTTGATTTCCACCCGGCTTGGCTGGGGAGCTACTCATACCATCGGAGAGGGGGGCAAACACACCCACCAATCTCAGCACCAACACCACCCCCACCTCCTCCATCACCATCAACATCACTGTGATGCTAACAACTAACTTTCACCCAGTACTTATTGGCTTAAAGGGAACCTTCTTGTATAAACATATTATTCAATAATGACCTCATGCTCTTCTAGGCTTGCTACATGATTGACAGTGTAGTTTTGAATTGCATTTTTAAGTAAGTTAGAGCAAAGCGTTTAAGCCTCTCAATAAGTTTGAAAAGTTACGTATATATCAATGCTGCAGTTGTCAAGATCCCTGCCATTTTCTAGGAAGATTAAACATCTAGAAACATATTAGATTTTATTTTTTATTGTCTGATGTGTGCAGAGCAGGATCATGTACCACTGGAACTATTTCAACACAAACACACCACAATGAAAAACCTTTTTTTTTTTTTTTTTTTTGCAGTACGCGGGCCTCTCACAGTCGTGGCCTCTCCCGTTGCGGAACACAGGCTCCGGACGCGCAGGCTCAGCGGCCATGGCTCACGGGCCCAGCCGCTCCGTGGCATGTGGGATCTTCCCGGACCGGGGCACGAACCCGTGTCCCCTGCATCAGCAGGCGGACTCTCAACCACTGCGCCACCAGGGAAGCCCTGAAAAACCTTTTGAATGATTCTACCGGCCAAGAGAGTTAAAGTGAAAAGATCAACTTAAATAATAACAGTGCAGTCGATTTCACAATTATTCTTGTAATTATAGTCTCACTTTGTTATCCCTGCCTGCTGGTGATGTGGCTACCTAGGGCGATAATAATCGAAAAACGAAGGGGTCAGGTGAATTTCGAGTCACCACTGCTCTGGAGTAATCAGTACAAATTAGATTCTCCACTGAATATCTCGACTCTAGGGACTTGGCACTCAGATTCATGAGCTTCTTTGTTCATGCTCATTGACGACAGGGGACAACACTTATGGGGAAAAAAGAACCAGAGAACGAGAAACAGAAGGTACGTCCTATGTTGGACTTCCCTGGTGGTTCAGTGCTTAAGACTCTGCACTTCCAGGGCAGGGGGTGCGGGTTCAATCCCTGGTCGCGGAACTAAGATCCCACATGCTGTGGGGCACAGCCAAAAAGAAAAAGAAGATATGTCCTACGCCATGCATTCAGTTCTCCATTCAGGGGACGTTTCAGGTGTGAGGGTGAGGCGTTCCCTGGTGGAGTGTGTATGTGGAGGCAGAGTGCTGAGCTGGGCTGGGTACCACGAGCATCTGTTTATGAGGCTCTCCTTTCTGGAGCCGGGGAGAGTTACCATGGAAATCACGGCCTCTGGGGTAAATACAGTTACCATGAGAAAAATTTATCTTAGACGTCCTGGGTCCAAAAGACATGTCAATAAATCATCCAATTTGTCTATTCTGTTTCCCTGCAGGTCTACACCTAAATAATATCAGGGAGACTTAACACACGCTTTTAAGATTCTTCTGAATAAGAGGGTCTCAGTGTCTGTTTAGGATTGCACCCTTGTACTGCAGTTTTATGAATGCCCTAATCTGACCCTGTTCTGTTGAAGTCCCTATGGTCTGTTTTCAGGAGGGGCCCATCTCCACATCCATGTGGCAAAGAAGGGTGTGGAATTGCTGGTTAGAGATCCTGATGGTTCTGGCAGCTCTGCTTTCAAGGCATAACCCCTGCCGCCCTGCCCCCCATCAATAACGCCAAATCGTATCCAGGAGCAAACCGGGGCAGGAGAGAGGTGTGGGGGGATCCTGGAGGGGACGATGAATGTGGACATCAAGCCCCACCCCAAGGAGAGTGGTACAGAGTAAGAGGAGAGCTGAGTCGAGGCTGGCCACGAGGCAGGCTGGCCCGGGCGCCCTGGGGGGCAATGGCACCAATTTTGGCCTCCGCAGAGTCCCAGCTCATGAGCCAATGGGTGCGATTGGGGGAGTGAAGGACGAAGGGCATGAAAGATCAATGCCTCCCTAGGGAAACTGAGGCCAGTGGTTCTGATGAATCTTCCTGGGAGTTTGTCATGGCCAGAGAGTGGTTTCATGTCAAGAGGGAAGACGCCCACAGCAGTTCTGTGGGTCTCCCTGAAATCCTCTCTTCCTCTTCTTCTCTCCTGTCCCCTCCCCTTCCCTCCCTTCCTTTTCTTATCCTCTTTCTCTTCCCCATACTCATGGACAAAGCTTGGTCCACCATCTTGGGTTATGCCAGCGAAGAAGAAATCTATGGTGACCTCGTCCTCTAATTTGAGAAAATATCATGAACTGGGCAAGTGAGAAGGAAAGGGGTAGGGAAAGAAAGACAGAGAAAAAAATTTGTGCAGAGAGGATTTTCTCTTAGCTATTCCAGGAATAAGATGCTCCGTTTTTGTACCTCCAGCTTCATCTCCTCATGGCCAATCCCTGGGAATCTTCGCTATCAAGCTCTCAAGTCCTGCAGAGCTGCCAAGCAAAGCTGAAGCCTGATGTCCCAGCCCTCTGCCCTGTCCCAGGTCCTGTCACGAACTCTGCAGAGGAACCGTGCACAGCCAAGCTCACCTGTCATGGTGTCTTTCCTGGAAGTGTGTTCTCCTTTAGTTCCGTGGTAAGTGGCGTTGCTGCCAGTGGACTCATAGTCTGTTTTTCTTTCTTTGAGGCTGATCATTTCCCGAGGTGAAGCTGGGGCACTTGCTACATAAAGAAATCGGAAGGATGACTTTCTGTGTCTCATTCCACAGCACGTATAGCTTTTCACACAAACAGGTAAAGTCATAAATGCATCTGGCTCAACACAGGTCAGTATGTGTACGTGGACCTGTTGATTTTTATTCTTTTGGTTCTTGTCTTTCCCCCTTCCCTGACTCCATGTCACTTGGTGCTTTAGAGTTAAGGGGACACACAACTCGGAGGCAGGGAATTAAGGACTATATCCTGGGAGCATCTTCCCTACAGAGACATCCTCGCGGGGATGTGACCTGCTCAAGGACAGTTTCAAGAATGAGATCCGTCTTGGCTGCTTTTTCTTTCTTTTTTCTTTTCCTTTTTTTCCCCTCCCTCTTCTTCCTTCCTTCCTTTGAAAAAATTAGATGTGTTTCAGAGGAGAGATTACTGATACTGAAGAATCCCTGATTAAATCAGATGCGCTTTTACTTAAACATGTTTCACGCAGAAACGGCCCTGAAGGAAGGCAGAGGATGATGTGGGGGACCAGTAGAGCCCCACCCACCGAGGTCTTCTCCATCAGCCTGGGGGCTGGGCTGGGGGGTGTGGCATGAGAGCACCTGTCTCCTGATGGGGGTCCTTGCTCCATCTCAAACGCCCCTAACAATCTCCCCCACACACCTTGCGCCCCGGTCCCTCGCTGCCTGTCGGACCTGGGGACTGAGCCCTGTCAACCGTTTGTGTCTTCATGTCTTCAGTGATGGGCTGTGATTAGAGGATTCCCTTAGGAATTCCACGATTCTTTAACAAACTGGGCCCAGAACAGAGGAAAACCTGAACTTGGACTTAAGGAAGCAAACAAAAAGAGGTTTAGTTTTCTTTAAAGATCGGATGGATTGCGAGCAACTAAGCCGCCCTGCCAGTGCAGAGATGAGCTGGGAGAAGTGGAGGTTAAGTGTGTGTGCTAGCGCTAAGGCAGCTACCGTGTGCCCATCCTATGGGCTGACCTCACATTGGTCTCCACGCTCCTCAACGAGGCCACTCGCATCCCAAGCTTAGTCAGTTGCATCTCACCCATTCTGAGTACAGCCGTGCTACTCTTCGGTCCCAGAGCCTTCCCCAGCTTCCATGCCCGAGGGCAGTGCTTCATAAGCTTGTTTAACCTTAAGACTCACCTGAGAACCTGGGGATCACAAAACCCGACCCTGGACCTTGTGAATCTGAATTTTCAGTTGGGCCTAGGAATCCAAATTTAGCAAGCCTGCCTGGTGAATCTCTGGGGAACTCCGAGTTTTAGGATAAAGCTCATTTTCCTTCACTAGTGTCCAAGCCCCTCCCCAGTCAAGCCTCAGTTTACCTTTCAGCTGTTTGTTCACACCCTCTGCAGGGTCCCCCAGCTCCAGCCCGCTGGGCCTGTTTGTTGCCTATCTGAGTCACTTGATTCATTTCACCAAACTTAGTATCTTCTATGTGCAAAGCCCCGTGCTAGACACGGGGGACAAAAACACAAGTCACAGCACACTTTCTGAAGTTGAGGAGCTCTTCATCGGGTGAGGAAGTGAAACCAGAAGATGGCTCAGTGGATGTCTTAGCCAAGCACTGGGAAGGTAACAACAGGGGCCTTTGCCCATCCTTTCCTGAAAGGCCCCCTACCCACCTCTCAGACCTGTCAAATAAAATCAAGGCTCACTGCTGAGATCTTGAAACCCTCAGAGATTTCCAATCCTAGCTGCCCATCAGAATTAGTTACCTAGAATACTTAAAAATACATTGATGCTTGAACATGCCCCCCAGCCAGTTGCACCAGAGTCTCTGGGTGTAAATCCAATGGGAAGGCAGGGAAGAAACCTGCAATTGTTCCACGTAACTCAACTGGGCTCTGGGTCCAGTTCCTGCGTGTTCTCAGAACACGGGCTGCTGCGTCTCACTCACCCCCTCCACCTCTGCCCCATCTCCTCTCTTCTCTCTCCATCTTCCTCTCTGGGGAGAGTCCTCTCCTGCCCTTGCTTCTAGATCTTCTGCATAAGGACTGGCCTTTTATGAGTCACTGCCAGGCAATCGTGAAGGGACAATATTTTGGAGCCTCTTGACCAAAGCTTTTAAAATGAGAATCCGATATTGCACAGATGGTGGGGTTTACTAAACTATGTCAAGTGTGTAATTATCTCCTGAGACCTCACACACAGTGGTCCGAGTCTCCGGTAAACAAGGAGGATACTCCTGGAAAAAGCACATCACGCCAACAAGCGTTTATTAGGTGTCTTCGAAGTGCCTTGCCTGGGTACCACCAGGCAGTGCTCCACCTGCATCCCTGGGATGCTGACATCCTGTAAAGCGCTGCCTCTCTTTCTGGGCGCCTTCCAATCTATTATATTATTCCATCTTCCTGACACTGATTGGTTCTTCATAATTAGAGCTCTTAAAGACACTGTCCTTTAGCTTCCAAGACTCACTGCTCTTTATCTTTTTAAGAACTATGAAAATAACATGTGTAAAAGGCCACCTCCATGCCTCTGAGGCAGGTGGAAGTTCCTCCAGTTACACGGGCCTTCCTAATTCTCGTTCAGCGTGGGGCTAAACATCAGAAGTGATAACACCGCACTAAAAATATAAGTTTTCACGGGGCTGGGAGAGGGTAATCTATTTCAGTCAAATATTCCCCATTCATCTCTGATTCTCCCCATCGTTATGACAGTAAAGTATGGTGTAAAGTTTCATGACAAACATCCTCAAGGGCAGAGGGTCCACCCTGCTGGGGAGTGCTCTGTACCATGCCCTTGAGACTCAGTTCCAGAAAATATAGTTTCCTCAGCAGGAGGAGGGCAGCGAAGAGCAAGGAGAAACTTTTCTTAAACAAAAGCCTCTATCTGTGCGCGTGTGTGTGTTCGCCCATATAAAATTATTTATTACACATTGAATAAAACAACAATAAAATCTAATAAGAATGAGATGGGGGGAGGGGCAATATAGCAGTAGGGGATTAGGAAGTATAAACTATTATGTATAAAACAAGCTACAAGGATATACTGTGCAGCACAGGGAACACAGCTGATATTGTACAGTAACTATAAATGGAGTATAACCTTTAAAAGTTGTGAATCACTGTATCATACACCTGTAACTTACATAATATTGTACATCAACTATACTTTGATAAAAAAATTAAAAAGAAAGAATGAAATAAAATTAGAAAAAATTAAATTGAATGGTTTAAAAGTTACAGTTGATTGTAATATGAATATATGAAATGATTTATCTGCTGGCTTCCAGGTAATAATGAAAAGCAGATCAGGTACGGAACAGTAACGAAAGCCTCAATGACAGTTTTCAAACGTAGGTCATTCTCAAGGAGGAAGGAGCACACCCTCTCTCCCTACTCTGTTATCCCAAATCTAATCAATCAAATGCAACCTAAACTATCTTAAGTGGGTAAAACGTCCATGGAAAACCCTGAACTGCAAACACTTGGTGGTTTTATACATTCCTATTCCTCCCTGAATGCAGGCCCAGGATGTGCATTTCATGCCTGTGACACCTATTAGAGGTTTTTAGAAACCTGTTAGAAAGATGTTTGTTCTGAGTCTGTGTACGTATGATACAAAGTCACCACCACTGTAAAAAGAAAACAGATTCATTTGATATTTCTAGTAAGTGTCCCAGTCCGGATGGCCCTCCTGCCTGTGGGGTCAGCTAAGGGGTCGGGGCGGGGGGCCTTGGATCCAAGAGAAGCAGCCACTGGCTCGGGGCCCCTCTTACCTGAGCGGTTGTTGGGAGACACGCGCACAGGGGAGATGGAGGGCGTGCGAGAGGAGGAGTAGGGTCTTTGCCGATCCCTCTCGATGGTTGAAGATGAGGCTACGAAGTGATACTGTGACCATCCATCCTGCAATAGACAGCAGCTCCTATTAACTGGGGAAGGCAGAGAGATGCCTCACTTCCTCACACTTGGACATGCCAAGCATTGGAATTTGCAAAGCATTTCTCCAGTCTGTCAGGAGAGGTCTCAGATCTCTGTGCCTCCATCGTCCAGGTTAAAAGAGAGGAGCGATAACTAAGACCCACCCCCTGCCCCCTCCAGACAGCCTGACTCAGGAAGGGCCTGCCCTCGGTGCTTGCTTTCCGCCCCAGATGTGAGATAAATGGTCTCTTTGCAAACATGCTTTGGCCTGAAATTGTATTTAAATGAAAACATGCTGCTCAGAATGAGCCTGAAACTGTCTATTTTTTGCCTGCCTGGCTCCAGCTCTGTCCGGTCCTCTTTTCAACCACCTCCAAGTTTTCCAAAGTGTTTACTCTTCTTTTCTCGGGACCAATCTGTTAGTGATCAGAATGCCGAGAAGCATCGTCCCTTCCCTTCGTCCCTTACCATTCGTCTCCCTTACATGGTTTCAAGGTCCTTCTCTGCTTCAAATGCCCCGTCCCCACCAGCTCAAGGCCTTCAGCATGACTGCTGCCAAGTATTTACACTCAGGTTGCTACGTTCTCTGATTTGCCCCAGGAATTCTATTTTTCAATGTACAGCATATTCAAAATGCCTCCTACCAATCAATCCGCCATTTGCCTTCTAATATCTGGTTAATACAGGAAAAGCATGTATACCATTTTTCATCATGAAAAATATATAAATACATTATGGATCATTTTTTGAATTTAGAAAGCATAAAGAAGAAAATAAAAATAGCCAACAATTCCTCTCTCCTCCTCCCCAGAGAACTTCTGTTGAGATGTCACAGTATTTCCTTTCAGTCTTTTTTCTTCTTTAATTCAAGGTTAGTTTTCTCAAAGCAAGATGTCAAAGAGTACTGACATTATCAAGGAAAAGCAGACACCTGCTGCACTCCCAGTTCCTGCTTCACAGAGGCAACCACTTTTAACTCTTTTGTTTTTTTTCTTTTTTGACCTTTTCGAGGGACTCAATTCTCTATAAAGAATCATTGCAAACATAAATGGACGAAAGTTAACAAAGAACAGAATTTAAACTCATTTCAATATTTGTGTCTTTCTTTATGTAATTCTCATTATTCCTGTTCTATTTGACCTGTACGATAAAGCCAAAATTAGAAGTATGCTATTATAAAAGCTACTACCTAGTGCTTATTGAGTATTTACTCCATGGCAAGATTTTCTCAACAATCCATGGGCTGGATACTATTATT
Organism: Lagenorhynchus albirostris; assembly: GCF_949774975.1. Classification (NCBI taxonomy): domain Eukaryota; kingdom Metazoa; phylum Chordata; class Mammalia; order Artiodactyla; family Delphinidae; genus Lagenorhynchus; species Lagenorhynchus albirostris. The sequence goes on from NC_083097.1 coordinate 9,237,484, forward strand.
AGCTCCATTTTACAGAGGAAGAATCTGAGCCTTAGAAAGCTAACGGGCCGCCCAAAGTCAAACAGTAAACAAGTGAAGACTCATGTTAACTACTAAAATGTGGCATATTGAAAAGATGAAAACTCTAATTTGAAAAGATACATGCACCCCAACATTCATAGCAGCACTATTTACAATAGCCAGGACATGGAAGCAACCTAAATGCCCATCAACAGATGAATAGATAAAGAAGATGTGCTATATATATATATATATATATATATATATATATATACACACACACACACATATACATACAATGGAATACTAATCAGCTGTAAAAAAGAATGAAATAGTGCCATTTGCAGCAACATGGATGGACCTAGAGATGATTCTCATACTAAGTAAAGTAAGTCAGACAGAGAAAGACAAATATCATATGATATCACTTATATGTGGAATCTAAAAAAATGATACAAGTGAACTTATTTACGAAACAGAAACAGACTCACAGATATAGAAAACAAACTTAACGGTTACCAAAGGGGAAGGGGGGAGGGATAAATTAGGAGTTTGGGATTAACAGATACACACTACTGTTTATAAAACAGATAAACAACAAGGACCTACTGTAGAGCACAGGGAACTATATTCAATATCTTATAATAACCTATAAGTGAAAATAATCTGAAAAAGAATATATATATATATATATATATATAACTGAATCACTTTGCTGTACACCTGAGACATTGTAAATCAACTACACTTCAATAAAAACATGTGGCATATTGATAAGTCCTTGGAAGCAAGCTGAGGGGATTGAGGAATGCAGGTGAGGAGATGCTATTTGAGGGCGTGTGGTCGGGCAAGCGCTCTGGGAACAGTTAACGTTGCGACAGAGACCTGGCAGATGACGAGAAGCCAGACACTGAAGACACAGGTTGGGGTTTCCAAGCCAAGGGAAGAGCAGAAGTGAAGAGCCTGGGGTGGGAAAGTGCTTGGCTGATGTGAGCACAGCAGAAAGTTTCTGTGACTGAAGGGGAGTGAGCAAGGGGGGGCCAGGAAGACAAGAAGCCTTCTGAGCGTCTAGGACAGTCTGCGGAGAGTAGAACAGAAATGGGGAGACTAGTTAACGAGCTATTCCACTAGAGGGAGGGAGAGATGACCCTGGCTTGGGCGTGGGCTGGTGGTGAGCAAGGCGCAGATTTTGCATCTAAGTTGGATTTGCTGATGACTCAGCTACTGGCTGTGGGAGAGAGGAATCAAGCCTGACCCCGATGTTGCTGGTGTGAACAACGGGGGGCTGGAGATGTCACTTACTGAGACAGGGGACCACTGGAAGAGGAGTGGCTTTAGGAAGTTAGATCAGTGCTGCCATCTGGGATGTGCTGGGTTAGAAATGCCTGCTGGACATGAAAGAAAAGAGAGAGAATAAAGCAGAACCTGAAACCTGGAATTTCAGGAGTGACGTCAGACTTAGAGGTAAACTTTTGCAGTTCAGCATACAGATATCATTTGAAGATAAGAGAATGGATGGAAGCCTTGCATGTGGATGCAAATAGAGGGAAGCAGAGGACACAGGGCTGGGACGTCCCAATACTCAGAGGGCACAGAGAGCAAGGAGAAAATTCCCAGGATGCTGAGAACGAGCAGAGTGACCTGGGAGCAGAACCAGAAGGGTGTGATGTCAGGCAAGACCAGGAAAGAAGATGCAGAGAGGAGAAGGAGACCAGCTGAATAACAAGGAGGACCAAGCACAGTCCTTTGGCCCTGGGAAGATGGAAGTCAGCATGACTGGAACAAAAGTACTTTCTTTGGTCTGGTTGGTAAATCTCTAACTCAGGTAGGCTCAAAAGAGAGTGAGAACTGATGGAAAAATGGTGAGTTTAGACAGCCTTTGGCAAAAGCTGATTATTAAGGGGAGCCCAGAAATGGGGCTTCAAGAGCTAGAGCGACTAAGAGAAGTTTTAATATATCACCTGGAAGAGATTGCGGCATTTCGCATCCTGATGGGAATGACTCGACATAGAGGAAGAAAAACTGGGGATGCAGGAGAGAGAGGGAAACATTTCTTAAGAAAGGAGGGGTTGATGGGATTCAGTGAGCTGTGGGGTCATGGGCCATGGAAACAGGAGAGAAGACAGACAGGCTTCACAGCCACAGACGCAGCAGGGAGATGGGCTGATCTGGTGATGGGACGATGAGGATGTCCTGTTCTGTTTTCTGACATTTTCTGGAGGGGATGTGGGGATGAGAAGTGAGGTCATGCATCCGCTGAGAGTGAGAAGGAGTTGGAGTTTAGAGGATGGAAGAAGCGAGGGGAAGGGAGGGAAGAGGAAAGAAGAGAGCAAGAAGAGAAGCGTGAGACAGTTCTTGAGGTAGGAGGGGTGCAGGCTGACCGTGGCCATGTAGCCTGGTGGCCAGGAGCTGAGAGGTGACTTGAGGCTCATGGCAATGAATTCAAAAGGAGAAGACTCATCCCCATGGTGGCTTGTTTTCCTCCAGCCACATTCAGCTGCCCTGGGGCAGGTGTGAGTAGATGGAATCGGTTGGGGGTGGTCAGAAAAGTGATTTGGAAGGAGACAGGGACAAGGGGATGCAAAGGGCATGTCATGGAAGCCCACAGAATCTAAGCTGGGTGGAGAGGAAAGTGAAGATTGAGGGAGGAGATGGGGAATGAACACTAGGCAGTGGACTGAGGATCTGAAGAGGGTCAGAGACTATTGTAATGGGGCCTTTTCACAGATGCTAGGGGTTTCCTTGAGGGAGGAGAGGAGAACTTCCCAGAAAGAGCAAAGAGGAGCAAGGGAGATACCTAGTCCACCTCCAAGCCTAGTGATGTCGGGCAGAGGGGATGGGACATGACAAGCCACCACGTGAGAGGGTTGCCGGGGGCTGGGGGGTGTCCTTGGGGACAGCCGGTGTCACAGCAAGAAGACTGAAAAAAGAAGGGGTGGGTATTGGATACAGGGGGTCTTACTGACAGTAGCCTGTGGGTTCAAGGGGGAAAGGAGGAGAGGTGGGTAGGAGAAAGGGAGAAAGGGGGGAATACTGGAGCAGATTACTGGTTATTTAGAGCCTTTGAGTGAGAAGAGTCCAGAAATGATGGCTTACCCAGGAGTCCTGGGCAGTTGGCAGTGACCGAGGCAAGGAGGGCCTAAGGGCAAATAGCTGAAACCTTTTCCAGGAAGAGTGGGAGCCATGGTAACAGGCAGGTGTCAGGGCAGGAGGAGAAAATGTACTGTCTCTGCAGGAATTCTGGGCATCTCCCTTAAACCCTCCGGAGGATGGCAGCATGCACAGGGCAGAAGCAGTCTTACAGAAGCCTGTAAAGTACTTCAGAAGTGAATGGACCCATTACCATTACTCACATACGGGAACAATTAAAAAATTTGTTTTAAGAAGATGTTCCTTTCTTGTGAAGGGAATGCTTTGTTGACAGCAAAAATCCTTAAACATGACCAAACAGAGGCAGATAATTTTATGTTTGTCTCACTTGCAATTTAGAAGATATTCTTTGCATGGGGGGCAGGGTTCCAAGGAGTGGCTCAGGAAATTGTTTTCATCAAACCCTTGGCTTCTTTGGTCATGAATAAGTCATGATACTCCATATGTTATGAAAGGTGGGCAAGGTATTTCATAATAAGAATATGGGCTAATATCTGATATGTCCTAAGACCAAAGGAGACACCAGACATAAAGGTGGTATAACTCTAGGTCTGGTTTTACTTGGCAAGTAGCACTGTACTCAGCATCTCCCTCTTACGCAGGTGAGTGGAGATGTTTTGCTCAACGGTTCACAATTGATGATGTGACACTTCATCTGGAAGTGTCAGCAAAATGGATGTAATAATAAAACTTCTTATGAAGGAAGAAACTCATAAGAAAGCACCAGAAAAAGATTTCAAGTCCTTTATAAGACCCATTTCTGAGAATACAATCACATGACAGAGGCGAGTCTTGCAGGTGACTTGTCTGTGGGTGATGGGTTCAGCGGACACCTGAGGATGACAGGGAGTGTGTCAGAGGCACCGAGAATGTCGCCCCAGCCAGACACCTCTGCTTATGGCCGGTAATCGTATGCATGTGGGCACAGAAACTTTGAATGGAGGTGGGAAGGGGGAGCCTGGGGAACAGGGCAGAGTGCAAACCCAGTTAAGGCTCTGGATTAGAGCAGTTTCCTGAGCCACAGCTTGGGAGCCCCTGGAGGAGCAAGGAAGGTGACCTGGTTCCCACTCCATATCCATCTTCCCCCTCATTCCCTGATGCAGAGTAAAAGGTGTGATGACTAAACAAAGATTTCCAACATCACTACCGTCACCAATGCCCAGAAGGGACCTCAGGTTTAGTTCTGATGGCACATCCTCCCACACATCATGGAAAAGTGTAACCTTGGATGCTAGAGACCAGGGTACAGGTAAATCTACACTCATTTTAGTGATGCTGAATAACTACCTGGAGGGTAGATCTCATGACCCTTGACATCTTTTACTGCATGAAATTTTTAGTCATTCTACTGAAAAAAAAAATGTTTTGCTTTCGAAAGAAGTAGGACATGAAGATATATTTTCTTTGGGAAAGTTATTGCTGAGCTAACATTTCTTTTAACCAACCAGCCATGGACATACTTGTTATCTAGCCAGCCTGCAATAAAACCTTATTTATTTACTTCCCACTGTCATGCAGAAAGACTTGAAAGTGGTTTACAGAAACACACACAACTTGGGCACATAGCTTTAAAATCATTATTTGCCTCTTTTTTAATAAATTTATTTATTCTTGGTTGCGTTGGGTCTTCATTGCTGTGCGCAGGCTTTCTCTAGTTGCAGCGAGCTGGGGCTACTCTTTGTTGCGGTGTGCAGGCTTCTCATTGCGGTGGCTTCTCTTGTTGTGCAGCACGGGCTCTAGGCACGCGGGCTTCAGTAGCTGTGGCACACGGGCTCAGTAGTTGTGGCTCGTGGGCTCTAGAGCGCAGGCTCAGTAGTTGTGGCACACGGGCTTAGTGGCTTCGCGGCATGTGGGATCTTCCTGGACCAGGGCTCAAACCTGTGTCCCCTTCATTGGCAGGCAGATTCTTGACCACTGCGCCACCAGAGAAGCCCTATTTGCCTCTTTGATGATGATATTTTCTTGTTAGCCTTTTAAGTCTCTGTAGACCAGAGGTTGTTCCCCAAATTCTATTGGGTGCTTAACCCCAGTTCCCCTTCATACCATCCCTTTGGCTTAGATAAGAAAGTTCAAGGAAGGAAACAGAATGAAGAATAGCCACAGTAACTAGGGCAGGGCCGTTAATCCTTAATATTGATGATAAAGAACTCTTTTAATATCTGCCTTTCACCTCCAGCAAAATGACCGCAAAGTTGTGCCCTTCAGCTCAAGACACAGCCAAGGTGTCAAAAATGTGATATGATATCTGCACCTCAGATTGGTTTTTATTTTTAACATATTAAACTTAAAACCGGAGGTTGTTAAATTGTTCCAAGTATAAGAGATAGAAATCCAAAAGAGAAGAGGATTTCAAAGTCATGGAACTTTAAATTGCCACCAGAAATAATCTGATTTTCTTTATCTTACCCTTTTACTGTCCTTCCACCAGTTTCACCAGTTTCAGAAAGTTCCCGGCGTGTTTCTTTATGAAATTGCTTTATTCCCCAAAGCTATTCTCATCTTCGTCGTTACTCTCAATGGTCCAGAAAGTGCGAGAATCAAGGTAACTTTGTTCACAGCCTCATGACCATTGGGTCCTCACAGTTTGACGACATGGTGGCCACTCTATTTCCTACAGATCTTTCCCTTAAGTGTTCCGAGGTCCCTGAATTTATAACCATCTCCTTTATATATATATTTTTTACCATCCCATAAACATCTCCACGAAGACTGTGTTACTGGAGAGACTTCCGCCAACAGAGCCCAGATGAAGGGGCTAAGTGGTTTTCAGACCCGTCTACACGAGGCTAGTACAGCACACACCCGCCCCATAGCCTCTTATTCTGGAAATCGTGCAGGACATTCAATTCAGATCAGCACGTGAATATCTTAGGTTTGTGTGCAAAGAAATGAATAGAGCTGTTTGTCAAGGCTCAAACCTGCTTTCACCTTGGGTGTCTCTGTTGAGAGAGGTGGAATTAGATAATTGTTCAAGTCAGCCCTTCTGTCCCACGACCGATTAGGACCACGATGACTGGTCAGCTCTGTCTCGGTTTCTTTTCCATAAAATAAGGGCAAAATGATTCAGTCAGCTCGGGGAGTTTTAAATATAGTCCTGCCGGGGCCTCGGGCTCTGAGATTCTGTTGAAATTGTTCTGAGTAAGGTCTGGGCGTTGGTATTTTCAAAAGCACTCAGGTGATGTTCATGAATAGCGTGGCTGGGAACCACTGGCTTGGAGTTTCCATGCATGTTTGGTAGTGACTAATAGGGATACAGAATGCATTGTAGAGGGCTCGATCCTAGGAGGCCCTGAGGTCTCCGACTCCATTTCGCAGTGTCAGATAAGGCACTGACGTCTACAGGAACAAAAATAGGTCCAACCTCAGAGCAGAGAGGTGCCCCCCGATCCCGCCTGCCGCAATGAGCCCCAATCACACCCGATTACCCAGCAGTCACCACGTGACTCAATTTCCCAGTCTCCACCTTTGATCAGGCAGCTCTGAGACCTGACACAACACCTTCTCTTTTTCTGTCAAATCTTACTCTCGCGGCTCAGTTTTGTGCTAGGTAAACAGAAGGCAGGCAGCACGTGTTCATTCAATCGCTCTTGCTAAATGAATTATGCCTCCAAGGTTTAGGGGAGCTTTTAGCAATACAGCTATGGTTTTCCTTGCCTGCTATGAACCAAATGCTAGGACCTCACACTTATGTCTGCTGCAAGCCTGTCCGTCTGCCCAGCTGTGAGGCTGGGCTGGGCCTTATTATTTCCTGGTCTCTAGCCTAGTAGCTGCAATACCGAAGTGCCTAATAAATGCTGCTAGATGGATTCAATGATTTAAGATGACCGCATTAATTGTTATAAATGCAATGATAATCAATGCCATAGTCTTTACTGCTAACTCCACAGTTCTTACACTCTTACAGTTCTATAACAAGTGAAGGTTATCAGAGCCTTACAGTTTTTTGTTTTCTTAATTTTAGGTTGCTTAGAGCAACCTCATCAGTCTCATCTGCTGCTGTTGGTATATCTGTCCTTTACGACATACTTACTGCTGGGCTGAAGGCAGTGTTGGTTTAGGTAAACTGGTACCTAAAAAAAAAAAAAAAAAAAACGAAAGAAAGAAAAAAGTAGCCTACGGATTGCCTACTCTACGTGAAATGGTAATTTCTCTCCATTCCCCATGTTTCAATGCGAGGTATATAAAATTGTCTCCTCTTTAACCAATCTTGTAAATAATTCTGGTGCATCATTATACCTGCCACATCTGGGCCTGGCCTGGTTCTGATTCCATTCACAGCTCTCAGAGCACATATATCTTTACCTCTTGCACATGCCCTGCCCCCAATCTCTACTGCTTCTTGCATCCTGCAGCTCAGAAAACACGAGCCGCTGTCCACAGCAAATGCACTCAGTTTTCCCCAAACACAATCCTTAGGAGAGCTGGGGAAAAAGGAGGAGAAGGGAGAGCACATCACATTTCTCATTAGATATGCTCCAATGTCCTTCAGTTTGGGTATAGGAGCCCACACCTGCTGTGAGGTGTGACTTGTGTCCACTGATGGACTGATGGGCTGGTTTCTGGAGGGGGTCACCTTGTGGGAACATTACTGGGCATGGAACACTGATGACCGGGGTCGCTGCACTGGAGCAGGAACAGGGCGCTGTGCATGCCAACAGGAGGTGTGCAGGGCATGTGGCTGTGATGGAATGAAATGAGCCAGGCGGGAGTGTTCCCAGACCGTCTCCTCCCTGACCGCCAAAGAGCATCCTGTCACTGCCAGCGGAGCAGGGCAGTGGGCCCCGCCCCTAGCGCTGGATTAGAGAAGGGATGGAGAAGGACACTGCCAGCTGGACAAGGAGGGAAAAGAGATTAGGGAGAGAACTTGTTCAATCTGCGTAACAAAGAGTTTAGGGTGAAAGTGGAGAGGAAGAGTGAATACCTCAAGGGCTGTTCGGAGAATCTGCTGATGAGGGAGGCTAGAGAAAAGGGGTTAAATACCAAATCTTCATCAACGTGCTTCAGGAGATGAGATTAACAGGGCATGGGTGGATATATGTATACTTATAACTGATTTACCCTGCTGTACAGCAGAAACTAATGCAACATTTTAAATCAACTATACACCAATAAAAATTGAAAAAAAACCAAACAAATAGGGCATGGGATTTCACGTTACTTATGTTGTGATCTCTGGCCTCTCGAAGAGGTGCCCTTCAGTGACCAGACAACGGTGGGGTGGAAAGTGACAAAATTAGTGAATATCTACAGCTGTGATGGATAAGTTAAACCGGGAGGTTCCCATCTGCAGTTCTGTTTTCAAAGTGAGTTTTGGAATCTTTATCTTCTATACTTAGAATTTAGATGTAACAAATCTTTTCTAGTGATAAGTGACATCTCTGACTTGGACAAAAGCTTCAGAAAATAATTAACGTTGAAAATGGAGAATAGTTTTTCTTTCCACTGAGGATATTAACTGGCTCCCCGAAATAGATACTAAGACACTGCTATGCCAGTATATGTTTTTCCTCTCTTTGAAAACAGCTCTGGAGCTTCCTTAATTTGATAAGATTTATCTGGCATCTAAACAAGGATTTCTCAGGAGGCATACAGAGTCTCTTTAGTTCTGAAGTAACAAATGCAAGCTTTTTGTGTTGAGCTGTCCTTGACGTCTCTCGGCCCATAGAGCTTGTCAATTCTAATTTGCTATGATGACTTGAGACATAAAGAAAGTGTGGTGAAAATCCTTGGGGCTTAAAGCAAACCAAGTTCATCCACTCATTCCACCCAGAACACGTAGAGCTTGTACTTCCATCACTTCGTCAGGAACCTATTTTTCAAGTGAAAGTTAAAACCTGAGTTGTTGCCATCTGCTGAAAAGGGTAACCAGCTGAGATACTGCTCACTTAAGGAAACGTGATTCCTCAAACTTGTACCAGTTTTCCAGTCATTTTTTAAGTGGAATAAACCTACTGATGTAATCACAGGAAGAGAAAGAAACGATACCAAATTAGCGGTAGTTATACAAACATCCTCCTTACTTCAGTAAAAGGTATTATAGAGAAAAACATGGAAATAGAATATTCAGAGTCTGTGTGATTGAAGACCAAGCCAGATTTTGCCTGTCGATGAAACCACAGCTCCTCTTGGCTCTAATAAAACAAGCTTCCATCTATTTTTAAGGTAAACTGTTTGTTAAAAGATTCATTAAAACTAATTCCATCAACAATTCCAAAAGCTATCAGAGTTAAATATTTAAACGAAATCTTAAGGGCCAAAAGGAAGTATTTGCAGAAGTAAATACCACCTGACATACCCGGTTACTTTCATTAGTTTGTTTCAGCTCTGGCGCTTCTAATGAAATTTAATTAAATTGATTTGGCTACTTAAGGATACATAAGGATAAGAATCTTCTGCAGTATGTACCATCTTTTAAAAGCAAATACTGAGTAAATCCATTTTAGGAATTCAATTTATTACCATTGAACTAATTCTAAAGAAACACTATTACTGAGAAGATTTGACAAGTTGGAAAGAAACTGATATAATTTGGTCGAAGAAAGTATATCATGGTTAACTACCAGTCGTTAACGGGTGCCAAACGGAATGCAGAAAACCACCTGGCCAATTGAAATAAGACCGGCTCAGGCCTTTTGTTTCCCTGGCATCACTTTGGAGGCCTTAAAACAAAGATCTGATGTGGCCGATCTTTAACAGTGGCCTTTGTGTTCCAGCTAGTGCTGCAAAGTCACATTTGGTGCGAAACTGTACAAAGTCCCATCTTCACGTTGACAAATCCAAATGTCTGGCTTCTAGCAGCAACGTCATTCTGACATTTGAAAAGCCAGGTATTTTGCATCTATTTTGCATCTGGTCATCAGCGGCCAACACGTTCAAAGCTCACCCTGGGTCCCAACCTCAATGTCTGCACATTCCGCGCTGCTTCCGAATGCCTTAAACCATGGAAATGGAAGCACAGTCATGGAATGAGCCCTCTGCTGATCTTAAACTCTGGGGTCGCTACATGGTTGGATGTGTTTAATAATCATTAGTAAGTACCTGTGCTGGGTACAGGGTCGAGAACAGAGACGGGTAGGCATGGCTCCTGAGGGGAAGATAAAGGGGAGATGGACATTTAAAATAGGATTATATCACATTGCATTTCTGAAAGAGCCAGGAAGAAAAAGGCACAGGTTATTATGAGGGATCTTTACTAGCCTTGGAGAGTTGGAGAGGGAGGTTACCTTGGGGAAGAGACAAACAGATTGAAATAGCTAGGCTTGGTGGGAGGGGAGGGAAGGCATTCTTGGCCGAGGAATGAACCTTCGCCCATGCAGTGCAAAGGCACTGAGGTTGAGGAAGGTGAGCTTGGAGAGAAGGGTAGGAAAGTGAGAGAAACTGGAAGCCACTGAGAAGTTTTAATCAGGAGACTGACTGGGCCAGGTTTGGATTTATAAAAGTGTATTCTGAATTTTTAAGGGAAAAGAGATTGAAGATGGTGAAGGAGATTCCACGAAACCAAGCAGGCAGCAATCTCATCAGGCCTAGGGACAGATGATGTGAAAATAAGGATGGGAGAGGTAGGTGGATTTGAGAGATATTCAGAGTATAGAATCAGCAGGGCTTGGTGCCAAATGTAATGGGATAAGGAAAAAGGAGGTATTAAATAACTCCTGGAATTCTGGAAAGAACAACCAGGTGGGTTAGGTGCTCTTTATAGAGATGGGCAACAATGGAGGAAGAATAGATTTGGGGAAGATATTGAGAGGTACGTGTTAGATGTGTGGAAGGTTAGAGCTTGTGAGCTAGTTCAGTGGAGATGTCACATGGGTTGTTGTGTATGTGTAAGCTTAGAGTTCAGGAGTGAGGACCACACAGAGAAATAAATGTGGATGCCATTGGCCTTCAAATGTATTTAAAATCCATGGGCCAGGGGCTTCCCCAGTGGCACAGTGGTTAAGAATCTGCCTGCCAATGCAGAGGACACAGGTTCGAGCCCTGGTCCGGGAAGATCCTACACGCCGTGGAGCAACTAAGCCCGTGTTCCACAAGTACTGAGCCTGCGCTCTAGAGCCCGCGAGCCACAACTACTGAGCCCACGTGCCACAACTACTGAAGCCCATGCACCTAGAGCCTGTGCTCTGCAACAAGAGAAGCCACGGCAACGAGAGGCCCACACACCACAACGAAGAGTAGCCCCCGCTCGCCACAACTAAAGAAAGCCCACAAGGCAATGAAGACCCAACGCAGCCAAAAATAAGTAAATAAATAAATAAATAAATTTATTAAAACAAACAAACAAACGGCCATGGGCCAGATGAGGTCATCTCCCCTAGACGGTATAGGATGAAAAGCAAAGATGCCTCAGGGAAGACCAGGAGTCTGCAAAAAAGACTGAGATGGAGGCTTGCAAGTTCAGAGAACACCCAGGGGAGAGCGGCAGTGGAGAAGCCTGGGAGGAGATCGTGTAAGGGAGGAGGATGTGGCCAGAACTGCTACAAATCCATTTACTTTTCTTCCTAGACACACACCTGGACCACATGTCCCAGCCTGCCTTACAGTTTGTATGGCCATGTGATGGAGATCCAGCTAAATAATGCACCCCTCCCCCAAAGATATCAATGTCCTAGTTACCTAGAACCTGTGATAGGCTACCTTATGTAGCAAAGGGACTCTGCAGGTGTGATTAAGTTAAAGATACTGAAAGAGGGAGATTACTCCGAATTATCTGAGTGGGCCCAATGCAATCACAAGGGTCCTTAAAGAGACATGCAAGAGGGTAGCATTTAGAGAAGGTGATGTGACCATAGAAGCAGAGAAAGAAAATCAAAGGAGCTATGCTGATGGCTTAGAAAATGGAGGAAGGGGCCACTGGCCAAGGAGAGTAGCAGCCTCCAGAAGCTGGAAAAGGAGATGGATTCTCTAGACAGCTTCAGGAAGGGGTGCATCCAGAACCAGCACTTTGATTTCAGCCCAGTGAAACCCAGTTTGCACTTCTGACCTCGAGAACTGTAAGATCATGAATTTGTGTTTCTTGAAGCCACTAAGTTTGCTGTAATCTGCTAATGCAGCAATAGGAAACTAACAGAGAGCAATGAATTTGTTTTAAAGCCATGTTTATTTGGGGGTGTGCTAGACACAATTGATTAGACTTGCGGACAACTTAAGATGACTAAATACCTGCAACAAGGTACTGCGACAGGATGTGAATATAATTTTCTTCCATTGCCTGTGTTTTGGCTAAGGTCCCAAAGCAGTGAATACCAGATGCCCCATTGCTCCATATATATCCTAAAAATAAAGAATTAGATCATCCATTCACAGTTGTGAAAGTGGAGGACAAAATAAGGTCCTGCAGCATTAAGACATGCTCCATCTCCAGATTATATAAGATTAGGCTGAGAATTCACTAGTGGGTGGAGAATGCCAGTGGGGAGGGCTTCCTCGGAGGCAGTCAATGGGCTGGGCATCCCCCATCCTTCCTCTCCTGAAGCCCAGGAAGTGAACTCCTTATTCTGACTGACCACAGGCTCTCTGGAGATTGGGGGTCGCAGGGACTGGTGTCTGCAGTACCATTATCAGGGTGATGCACAGACTCAGTGCCAGAGGTGGACCAACCATGGAGCTTAAGAAGCTTAGGTCTCAGGGCTGTCCACTGCATGACCCCCCTCCAAGGCCTGTAGGAAATTTTATATTCATAAAGTATATTCTTCTTAAACAGGATTACCCAAACTACCTAAGCTACAGGGCGCAAAATCTATATCCACTCTGGTCTATGTGCAGTGGAGTAGCAGAAGCCTGAGGTGGATGGAGAGTTCGGAGCAGTTAGCTGGAGGCGGCCAGGTCCAGGCCAGAAGTCCTCAGTTGGAGGCTGGTACTGGTGAGCAAACTACACTACTGCCCCCATGAGAGAAGGAGCCAGCATGTGGGGATAGGCGGGATACGAATGCCAGGCTACAACCTCATGGGCCGGGCTCTCTCTCCTCTCTGCTCATCCCCCTTCCCTGCCAGAGCCTGATGGGGGGGGGGTGCATGGGGACATAGGAAGGAACAGCTTCTGAGAGGGTGGGGGGGGCAGATGGAGGCAGGAAGAGAGAAGAAATTGATCATGTTCTTTCTTCCCAGTCAAATTAAGGCTCTCTTAGACGTAGTTTATCCCATCTACTGGGATCCACTGAAAAGGTGGGGTGAGTTTGAATGAACTGCCCAAAGTAAACAACAAGAATGGTGGTAGATTTACATTAAACTTAGTGAGTTTCTTTTCTAATTTGAAAAGAGATATGCACCCCAATGTTCACAGTACCACCGTTTACAGTAGCCAAGACATGGAAGCAACCTAAAGGATAGATGATAGATGATAGATCTGTCCTCTACCATCAACAGGTGAATGGATAAAGAAGATGTGGTACATATATACAATGGAATATTACCCAGCCATAAAAAAGAATGAAATAATGCCATTTGCAGCAACATGGATGGACTTAGAGATGATCATACTAAGTGAAGTAAGTCAGACAAAGACAAATATCATTTAATATCACTTACATGTAGAATTTAAATACATGAGGCAAATGAACTTATTTACAAAACAGAAATAGACTCACAGACATAGAAAACAAACTATGGTTACCAAAGGGGAAAGGCGGGTGTACAAATTAGGAGTTTGGGATTAACAGATACACATTAATATATATAAAAGAGATAAACATATATAAAAGATAAATAAGATAAAAAAGATAAATAAGATAAAAAACATATATAAAAGATAAAAGATAAATATATATAAAAGAGATAAAAGGTCCTACTGTAGAGCATAGGGAACTACATTTAATATCTTGCAATAACCTATAATGGAAAAGAATCTGAACAAGAATATACATACACGTACATATATATGTATGTACGTGTATGTATACATACATATATATGTAACTGTATATATATGTATAAGTGAATCACCCTGCTGTACACCTGAAACTAACATGACATTGTAAATCAATTATACTTCCAAGAAAAAAAAAAAAGCTTAGCAAGTTTTCTAGTTCCTGATTCAATCCTTTTCCTCTGCCTTTTGTCTCTGGGGTATTTTCGGAGGTTCTGATTTAAAATGTTACAGTAAAGCCACCTGGCAGAGCAGAGGCAGGAAGGAAACATTCAGCTTGGACACCGCTCGCAAGGATTTTCCCCAACTTGGAGGTCCAGTCCCACAACAGCTCTAACTACTCACTTCTTGTTTAGAAACTGCCATGTGCATCGATTTCCACTTTTGCAGAATTGATTTTTGCTTCTGTTCCCATTTGTGCCTTTGTTTTTGGACAGATATCATATGATTAGTGTCTGCGAATTGTCTCCGAGAGGTTACGGGACCTCATGAAGGAGGACCTTATTTGTCGATACAAAAATCAACACGCGAATGTGTGTCATAGCTGAGTTTAACCTCACCCTTTTTGTTTCCGACCCCAGCTTGACACACAGTGATTTAGAAAAGAAAGAACTCAAGGAGCTACAATTTTCAGTCTTGAGGACACTGCACTCAGGTTGTTTAAGAGTCTGGCCAAAAGTCTTCACGTCCTTCCAGTCATCTCTTGGTGAAGAATTTTCCAGCACAGTAGAAAGATTAATAAATTCCTGGTAGGCAATTTCCTTGCTAAAATGACAGCTCTACATTCAGTCATTTAATTTATTTCTATAGAGGATTTACCACCTTTCTATCACCATCTTAGATACTCCCCAAGTAAAAATCTCTTAATTTTCAAAATGGCAACATGCTAAAGCGAGTATAAAAGTATTTCTTGCTCTTCTTGCTGCAAAGCTTAAAGATCAAAATTTTGAATTTTGATCATGTTGTGTTTTTTTCCTTGACAGTATTTCAAAATATCTTTCTAGTTCTCGCTGCAATCCAGTATTGATTTTTAAATATTCAGCAGGTGAGGGTGATGAGGGATGTGAAGCATGAAATGTGACTTCAGTTCGCAGGGGTCAGGACCACTGGCTCATCTAGGTATAGAGGTCAGTCTCCTGGAAGCAGCGAAAGACAACACGGAGCGCTGTGTCCACTCTCTCATCCACTGTAATTTGGACATTTGAGGAAATCTGCAGGCACCCCCTTCCCTATCCATAATTACTTATTGATTTCTTGTTTTGTGAGTGCAGTGGTGGCAAGGGCCAATGAAATGAATCCCATGGCAGTAAGAAAAGAGAGTCCTGCGTGATTCAGGCTGTGAAGGGCATGACTCCACTCCCATCAAAGCTCATTACTCACTGGCTGAATGGTACCCGCAGCCTGAGAGTCTATCTTTAAAGATTAGTTTTATGCTTTGTTTCTCTCATCCAAATGGCAATAGTGAATGCCACAATATTGCTATCTGTAGAAACACCACCTTTTTCTGTTTCAAGCACAGGTGGTTGGGCATTCTTTGAGATCTCAACGTTTCACGTGGTGGGTAGGGCGATAGGGTGCCCTACAGGAACACAACTGTAGAAACACGGGGACACGACTATTAGTGGGGGTAAAATGAGTCTGGTTTCGAACCCTGGTGATTGTCAAGAGGTTGGATTCTGACCTTTGATTTGTCTTTGATTTGATCCCTGCATTTATGAACGAAGGATTTTAATTCACTCATAGAGTGGTTGAGTAGATGCTGTTCTCTCTGAAGGCCTTTGAGATACGTAGAGCAAAATAATGAGCCTCAGCATTATAAGCCGAACAGTGGACAAACTGTCTACTTGACAATAGGGACCACCCTGTCCCTTTCCATGATGATTGTCTACTTGACAATAAGGACAGCCCTGTCCCTTTCCATGATGACTGTCTACTTGACAATAGGGACCGCCCTGTCCCTTTCCATGATGATTGTCTACTTGACAATAGGGACCGCCCTGTCCCTTTCCATGATGACTTTACAGGATCTGTTTTAAAGGCTCAGCATGTTTTCTTGGTGAGCAGCCCATGGAGAAGCAAGACAGTAGAACAGAGGTGGTGCCCCTCAGTTAACATCACTGTCTTCTGGTACCCAGTGCTCAGAGGCATTCTCACCATGATGCCCTGAGGCTTCCTGCTACTTCTTCACTCCATCTCAGGACACGTCTGAGCCTCAGAGGACAGAGCAGATTCATTGTACCTGGAGCTCCACGACTTCCCGTAGATCCGTCACCCTGAGAAGGGTTCCCATGGTATCGCACAGGATGGCCTGGGATGACTCCATGTTGCTATTGTGGCTTTTCTCAGAACCTTCTACGGTGGTCTGGAGTTCCCAAGGGTCTTTGCTGGGGCAGAGGGGTCTTACCTGCTGAGTCCCATTGAGACCCAGAGACCAGTGCTTGTCTGAAGGTGCAGATGGGAGCCGGGGAAGGACAAAAAGCTGCTGTGCTGGGCTGGCATATTCACCCTGGGACTCTAGGAACATGTCCTACATAAGGCAGATGTCATGGGAGTTGGCAGGGGACCTTCTGGCTGGCACCTTGACCTAGGGGCTGACCACGACCAGGTAGGAATTAACCACCATCCAGTGCAACACTTAGGCATGCTGGCTGTAATTCTTTAATAAGAGGTTATTTTGCCCCAACATGAGAGCAAATGTGAAGATCTTGTTTGCATTTCTGATAATTAAACATTAACATAGAACTATTTAACTAGAATTGAAAGAAGATTTTGATTCAGATCCTAAGAATCATACGCTAAATCTTGTTCAAGTCTGAGTTCAAGTGATAAGAAAGCTTACATTTTAAGTGACTGCTATGTAAATAACATTTGAAAGCAAAATGGGCCACGCCAATTTTAAAACCAAAGCCTGTTAATGGAATTTGTGTTTAGGAAGCCCCACTATATTGGTCTTGGACCTAACATCTCACAAAGACCAGCAGTGATCTGTACTGGCTGAGAATGAGATAAACGTCAATTTTTCTTGTCATTAAGCTGATGGCTGCATTGACAACCTTCATGGACACTGGTAGCCAAGAGGGAAATTTAGAAGGTTGCAGAAACAGAGAAATCAAAGTAAGTATGAACTGCAATTTTTAAAATAAATTTATTTAATTTATTTATTTATTTTTGGCTGTGTTGGGTCTTCATTGCAGTGCGCAGGCTTCTCATTGCGGTGGCTTCTCTTGTGCAGCATGGGCTCTAGGTGCGCAGGCTTCATTAGTTGTGGCACGTGGGCTCAGCAGTTGTGACTTGTGGGCTCTAGAGCACAGGCTCAGTAGTTGTGGTGCATGGGCTTAGTTGCTCCGCAGCATATGGGATCTTCCTGGGCCAGGGCTCGAGCCTGTGTCCCCTGCATTGGCAGGCGGATTCTTAACCACTGTGCCACCAGGGAAGTCCCTAAACTGCAATTTTTAAAAAAGTTAAACCATCTACATTATTTTTGCCAAAGATGCAGACATGCTTCATTTAACTTATTTCATTTACTTCATTCTTGTTTTCGAGCAAATAGTCACACAGTCTTTTTCAGGGAGCATTTGTTCATTTTGCATAATATACATTTAAGGTATCCATTCAGAATTCCGTTCATTAGGAGTTGACATTAATTATGCTACAGTTGGGGGCAAGTCTCACTGCAATTTCTATGAAGAAATGACTTGTAAGTTTGTAATACACATCCTCCCCAAATTAATATCTGAACCAAGGAGGAAAATTGTTTTTTCTATAAAAGTACAAATAAATCTTACCTAGTTATTAAATATTATAGCACCATTATGTTGCACAATTTTTAGCTTTAAGTTCATGCTCTTTATGATGCTTAAGTCATTCTTTAGAAGTTTGAATTGAAAATTTATTTCTTTTTATTGAAGTACTGTTGATTTACAATGTTGTGTTCGTTTCCAGTGTACAGCAAAGTGATTCAGTTATCATTCATCTAAATTAATTTGCTCTACAATTATTTCAGATGCAATGATCTCTAATTCAGATGTGGTGAAGAGGTCGGAAAAGTGATTTTCACGGGAGGTGATATTAAAAAAAATATTCAGGGAGGCAGGTAGGGTGGAAGGTGGAGTACAGATGTTTGGAAAGGCTCCACGGGGTGGGAGACAAGGAGGGAGAGGGAACTGGAAGCACAGAAGTTAGGTGCAGCTGGTGGCGGAGTGCAGGCAGAGCAGGGATTAAATGGAGAGCTAGGCTACGGCTGTACCTGAAAGGTCTCATGGGCTGCGCTAAGATGTCTGGATTTCTTCCTGTGGACAGTGGGAGCCACTGAGAGGTGCAGTAGTAATTTAATCAGATGTGCTTTTTAGGAAGTTCACCCCAGCTGCCCTTTGGAGAACAGACAGGAGTGGAGGAAGCCAGATGGCGCAGAGACCAGTTAGGATGGGGGCTGATAATCCAGAAGACGGAAGCAGCTTTTCATGGCCATGACTGTGGAGAGAGATGGATGGAGACAGAAGACTGCGGTTTTCTGGTGGGTTTGATGCAGATGTGTGAAGGAGAGGAAAGAGCCAGTGGTGGTTCCTGGGTCCTGGCTAGGGTGACAGGTGGAGGGCTGTGACCAGAGAACGCAGGGAGAGGAGCCGGATCCAGAAACAGTGGGCTCACATGAGGCGCTGCAGGCATCTGGGTAGGTCATCTAGCGGATGGCTAGATATATGGAGAGGCCGGGCCTGGAGAAAGAGATGCGGGAGACCACTACACGTGGCTGGTAACTGAACCCAAGGAAGAGCTCCAGACACCCAGCAAGAGGCCGTGTGCGAGATGAGAAAGATCTAAACACAGAGCCCTGAGTGACACCAACATTCAGGGAATGAACAGGAAGACGAGCCCATAAAGGATGGAGGAGGGACAACCAGAGAGCCTGAGGCAACTCAGGGGACAATGGTGTCACGGGGAGTCGGGAGACTTTCTGAGGGTGACGCTGGTTATCACATTTTCAAACTATCAAGGTACAGGGTCACAGCAGGGCCTCTTATCGGAGGGACACGGCATGCTGTTTCCTAAGCCAGGGCCTGACCTCACCCCTTCTCATTTCAACCCTCTGCACCACCCTCAATCCAACGAGCATGACTTCAGCCTCCTTGACCTGCCACGTACACAAATTCCGCACTAAAATGGAATAAAAGCGCTCCAGCTACCTCTAAAACCCTGACAACTCTCATTGTCACTACTGGGCTTCCTACAAAACCCTATGTGTGCAGTTTGGTTTACCTACACCCCATAGGTACACCCCATGCAAGAGCCTTTGCTTTGGGGCTGTGCAGACATTGCCAGTATCGTTGGCTGGCACAGCTGCTTAGGAGAAAGACCGTGGGAAAGGGGCACTGGATTAGGCATCGAGGGGCTGGAAAGAGGGAAGACGAACAAAGAAAGGGAATCGTGAAAATGTAGGTGAAGGTGAACAACGAGGACAATGATAAAATGAAATACTAGGATCCAAATGTCCAGCCGCCTGTGGACAGGACGGCAAAGAGCATTTGTCAGCCAAACGGCAT
Source organism: Lagenorhynchus albirostris (assembly GCF_949774975.1). Classification (NCBI taxonomy): domain Eukaryota; kingdom Metazoa; phylum Chordata; class Mammalia; order Artiodactyla; family Delphinidae; genus Lagenorhynchus; species Lagenorhynchus albirostris. The sequence goes on from NC_083097.1 coordinate 9,257,032, forward strand.
GAAAACTGTTCTAGGATTCACAGCAGTTAACTCCCACTTGTATGTGACTCTCCAGCTGACAAAGCTCTTAGATGACCACTGTCCCCTTTGAGGTCATCAGCGATGTGGCCAGGCAGGTGTATGGCGTTTACCTCATGGATGAGGAAAGCAAGGGACGGGAATGGGACCAATGGGGAGATGCCCGCAGTCTCCATGAAAAGATGTGAAGGTTCTCGGACGCAAGGGTTGAGGAAAGTTCCAGGCTCTGATACATAAAGCAGAGGGAAGGCATCACAGAGGTCCATTTTAGACCATTTTTAGAGGTTATTTACTTTTCTGGAGACTCTATGTCAGGAACCTGCCCACCCACCAGGTTCAGATAGCTGGATACAAAACAACACCAGCGCATCTCCGATCCCTGACTGTGAGGCCCGGTGAATTGTCCCTGTCCCTCTGAGTGGGCCACAGGACTGCCCAAAGTCAGCTGCTGCACCGATGGGCAGAGAGGCTCACGTAACTTGCCCAAGGTTATGCTGCTGGTAAGTGGCAGGGGTGTGCCCTTAACCTCTGGCTGTTTGATTCTAAGTCCTGTGCTCTTCATACTTCACCAGCTAGTACAATGAGCCTTCCAGGAACTAATCCACTCCCAGGCTTCATTAGTTGACGTTCAGTGCCCAGCACCAGGGAAGTATAGTCTCATTATTCTCTTTCTTCTCCTGCAAATAAACTTGGAAGAATATATTCATTTTGGGGGTGCTACATTACGAAAGGGATTCTGACAAACTTGCACGCACGTGGAAAAAAGTGATAGCAATGGTGAAGGTCGTGGCAACGTTGATATGTTACAACTGAGCATGAGTTGTGTGAAGGAAAAATATTGCCTGCCGTATCAGGAAGCAAAGGATGCTGCAGCCATCAAGCCATCACATTACAGCCGCCCTGACAGTGAGCCCAGAGGGAACTCAGGATGGAGGCAAGATGCCCCCATCTAGCAGTCAGCTGCTGCAGCTACCCCCTGACGGTGCCCCCTGAGGAGACTTAGGATGGGAAAGCACAGGATACTGGCCCCAGGGAGCTGAGGTGCACATCAAAGCAATGACCTCAGTGAGCCCAGACTCCTGCATCTTCCCATACACAGAAAATCACTAAGCTCCTTAACTTGAGATGTCTGGTTTTCTTTAATTAACAGTCATCTTTTGATATTCCGACTACCTGGTCTTTGTTGCAGAAACTCCTATGTCTCCCGGCTTCCCCTCTTACTTCTTTGGAGCAGTCCCTCAGAGTGACCTGAGATGCTGGGTCCCAGGCTTAAGTCCTCAGTTTTGTACACCGAATAAAACATAACTTTTAACTTTTAGGTTGTGCTTTTTTTTTTTCAGTCAACAGTTGTAATAATAATAAATGTTGCTATTCCTACAACTGAGAAGGGATGGCCTTGTACAGAGTTGGTTAACTTCAAAAACAGGAAGGCTATGATAGAGAAGAGAAATTAGACTTTTTAGTATGCAGTTGGAGGGCAGATGTTGCAGATAGGGAGATGTTTGCTTAATGTAAGAAGTTCTGAAAAATCATGGTCACCCTGAAATGGAATAAAATGCCCCATTAGGTAGCGATTACAATGAATATTTAAGATATTTGAACAACATCAAATGACTACTGGAGCTGATACTGCCTTTCTTCTTTTAGTAAAATAACCCCTTTCCTCCTGCTACCAAGTTTTAGCAGGTATCACGGCGGCCCACTTTTCGTGTCCTCCCCCACAGCTGGGTACCTGGCCGTGGCCACATGACTGAGTTCTTGCTCCTGGGAGGAGAGCAGGAGTTTACTGCTTGCTTCAAAGAGCATGACTTGCCTTCACTCATCCTCTCTCTCTTCCTATGGGCTGGAATGAGAGGGGAAGAGCTAAGCTAGGGAGCTTTGTCCACACAGGCAAGGATGACACCCTGGTACAAGGCAGAGTAACAAGATGGGTCCCAGGGTTACCTGCTGACCCTGGACCCCCTGCCTAACCAGCTACAGTTCCATGAGAGGGAAAGAGAGACATGTTTAGCTGGAGCTTCTGTATTTTTGAGTCTCTCTGTTAGAGTGGCTTAGCCTGGGTCCTAACCAAAAATGAATTTTTGGAGATGTACATAGGATTAAGGTATTATATAAGGGTTTGTAAGAGATGATTTCTATAATAATTGTATATACACACCCCAGCAAATTTATCTCCTTCGAAAACGAGTTGTCCCAACAGACCATACCATAGTCAAACATAATCAGTCTACTATGTCAGTCACCTCGTTTTTTTAAAGTACCAATGTTCAAAAAAGTCAAGAACTTTTGATCTCCTGCTTTTCTTTTATCCCTTTAACAAGTCTGTTCCAAGGCTCATCTTCTTTTCCTTTAGAAAACATCCTCTGCAAAAATACAGTACAGATGATAAAGACATTTTAAAGTTCTCTCTGTGGTCATCTAATCTTAAGGATTGGTTTAAAAAAAAATACAGAAACGTGATGTATTATTTAGCCTGCCAGTGATAACATTCTTCTTCAGTTATTTATTTTCCCTTAGGGGAGAAAATCAGAAGTCCAGCCCTCACTGAAGTTGAAGATTTGGCTAATGCAAATGTTTTGGCTCACAATGTATCAGGAATCCAACATAATTTGGTCAGCACTCCCGGCCAAAAGAATATTCTGATGTATTAAATGGATTTCTGAGTAAAATAAAGTAGCTGAGCTAATGAATTGTGATCCTGGCCTCTGTGCTTGGGTCCTAGGAGGAAATAAGCCAGTGCCAGATGGACCTTTAATTCTGTCTCATAGATATGCCACTTCTATTTCAATTTCCATCTCTCTACTCATGTTTTTCCTCTTAGACATAACGCCCTTTCCTCTTACCTCCTAACTTACGCGCACTCTACAGATTCAAGATTTTTCTCTATAATTTTCCTTCTCTTAACTTATCCAGTAGACCTGTGGTACATAACTCTGAATCTAACGTAGTTGCCGATTGTTGTTCCACATTTCATTTCTATTCACAGTAGCTGCTCTACGTGTCATGTTTTCTTTGGAATTCTTCCTTTTCTAAGCCTATACCAGGTGTTTAATACATAGATTTGAAGCATGGATAATTAAAAGACATGGATCAGGCATTTTTTAAATGATATATTAATTGTCAATGAAGAACAAAATGGAAATCTATTGTCCTGCTGATTAAAAACAATTCATAAGGATAAATGAATTTGGGTTTTCTCACCAAAGGACCTTTCAAAAAAGAAAAGCTTCTGTGCATTTTGAGCTTTGCTATTAGCAGCACTTATACTGAGCATAAAGTCCTCATTCCATATCACGACTGCATAATATGGAAGTTATTAAGAACATCTCTTGGGACTTCCCTGGTGGCACAGTGGTTAAGAATCAGCCTGCCAATGCAGGGGACACAGGTTCGAGCCCAGGTCTGGGAAGATCCCACATGCCGCAGAGCAACTAAGCCTATGTGCCATGACTACTGAGCCTGTGCTCTAGAGCCCGCGAGCCACAACTACTGAAGCCCGGGTGCTACAACTACTGAGCCCACGTGCCACAGCTACTGAAGCCCGTGCACCTAGAGCCCGTGCTCTGCAATGAGAAGCCCGCACACCGCAATGAAGAGTAGCCCCTGCTTGCCGCAACTAGAGAAAGCCCGTGCACTGCAACCCAATGCAACCAAAAAAAACACACACAAAAAAACAAAAAAAACCAGATCTTTCTCAATATTTTAAAATCTTGGGTCAATGAAAAACATCACCATCAGCTTCTCCAGCCCGTCTTTCTTGAGTCTCCTCACATGAACCACATTTTAAACTCTCTTTAGCTCTTGAGTTTTAGCTCCATTAAATTCGTCAACACATTCTTTTTTTTTTTTCACGTAAAGAGAGAGACAATTACACTTTCTGAACCCTACTACCAACACAGAAAAAAACTAAGATGGAAAACTCATACTACTATTCAACAAATAACTTGTAGAGTCTCTAAAAGCTGTTTCCCTTCAACGCAAAGAAGTAGGAGAAGGTGCATTTCAGCAAAGAGATGTCCGGGATCCGAGGGAGAGTGGAGTTTATCTGAGGCGGTAATATCTCATTGAACTTCTGGGGCCATCGATTCAGAACGACCAGCTCTTTTCTAATTTATAGCGTGTTCTTCATGTCTGGCTGCCTGTTTGGCTGAAGGATCCTGTCCTGGGAGAGAATTCATTTGTCTCCTGGCAGAGTCCCGGAAGGAACCACGTAGGGATGCTGGGATGTGCATTTCAAACAGCATGGAACCCAAAACACTTTCGATGAACAGCAAGATACGTAGGAAAGGATATAATTAATTCAGAACACTCCCCTAAGCCTTAATTTTGCAATGTTTCAGCCTAAATATACTTCCTCTTAAGGAACAGAAAAATCTTGAAAGAGAATTTTGAAATATATGGGCTAAACTTTAAAGTACAAAGTAATGAATGCTTACGGGAAACAGAAAGACCTCGGGGAAATCTAGAAATAGACTAACTTAGTAGGACCAGTATTAAATATTTACTTTTTCCCACTGGCTTAGAAAATGACAGATTTTCCCTCTGGCCAGGTGGGTCTTGCCCCCTCTGATGTGCGTCTCTTGCTGTGACCCCACCTCCCGATCCCAAGACTGGGAGGCTGGGGACCAAGGTGGCAATGACTTTCAGCTCCCCCTCTCCCTCCATGCAGGCTGCCAGGGGCTGCAAGGAGGTGCTCTGGGCCGCTGTTGATGGAAGCCCTGCTCACGTTTTCTGAAATCCTACAGAGATCGATGCCTAGGCTATTCTCCCTGCCCATCTGTCAGTGGTGTTCTCTGCCCCATTTGTTAACTCAAATCTATCCTGGGATGACAACTTCTGGGAGATGTTGTTAAAGGCCTCTCTCCCCTCCCAAGCAAAAAAGAAAAGTATGCATCTTTTGTTCAGCAGTATTTGGGAATGAGGTGTAGAATTAAAATTTCTAGATGTGAGCTTTTTCTCTTAAGGTTTATTTTTAAACCACTTTGGGGATGAAGTCTCCTCTGAAATGTATGATATAAATTCCAGCCGGCCTGGGGAGAGTCTGCTGAACGAATGCCCAGCCTCTTGCTATGATCTACAGCTGTCGTTAGGACCATCAGCCCTTCGACCTGATCAGTAACTAGGTCAGGGTCTCAGGCTAGGAACGTGGGGCAGGCTGTCGGGTCTCTACCCAATGTTCCTGGGCTGCAATTCTTCTCAACCTCCTGAACTGCTTTTTACATTTTTTTCTGTCTCCTCTCTACTATTACTACATTATTTATTGACGCTTTTTTTTTTTTTGGCAAAATCCCTCTGTTCGTTATTACTTTTTAGTCTATTACACAATACAGAAGCTCAGAAAAACAAGCTTATTTTCTCTATGGCTATTGGTCTGTCCAATCCAGAAAGTTCATGAATCTTAGTGTATATCCTGGGGACACTTAGTGGCCCTTTTCTTTTGCTTCTTCATTGATCTCTTGTTTCAGCCGTGTTTCAATTGCTCAGATTCTCAGACGAGGTCCCTTCATACCTATGACACATCTCGTTAGGACCAGATATGGTGTCTTTGGGCTCAGGGCCTGTGTGCAGCTAACGAGCCAAGAAGGTAAAGCAAACCTTACCTTTTTGTAGAGACTCCTCAGATCTCGGTACTGCCACATGCTGTTCAGAACCTGAGATGCGGCCTTGATTACCTTCGGAGAGTGTCTGATAAAGAAAAGACAGGACACGCAAGATGGTGAGCGGGACAGCTGGGCTTCAAATTGACTTGTCAGGAAACAGCAAGAATAAAAAGAATAAAAGCTTCATGACTTTTCTGGCTCTTGTCTTTTTCCAGACTGGACAGTACAAGGGATGTCTGTCACCAGTCTCCAGCCTCATTCTCACCCACATACCCATGAAGGGGAGAGACAGGAAGGCACTGCAATTGGGCAAAGAATTTTCAAAATGCAAACCCAAGAGCTGTGCATTGCAAATGCAAACCCAAGAGTCAGAAGGCAGATTTAGCACTGGACTACAAAATGGAACAGAAAGAAGAGAAGGATAGCGACTAGGAAAGGCCAGATAAAAGGGTTTTAATGGCAGTGTTGTTTAACACCTGTGTAGTAAGCAAGGAGAAAAAAGATATTCACTTTCTCAACTGAAGTGTGAGAGCACGTATAGCATTGGCTCTACATACCTGAGGGGTTACAGGCAATTGTTTTCCGTTTGCTGATGATGCCAAGCACAAGTGACTGGCATGAAGCTGACATGTGCACACACTGGCATACACACTCTCTTACATTTATATGGAGGGATGAGCGTGGATAAGCATCTATAAACAAAGCCCTTCATGCAGTTAAAGTTCTGTCCTCTGGATCAGAGTGAGAAAGTAAGGTCATGAAAACCTTTGGACTAGCGGTTCTTATCATTTTTGTCGAGTCATGGCTTTGAAATCCCTATGAAACTACAGCTAAATATTTCGCCTTTTGGTTCAGTGCCAACCTGCATCTCAGAACAGACACTGGGTCAATACATCCATGTTGATTAAATTTGATCCAATCCTTGGAAGTCACTTTGACTAGTGGTGAGGGCAACTATTAACTACCTGCGGATTCTTTGTTCCAACGGGCTGGGTCCACAACAGCTGCACAACTGGAGTGGCTACTGTGACACTGTGCCTGATCGCAGGGGCTAGCACACTTTTGCTGTAAAGGGTCAAATAATAAACATTCTGTGATTTGTGGGCCATATTGTCTCGGCCGCAGCTGCTCAACTCTGCCACTGCAGGATGAGAGGAGTCATAAATAATAGACAAAAGAATGGAAGTGGCTGTGTTCTAATCAAGTGTTACTTACAAGAACGGGTGGTGGTGGGGATTTGGCTTGTGGGTTGCAGTTGGCCGACCCCTGGCCTATGTGGTGACTCCTGGAGTTGGGCAGGACATAACCACTCATGAGGACTCCAAGGTGAAGTCCACCCCTGAAGCTGACCCATGGTGCAGTGGCCTACAGATCCCTCAAAGAGAACATCTGAATTGAGATCAAAACTGCTTCTGACATAAAATGCAAAGTAAGCAGATGGTTAGATGGGATCAGGTTGAGCTTGGATTTGAAAGCCAGAGCGAATGGATGTGTGAGGACCTGCAAATGAAATGATGGGATGCTAATACATGATGAATTAAATGCTATTTTCCTGGGTCTTCACGTTTGCAATGTAGACCAACTACGTTTAAGTATTCTTCATCCGTTTACTTACTGGAAACAGTAACAGTCACTCTTACTATTGTTATTGCTGACTTGGAATTCAACTTTGGCTTGTGTTTGAAAATCTCTTAGTTATACCGTGTACTTTTAAAAGAAAAAAATACAGAGTTCTTATAAATTTCAAGATTTTTTCTCTATGAGAGATAAGCTGTATTTAAGTAATATGTTTTCTTTCACTGAAATGGACAGTTGTTAAATGATTTCACATTTATGCTAGTATCATGCTCTAAATGTATTAAATTCTTTTGATTTAGAGAATTTTAGATCTTTTCATGGATACAGACACAGGTACACTTTATTCTTTTTTAAAAAACTGAATTATAATTGACCTACAGCACTCTGTCAGTTCCTAGTGATCCGATATCTGTATACATTACAAAATAAACACCGTGATAACTCTGTCACTACACAAAGTTATTACAATATTATTGACTATATTCCCTGTGCTGTATATTTCATCCCTATGAGTCATTTATTTTGCAACTGGAATTTTGTATCTTTTAATCTCCCTCACCTATTTCACTCACTCCCCCCGCCCAATCCCACCATCCCGCTCTTCTCTGGCAACCACCTGTTTGTCCTCTGTATCTGTGAGTCTGTTTCTGTTTAGTTATGTTTATTCTTTTGTTTTGTAGATTCAACATACAAGTGAAATCATATGGTATTTGTCTTTCTCTGACTTATTTCACTTAGCATAATACCCTCTAGGTCCATCCATATTGTTGCAAATTACAAGATTTTATTCTTTTTTATGGCCAAGTAATAGTCGTCTCTGTCTCTGTCTCTCTCACTATCTATCTATCTATCTATCTATATCTATCTCACATCTTCATTATCCATTCACCTGTCGATAGATACTTAGGCAGTTTCCATATACTGACTATTGTAAATAATGCTGTAATGAACATTGAAGTGCATGTATTTTTTTCTAATTCGTGTTTTTGTTTTCTTTGGAAAAATATACAGAACTTGAATTGCTGGATCATATGGTGGTTCTACTTTTAATTTTTTGAGGACCCTCCATGCTGTTCTCCATAGTGGCTGCACCAATTTACATTCCCACCAACAACATACGAGGGTTCCCTTTCCTCCACATCCTCGCCAACACTTGTTATTTTTGTCCTTTTGATGACGGCCATTCTGAAAGGTGTGAGGTGATACCTCACTGTGGTTTTGATTTGCATTTCCCTGATGATTAGTGATGCTGAGCATCTTTTCATGTGCCTGTTGGCCATCTGTATGTCTTCTTTGGAAAAATGCCTATTGAGGTCTTCTGCCTATTTTTTAATTGGGTTGTTTTTTGATATATTGAGTTGTATGTTAGATATATATATATATATATCTTGGATATATACAACTGGATATTAACCCCTTGTTGGTTATATCATTTGTGAATATTCAATAGGTTGTCTTTTCATTTTGTTTATGGTTCCCTTTGCTATACAAAAGCTTTTAAGTTTAATTAGGTCCCTTTTGTTTATTTTTGCTTTTGTTTCCTTTGCCTGAGGAGACAGACCTCTCAAAATATTGCTATGACTTATGTCAAAGAGTGTCCTGCCTATGTTTTCCTCTAGAAGTTTCAGATTTCCGGTCTTCCATTTAGGTCTTTAATCCATTTTGGGTTTATTTTTGTTTATGGTATTAGAGAATGTTCTAGTTTCATTCTTCTGCATGTAGCTGTTCAGTTTTCCCAGCATCACTTATTGAAGAGACTGTCTTTTTTCGCCATTATATATTCTTGCCTCCTTTGTCATATATTAATTGACCATAAGTGCATGGGTTTTATTTCTGGGCTTTCTATTCTGTTCCATTGATCTACGTGTCTGTTTTTCTGCCAGTACCATACTGTTTTGATGACTGCAGCTTTGTCTGGCTGGTTATTTTTTTATATTTCCTAGTTCCTTGTTAAAGTTCTCACTGTGTTCATCTAGTCTCTTCCCGAGCTCAGTTAGCATTCTTATTACTCTTGTTTTGAACTCTTTGTCTGGTAAACTATTTATCTCTGTTTCATTAGGGTTGTTTTCCACTGTCTTCTCTTGTGCTTTTGCTTGAAACATATTCCTCTGTCTTCTCATTTTGTTCAACATTCTCTGTCCCTATGAAATTAGGTGCAGGAGCTGACTATTCCAGTCTTGAAGGGGTGTCCTTGTGTGGGAGCATCCCTATGCCGTCTGCGTGTGTGCCCAGTGGATGGAGAGACAGCTGGCACAGTAGTGGGAGAGCTGGATCTGAAGTGAGCATGGGCCACGTCTTCCCCTGGGGTGTGCTGGCAGCTACCACCTTGTTGGATGATATGGCTGGAGATGGAGGGGTTAGAGTCAGAGCCAGGTGTGAACCAGGGCCTCTACTGTGCTCAGTGGCAGTTACCACCATATCAGGGGCTGGAGCAGAAGCCCTGAGGGTCTAGTCCGAGCTGGCTCTGTTCTCTCTAAGCGTGCACACTCTCCTTGGTCATGGTGGCCTCCGCTCTAGTGGAGAGCAGTGCTGGAGAAAGAGGGGCTGGAGCAGGTGCCCAGTGTGGGCTGGCATGGTCTTGGGAAACCAGCTAGAGCTCCAGACAGTTTTCAATCTGCTTCCTCTGAGCTATTCCCAGGAGTAAGCAAGTTTGTCCATGGCCTGTTAACAAGGAGTCTTATTCTCTTCTTCTGTAAATCCTACTGGTTTTTAACCAGGTAAGGCAACTTGTCTTCCTGGTGTCTGACCCCAGGGCTGGGGTGCTCAGTGTGTGATATGAACCCCTCGCTGCCCAGGGAGGATCCCTGAGGCCATGATATCTCCTTCTTCTTCTGTGTCCTCTGCTAAGGGCACAGGTCCTGATCCGACCACAACTCCTCCCTTCCTCTGTAGATACAGACTCCGTGTGTATCTTTCTTTACAGACTTGGTTGAAGAAGAGCCTTTCTGCAAGTCTCCAGGTTGCTTTCAGTAGAGTTGCTCCATGTGAAGATGATTTGATGTGTTTTTTGGGGGGAGGTGGGCTTGGTTTCCTCCTACTCCACCATCTTGATCTCCCTCCTCCACATTTAATATATATATATATATATTTTTGTGGTACGCGGGCCTCTCACTGTTGTGGCCTCTCCCGTTGCGGAGCACAGGCTCCAGATGCGCAGGCTCAGCGGCCATGGCTCACGGGCCCAGCTGCTCCGCGGCATGTGGGATCTTCCCGGACCAGGGCACGAACCCGTGTCCCCTGCATCGGCAGGCGGACTCTCAACCACTGCGCAACCAGGGAAGCCCCACATTTAATATTTTTTACTTCATATTTTGTATCCTTTTTTGTTTTGTATATCCCTTAACTACTTATTGTGGTTATAGATGATTTTACTACTTCTGCTTTCTAACCTTCCTACTGGTTTTATAAGTGGTTTATCTACTAGCTTTACTGTATATATATATATATATATATATATATTGTGTGTGTGTGTGTGTGTGTGTGTGTGTGTGTGTGTGTGTGGTATGCGGACCTCTCACTGTTGTGGCCCCTCCCATTGCAGAGCGCAGGCTCAGTGGCCATGGCTCACAGGCCTAGCTGCTCCGTGGCATGTGGGATCTTCCTGGACCGGGGCACAAACCCATGTCCCCTGCATCGGCAGGCGGACTCTCAACCACTGCACCACCAGGGAAGCCCTTACTGTATATTTATCAATGATATTTTTCCTTCGGTAATTTTCATATTTCTACTTGTGGTCTTTTCTTTTCCACTTAGAGAAGTCCCGTTAACATTTCTTGCAAAGCTGGTTTAGTGGTGCTGAACTCTTTTAGTTTTTTCTTGCCTGTAAAACTCAAATCCGAATGATAATCTTGGTGGATAGAGTATTCTGGGTTGTAGCAGTTTTTTCCTTTCATCGCTGTGAATATATCATGTCACTCTCTTCTGGTCCGCAAAGTTTCTGTGGAAAAGTCAGCTGAGAGTCTCATGGGAGTTCCCTTGTACATACTTAGTTGCTTTTCCCTTGCTGCTTTTAAGATTCTCTCTTTATCTTTAATTTTTTCCATCTTAATTACAATGTGTCTTGGTGAGGACCTCTTTGGGTTCATCTTGTTTGGGACTTGCTGTACTTCCTGGACCTGGGTGTCTGTTTTCTTTCCCAGGTTAGAGAAGTTTTCAGCTATTATCCCTTCAAACAAGTTCTCTGCCCCTTTCTCTCTCTCTCCTTCTGGATCCCTACAATGTGAATATTAGTATGCTTAATGTTGTTCCAAAGGTATCTTAAACTATCCTCATTTAAAATTTTTCTTGTATTTGGTGAGCTTGGTTGAATTCCACTACTCTGTCTTCCAGTCTGCTGATGCATTCCTCTGTATCATCTAATCTACTATTGATTCTTTCTAGTGTGTTTTTTATTTCAGTTATTGTATTCTTCAGTTCTGTTTGGTTCTTCTTTATATTTTCCAACTCTCTGTTAAACTTCTCACTGTGTTCATTCTTCGCCTGAGCATCTTTATGATCATTACCTTGAACTCTTTATTGAGTTGATTGTTTATTTCTATTTCACTTAGTTCTTCTTCTGGAGTTTTAGTTTTCCTTTATTTGCAACATATTCCTCTGTCACTTTGCTTTATTCTCTGTCTTTATTTCTATGTATCAAGTAGGTCTGTTACGTTTCCTGATCTTGGAGAAGTGGTCTTATGTAGGAGATGTCTCATGGGGCCCAGCAGCACGCTCTCCTCTGGTCACAGAGATGTATGCTCTAGGGGTGTCCCCTTTGTGGTCTGTGTGGGTCCTTCTTTTGTGGTAGGGCCAACTACTGTGGGTGCACTGGTAGGGGGGCTGGCCCCTGGTCCAGTTGGCTGCCAGGCCCTGCCTTGTGTGGAGGCTGCTGGCTTGCTGGTGGGCAGGGCTGGGTCCTGACACAGCCGGCTGCTCAATGTAGGGGGTCCCGGGACTGGGGCTGACTGGCTGGTGGGCAGGTAAGCCTCTGGTGCTAACAGACCAGAGGGAGGACTCCTAAAGGCACTTGCTAGCACCAGTGTCCTCATGGTAGAACTAGCTCCCCAAAATGCCTGCTGCTAGCATCTCGGTCCCCCGGGCGGGGGAGTCTCAGTTGCCTCCTGCCTCTCTGAGAGTCTCTCTAAGATAGGCAAGGGGTCTGACCCAGGCTGTTTTCAAACTGCTACCTCTGCACGCTCTGTTTTGAGGTATGTGAGATTTTGCGTGAGCCCTTTAAGAGCGGAGTCTGTGTCTCCTATGGCGTCCCTCCAGCTCTCCCATCTGGGGGCTTGTCTTCCTGGTGCTGGCAAGCCCGATGTAGGCTCCTTGGGGAGAACCTCTGCAACTGTGATGATCCTCACATGTTATTCTTATATAATCAATGCTGAGCAAAGATTAAATGCTATGTTTTGCTGTAGTGTATCACCACTAGCTAGATATGTAGCTATGACAAAAGTCAAGCAACTCTAGAGAAATACATATTAATAATATTCAGGTAGCGATAATATAGTTGAAACATACTTAGTATGCAAAAATTCCTCTGATGGTGTAATTTTTTTTCTACTCCTTGCTTAGTTACAAAATAGAAAGAGACTGTGAATACGTAATGAATAGCAGCTTTTAACCTCTCAATTAAAATGCCAATACATCACAGTGTTATAAAAAACTGATGAAGGTCAAAGAAACATCACTTTCTTTTTAGACTTTAATTTTGATTCATCCACTAGACTGGTCCCATGCAGCGTCTACTTGAAAAACTATAACTATTGATTGAAGGACTTGAACAACTGAGTACCTCTTATGTGACAAGTGATTATAACTTCAGTCACAAACAGAGCTCCTTACTGACAAGTAACAGTCGAGGCTGTTAAATGGCTTTTCTGTCTTATGACAAAATACAGTGACATACTCAACACTATTTCCTACATAACTGTTAAATCTGAAAAAATACAAATGTACTTTTGAAACAGATGGACTTGTCCATATTGCATGTTTAAAATGATGTGAAAAGAATAAGTTATCAAGACTTAAAATGGTAAGTATGAAAGACTCCTGTGAGAGTCATTAACGATTACACAATGTCTGATCTTCACCAGAGGTGTCAAATTAGGGGCGGCTGAGAATTTCAGTTGATGCCATTCATTGTGGGTGTTCAGCACGGCCATTCCAGCCGCAGGATTCCAGAATAATTCTTCCAGTGTATTGGCAAAACATGGTGAGCTATACAGTTGAAACAGACTGTGATTGGCAATGTGCCAGGCTGACTCATTAGTATCACGGCATATTTAAGCTTGTGTATGTTAAAGGCAGAATCATAGCCTCGTAGGTTTTTTCATCTGTGTTTTCTCATGCGATCTCAAGTTAAAAGTTTGAATAATTTTTTGAGGAGGGCAAGTTTGCAAGCATTTTATAACTTAACTAGAGCCAACTGATATCCCTCCCTTTTCCAATTATTAAATCATCTCCAATTCCAAAAATTCTATTTTCAATAACGTGTTTCTATTTTGTTCAAACCCGTCTAGAAGGCCATGGGAGTCTCAGTGCCTACCCTCATGAGTGATAAATGGTGAGTTTAGTGGTAAGATCCAGAGCAATTCTTCTGGATTCATTTTAAGAGCAGTGAGAAGTAATAATCAAATTGAAGTGTAGGTGGCTGACAAGGTTATCTCCAGTTATAAAAACCTTGTTTTGATCCCCAAATTAGTCACTAAATATAAAAGAGATAAACCACATAAAATAGTGGATGAGACTGACTAAGCAGGAGAGTTATAACTGGGAAGATGCTTGACTCAAAGCAATTCCACACTTCTTACTAAATTCATAAATCCAGACTGCTAACACTGGGGAAAAAAGATAAACAATGACATGAAATGAGTATCCCATAAAGAAATTTTCAGTCAGTTTAAAGCACAGATTTGAGATTATTTGTAATGAAAGGAATCTCCCATTAACAATAATCCAGATGGGAACAGACTGAACAGGACTATTTTCTGGATGGGCAATGTGGATATATACTGTTTCATAGATGGTTTCCTCAAATGAGTTTTTAATTAGTTTCATCAAATAATTTTCTTTGACCACAGGACTGATAAAAGCATCTCTTCTCTTTAAGGTCCAGTAGGGATGCTCACACAGATGGAAGGAATTAATGTGACCACCTCCCACAGCTCTACTGTCTTACGATTCAGAGAAAACACTTTCGTCTTGGAATGTCCCATGAATATAGACAAAGATATCAGAGAGTTTTTGTGGACTATGGTTTTACTGTGTGAGCATGTGTGTTTGCTTAAGAAAAGCATCAACATATTAAGTTCTTAATGCTCAAAACAGGTAAGCATTTCAATTAGAGATTCCAAAGGTCTACTGAAGCTATATAAAAAAGAAAACCACGTGGCTTCCTGCCTATGTAGAAGAGCATTTTACTGTAAGTATTATAAGATATAATTCAAGCCATCCATCTACATTGCACAATTATTACACGAGCCCAGAGGGGCTTCTCTGTATTTGATATAGGAAAGTATTCAAATCCTAATCCTGAATTGGTCATTGAACCTATCTGGAGGTCTCAGGGTGCTTCAACAGAAGCCCTGAAACTTCACTTATTATGCAATGATAATATCTTGAATTAAATGAGAGAATTTCCAAAAAGTCTCAAAGTGCATCCTTCACAGCCTTTAATAACAGGAGAAAAATTATTCAGCATTTAGATATAAAGGAATGGAGGGGTGTGGCCAGGAATGCAAAGTCAAGAAGTAGGCCCTTGATAACAAAAGGTTTACCCTTTTAATCTTACTTGATCACATTGAGGGACTTCCAGGAGGCAAAACTGAATTAAGGTGAGTGAATGTTTTTGTAAAATTGACAGCTCGCTGATACACTGACACTGTGGCTTGTGAAGATCTGTTTTGGTTACACAGAGTAAGATACCATCGATTCTTAAATCAAACTGGGGACATTCCTGTTTCTGGTGGTGCTGCTCCTTTGACATGAGCCTTTTCTCTCTTTATTCCATTGGCATAAAAGCCCTCCTTCCTCACTGCCTCTATCCCCTCTGCCCCGGAAATTTCTATTCAGTCTTTAAGGCTTGATTATTACTTCTTTTAGGAAATATTTTATGACAGCCCCTCCCTCAGTTTTAGATTGGAAAGTATGAGCACAGTGACTTGTTAAATTCAATAATTTGTCCCAAAGGCACAGCTGGTAAGGGAGGGTGCTGGTTGGACGCTGATTTCTCTCTGACTCCGTCACACTGTTTTCTCCCCCATCCTCCCTGACTTGCTATGCAGAACTGAAGAGGCACAGAACAAAAGGATGTGGATCCATCATCAACACTTGGACTTGCAGCTGCAGAGGAACAGCTGCCACCAAATACCTTCATGAATCAGGGTCGTCTCTTCCGTACGGAAGGAACTTGCTAGTCACTAGACTGGACGCTGGATTGTCAAGCCTATCTTACTAACATCCCAGGACTCACCAAGTCATGAGTTATTTATCAAATCAAAATTATTAGTAAGATCAGCTTTCCTTGTGTGTGGGGAAACTGGAAGACTGGAAACTATCTGCTGTTTCTCTTGATTATCAGACACCAGAGTGCTTCCCAGTGACATTCAGTGGTGTTACCCATACCCAGGGGGTGCTGGGCACACTTAGAACCGATTCTACCAATACCAATTCTCTGTGATAGGAAGTCACCGTCTGACTTACTTGTCTCCTTTGCTTTTGGAGATGCCGACCAACTTCTCGATGCCGCCGGCGTCCCGTAAGGCCTTGGCGTTCTCCATGTTCTTGGTGATCACCTCGTGCAGGGTGCAGCACACGGCTGTCACTGTGTCGTCCGACATGGCCTTGCTCGCCGCGTTGCTGCTGTTATTCCCGCCTGGAAGCCGATGGACCAGGTCTCGCATGGCGTATTTGCCTTTGGAAAAGAAAACGAAGGGAAGAGTTGAAATGTGGTCAAAACCGAGGAAGAGTGTGGAGGGAGAGGTGCAGACGGGGGTGAAAAAGAGAACACAAGGGCCCACGTTAATGTAGTGTTGTCTGTTCCCCGTCACTGATTATTCTTTATGGGGTAACCGTGGACACATACACAGAGAAAACGGTATTTCTTCACAGCAAATGTACGGACTTTTGGTGCTGGACGGATGTGGGACTGACTCTTTGGATAAGTTATTTCATACCTCTGAGCCTCAGCTTTTTAAATTGCGAAGCAAGAATAATGGTACCTCCCTTACAAGGCTGTTGCGAAGAAATGTGTGGGAAGCACTTAACACACAGTGATGACTCTGGACTCAGGACTCAGTAGAAGTTAGCAATCAGTGGGTTCCTGCTTGCTATTCACAGAAGTCAGGAAAACATAGGGTAATTCTAACATAACCTCAAGAATGCCTTGACAGGAGCTATGTTGGGACTTGTATTATTTAACGAATAAGAGTCAAAACACAAAAATGTATGTATATATGACATCTGCATTCTGGTCCCTATAAAGCAAAGAGAAACATTTAAAGCGGGGAGAGAAACTTTACAAACAATATATAAAACTAGGTGTCCTTTGAACTAGGGTAACTGGATGATCCATCTGTCTCTCTGATGGGATTTTATTGAATGGTTCTACCATATAACATTTACTAATTTGACATGTTTTACTTCCCGTGGAAAAAATAAGATAAAATGCAACTTTGCTTCCTTAATTCACTTCATCATTATTAATCATGCTACTCCCCATGATAGAGGTACTTATAATGACATCTTTATGGAATACTTTTAGTTTACAAAGCCATTTAGGCATTACCAATAACCCTGCAAGACAATTAATTCATCCCACCTGCAGCTTCCAGTTCTGTTCCATTAATTTACTTCTGGAACTAAGTGAAGGAATGCCTGTAGCAAAGTTGCCTGTTCCTAAATTTTTCAGGTGGAATCGGCATGTGTCCAAAGTTAAATTCCTGTCTTGTCTCCCATCCCCCAATTAGACATATTTAGGTAGCTCCTAAAAGCCATTTAAATATTTTTCCTCCTTATAGGTCTCTAAAGGATAAGTTCTTTTGCTGTTTAATTCTCTGGCACGTGGTGCTTGGGGGGCAGGAAATGGAACCATGGAAGGAGGCAATGACATCTTAATTCCAGGCAGTAATAAATAAAACATAAGACTTCGTAATTTTGGTATCTGCTTTTATCCTATGTTTAGGTGGCTTATTTTAGCTTGGATGAAAAAAAAATGCTGATGTCTAAATTACCGAAATAGGAAAGTGTCTTCATTCACTTGACGACAGCTGAGAAGTGTCTGACAAAAATGGTTTGCCTGAAAACCCCCAAATGTAGCATATTTATTTTCCAATGACAGCGCTTAAAACAGGTTGGAGAAGACCCTCTGTACACGATAGTCCTCTGAGCACCTGGCTTTACCTACTCATCATTAAATCACACTCAGCTCGGGCTACGAGTTTAGTTGAGCTCAGCAGGCTGGCGACTTTATCATTAACCCCGCACAAACCACTGTCAGACCAACTTGAATTCACAGAAGTGAGAAGATGAGCGCATTCTTTATCAGGGAAGTGATGGAGGAAGGAAGCAGCAAACTCTCTCAATCCTTGTGCATACAGGGGCATCCCCACTCCTGAATGAGCACAGAAGACTGGTTGTGTGGCCTTGCACATCATCAACATTGAAAGCAAAAATGAGGAGAGGGAGAGGATTAGGCTAGAGCATTTTTTTTTTTAGTTTTTGTTATCATCATTTAAAAAATTACAGGTTTCCCTGGTGGCGCAGTGGTTGACAATCTGCCTGCCAATGCAGGGGACACGGGTTTGAGCCCTGGTCTGGGAAGATCCCACATGCCGTGGAGCAACTAGGCCCGTGAGCCACAACTACTGAGCCTGCGCGTCTGAAGCCTACGCTCCGCAACAAGAGAGGCCGCGATAGCGAGAGGCCCGTGCACCGCGATGAAGAGTGGCCCCCATTTGCCGCAACTAGAGAAAGCCCTCGCACAGAAACGAAGACCCAACACAGCCATAAATAAATAAATAAATATTTTAAAATTACAACAGACTTGAAAGTGTGGTTTCATCTTACACAGCTTCCCAACCCGTGAGCCCTGAATGAGAAGCAAGGTGTCCCCATGATGTTCAAGGGGCAGGAGCCACCACGTTCCCCAGAGCAGCCTCTTCGACTTGCCCCAGTGTGCTGGAGGAATACTGTCGAATGTGCTCCCCAGTGTGGAAAACGGCAGGAGTCACTGCCATATATACATGGGCACAGGGACATCAAGAGCACCTGGGGCTCAGCAGTGCTTTGGGAGGCTATGAGGGTGCAGAGGAAGAGAGCATAAGTGTACAGGCCTCACCCTGTGGATGAGCCTGCCAGGAAACAGAGGAGCTTCCTGTCTTAGAACGGGTGCCGCCAACCACTGCAGACTGAAGACCCCTCACCCTCCCTCTGCATTTAACTTCGGTTAAAAATAAGTAAATAATGTGACACAGCCTAACATCCCAGAGCGACTCATACTGATCATACCACCTAGCAGGTGACTAATATTTCAGGACAAGAGCAAGGAACTTGTGACTGCAAAGACCTGGCCCTGAGGGGATCAGGAAAAGAAGAGCAGCCATGATGGAGAGTCCTCAGACAAGGCTTCGAGCCCAGTGAAACGGTGGTGGTAACGCAGGGGAAGAGGATTCAGAAATGTCTAGCGGGGATAATGAGGTGGGTAGTGGAAACCAAGTGAATTCAGAAACTTAATAATAATGGACAAGTTGGATTTCTATTTTATTTTTCCACACAAAAGAAAACATGCTCAGCAATTCCCTGGTGGTCCAGCGGTTAGGACTCGGTGTTTTCACTGCCGGGGCCCGGGTTCAATCCCTGATCAGGGAACTTACATCCTACAAGCCGCACGGTACGGCCAAAAAAAAAAAAAAAAAAAAAAGAAAAACATGCACAACTAGTAAACATCATATGGGGGAGAGACAAACTGGTCATCAGGTTCAAAAGACACTTAGATTTGGGAAAACAAAGTGAATACCTTGCCACCATTGGGAACCAAGGTGCTTTCCATTATCCACTCTCACTGGCATCACATGTTACAAAAGAAAAGCATGTTGCTCCGAGATTCAGACAGATGCTCCCTGAGATGAAAACAAAACAAAAACAACTCCACCACCACCACCAACTAAAGGTCACTCTGTCTTGCTCAAATTCTCAACAGAAATGAATCCTCGGGCCATTTCTTTGAAGTTACTTAGTCTCTCATGAAAACAACTTTATCTTTGACATGTGTAATACTGATATGAGATGACTACTGGACATATGACAATTGTGTAAAAAAAACCCTACTGTTCCTATCAGTGACAGACTAACTGTAACCTTGTAACTTTGCTACCCTTCCTGCCCTGTGTGTGGGCAGGCGTGTTTGTAAATTACAATTAAAAACTATTTTTTCTTTATGTTTCTTTTTGGGGTCTTCTGTTCAGAGTTGGTGGGCATGTGGAGGCTTGTGGATGGACTCAGCGGACCTAACAAACTGTGTTGCCCTAGAGCGGTGCTCCTTGCTGAGCTCCTGTACACATAAGACCTGGTAGGAATTTCACGATGAGGTAACAGAGCTTTGCTCTCGCTGACTGTGCCTGTTTCTGTTTCTGTTTCAGCACTCAGCCTATTCCTGGTATTGATTTGCGCACTACCCCTTGGGTTCTCCACTGGTGGGGGCAGTATTGAGTAGTGAGTGGTTTTATGGGCTAACCACCTGTGATCTTGAGTCCTTTCCTAAACCGATTGTATATCACTCTGGATCGTTCATATGGTCCTCTGTATAGCTGGTCTTTGTGATGCACTATGGTAAACTCAAATCTCTCAAACCAACGTTAGAGGAAAGAGGTTAAAAAAAAAATGTCAGCCGAGAACAGCCCTGGATCAGGAATATAACAACTCCTTTGTCTCTGAGGTCTTAGTGCATCTTTGGCTTCCCTGTTTCTGGAGATGCTAAAATTGACCTGTGAGTTTTTGCTGAGTTGCTCTAAACTAATTTTTTTCTTCCATCTTTTATGGTGGCAAAATACACATAATAAAAATGTATCATCTTATCTACTTTTAAGTGTACAGTTCAGTGATATTGATTAAATTCATATTGTTGTGCAACCGTCACCACCACGTATCTCCAGAACTCTTTTCATCTTGCAAAACTACAATTCTATTAAACTCTATTAAACCATTAGACAATAACTCCCACCCCCATCCAGTAACAACCAACGTGCTACTTTCCATCTCTATGATTTTGACAACTCTTAAGTATCTTATATAAGTGGAACCATACAGTGTGTCTTTATTTTGCTCAGCAATAATGTCTTCAAGCTTCATTCATATTGTAGAATATATCAGACTATCCCCTTTTTTTTTTAAAGTCTGGATAATACTCCCCTGTATGCATATACCACATTCTGCTTATCCATTCATCTGTTGGTGGACACTTGGGTTGCTTCCTTATTTCAGTTATTGTGAATGATGCTACTATGAACAGAGGTGTACAAATATCCTTTCTCTTTTGATTTATGTGTCTTTGGATCTAAAGTGAGTCTCTTGTAGATAGCATATAGTTGGATCTTTTTTTTTTTTTTCTTTCTTTCCATTCTGCCAATCTCTGACTTTTGATTGGGGAGTTTAACCCCTCTATATTTAAAATAATTATTGTAAGGAGGGACTTAACTTGTGTTATTTTGCTATTTGTTTTCTACATGCCTTGTAGCTTTTCTGGTCCCTTATTTCTTACATTACTCTCTCCTTTGTGTTTGATTCTGTTTGCAGTGAAATGTTTCAACCTCCTGTTTTCCTTTTGTGTATATTCTGTAACTATTCTACTTGTGGTTACCATGTGGATTACATTTAATGTCCTAAAGTTATAACACTCCAATTTAAATTTATACCAGTTTAACTTCAATAATGTACAGAAACTCTGCTCATTTATAGTTCCAGCCCCAACCCTTTCAATTATGGATATCACAAAACTACATCTCTATATGTTGTGTCCAAAAACATAAAATGGTAACTTTTTTTAATGCATCACTTTCTTAAAGTACGTAGAAAACAAAACATGGAGTTGTAAGCCAAAGGTACAATAATACTAGCTTTTAGACTAATAATTTTTAAAAATGCATTATTCTCTTGAATCATGTAAAAAACAAAAAAAGTGGAGTTACAAACTGTTTTTACAATAAGACTCGCTTTTATAATTACCCAGCGTTTTAAAGTCTTTGTCTAGCACTTCTGCCACTTACTCTTTCTCAGGGAAGTTTCTGTTGGTTCACTTTTTTCCTTGGAAAGGGCTATACTTCCCTGTTTCTTTGTATCCACTGTGATTTTGTTGTTGTTGGAAACTGGACACTGCAATCTAACCACATAGCAACCCTGGAATTCAGATTCCTCCCCTTGTGCCGGTTTGCTGGGTTTTGTTTTTAATTGCTGTAGGATGTCTGTGTGCTGAGGTGTAAACTGAAGGTCTCTGCAGGTCTTTTCTGAACCTGTGCCTTTCCCTGGGCCTCCATGGTGACTTTCTAATTTCCCTCACATACACATTTGCTTTTGAACGTCCTAATCTTTAATATCTGGCTCCCAAAAGGGGAAAAAGAGAACAATGAAGGGGGAGGGAAGGGCACCAGCTCTTTAAGTTCCCTGGAAGTCATTTCAGCTGGAGGGGGAGGGGTTTTCGACAACTGGGGGGGCGTGTGCAACAACAGCTGCCTCTGTGTCTGCAACTCCATGATCAGTAGCAACAATCTGAACACAGAGTGCCCAATATTTGGAGGACGGATCCCTTATTGCCCACCCTAGCTCCCACCAGCTGCATACAAGTTCCCCATGAACACGTGTATAGCTGCCTGCCAAGGGCTGGGTGTGAGAATGGGTAGCTGTTACTGTGCTAAGAGCTGAAGATGACCAAAATTAACCATAATTCACCGTCCAAGCTTTCCTCTAACAGGTGCAAGCCTTCATTAGACTCCAGAGTTCCGAAATAGTTACACTGGACAGATTCTGCCAGCGAGACTGCTGTGTGTGTGCGGGGGACAGATTCCTGGGTTTCCTACCCACCATCTTCCAGAATCTTCTCTCCACACTGAATTTACATTGCTCAGTGGTTGAAGATGTAAAAGTGAGGCACTGATTTCCTTGTGACTGTGTGTCTACGCGTAAATGTGAAAAGAGCCTTTCCCTCCTTTGCCAAAGGAAAGTTGTTAGCCCTTACCAAGGGTCAGCAGCACGGTGCTCTGTGGGCGGCCGCAGCTCTTTCTGCAATGCGGCGAGCTCCTTTTTCTCTTTCCTTTCTCTTTTTGTCAATGTTTGGAGCTTAATGTTTCATAAAAATCTGCCACTTTAAGGACATTTATAGGAACAGTTTATCACAAAAGGGGAGAAAACATATGCAAAAAATCTATATTTTAAAACTGGTTTATGTGGCTTTCCAACCAAAGAGGTGAGGCATTCAAGACGGTAGTATTTGGTTATTGAAAGAGTTTGAATGCTTGTTTACATGGGAAAGTTCTGAACAAAACAGCAATTACTTTCTGTCTTTAGGCACTAAGAACTTATATCTTGTGTCTCCTGACAGCTATTTTTATAAAAATTCATTTAATTAATTTTTTATACAGCAGGTTCTTACTAGTTATCTATTTTATACATATTAGCGTATACATGTCAATCCCAATCTCCCAATTCATCATACCACCACCACCACCCCCGCTTCCCCCCTTGGTGTCCATACATTTGTTCTCTACATCTGTGTCTCTATTTCTGCCTTGCAAACCGGTTCATCTGTACCTTTTTTCTAGATTCCACATATATGTGTTAATATACGATATTTGTTTTTCTCTTTCTGACTGACTTCATTTTGTATGACAGTCTCTAGGTCCATCCACGTCTCTACAAATGACCCAATTTTGTTCCTTTTTATGGCTGAGTAATATTCCATTGTATATATGTACCACATCTCCTTTACCCATTCGTCTGTCAATGGGCATTTAGGTGGCTTCCATGACCTGGCTATTGTAAATAGTGCTGCAACAAACATTGGGGTGCATGTGTCATTTGGAATTATGGTTTTCTCTGGGTATATGCCTAGTAGTGGGATTGCTGGGTCATATGGTAGTTCTGTTTTTAGTGTTTTGAGGAACCTCCATACTGTTCTCCATAGTGGCTGTATCAATTTACATTCCTGCCAACAGTGCAAGAGGGTTCCCTTTTCTCCACACCTTCTCCAGCATCTGTTGTTTGTAGATTTTCTGATGATGCCCATTCTAACTGGTGTGAGGTGTTACCTCATTGTAGTTTTGATTTGCATTTCTCTAGTAATTAGTGATGTTGAGCAGCTTTTCATGTGTCTCCTGGCCATCTGTATGTCTTCTTTGGAGAAATGTCTATTTAGATCTTCTGCCCATTTTTTGATTGGGCTGTTTGTTTTTTTAATATTGAGCTGCACTGATAGCTCTTTTTGAAATTGCCTTCTCCAAATCTACACCCCAGAGTCAAACTAATAAAACTTTTAAAAAATGTCTTTTATATCTAAACTGTCCCTGGCATTTCCCTGACTGCTGCTGGGTAACATCAAAGAGTTTTCTTCGTCACCTTATGAAATAAGGGATGCTAGAAATAATTAGGAATGTTTGGCATTCTGCAAGTTTTTGTTTGGTTTATTACTGTTGTAAGAGCTGTCCTGTTTATCAAGCCTTCAGTAAAAAAAAGACCTGGCAAATGAAAAAAGGAGAAACTCAACCTCCTTAGTGATGACAAGTCTTAGGATGATACTTCAGCAGTTATGAACATTTTGGTTCTGTTAGAAACATGCTCCCTTTCATGTTAAAGAATGGCACAGTAATGGCCAGTAAAAGAAAGATTCCATTTTTAGGTTTAAAAGAGCCATTTCAGTTGGTGGGAATCCTAACACACTCTTTACGGAATAAATTAAAAGATCCTGGAGAGTTTTCATTACCCTCACTGTCCGTAATATACACTTACTGTAATGGTAGTCACTGACTAACTTCTCGCAAAACTAAACTTGTCTCAAGTTTGATATTGTTGTTTGTAATGAATAAATAATCAGAGCAATTCAGACTTATCATCAACAGGTGGTTTCTGATTTTCTCCCACACTCTCCTAAAGACCCTGCCAGAACCACAGATCAATAATTAGATCTGAAAAAAAAAATTAAGTCTGGGGCTTCCCTGGTGGTGCAGTGGTTGAGAATCTGCCTGCCAATGCAGGGGACACGGGTTCGAGCCCTGGTCTGGGAAGATCCCATATGCCGCGGAGCAACTGGGCCCATGAGCCACAACTACTGAGCCTATGCTCCGCAACAAGAGAGGCCGTGATAGTGAGAGGCCCGCGCACCGCGATGAAGAGCGGCCCCCGTTTGCCACAACTAGAGAAAGCCCTCGCACAGAAACGAAGACCCAACACAGCCATAAATAAATAAATAAATATAATCAAACTGATGAGTTCCAACCCTGGCTCAGCTGCCTGCTTGGCCTTGGAGAGTTTGCCTAGTGTCTAAAAATAATAGTAATAATAATTAGGTCTGTTGGAAGAAACATCAAAAGAGCCTGATCAAAGAACTCTAATGGGTACCGTTAACACTTGATACAATAGAAAATAGGCTCTTGGTTACAGACACTCCTGTAAACCTGAACTCCTCGAAACAAATGAACATCTTTCAGACTACCAAGGGATTGAGTCAGGGTTCCAGAACTCATTCACTTTGAGAATCTGGACTTCAAACTAACCCAAGATCAAGAGAACAAGGATTAATTACTTAGAGTAAATGACACAAATTTAGTTGTGGTTCATGTTCTATTTTGAATTGGGCTTATTATAAAATCCTTCTTTCTACTTCCTCTTTCTTTAATGCTTGATTTAACAGGTTATGTGTATAAAAACTAGATTAAACGTTCTTTAAATGGAATCTTGTTCTAATTAATTCTTCAGAATTCAGAAAAAATCTCTTGAAAATTTGTAAAGTAGATAAGTTATCAGGAAAAGTTAATAATAATAATAATCCTTTTAGTATAACAACATATGTTGAGTGGTCCTGTCTGTACAGCTTAAAACAATAGTTAAATAATATAAAAATGCCTTGACTAGCCTGTTTACCTTCTTTGACCATAGGTTTTTATAGATTGAACTAGAATCTGTCCCCCTTTCTACTAGAACATAACTGAAAAAAATAAAATCTGTACCCATGACCATGCCAGAGATGTCACATATAAAGGCAAATATCATTTAATTAGGCATGACAAGGCCATTAAAAACAAGTAGATTTAATATGTGGGATTGAGGTCTACAGTATCCTCCTAGGACACTGGTTTGGCTCATGTATGGCTTAAGGAATCCTAGCCTACAGGCAGCACGGCCAGGAGTACTGAAAAGTTGGAGCTCAGAGAAATGGAATAATCCCTGAGTTACAGGTAGCGGAGGTGAAGACTGGCAGAAATGCCTCGGTCACTGCTGTGTCATTGATCCCAGTAGATGAGGTGAAAGGGAATAAATTATTTCTGCTACATAAAGGAAACAAAATTACAGACCTAGGATCTACAAACAAAACAAAAGTTAACTCTCAAGATTTATTATCACATAGGTCTAGTTTTGATAACCATACACAGAGGTCTTTGTGAATGAATTCACACTGCTTGATACACCTACATCTGTACAACTGGTCAACCATCAAATTAATGGTCCCAAATCAGAAAACTGCTAAACCACAAACATCGGTGGTTAACTCTGCATTGTAGGGGCAGAACTTCAACATCGGAGGGATCAAGAAGGAAAACTGGTACCTTGTTCTGACTCCATCATGACTGTCTACACATCATGTGCTCATCACAATCCAGAATCAGGAAGACAGAACAAAACAAGAAACCAGCTCAGGGAAACAAATCCAAAACAGAGAGAGGAAAAGAAACACGGGATCGCCCTTCTATCCCTAATCCCAATTAATGCATCTTTCAGTAATTCTCTAGCAGCTGCTGACTTTCGAATCAACTTCATCTCTGTTGTTTGCAACGCTGATATGTGACGGACAGTATGATTATCTTGTGAGAAAACTGTTGTTTGTCCACCATGAATGGACTAAATGTGACCTTACAAACCATGGTAAATTTGTGCTTTTTTACTTTAAATGTGGAAGGCTGGTTTTTCTCAAGTCTGGATCCCTTGCAACAATTTGTTAGTAAAAATCCCTTTCTCTTGATGCTTTTGTCTGTATGCTTCTATTTCTCAGATTGGAAAATGGGTGTGACAACACTGACCCTCTGGTTTCATCATGCCAGCCCCTTTTTCCCAAAATGGGACCTGTTTGTCTCTACATCTGTCCCTTTGCTCCTGCCAGATTAGAATCAATATCTAATGAAATGCATTGATTTTTTTAAAAAAGTGAACCTTCTTTTATGTGTCTGCTAGCTGCTAATTAACGATTTATCCAAATAGAAAGAGAGAGGAAAAGTCATGGTAAGAAGGGATCAGCTGGAGTCAAGGAATCAGTCAGTGGTTGCTGTGGGTAGAGCTTGAGACAAATTCTGGAAGAAACACTAAAGTTCCTTATGCTTTTTTCTAATAACTATGATTTGGAAAAAACAAGCACAGCCTTTTAACACACATCAAAATCTATTTCACATGCCAAAATTGGTAAGCAGTTGGTCTGAGAAAATGATGCAATCAGTAACTCAACCCTCTGAATAGAAATAATGTCGAGTAAATCAAATCTTATAGATTTGCGGTGTATGGTATGCATTTCTTTCAAGAGTTACCATCTCCAAATAAATAACCTACTCCATCTGTTTGGAAGACAAGAGGAATTGTATTTTTTAGCACCTTGAGATCTTATGCAGAGGATTTCACTGAATTAGGCTCTGAGAAATTCTCACATTGTTGAAATGTCAAGAAGTAAGGTAATGAGTAGGAATACGGACAAGAAGGTGGCTAAGATATGCATACATAATTTGTAGAAGAATCACTCTAAAAATAAAAACCACAGTTAATTAACAGGAGGTTTGCCGAAGCACCTTTTTGAACTAGAAATAAATTGATTTTTGAGAAATACTGAAAATGAGGCAAGTAACTGGTATAATACATTTTAACAAGATTTAAATAATTTGATTAAATATTAAGCATGAGAGCAAAAAATTATTACCTCAATTCATTGCGTCATTTTAAAAGCAGAAAGGAAGTAGAGGTGAAAATTTAAACACTGATTCTAGCTTCAGGGGAGAAACCTAGGAAGGTTTTTTATTTTTAGGTCAAGATTTCTGTCTAACAAAGATCCAAGATCTCTCCTAGGATGAAAATTTCAGACAATAGCATGTCTGAGACAAGATGAGGTCAGTATTTCTGTAAGAAAAGCTTGTTTTCAGGAATAGAACCTCTGGCCTGATATTAGCACATTGGGATAAGAGTAATGCATTGATTAATGCAAGTAGCCTAATGAAGAATTCTAACATTGCATTCCCCTGTTCTTACTTTCTCAAATTGATCTACCCCTCTGCCAAAATAAAAGAGTTTCAATAAAGGGCACAAAGGGCTACTACTCATAGATTACATTAGAGAGTGGTTTAATTTTTTCAAGAAAAGTCACATCTATTTCAGTTTCTACTTTGTATCTCCCTAGGGCTATAGAAAAGGCAGATACAATTTCCAATTTGTATAGAAGACAACTGCAGCCCAAAGAGATTAAATGATGTGTGTAAGGCTGCAGAGCTGACTGTATCCTGGCTTTGGTATCTTTCCATGAGTCTCTTGGCCAGAAACTCCTCTCTCCAACCAACCCTCCTCACTCCCTCCTCTGAACTTTTTTCACAGGTATAATCTGTACCACCTGTATGACACCTACCCCGTAACTCATTTATTCAGTTGCTCTATAGACATTCACTGAAGTTTCCTCTAGTTAGCTTATATATGTAATTGATCTTTCCAACAATAATATAAGCCAAGAACAGGATGACATCTAATAACCTTACGTTTATTGATAAATGAATAAACAATTTACATCAGCTCTTCGACTACACAATGTAACCACAGGACTTTGATGGGAATTCGTTCACATTTATCCTGCTGTTGTTACCTACCTCTGTGACAGATCCCTGGAACTCTAGTTCTACAGGATGCTGTATTCTAAAAAGGGTTTCATTGTAGCATATGTGTGGGAAATGCTGTGTCTGATGCTTAACTCAGAAATTTACAATGTATATTAGCAAAGTGAAGCCTCTTGCAGTCTTGCAGTTAGACAAAATGAAACCCTTTGGTGAATTTAGTTTAACCTAGAGTTTCCCAAATTTATCTGAAAAGAGAAACCTTCTTGTGCATGACACCCATTCCCTTCCCAGAGGACTGGGGGTCTGGAGAGGGGGGCTCACTTGGGGTGGTCCTGATGAATAAGGGCAGCTACATTTCTGTTCCTGTTACTATGCTTATATGTCACCAAATACCCACAGATCCGTACCACCAAAGACACCTTAATTTCACAGCAACTTGATTTGATGTTGATAAAAATCAGAAGTAAAAGAAATGCTCTGACTACACAAAAGGATGGCTGGTGAGACTGCATGGCAGTGTATGTTAAGCATTGTCTGATAGAAGCCACTCACTCTAAATACACTTTACTCCTAAATGCATTTTTCTTGTTCTGATTTCATACATTCACCCCCTACTCCCATACTTCGTTCACAGAGGACTTCATAAGCCAGAGAGATGAGTCTCACAGAAGAAGGAGTTATAATTATTTGCCTACAATTCCACTTTCCTCGTTAACCAATGAGCTGCTTATGGATGAATTCCCCGCGCAGGTTCTCAAATGAGAACATTCGTTGACTGAAATTCACTTACTTTTCTGTCCCAAGTTGATTTTCTTCCTAGTACCTACCAGCCAAGCCAAGCACTGGTTTCTACTAGGCAATTCTAATTCTAATTTATATTACTGAATTGAGCTTTGGAGACCAGTTGGTCTTATCTGGCTTTGGGTGACTGGTTCCCCAGGGTCAAACCAGGGCATGAAAGATCCACCTTCACAGCTGAAATAAACTTCAGACTGCAGGTAACTCGAGGCATCAATCACTCTAACCTTCTAACACACATCATGGGACCCTAAATTATATGCCAGGGACCTGCACTTGTTCCAGATCTTATAAGATCCTTGTCTCCTTATGCTTAGGAGATAATCTCCTTCCATGGGTATAAGATGATTTAGAGCAGCCCCTACCAACAACAGTAAAAATACCTTTTCTTTAAAAAAAACCTTCTCTTTATAGTAGCCTCTCTAAAGTCATTGCTGAACACAGCATGTGGCCCATTACGAGTCAGGTTTTATTGACTGCCTTTTTTCCTGTGAATGAGACACATCACTCTGTTGCATATCTAGTAATTTTGGGTTGAAAATAAACAGTTTTAGCAACTCTGAAAAAAAACCACTTCTCTATATTTGTCCTCACTTTGAGATAGATTTTTAACAAAATTTGTTTATAAAACTAAATGTCTAGGTCAAAGCTTAGTTTTTTTAGTTTCTGCCTGTATTTTAAAATTTTTTTCAGAATAAAGAAACGTGGCATATTTTATAGTTTTATAGTAGACAGAATTCCAATTTCAATTTGGGGTTCATTATTGGAACCCAAAGATAATGTTAAATTATTTTAATAAAAAGTGGTCATGTTTTAGATATTTCTCCAAATTCCCTAGCTAGTGAAAACAATCCTCCTATGAATGTAAAAATATATTGGGCTATACAATATTGCCCGTTTCTTTATTAATTAACCACAGTGGACGTTTTGTATGGAATTGCTGGCATTATTAATGTATCTAGAATTCCAGTGTTTATATTGTAGGCTTATGCTCCGTGTGTACAACTAAAACTTAAAGTATTTATACTTTGATGAGTTTAAAACTTTGGTGTGTTTGTGCTATACTAAAAAAAAAATCAACAACTATTATAATTATATGGACTCTCCATAAGGTGATAAATAGAAAAAAGATAAAGCATGAAGATAAACAATAAAAGAATAAAAGAGAATAAAGGCAGAAGCAAAAAATGAGCCTAGAGGACCAAACATAGACCAAAGATTATTTCCACTAATCCCACTCAATCAAAGTGACTAAATATTAGATCTGGGCCCAGCTGATGACACATTTATTACAAGCAACACTTAATACTGCAAAACTCTCGGAAAAGGAAAAAAACTGGATAGACCTTTGGCAATTTCTTTTATTGTAATGGGATTTCACTTGCAGCAAAGGAGGAAGATACGGTGAATGGAAGAGATTGTAGGGAAGATTAAAAAAGGCAGGAAAATATTAGACACAGGGTTTCTGCAGATCAGTTGCCCTAAACCCCAGCAGAGCGGCTGGTGTCTGAGTTTTCTTATCTAAGCAGCTGCAGTTTTTGAAAACTTGAAGTATGCATTCATCTTCAGAAATCTGATTTTCCTGGCTGTCTGCCCTCATGGCAGTGAGGTGTGGTGATGAGAGGGCCATTCCTGTGGTAAGGATGACTTTTTTAGCAGCGTCAACTTCTAGAACGGACACTACAGGTTTTGCCCCGGCACTGTGTCAAGCTGATTTGTCGTGACTAAAAGGATCACCGAAGAGCCTGAACTCTGGTGTACAAACAACTTAATTATGATAATGCAGTGATTGTGGTCAGCACCGTCGAAACAAACCAAAACAATGCATGCAAATCCAAGCCAAGCACCAATCAGAAACAATGAGGAGTCTTCAAGTTATAGAAAAGCTTTTCTATGTACATCTTATAATCCAGTATGAACAGTCTCTGCTACCTTATTTTCAAAGTCAATAGAAACTTGGAGTATAGGCTTCCTAGAATGTATGGGCCATTCACTTCTTTGAAGGAGTGAAGATTCAGTGGTGCTAGTTAGGGCTAGCATAGTTCCACCAGCTGCCTGGAGGTCTTGCAGAAACTACTTTCCTTCCAGTGACAAATTGCAAAGGTCAAGTACAGGAGGCGAGAGGTGGGTGGGGACTAGAATAAATAGCCAGGTTCAAGGAAGGGCAACCATGACTTGGGAGACAGCATAGAACCATCTGGTGGTTCTGTTCTTCATCAAGGAACTCAGGCCAGAGCAAAGCTGGAGAGGACTTTGGAACTTCAGAGAGGTGTCCCCTTAGCCACTGTTGGTGATACTCAGGGTGTTAGAAATTGATTTCTATCAGAAATTTATTTTCTCACAGTTCTTAATGCCTCAAGTCTGAAATCCAGGTGTCGGCAGGGCTTTCTGTCTTCTCTTCTTTCCTTCCTTCTTTAGTTGGAGACTCAGGACTGCCATCCTTGCTGATTCTAACCAGTAAAATTAAGTGGCTGACCCCCATCCTGTGGTGAAGGGCAGAGTGGCTGCCTGCTTAGCAGCTGATGGGGCTACTCTGGGTGAAATAGGGTGGAAACGGGAATGCTACTGTTCAGGTGGAACTGGGTATCTCCCCTCCCCCCCATTCATACATTGAAGTCCTATAGGCCCCATTACTCCAGAATGCGGTCTTATTTGGAAACAAAGTCGTTGCAGATGTCATTTTTTAGGATGAGGTCATATGGGAACAAGGTAGGTCCCTAATCTAGTATGAGTGATGTCCTTATAAAAAGGAGAGATTTGGAGACGGACATACGTATACAGGGAGAACATCAAGTAAAGATGAAGACAGAGATCGAGGTGATGCTTCTATAAGCCACAGAACACAGAAGATGGCCAGCAAATGCCAGAGACTAGGGGACACACATGGGACACATTTTCCCACCCAGCCTCAGAAGGAACCCGCCCTGCCGAAACCTTCTTGCCTCCAGAACCCTGAGAAAATAAATATCTATTGTTTAATCCACCCAGTTAGTGGTACTTTGTTATAGCAACCGAAGCAAGTGAATATACTGGGCCACATTTGGATTTAGGCCCATGTTCAGAGCAGCTCCTTTGAAGAGGAGACCACAGACAACAGTTAGCTATCTTTCGTTTTATTTGACAAATATTCTCATATCCTCCGTCACATGTGATCCCACGTAATCTGTCATTCCACTTCTAGCACACTTGGAAATCCCTTGAATGACCTCCCCACCTTCTAGGTCCCTAAGATTAGTGTGGAGACAAGATAAGCAAAATCAAATAAACATGACTTACTTAAATAAAAATGATGATTCAGCCCACGACCCCAGCTGCGATCGTCACTGTCATTACCACTAGATTCTGCTTCATCTTACTCTGTTAGAAGGAGAACTCGCTCCGTGTTCCCCAGAGTCAACAACACACAGTCCCAACTCAGGATGCGAAGACAAGCAGACCAGTTTCTGAACAGCAACAGGAAGTCCTGAACAGCAACAGAAAGCCGCCCAGGTGTCTCCATGGGGATAATCTCCCACTTTACTGGGAACAGAAAATCAAGTTTAAATTCTGTCCTATGTTACTCCTTTCGACTGAGTCTCCTCGTGAATTTCAGGAGCTTTAATAGATTTTATTATGGTGACTACCTGGAGAAGGC
This sequence comes from Lagenorhynchus albirostris, assembly GCF_949774975.1. Classification (NCBI taxonomy): domain Eukaryota; kingdom Metazoa; phylum Chordata; class Mammalia; order Artiodactyla; family Delphinidae; genus Lagenorhynchus; species Lagenorhynchus albirostris. Next base: position 9,289,695 of record NC_083097.1, read on the forward strand.
CATGGTTCTCTCTGGGAAATCAGTGACCGTAAAGTCTCTCTATCTTGGAAATGAAAGATGATTCCCACACACAGCTCTGCATGCTGCAGAGAAGCAGGGGAAACTGCCAGGGCACACCTCCACCCTTCCGGGAGGTGACGGCCCGGGAAGGGGCTGGGACACTTGTTCTGAAGGAACACGGGAAATAAGTCTCAGCACATACAGTTGACCACCAATGGCAATGATAAAAAAAAAATGCTTTTTGGTTTTGTTCCATGTAAAAGGCCTTGTGCTGGGAAACTCGGCAAGAATGCGAGCGCCCTGAAGTCAGGACTCAAAGCTGCTGTCACCCTGCATTGCTGTTTCCAGGAAGCTTGTTTGTATCTGACATCCACCCCACGCCCCTGCCCCCCTGGGGACTTGGCCCAAGGAGGCCCCGGAAGGTGGGAAGGGGCTGTAGGTCCCCTGCTGCTCTGCCTTCAGCCAAGCCCACTCCTCATAAGCTCCTGGCCTCCCCGGTGAGGGCTGTTCTCGGGGCAAAGAAAGTCTCCAGGGATGCCAGTGAGCAAGCTGGGAGGCCCCAGTGGTGCTGTTCTCGGGGCCCCCTTGGGGTAGAAGGGAAGCAGGAGCTTATGCCCGTCCCAGTGGGACCAGGTTCCTCAGCTGTCTTGGGAAAAGGTAGAAATAAAGTTGGGGACTTGCTCCAGGAAAAAAAAAAAAAAGGCCATTATCCACCAAGGGGTTTCTTGTCTACCTGAGGGAGGGACAGAATGTGAGTGGAGTTAGGAGGATGGGGAATTTGGGACGCTTACTTCAATACTGTGACTTTGTTCATTGGGAGGTCAATAAGAACAGGAAAGTCAATCTATCCCGTCGCTTGATACCGTGGAATGGGTCTGCATATGTCCGAACATATGCAAATGGGTCAGATTTTCATCCCAGCAGAATTAAACTGGGAAGCACGAGCCAGTGTGTGTCACCATCCTCTGACCACATCCATGGCAGCCCCTCGCTTACCAGATGAGACACACGCTCTCTGGGACGGGCAAACAGCACCCCTGCAGGTCTCGGGAGCTCGCTCCTCCCACCAGGTGGCCCTGGTTGTGGTTTTGGGAATTATGCACAGGAGTTAGGTCACTGGGGTCTAACTCCTGTTGTTCTTGCTTCCTCCACTGTTTGCTCTTTTGTCTGGCTTCTTCTGACTTGTCTGGGCTCAGCTGGGGGGTCACATCATTTAGGAGGCTGCTCCTATATCCCCTTCTCCCGAAGATGCTTTGGCTCGTGCCCACCCTCCAATCCAGGCCTATCTCCAGCAGAATGTGAGGGTCTGTTCACCTCAGTCATGTCCTTGAGGCACTTAACACCTGAGCTTCTGGTTCTTGGGACTGGCCTGGATTCAAGGCAGGCATTCCACAAACACTGCACTGAACGACGTACCTTCCAATCTCTCCGCCTCAATGGTAGCCAGGAACTAAAAAAGCAGAACCCACCGAACCCCAACCAATGCAAACACCAGTCAGGCATCCCAAGGTAGTACTTAAAACTGAAGCATAAGCTATTCCCCAAGTGAAGGGAGTTGCTTTCAGAGATCTGAATGATCTCAAATGTTAGTCTTAAATTTAACGTTATGTTGTTTTATTTTTACCATACAAATCTTGCATGCATATATATTTTTCGGTAATGCATTTAGTTGCCTGGGAAACCAACAGGGTCTATGCAGAGTGAGAGAAATGGTTTGAAGAAAACTAGCCACAGAAGTGCTCCTGGATTGTCCTCTCTTGGTGTCATCACTTGCCCCATGGATGCCCATCACATACACTTGAGCTGCTGGAAGACCTCACTCTGCACAGCTCGCAGGGTGAGCCCACAGGGAGAGGAAGGTGTGCTGACTCAAGAACGGAGGAGAGGGCCCAGCTCGATCATTTGTAAGGGGCCACATTCCGGCTAATGGCATCTGGATCCAAGAGTAGTGTTTTGATGGGTTTCCTAGTCGTGGTGGTCTTCGGAATTATCAGAAAAAGACAGGAGTTAATAATGCTGTTGGGGAGAGGTGTCAGGTTTCCAGGGCTTCTCGGGAGATGCCTGTACCAAATTTGGAGCTAATTTCCTCAGTTTCGGCACTATTGCTATTTTGGGCTACAACATGCTTTTCTGTGGCGGGACAGTCCTGTATGCTGGATGGCCAGCACCATCGCTGGCCTCTACACACCAGATGCCAGTAGCAAACCCACTATACCAAGAAAAAAATGTCTCCAGACTTTGCCAAATATCCCCTGGGGGGAAAAATTGCGCCTTTCTGAGAGTCACTGCTCTAGAGATTCACAGTGAGGAGAGACAGGGACTTTGTCATCTTGGGCTGCTGTACCAAAATAACACAGATTGGGTGGCTTAGACAATAGATATTCGTTTCTCACAGAAGCTGAGGATGGAGAGTCCAAGATCAAGGTTCTGGTAGATTGGGTTCCTGGTGTTCCAGGCTTGTAGACAGCACTTTCTCTGTGTGCTCACATGGCCTTTCCCTGGTGCATGTGCATCCTCTTCTTATAAGGGCACTAATCCCATCAGGAGGGTCTCACCCTCATGAACTCATCCAAACATAATCACCTCCTAAAGGTCCCAACTCTGAATACCATCACATTGGGGGTTAAGGTTTCACTGTATGGATTCTGGGGGGACACAAATATTCACCTCATAACACCAGGTAACTACTAGAAGTGGGCAAAGTTAAGTCACTTTCTGAAAGTCACGGGACAGTCATATCAAGTTGCTGATGGGAAGATTCTTTTTGCTGACATCTCCTTGTGTCCTTTCCATACTTCTCAGTGACCCTGGAACTTCATGCCTCATGGGCTTTGTGCGATTAGAGGGGCAGATGAGGGATGTGATTTGGCGTAACTGACATAACACAAATTGCTTGTCAAATTTCCTCTCTCACTTGTCTGCAGAGTGTAATATAAGAAAAATAAATGTCTAAACATGCATTGGCATGGACGTTGTACTAAGTTTCAACCTGAAAAATGAAAATGTAAGACTTGTCAAATGTGTTGTGATAACTTCCTTGCTCACCAGCTGCAAGGAAATAGCACCCTCTCAGAGAAGACCCCAGGGAGCCCTTGAGTTTATACCACTCAGGAGGCACATTTACTATCTACCATTGCATTGCAGATGTATGCGTCCATCCTTATCTACGAGGCTTCCCGAAATTCTTTCAACTCTGGAAATACTTTCCATTTTCCAGACACCTGAACACACCTGTGTTCTATAAATAATTGGTTTCAATACCACTTGTGCAAAAGTAACATAAAGAGTGTTTTTTCCTTAAGCAGGAATTATCTCACATTTTATCTCTCCTGATAGTTAGTCATTTCTTTTAAATAGTAAATTTGGGAGCCACAAGCTATTCACTGTCTTAGTGAAAATATATAGTGTTTTCCTCCGTGTGATTATAGACTATAGTTAGCAAATAATAGTGGAGATATTTCCAGTGCCAGGTTCATAGTACGGCCCAACAAATTTTCAATGAAAGAATTTAACGAGTTCCATAAAGCACCTTTTCAATAATCTCTTCTTAGCAATTTTTTAAAAAAATAATTAATTTATTTATTGTTTGGCTGTGTTGGGTCTTCGTTGCTGTGCTTGGGCATTCTCTAGTTGTGGTGAGCGGGGGCAACTCTTCGTTGTGGTGTGCGGGCTTCCCATTGTGGTGGCTTCTCTTGTTGCGGAGCACGGGCTCTAGGCATGCTGGCTTCAGTAGTTGTGGCATGTGGGCTCAGGAGTTGTGGTGCACGGGCTTAGTTGCTCCGCAGCATGTAGGATCTTCCCAGACCAGGGCTTGAACCCATGTCCCCTGCATTGGCAGGTGGATTCTTAACCACAGCACCATCAGGGAAGTCCCAGCAATTTGTTTTTTAAGTGGTTTAGACGATTGAATTGTGTGTGTTCTTAGCCGGTCGAGTTTTAACTGAAGGCTTTTTTTCTTCCATCTCTACCAATCTCTGATATATTTCTTTTCTCTTTCAAGCCATATATTTCTTTCCTCTTTCTTCATCCAGGTCTGCTGGTCCCTAGACCTTTAGACCAAGAATTCATGAACACTTCTTTGCAAGAAACACACTCAGGGGTATCCACCAACTCAGGTCCCAATGGAAAATAGATCCAAGGACACAACAAATTATGTTAAATCTTTGTCATTGACTAACACCCTGGTTCTTACATTTTTTTTTACAATTAATTAGTGCGCACTGCTACAGACTGGTCTATCTATTTAATACTGAAGGGAGAGAAAAACCTATGGTAGATAACTTACTCCAAATTACCCGGTTAGGTTTAGTTTTTTTTTTTTTAACATCTTTATTGGAGTATAATTACTATACATTGTTGTGTTAGCTGCTGCTGTATAACAAAGTGAATCAGCTATACGTATACATATATCCCCATATCCCCTCCATCTTGCGTCTCTCTCCCACCCTCCCTATGCCCCCATTCTAGGTGGTCACAGAGCACCAAGCTGATCTCCCTGTGTTATACAGCTGCTTCCCACTAGCTATCTATTTTACATTTGGTAGTGTATATATGTCCATGCCACTCTCTCATGTAGTCCCAGCTTACCCTTCCCCCTCACTGTGTACTCAAGTCCATTCTCTGCGTCTGCGTCTTTATTCCTGTCCTGCCCGTAAGTTCATCAGAACCATTTACTTTTTAGATTCCATATATATGTGGTAGCATACGGTATTTGTTTTTCTCTTTCTGACTTACTTCACTCTGTATGACAGACTCTAGGTCCATCCACCTGACTACAGATAACTCAATTTCGTTTCTTTTTATGGCTGAGTAATATTCCACTGTATATATGTGCCACATCTTCTTTATCCATTCATCTGTCGATGGACACTTAGGTAGCTTCCACGTCCTGGCTATTGTAAATAGTGCTGCAATGAACATTGTGGTACGTGACTCTTTTTGAATTATGGTTTTTTCAGGGTATATGCCCAGTAGTGGGATTGCTGGGTCATACGGTAGGTCTAGTTTTAGTTTTTTAAGGAACCTCATACTGTTCTCCATAGTGGCTGTATCAGTTTACATTACCACCAGCAGTGCAAGAGGGTTCTCATTTCTCCACACCCTCTCCAGCAATTATTGTTTCTAGATTTTTTGATGATGGCCATTCTGATTGGTGTGAGGTGATACCTCACTGTAGTTTTGATTTGCATTTCTCTAATGATCAGTGATGTTGAGCATCCTTTCATGTGTTTGCTGGCAATCTGTATATCTTCTTTGGAGAAATGTCTATTTAGGTCTTCTGCCCATGTTTGGATTGGGTTGTCTATTTTCTTGATATTGAGCTGCATAAGCTACTTGTATATTTTGGAGATTAATCCTTTGTCAGTTGCTTTGCTGGCAAATATTTTCTCCCATTCTGAGGGATGTCTTTTCGTCTTGTTTATGTTTTCCTTTGCTGTGCAAAAGTTTTTATGTTTCATTAGGTCCCATTTGTTTATTTTTGTTTTTATTTCCATTTCCCTAGGAGGTGGGTCAAAAGGGTCTTGCTGTGACTTTACATTTAGTTTTATTACAACTGTAACTAAATACAATTTGAAAATAAAGTCTTTTTAAAAATCAGAGCTCTGTTACATTATAACTTTCACATATATCCCCACTGGGAGATGGAATATACAAATGGGCAGTGGCCAGACCATGTATACAATAAACAGACCCCTTATACAATAAACACAGGAAGCCAGCCTGCTCTAAGGCAGACTTATCAGGAAAGTCACATTACCTCGAGCGACAATCCAGGAAACTAAACAATAACTGTAACAATTGTCCCCAAATGCCTAGGACTTGATTAATAACTGGCAGCTTCCCTAATTTGGAGACCAACGGAAAACCAGCCAGAGAAAGGCAAACATGCACCCCTAACCATCACATAGGATGGTCTGCTTCTCCTTAGCCCTCCCCCAGCTTCCCCAGGCCAACAGTCTCACATCAGGGCCCAGTGGAAGCCTCCTCTTTCCTCCACTATGAAGTTTTCCCACTCCCCTGCCTGCCTGTGAGTCTCTGCCAAACACACAAGTGATGGTGGCCAACTCCCCTGCTACAGGAGGCTCAGAAGAGACAGAAGCTTCGGATGGTCTTTGTTCATTTCTATACTACTCACCCCTCCATCGTGAGCGGGTGTGCATTCAGAAACTGCCAGATCAGCTGCTTTCCTTCCCAAGGGTCTCAAGGAGACTCTTCCCAAGGGTCTCAAGGAGACTCTTTTCTTTTTTTTTTTTTTTGGCATGTGGGATCTTAGTTCCCCGACCAGGGATTGAACCAGGCCCTCAGCAGTGAAAGCACAGAGTCCTAACCACTGGACAACTGGGGAATTCCAAAGGAGGCTGTTTATTAAAAAATGCTACCATCCCTGGGATAGATGTAGAACATGAAGAGGGATACAAGAGCAAATTGAAACTGAAGAGAATTCTGGATGAGAGACATGCAATCGGCCATACAGCAACTCGGCCAGGACAAGGAGCCTGTGAAAAATGGACACGCAACTCCGTGGCTAACTTCACTCATCATGGTAGGGAGTGGAGATGAACTGACAAGAACCTGGGCCCTGATGGACAGGTGCTTCAGCCACTGTGAATCACCCATTCCATCTTGTGCATTTGGAACTTCTCTTGGCATGTCTCCCTCTAGCAGAAAAAAAAAGTGAGAAATAGAAAAATCCAGACCTTTGACACTAATAAATAACTCTGTAGGATATATGAAAATGTTCTAATGCTGGAAAGTCAGACTTGCAAGAGATTTTTTATGAGAATTGAGAATTTCCCTCTGTTTTTATAGAACTAGTTTTTTTTTTTTTTTTTTTTTTTTTAGCTACAGATTCTGTAATATCTGTTCCCTACGAACTTAAAGCATGAATACCAATTGTTCATTCAACAAATACTGATTGACAGTCGGAGATTTTGTTGGCCTAGGACTCATTCAAAAGGCAAACAGGAGTGACATGATCAGACCTATGTTCTAATGCAACTGAGAATAAACTTCAAATTTTACATTAAACATACTCAATTTTTGCTTATTCTTTCTTCACAGTTGAAACCCGTGCATTTAATAAGCCTTGTCATCCCATTATGTTTATTTTCTATGAACTCCCACAGTACTTAAAGTGTGCACTGTAATCTGAATGTATGTGAATAAATACATAAGGTTGGTTTCTTGGGCCAGGGCTCAGTCTCTAGCTGAATGACCCAGTCCCTGAGAGTAGAGACCCTGTCACACTTTCCACGCCTACTTGGGAGGGAGTAACTGAGTGTGGCTGGAGAGGTAGGGACACTGGAGCCCAAATGCTGTTAAAGTTAAATGAAAATGAATTTGAATAATCAACAGCTTTACATTACCTGCACCTCTATTTCCTCTCAGTATCATCTGGCTACCTGTCCACGACGAAACAGAGCAGTTCTTGAGATGCATGCACCCTCTCAGGCCATGGAGAACTGAAATCCTCTGCCCCCAGCTCCCAACTCCCCATGCCCACTTCCTGCACACACACAACTCGGCCAAGGAGGATCCAAGTACTGGCTGACTGTCTTCACGAACATCGCTTAATTATCTCACTGTCCTCATGAACGACACTTACTATTCCAGGAGACTCTTGCCCGGGAAAAGAACCTGACTGTTCGATACAGAAACTTTGGGAAAGACCCATGAAGTTTTCCACAAAACATCAACAGACGGTTTGTGCCCTATGATGCCTTGAATTCCTGTTTCTACCAATCCTGAACTGTGGCAAGTCCCAGCATTGAAAGACCCGCCTTAAAACAAACTTCAACAAAATCTGACGTCACCTCACCCCCCTGAGACACTGAAAAAGCTCCATTGGGTGGTGATGTCCCTTGCCAAGGTGAACAATAAACTCAGCTTGGTTTTAGCAACAGGCTGTTCTGATGAGATTTTGGGGGAACCAGAACTGGATGCCATCAAGGACCACTTTTTCTCACACGAAACTCACGTGGGGAAGGGCATTTGACGTAACAAGCCTTTTGCCTTTGCCCTTCATTAGACATGCTATAAAATTATTACATAACACTTACATAAGTTGTTGTTACTTATGGTCTGTGCCTGTAATGCTTTTTTTCCATGAGTTGGTTTATTTTCTTCTTATTTAGAATAAACAAGACACGAATAGGGCAACAGCTAGTTTGGTTTTAGATTTAATCAGCCTCTCTTAACCATATGACTGAATATAGGCAGTTTTCTGAAAGTTTCAAAAGAGAACTTAGAATAGGAACAGGGTGATAAACATGATTGGCTATAAGCTTACTGCCAAGACAACTTAATCTCAGATGACTAATCAATTTGGTCTCATTTGAAACTTAAACTAAAGGTGTTTTTCTTGTTTCTTGTCTAATAATTTCTTTCCAGGCTTTGATGTTTTTGTAAGTGGAGGCAAGCTTATCAGAGAAGTTTCAGAGGAAAAAAAAAAAAAAGCTTAAATGATGCCATGAGTGAAATAAATGAATTTCAATGTCTGTAGGAAGAGGCTGAGCTCTTTGGTATAAAGCACAGTAGATTCAATACCAAAGGAGGAATTCAACTACACTGGATATTGCACTCAAATCCTTCCGGCAAATCCTCATCTCAAAGGATTTGCCTAAAAATGTACTTTTTACCTGAGATTTTTTTTTTTTTTGCGGCACGTGGGCCTCTCACTGCTGTGGCCTCTCCCGTTGCAGAGCACAGGCTCCAGACGCGCAGGCTCAGCGGCCATGACCCACGGGCCCAGCCGCTCCGCGGCATGTGGGATCTTCCCGGACCGGGGCACGAACCCGCGTCCCCTGCGTCGGCAGGCGGACTCTCAACCACTGCGCCACCAGGGAAGCCCTTACCTGAGATTTTTTGTGGTTCACTGGAGACACCGTGAGATGGTCCTTTTTGTTGCACCATGTAGACAGTACAGGGACAATGGCATATCCAAGAGAGACATGGATGGAACCCCTTGGAGGGTGCACCGGGTCACAAAATGTGTATTTGATCTGCTACTTTGTGTTCATGTGTCTGACTCTGTTTCAGGCAAGCTTGTTTTGGTCATTAAAGCCTAGAGTTCTTGGCAGTTGTTTCCTCTCGAAATTAAGGAATAACAAAACAGGCTCTTTCTTTTTATCAAGCTCTGCACATGTGCAGGCGAATATAATTACAGGTAGTGGGGATTCCAGCTACTTGTGTCATTTGCAGATAGTTCTTTATTGCCAACACTTTCCCTCATTGTTCCATTATTTGCCAGTGGGCTTCTTAGAAGAATAGAGATACGATGGCCCAATAGAAAGTCTTCGTGAAAGGAGTGCTTTTTATTGGAAAAAAAATTTTAAGCATCTGCATAAAAAAAGATTTGTGCCTGCAATAAAATGAAAAATGGGCTTTGGAGAAAAGGCCTCATCGCAATAGGCCTGAGATAACTTTAAATATACTGAGAGTTTTCAATCTCTTTCTCACAGAACAAGTGCACTGAATAACCACTGTCTGGGAGCCTCCACTGGACCAAGGGAAACATATGCAGGAGCATAAGCAAGTCAGACACTATTAATAGAACTAGAACTGGTTAGAACTAATCCTGCTGCTATCGCCATGAGGCATAAGACGAATGATAACAGTGGTGAACTCAGGGCCCGACAAGTCCCGAGTATGGTTCTAAGTACTCTGTATGTCTTCATTTATTTCTCACGACTGTCCTATGAGGTCAGCACTATTTTTATTTCTATTTAAAACATGAAGAATCAGGGGCTTCCCTGGTGGCGCAGTGGTCGAGAGTCCACCTGCCGATGCAGGGGATATGGGTTCGTGTCCCGGTCTGGGAAGATCCCACATGCCGCGGAGCGGCTGGGCCCGAGAGCCATGGCCGCTGAGCCTGCGCGTCTGGAGCCTGTGCTCCGCAGCGGGAGAGGCCACAACAGTGAGAGGCCCACATACCGCAAAAAAAAAAAAAAAAAAACCATGAAGAATCAAAGGCACAGAGAAGGTAAGTAACTTGCCCAAGTGATTCAAGCTAGAAAATGCACAACACCTATCACTGAGCCAGAAAGAAAACGTCAGCAAGGGGAAGTAAGTCAGAGAGAGGAAGACAAATGTCATATGATATCACTTTTACGTGGAATCTAAAAAATGATACAAATGAACTTATTTACAAAACAGAAACAGACTCACAGACTTAGAAAACAAACTTATGGTTACCAAAGGGGAAAGGTGGGCAGGAGGCAAAAATTAGGAGGTTGGGATTAACATATACATACTACTATATATAAAATAGATAATCAACAAGAACCTACTGTACACCACAGGGAACTCTACTCAATACTCTGTAATAACCTATATGGGAAAAGCATCTGAAAAAGAATAGATATAGGTATATGTATAACTGAATCGCTCTGCTATACGCCTGAAACTAACACAATGTTGTAAATCAACTATACTCCAATATAAAATAAAAATTTAAAAAAAGTCAGCAAGGGGAAAAGATACAAAAAGGAATATCAGAGATACCAAGGGGAAGAAACACATTTCCTATTACCTTCATCAGCAGTTTCCTGCAAACCCCACCTCGTGGTTCCAGGCCACATGTATCAACTCTCAGCCCCAACCTTACAGCTCGTCCCATTTCTCACCTCCCACCCCATATATCACACCTCCCTCCCTTGAAAAGAGAACTTACCCTTGGCCTGGCACTGCTGTCAGTGACGTTTGTAAAAGTTGAAGGCTTGCTACATAGTAAACACAATGCAGTAGTTTCTAGATGACTCCAGGTCTTTGTGCAGAGGCACCACTTATTTTTCTGTATGAGAATAATCTTCTCATGAAGAGCTGCTTTCCCCACACTGAGCGGCCCCAGTTCGTTCTATGTTTACAGGTATCCAAAGAGTTGTGACACTGCCATCCTATAAAATTGCCTGTTCATTTCTGGTTTATTTTTAATGTACTCGCCAAAGTTGAACAGTAGACTGAGGTCTTTGAGCTGGGTTTTGAGAACAAGGCATGGGCTTCAGGCCAGCTACTTGCCTGGCTGAAGCTTTAGCAATGCGGAGGGTCAGAGTTGCCACCTGTCATGTGAACGCTGGCTTGAGGTCTGGCAAGACCTGAACCATCTCTTTCACACCACAGGCTTGATTGAGGAACGAAGGAAGTGGAAAGGTCTGAGAAAGTAGTATGACGGACATAGAACTGGAGCCATAAGCAAGGCTCCCTAAACAAATACTCCCAAACTATTAAAGGGACCCAACAGAATGACATAGGATTATTTTCAACTGGAGACATCTGAGATACACCAGATGCCGAAAGAAGCCTTTTCTGAGCTCCCCTTATCTGACTAAAGGCAGAGCTTCCTGAGAAGGGAGATGCCATAAATCCTCTCTCTGAGGAGCTTCCAGCCAAGAAGGAGACTGACCATTAGCACAGTGATGAGAAATTGCATAAATAAACTCTATAGAAGCTGCCATACACTCCATTTATTTCCCCCTGGAAGCCCTAGTTCCCCCTCCTTTCCACTATTAAGCTGGTGTATAAGCCTTTACTCTTGGCTGTTCAGTGAATTACTCAGATTACTGAGTACCCCGCAGGCATGTGACTCTACTGTCAATTAATTTGCACTCCCGCACACCACCTCAGGCCACTAAGACCTAAGTTGGCAGAAAAGATGTTTTCCTCCCACAGTCTGATCTGAAGCCCGGAGTTGGGTGTGCCGGGGCATGCCAGTGGTGGGTTGTTTTAGAGGTTGGCTGTGCTTGGTTGTACTGTACGTACGTGGTCTTTGGCTCTGGAGAAAGAAAACCCTACCATGAAGAGCAAGGCTGGATAGACTGAACTGCTACTGGCCTACACTTGAGATTGTTGGGGATGATGAGGTGTGACGGGATCACAGTGGGGCACGCTACCGCCACCTGGCCAGACAGGGCTCATGGTGGGCCATCTGTGTCCGCTGAAGACAGGGGAGGTCCGCCTGCACCACCGAGTTGGGTTTGATCTGGCTACCTGGCTGCAGAAAGAAGTCATCTCCCAAGGCCATAGCACCCGTGGTACTGTGGGCTCTCAGGTACACCAGCTCCTGCGGACTGAGTCCGGTGCTGGGACCCTGGGCCACCAGGGTGGTGTCTCCCACCACTGGGCCTTTACTCGGTACATGCTGGAATCAAACTTAGGTGTTTGAGCAACAGATTCTTTTTCTGAGGATAAGTCCTTCACATCTCAATACTATCAGTGAATCACCTTTTGAGAATCTAAATAAATGCCATCGTTGTATCACAGCACCTAGCATGATGCCTTGAATAAGGTAATGTTCACTGAATGAGTTAACTTAGATCGTTACTAAAGAAATACTGACAAATGAGATGTAGAACTAATCCATTTAAATGAATCTGGGAAAAATTTAGTTTTATTCCTGTATTTGTGTGTTAGAGAACCTGACATAGTTCGTATAACATTTCAAAATAATGATGTTTCCTCTTCAAGTTGCTTATGTATTTTTTTCAAACTCCCTGATTGTTTCATTTATTTTTATTGTTTTACACTTTCTTTTAATTAAGACTCACATATTGCATTTCGTCATTTTGTCTCTTAAATTTCTCTTTTTTCTAAGTTTTTTTAAAATTGAAGTACAGTTGATTCACAACATTGTGTTAGCTTCAGGTGTATAGCAAAGTGATTCAGTTATACATATACATAGTCTTCTTTTTTCATTTCTTTTCCATTATAAGTTATTACAAGATATTGAACATAGTTCCCTGTGATAGACGGTAAATCCTCATTGTTTATCTATCTTATATATGGTAGTGTGCATCTGCTAATCCCATACTCCCAATTTATGCCCCCCCCACTTTCCCTTTGGTAATCATAAGTTTTTTTCTATAAAAATAAGCAATGCTTCATGAATTCGTGTGTAATCCTTGCACAGGGGCCATGCTAATCTTCTCTGTATCCTTTCCATTTTAGTAGATGCGCTGCTGAAGTGAGCACTGCTTATGTATTTTAAATTCATGGGCTCCTTGAACAATCTTAGTGGCACCTGAGTCTTTTAAGGATGCTAATACCCTTTGTAAATAATAATTTAGAGTTCAGTGAGAAGTGGCCCCGTAATTGTAAAAAGGGCAGTATGCATTCATAAGAGGAAATGGCTGGCCTTGTGAGGGAGCAAACACAGTACAGTGAACATGATCTCCATCCTGACTGGTATCAGAATTGCCTGTGAAGCTTTGGAGACACAGAGGTGCTCAGGCCCCACGCCAGAGGCTTGGATTTAGGAGGTCTAGGGTCAAGTCAGCACACGTGTCGTTCCGAATATTTCCAAAGGTGATTCCACGTTGAGCCTTTTTCATTTACTCGCTGTGTGTGGAGTCCCTGCTTGTGCTGTATTGCCGTGACACAGGTCTATCTATATACCTGTAACTACCCTTTAACCGGCATTATAGACAACCATATGCCTCCGCCAACACCTGAACTCCAACTCGTGCCTCTGAGTATAGGGCAGCTGTCCCAGGACGCTATCAAGACCAGAAAATGGCCTCATTCATGGAGCAGCTAGGAAGCCAGAGGAAACAGTAAGCTTACAGGAAGAATGTTGATCGTTTAATGGCGTGGGTTGTGTGGACCATCAGTACTACAGAGCTGGGTCTCCACTTTGAGCAAACAAATGTACAAATTCTGTTGCAAATTTGAAAGCAGAACCACCACAATTTTCCATTTCACGAGTCACATAAATCTCTAAAAATGGCTTGGGACAAAAATCACATTGCTGACAAACACTCTGGTGGCATTCAAACATCCAGTTATATATAAGGTTAGGAAAATCATTCACCCACAGTCAATTAAAATTCAAACGAATGAAAAAAAGTATTCAATTTATAAGAAAAAGTATCACATAACTCTCTGTTTCCAATATCTATATTCATATCTGTATCTCTATCTGTCTATCTATCTATAGAATTGTCATTTAGTAGAGCCTTACTTAGAACTGCAAAAGAAGGAGGAAGCAAAATATTTTTTTTCCTACAAAACAAAACAAGCTTGACTACAAGGTGTCTCTAATGGTCCTCTATCAATTAGATTTTTATCTCCGGGAAGCAGTTCCCTCACTGCAGGCTATTCTCACTTCTAAATGTTTGACAAAGTCACCTGCCAAGACTTGCACACAGGTGAAAAATGGAAAATAACTTCACTACCAGACCATTTGTATGAGTGGGTCAAGGGGAGGTAGCCACCCTGCTGTGTTTATAAATGTACTAGCAAAGAAGCATTTCCATTCAAATAACTTGGCATTTCACATATACACCCCTAAAACAATTTCTGCCACATGGAAAACTGAACAAGATAGAATGACTAGGTACGCTGTCCTGTTCTCAGGGATTCATCGATTCCCAGAAGCACTATAATAAGGGATGACGACACACACACACAAATTACTTGACAGAAGAAAATTGCAGTAGTAAAATGTGACTATGCAGAATAATGAGCCTTAGGAAATCAAAGTAAAACAAATAATACCCAAGAAGAGAGTCTAGACCAGTGCATGGAAATCCACACTGCTCATCAATCTCAACTGATTGACCCTCTCCCCACCCTACTGCTATATTTTTTCCTGGGTTGGATCAACAGGCATGATGCCTCAACTACAGTGTATGAATAAGCTCTGCTTACTGTACTTAAACAAGACAAACTTAAAAGTGCTCCACAATGTGATCCACAGATAATTCTAAAATTATTTGTGTGCATGTGGTCTTATATTTTTCAGTAGCACTCACAAAAGAAACATTATCTCTTGCCTGCTTTACTGAAAGGGAAAGAAAAAGAATACAATTATGTAAGAAACCTATCTTTAGTTAATGAGCCAGAAATGCTTGTCTACCTGTGGCTAGGCATTTTATTTTTAGATTAGGTTTCCTATAGCTGTTTCTGTATTTAGAGAATTAAAATAATTGGACCATGACTTTAAATATCTTTTTCGTTTTCCCACTGATGATACACCTATGACTATATCAGTCCTAAGCATCAAAGCCATTTTTCCCCATTTTCTACTGGACATCTCTCCTGTCATATCTAATACACATTTCAAACTTTCAGCCCCAAACCAAACTCCTGATTCTATTAGGCTGTGTCCTCTCCTTCCTTTTCCTATTTATAGTGTTTTGCATTCCATCCATCAGCAAGTCCTGCTGGCTCCACCTTCAAAATACTTTTCCCAACCCCTCTGCTACAGCTCTGGACCATGATAACATGATCTTCCCAGACTCCTGAAATCAAGCCCTCAATGACCTTTTTGCTTTCCTACAGTCTAGTCTCTGATCAGCAACCAGAGAGGACTTCAAGGACTGTAAATCCCATCACTCTCTCCCAGCCAAAGTCTTCAGATTCCTTCTCTAGGCTTAAAGACTTCTCTCACTCACCATCACCATCTCCAACTGTTCCTGCCTCATTTGCCAGTTGCAAAACATTGACCTTCTCACCATTTTAGGCACATGCCAAGCTCCATCCTGCAGCAGGGATTTTGCTTCACTGCTCCTTCTGCCCAGAGAGCTCTTTCTCCAGATGGCTTATCATGTGGTTCTTGCCCATCCCTCAGAATTTGCTTGGGTGTCACCTGGTAGAAGCCTCTCCTGACCACCCATTCAACACTTTCCTCTGCTTGTTATGCCCTAATCCCTTAAACTACAATATTTTGTTCACATCCAAAGCAGAAAGTGAATATTTTTTGCTTCCTTTTGAAACTCTTTCCATCATTGGACCATACATTCCAGGAGGCAGAAACTTTGATGCTCTACTGGGATCAGCACATAATTGGCACTCAATAAATATTGGTCAAATGAATGAATGAGGAGATAATTTCACATTTTTGAAGTCAGCAGACAAGGACAGAATCGCACTAACCCCTTGAAATATCCAGCTGTTTCTTAGTATAATATCTTGGCAACCGTATTAAACCATCACATCAGACATTGACGGTAATTAGTCCCCAGGAAGTTTCAAATACTCTACCCATTGTCTCAATAATGACACTTCATATGTAGATAAGAAATTATGATTGAGCATAAAATTCATACTGTAGTCTATTAGCTTCACATGTAATCCTTAAATCCTGCCTGGTGTTTCTCACCACGCAGTTGGCTGCTTTTCTCCACGTGGTAAAGCTCCCCCACCTGAGCAGCTCAAAAATGGCGCATGTGGAAACAGCTTGTGAAAATACAGCTAACCCATCAGAGAAGCACATTCTCCTAACATCAACCCCTGGTCATGTGGGAGCAACGGGAAGGTCATATCCGGAGTCCTTCAGGGTCAGGCTACCCTGGGGCTGTGGTCTCCAAACTGCACCCTGTGTGCCCGGGGACTTCGTGAAGACTCTCTGAGGGAACACAGGGCCTTGGGGTTTTCAGGGATCCCGTTTTCAGATCCTTGGCTTTCCTATGCACTCTTCCAACAAAACTGATCTGCTTGAAAACCCTCCCATGTGCATGTTCACAGCCTTCCTTACCTGACTGTACAGAACCTAGTCTAGTCCCTCCCTGCTCCTGAGTGGCAAATGTGCTCTAAGTCCAAACCAAGGTGTTTTTCTGCACAGTGTTAGTGTCTGGGGTGAGAAGGAAACAACTCTAATGACGGGCAGTTCATCCATTTTTTTTTTTTTCCCAAAGAGGTAGTTTCCAATTCTTTACCTTCTCCAGAATGAAGGAGAACTTCCTCAGGTTGCCATTGGCTAGGTAACTAAAACTAACTTCTGGTGATGGATCTCAATGAGATTTTGAAATAAAATCCAAAAGAAGTTGAAAGAATCAAGTGATATTGCTATAAAGATCTTTGATTCCCTCCACCTTATCTGAGTGATGTTTCTCAGTATTTAAATCTATAAACATACATACACAATGAGAACAGAATGACACTGAATCCTGTTCATTCAAGCAAGAAGTAAAACTCATTTTTGACTATCTGAATTGATTGGGATAAAAGGGGTCATCCACCTAAGGGATACATTTCAAATACAATTTTACTTCTTATATCTAAAAATTTTAATCAAGATATATGACATATATGTTGCTGTTTTGCTCGTGTCCTACTAAGAACTACGGTAATAACAATACATAAGAGAAACTTAAAGCCAATACTACAAGAAATATTAAATTTTTTTAAAAATTTGTATATCTTTTGTTTGCAGAAAGAATGTTGAATAAGAGACTTTTAAGCATTTAGTAAAATTCTTGGGGAATGTCAAATGGTCACATGCTCAAGAAGCAACAGAAATTATATATAATTTCCAACATTAATGAAGAACTTCCTTACATATTATTTAAAAGGATGATGGTGGATATTAAACCACTATGATATTCAGATCAGGTATACTTAAAAGAGGGATGTGTCAGATTTATCTTTGAAATGCCACACAGGAAACTACATCTTTGGCAACAGTTTATATTTAAAAATGTGATTCTGTGCAGCTAAAGAAACCATCAAGGAAATGAAAAGGCAGCCTATGGAATGGAAGAGGATATTTGCAAATCATATATCTGATAAGGAGTTAATATCTAAAATATATAAAGAACTCAGAGAAATCAATATAAAAAAACTCAGTCTGATTAAACGTGATCTGAATAGACATTTTTCCAAAGAAGACACCCAAATAGTTGGACTCACTGATTTGTCTGTCTAGTTAGTTCTAGGCAGTTGCCATTTGTTTATTCTGCATCCAGCTTATGCCAGGCCCTCAGCTTCCTTCCAGCGGCCCCGAACAGGAGAGGGTGTTTGCAGATGAAGCACGGGGGCTAGGCTGTAGTTGTTACTGTCACTGGTATTGTCTCTTGTCTGTAGTTCTGGTTTTCCTCCACTTCCCCAGCACTGCTCTCCAAGGATCACTCTCATTCCAAACCCCCAAATCCTCTGCTCCATTCTTGCCCAGAGCCCACCAGCCCAGATGGCTGGGGGTGACCCAGGGAGCCAGCTGGGAAGATAAAAAGCAGGGTGGCTATATGTGCTGCTTTAAGCTAATGTGGGAAGAAGACGAAGCCTGACTTAGTCAGTCTGTCCCTTCACATTTGCACCTAATTACCGTGGATGCAGTCATGTTTACACGTAGGAGATCACTTACCCATTTAAGATGGGCTTTGTGGCAAACTGTACTTAACTACTGAATGCTCGGCATTCATTGTCTGTTGCTCACAGATCATTACTATCCAATTGAGTAGCACAGTCACTTGCTTACCATTTAAAACATTGATCCAGGGAGGTGTTCTACTTTGTAATTCAGACGTTTTTAGCTAGTTCTAGTCCTTTGCCTAGTGGAAAATAGGTAACTGAACAATCCTCTATTTTCCCCTATAGTGATGCTTCAGAAACAATACGCTTTACCTTCTTTCAACAAATAGCCTTGTCAATATTCATCACCTACCCTACATCTTTTTGTCCACTAGCTCTTCTCCCCCAGCCTGGGCCAGTAGTGAAAACTGGTGAGAATGGAATACAATTCCAGTATTGCTCCTGGGGGTAAGTGAGGTGTCACAGAAGAAGGTGACACTTAACACTAGGGTATACAGGATCAGGTCAACTGAGGGATGTTCAATGAAGCCAATGGAATTATTCCTTGGGTCTCCCCATTGTCTGATTTTCCTTAGTTCGGCAGATTAGCATCCAGCCAAGAAAGCAAGGTCAAAGGTTTGATCCTCAAGGGAAGCCATTAGCTTCTTCCATAGCTGATGCAGCCTCCCCCATACCAAACCCCAGAGATACCAGATTCAAAAGCAACTTAAAGCACGCACTGCCTAGCATCACCTATGCACATCAAAGAAAACACATTTTAATAAATCATCCAGGCAGGGGTATAAGGTCACAGCAAAGAAGAGTATATTTGGGAAGTGATAAGTAGCTTTAACTCAAGAAAAGCAGCTCACAGAAAGGTAACGCTAATACCCTCGTGTTTTGGAAGGATGCTTGCGAGGCAGGGTTATAACTCAAAGTATTAATTTGTATATTTTCTGGTTATTTTTCTCCTTCTTTACTTGCTCATTGGTACCCCGCGGGCATTTTTAGCTTGGGCACTGGCAGGCTTCCCAAGTGGTGGGGAACTCAGACACCCTGAGTCGGGAAGGACGGCACCAAGGGGACACCCTGCTTCCATCAGAAAAACTGAGACAGTCCCTGTAGCCTTCTCGGCCCTGAACTCTATTGTCAGCCTTACCCTTGAATTTGATGTTTCCAAAAAGCTCTTTACAATCATCCTCTTGATTCAATTAGTCTTTAACCATAAGGGGCTTAATTAAGTGGAAAGGTAAAGTTAGAATCCTTTGCCAAACTGAAGAGACTCATGACATCTTCACCTAAGTGTGTGTTATGAAAGATTATTCTACAACAGGGAGCTGATGCCCACTTGATATTCCTACTATGTGTAAATACATTTGCAAGAATTCATGCTTTGTTTTGACTCTAGCTATCAGTACCTTTAGTGGCAATGTTAACTGAAATCAGCTATTTCAAAGCCATCATCCATTACATACAATAACGTAAAGAGGAAGTCTGAATCAGAATAATTTCTGGAGAAAATTTCTGTGTCTGTTGCAATCAAAGAAATGGCATGTCTCAGAGAAAAATGCTCAGAGGATAATGACTTCAGGTTTAGACTGCAGTCATTATAAAACATTTCAAAATTGGGAGAAGACAGTTTTCCAGGAGATTAGCAGGCTGTTTTTATTTACGATGGGTCTTACAGAGATTTAAAGCAGTAGTTCTCAACCTTGGCTAGATATTACAACCTCCAGGGAGCTGAAAAATAAGTGCTAATAACTCACTGTCTCTGGGGATGGGCTCCGGTGATGCCAATACACAACTGAGATCAAGAATCATGGTCTGAAAAAGTGTTATTCAACTGCTTTTGTTTACATAATAAAAATAAGGCTTGGAGCTCTATTTTTAGGGATGTAGTAGTGGTGGTGGTGTGTTCAAGGTGAGGAAGGAGGGTGAGGGTAGGTATGTAGGTCTCATTTGTCAACGATGATATGCTATAGGTTATCACTGCAAACCAATTTTGAATAATTAGGAAAATCAACATATAATATTGGTAATTTGGTTGATAAAACTGCAATATTATGACTTCAACCTACTGTGCATTCAAATAAAACCTAAAAATTATCTGCCAGATGCTGGAACAGCCCTGTTCTGGGGGTTCCAGCAGCAAACAAGGAAGCTACTCCCCCTGCTCCCCTGGAGTTCATATTCTAGCAGAACGATGCAACACCTCCCTGTGGCTGTCATCACATTCATATGATGCTAGGCATTGCCAGGACTTTCAAAAGAAGCATAAAAAGAGAAAACACAGAAAGATGCTTTTCTTGTTCCTAAAGAGCTACTGGCTTGGCCGAGGAGACGATACTGCTGCATCCATTAGCATTATGCACTCATATGGGTCTTGTGCACAATACTCCTTATGTGCTAAATTTGGGAAAATACATTGATAAACATGAAAGAGTTCAAATAGAGCACAAAATTAAAGAAAGAGTTCTCAGGGACGCTCTGTAAAAGGGGTGGAACTAGAATTTGTCTTGGAGGATGGGTAAGGAGTAGATAGAAAGGAGGTGGTGAAAGAGCAACTGTGGGGAGTGGGGGATAGAATAGCTCAAGTGGAAAGAGAAGGGTAAGAGCAGGGACAGTGGGGAGAAAGCCCAACTGGAAGGACAGTTGTGAACTTAGGAACAGTAAGTATTGAGGTTGGGACTTCCCTGGTGGCACAGTGGTTAAGAATCCACCCACCAATGCAGGGGACATGGGTTTGAGCCCTGGTCGGGGAAGATCCCACATGCCGCGGAGCGACTAAGCCCGTGTTCCACAACTACTGAGCCTGCGCTCTAGAGCCCGTGAGTCACAACTACTGAGCCCATGTGCCACAACTACTGAAGCCCGCGCACTTAGAGCCCATGCTCTGCAACAAGAGAAGCCACCGCAGGGAGAAGCCTGCACACCGCAACGAAGAGTAGCCCCCGCTCGCCGCAACTAGAGAAAGCCCACGTGCAGCAATGAAGACCCAACGCAGCCAAAAATAAATAAACAAATTTATAAAAAATAAAAATAAAAAGTAAGTATTGAGGTTGGATAGAGAGAGTGAGAGTAAAATTATTTAAAGTCTGAAAATGTAGGTAGTGCAGGGATCTAAACATCTCCTCTGACTCAGAAAGTAATGACTGGGCTGTGATGCACAGAGGCATCTCCAGAATCTGTATGTGCTCAGCTTCTAAGCCCAACTGTAGGTTAAATACTGACCATGCTCTTGAAACATTTGAATCAGTGGTAAAAACTGAATTTAACTAAAGCCCAGATACAGCTAAAATACATGTTTGATTAACTCAGCCCTCCACCTTAGCAGACTGATAGAAGAAATGGGGTATTTTGTTGGAGGTATGTATTATCGACTTCAGTCAATTCTAATATTTTAACACACAATGTCTAGTGTAAACAAGAAATCACAAGACATGTAACAAAGCAGGAAAATGAAGAGAAAGGATAGTCAATACAGGCAAATCCACAAATAACCCAGATACTAGAATAAGCAGACAAGGACTTGATCCGTGATATAAATGTTAAATAGCAAGTGGAGAAATGGACAACATGCATGATTAAAAAAAGAACAAATTCAGTAGAGAAATGGAAACTATAAGAAAGAACCAAATGGGAATTCTAGAACTGGAAAATACAATGTCAGAAATAATGAATTTATGTGATGGGGTTTACAGAAGATTGACCCAGGACAGAGCCCTGAAGCAGAGTGGAGGAGAAAAAGCCAAAGGAAAAGAAAGAGGAAGGAAGAAAACTAGGAAAGTTTTCTCTTAGGAACGAAGATGTATGAATATTTCAAATGCTTCTCAGAGGTTGGAGCAAGATCAGAAGAGAGACATGCCCATACTAGGAAGCATGGAGACTCTTGCAGCGGCCTTAATACAAACTCTTTTACTGAAAAATAAAATCAGGTGGCAGAGTTCACTTTGTATCATGCATATCATGGAAACACCGAATATTCCTTTATTGGAGGATTTTACGAAGGTCAGGGTGGCAGCAGTGATTTGGGGGTGGGAGCTCAGAAAGGGTGAGAGGGACAAAGTGACCCAGGTAGGATGCCATGGGCGTGCCCTGGACTTGCTATACTGCAGGCTGAAATTGGAAGGTGAAATACACATGAAGAGTAAGGAATTCAAGCAACGCCCCAAAGAAGTGTCAACAAGATATCCTGATGGATTTACTGTCTAAGGATAAAGAAAAGAAGGAAAAAACCCAAAGTGTCTATCTATTTCTGTCACTGGAAAAATAGGGGCAAATAAAAAACTAGGGTTTGGGTTAGTATCTGAGGAGTAAAGGGGAGGATGACCTGAAAGTTCAACCTTTTGAGTTTCAGGTAGAGTGAAAGAGCGCAGGTGTCTCGTATTGGGCCGTGGAGGTGGGAGGCCTGTCTTGGGTAGAACTTCTAAATTGTTTCCTCAGCATGGCACACATAGAAAATGCTAATACCTGTACTGTGTCCTGGGGTCAGAGCTGTGCCCTGCTGGGGGCTACAGATCCAGGCGCTTGCTCCCCAGACCTTCCTGAGGGCTGAGGGCATCAATGTTGCAGCACATCTGTGACCCATTCGTGGTACACAGTGTGGGGAACTCTGGTCTAAGGAAGCAAGTTGAGGCCTTGTTTCCTGCAGTAGCCCCAGTGGTCCCTCCATAACTATTTGCTGGTGAGTGAGGCCTGTGGCTCTTCTCTCACACACACCCTCTATTCTCACTTTTTAAGAGTAACAAGGCTGCTAAATAGACATTTTTCCAAAGAAGACATACAGATGCCCAACAGGCACATGAAAAGATGCTCAACATCACTAATTATTAGAGAAATGCAAATCAAAACTACGAGGTATCCCCTCACACCAGTCAGGATGGCTATTATCAAAAACTCTACAAATAATAAATGCTGGAGAGGGAGCAGAGAAAAGGGAACCCTCCTATACTGTTGGTGGGAATGTAAACTGGTGCAGCCACTATGGAAAACGGTATGGAGGGTCCTCCAAAAACTGAAAATAGAGCTACCATGACCCTGCAATCCCACTCCTAGTGGGCATATACCTCCCAAAAGATGAAAACTCTAATTTGAAAAGACACATGCACCCCAATGTTCATAATGGCACTATTTACAATAGCCAGGACACGGAAGCAACCTAAGTGTCCATAGACAGATAAATGGATAAATAAGATGTGGTACATATATACAATGGAATATTACTCAGCCATAAAAAAGAATGAAATAACACCATTTGCAGCAACATGGATGGAACTAGAGATGATCATACTAAGTGAAGTCAATCAGAGAAAGACAAATATTATATGATATCACCATATGTGGAGTCTAAAAAATAATAGAAATAAATTTATTTCCAAAACAGAAACAGACTCACAGACATAGAAAAAAAGTTACGGTTACCAAAGGGGAACGTGGGGGAGGGATAAATCAGTAGTATGGGATTAATTCATACACACTACTATATATAAAATAGATAAACAACAAGGTCCCACTGTATAGCACAGGGAACTATATTCAATATCTTATAATAACCTATAATGGAAAAGCATCTGAAAAAATATATATAACTGAATCACTTTGCTGTACACCTGAAACTAATGCAATATTGTAAATTAACTGTACTTCAATTAAAAAGATAGATAAGTACCCCTCTCCCCCCACCAAAAAAAGAAAAGAAAAAGAGTAACAAGGTCACTTATACGGGACCTGACTCTCACACAAACACTAGTCGGTATTAGTCCGAGGAGTTAATATTCAGTTAAAAAGTTTAACATCACTTTCCATTTCATACCTATGACATTCCTCTCTGATGAGTAAATTAAAGTGTTCAAGCCTGCAAGTGAGGACCATGGGAATTTCTTATCCTTTGATCTACCTTGCACATTGAATACCCTCTAATGTTGATGCTGGAATATTAGTAACTCCTAATGAAAAGCAACACGTTGTATATTACCATACACCTGCACCATTCTGGTTTGTACTCTCTCGAGTTCAACTGCCTACATTAAATAGTAAGGATGATAAAATCTGGGATTCAAAGGATATTACGTGCTTTAGGAAACAAGCCGCTTGTCTTTTATCATTCCACTCCAAAGCCAGTATTTTACCTGACATTGTTCAAAGATGTTATCATACACAAAACTGAATAGGGAATTCCATTTTAAATTTGAAAAAACAGGTTTGCTCAGAGACAGTACATTTTCATGAGCTTTCTTGGTTATAAGAGAAGAAATCTCTAAATTTCAACTAAGTGTCTTGAAAGAACTTTTGGGACATTTTGAGGAGGAGCTGTTGGGAACTGCCTGATTCTTTGCCTCTCTTCTCCTCTTTGACCTCAGTCTGGCAGGATGAACAGATGGGCTTTCTCTTCTCAAAGCATCTCAGCGAGCTTGCTTCTTCTCAAGGAGCAAAATCTGCTTTTGTGCCATCTCACAGACCGGCATCCTAGCTCCCGGCCTCAGCTGCCCAGATGCTAGGGGAGCTGCCCTGCCAATCTTCCATCACCTCCTGGGTCCCCGGCCTCTTCTGGGGCTTGCTGTGTCCTTCATCCTGGGATGGCTGCCTCACCTCTCTACAGTGTCTGCCTTCCCTTCGTCTTACTGCCTCATGTGTCCTCCAGGTCAGATCCACTGGACCACTCAATTGACGGCACCAGCCTGTACACGTTTTTTTTTTTTTTTTAGCGGAACCCCCAATTACATCTACCCTTGCCTGCTCTGCAATTCCTCAAGATCCAGCATAATAAATACAATCAAGCATAAGGCAGAATGGCTAAAAAAGTATTCATTTTAAAACTTTTAAACTACTTTCTAATCCATTATTTTTAGTATTAGAAAGTAAAAAATAACAATTAATTTCCACATGATTAAATGTTTTCCCCCCCTTTTGGCAAGAGGAAGAACTAGCAGTTAACATGGAGAAGGAATATAACTTAAAAACATTATTGTGGGGCTTCCCTGGTGGCGCAGTGGTTGAGGGTCTGCCTGCCGGTGCAGGGGACGCGGGTTCGTGCCCCGGTCCGGGAAGATCCCACATGCCGCGGAGCGGCTGGGCCCATGAGCCATGGCCGCTGGGCCTGCGCGTCCGGAGCCTGTGCACCGCAACGGGAGAGGCCACAACAGGGAGAGGCCCCCGCGTACCGCAAAAACAAACAAACAAACAAAAAAACATTATTCTGCTAAAATCCTCTTTTTTATTTTCGATTCTCAAGAGTGGGGGTATTTTGGAGAGCCATTTCATTTCTTATGCATTCTCTTCTCTAAAGCTTTTCTTCTGAAACTGTTTGACCAGGCATTAAAATAAATACCGAAATGGTCCAAATAAAGTTAGGTGTTTTTCTCCCTTTTTTCTTACAGTGGAGGCTCTGAAATCTGCATCAACTGGAAATTTCAGTTGACTCAGTTTTGCCTTTTCCCCACATCGAGTATTTCCAAGGGTCCAATCATTAAGTCTTGTTTAATAAAATCATTATTGGCCCTTCAATTTATTTACAACTTCCCCTTCCAAGGAATTCTTATCTGCCAGACCCAGCCGCCAAAATTCCCCAACAGGTGTCTGAAGTTCATTAACAAAGAACCCATGTCTTTGCTGGAAAGGAGGGCAGCATTCATGAGATTAGGTTCTCGGGTTTGGGAGATGAGAGCTCTAACACAGGCACCTAATCTGAAGATACCAAGTTCTGGCCAAAGCACACAGCTCTCTGGCTGCCTAGAATTTGGCTCGTGAAATCAAGTTATTAACGCGAGTCAGCAAAGAATGTTCTGAAAAATCACCTTGTCTGGGAAACCGGGCTTCTTTTTAAAATACTAATTGAAATTACATGTGTTTTAATTAAAACAACATCTGCCAGGGTCTGAAGAAACATGTTTTGAAATGCAGAGAAGGTATGTCTCTAAAAATGTCCTCAAACCTACTTAATAAAGTAAAGCTCAGACATTCCCAGGAATAAAAATATTACTTTGCCTCCCAGGTTGCACTGAGGTTTCCAGAACCTCAAGTCTTTCCCTGGGCACAGGTGGGATTCCCTAGGGTCAGGAACACAGATAAAGAAAGTGCCCATGTGTGATGAGTGCCCTGTGAAAAGTCTGCCCTCCAGAATGGGGTGCCCACATCCCAGCGGGTTCTGCTACACGGAAGCCACTGGCATGAGATGAGAAGGTAATAAAACACACACACGTGTGTATTTTAACTGATGGTAGTGCCATACATTTTAAGAGCCCTAGGAGACACTGTGATGCAGTGATATTCTGAATACTCAGAGGATGATTACCAGGAGGTCATTTCATTCCTAGGCCAAAGAATGGAGACAAACGTTGAGAAATGATCTCCTGAGTAACGTCTGGAATGCTGCTTCATGGAGACTGAGACACGGGCTTAGGTGTCCGTTTATTCCCCGAGAGAACATGCTCTCATGATTCGAGAACTGGGTAAAATAGACCCCAAAGTCTGGATGAAGATCAGGGCTGCCAGGTGTAGAATTCCATGGATACACATCTCAAAATTTCAGCTGTGAGATGACTAAACAAAAGAGAATGTTTACAAAGCTACACACATTTAGGAGAGTGTGGATACAGTGAAGGTTCCCCCTGTTTTCCCCCTCCAGTTCTGCAAAGGAAAACACATTTCTCACCAAGTAAAGATCTGGCAGGGGCTGTCAGGGGAGGGGTGGTTAACATTCCATCAACGTTACCTTCTCCTTTATTCCGTCTTTATTTTCACTTAAATATAGAACGTTTTTATGTAATCCTTTAAATAAAAGCAACCACTGTCTGTAAAGAATCATTACAGTGGTCAGCTAAACTCTTTTATTTGAATATTTAAAATAGATTGTGGCAAGAAAAAAGGCTAGGAAGGGAATGTCCCTTGTGTCAGCCCCACTGCCCCCTCCTCCCCAGAATGAATGAAAGGGACGATCTGAAAACCATGAGACAAGTAGCAATGGGCTTGTTGCTTAAATCATAATTAACTCCCGGGCAAGAAACTGCCCTTCTTTTGTTCATGATTTCATGAGTGTGGAAAAGTGTGAGACATGCACTGCTAGGTGCCCCTGGAGATGTGGGGCTCCTTCTCTTCTGTCTCTTTTGGGGGACAGCTGTGCTTAGGAGCCAGCAGGCTCCCCTGGGAAACGGCCCTCCCTGATGCCAGAGTGTCTGGATTCTGTCTGGTGCTGTCTGGTGCTTTGAGGCTGGATTGGGTTGAGAGGGTGTTGCCTGAATAGAAGAAGCCCAGAGAGTTGACAACGTGAAAAGAAGGTCAGCCCAATGCGAAGAATGGATCATATCATATGAATGTATGGAGGCAGCATTCTACAATTCCAAACGTGGTGACCTGGCCTCCAGATGATAACAGAGTGCAGGGAAAGGGTCACACAGGGTAGAGAGGACATGGCTAAAGGACTGAGATGAGCTGGGGAAGGAAGGGCCAGGTTCACAAAGCAGTGGAAGGTCCTTCTCTTGAGTCCGGGGAGGGGAGTGAGGCAGCCGGGAGGATGCTTCCAGCGCCCCAGCCCTGGCTTGCCTGCCGGAAAATGTGGCATGTAGCCACCACCCAGGGAAGTGAAGGGAGGGTGCCCTGTGAGCTCTGCCAATGCCACCCGCAGGGGTGCAGTGGCTCTGCCAATCTCTGATAGCTATCTGGGCATACGCAGAGAGTGTTACTAATTCCTGCCCAATCCCAAACCTCTTCCAAAGTGGCAGCAGAATGAGTTTGACTAGAGTCCAGGATTTCAGGCAGCAACCGAGCTGTCTTTCTTTTCTCTCTTCACTGGATGCTGTGGAAAGAGGCTGAAATAGACCTCCCCTCTACCCCTCCTTCTCTCTTTGTGGGATTCCCCAAACCTCCTCTAGATCTGTTCTCCAGAATAAAAAACCCATGTTATTCTCCCATCAGAGAATTGGTTCAGCAAATATGTACTGAGCATAGCAAAGGGCTAGGCATGGTAGGACATACAAATAAATATGGAACCTGATTCCTGCTTCTTATTTCATTGGGGGGAAATGCAATGCATACACACAAAAAGAGACAACACAAAAATAAAATTAAATAATGGAAATCCAAGATAAATTAAAAGATTTTTTATCAAGTAGGTATTACCCACCTCCTTTCTGTGTTCAAGGAGCAGTGTTCATCAGGAAGGCCACCTAGAGCTGGGCTCTGAGTGATGGCTGGGGGGGTGAGTAAATGCACAGAGATGAAAGACCATGCCAGGGAGGGATACAGGTTGGGTACAGGTTTGTGAGTGGGGATGATGGTACAAAAACCGGTCTGGCTGAATAATTCATCAAAAAGAGTGGTTAGGGATAAGAGGCCATTTGGTAACACCACCCAGTACTTCTCCTGTCCAGTGTTCCTAGGTGTTTGAAGTTTTTTATTTTGTTAGTTTTGTTTGTTTGCTTGTTGGCAGAGAGGATAGGGAATCCGGAAAAGAAATACCTGTCATCTTCATCAGGAACTGTCAATATGCTGAAATGGATGGCATTTTGGTAAACTTATTAGAACAATACAGTGTTGTTTGTTCTTTTCTCTGAAGCTAATCATTACCATTAGAAAAAAACCTCTTGGGCTTCCCTGGTGGCTCAGTGAGAGTCCGCCTGCCGATGCAGGGGACATGGGTTCGTGCCCCGGCCTGGGAAGATCCTACATGCTGCGGAGTGGCTAGGCCCGTGAGCCATGGCCGCTGAGCCTGTGTGTCTGGAGCCTGTGCTCCACAATGGGAGAGGCCACAACAGTGAGAGGCCGGTGTACCACAAAAAAAAAAATCTCTTTCTGAATGATGAAATAACACTTTATACAGAAGGATAATTAACATTTTTGGAAGGCTGCAAAGAAATGGATGGATGTGCATTCACCTGGACCACTGCATGACGTCATTTGGAAGCACACAAAGATCTACCTGTAGCCTACTTATCACCTGATGGCAGAGACATACACAGAACCATGGAAACAGCCCAAATGGAAAGACAAGGAGAGGCAGAGTATGTGATACTACTTTAGTGCTACTATCTTAAAAAAAATTTTTTTGGAACAAATCAAAGAGGAAATCAAAAAATATCGTGAGATAAATGAAAACAAAAGCACAACAATCCAAAACCTATGGGATGCAGCAAAAGCAGTTCTAAGAGGGAAGTTCATAGCAATACAACCTTACCTCAGGAAACAAGAAAAATCACAAATAAACAACCTAACCTTACACCTAAAGCAACTAGAGAAAGAAGAACAAACAAAACCCAAAACTAGTGAAGGAAAGAATTCATAAAAATCAGAGCAGAAATAAATGGCATAGAGATCAAGAAAACAATAGAAAAGATCAATGAAACTAAAACCTGGATCTTTGAAAAAATAAACAAAATTGATAAACCTTTAGCGAGACTCATCAAGAAAAAAAGGGAGAGGACTCAAATCAATAAAATTAGAAATGAAAAAGGAGAAGTTACAATGGACACCACAGAAATACAAAGGATCACAAGAGACTACTACAAGCAACTATACATCAATAAAATGGACAATCTCGAAGAAATGGAAAAATTCTTAGAAAGGCACAGTCTCCCAAGAATGAACCAGGAAGAAATAGAAAATATGAACAGACCATCACAAAGACTGAAATTGAAACTGTGATTAAAAAACTCCCAACAAACAAAAGTCCAGGACCAGACGGTTTCACAGGTGAATTCTATCAAACATTTAGAGAAGAGCTAACACCTATCCTTCTGAAACTATTCCAAAAAATTGCAGAGGAAGGAATACTCCCAAACTCATTCTATGAGGCCACCATCACCCTGATACCAAAACCAGACAAAGATACCACAAAGAAAGAAAATTACAGGCCAATATCACTGATGAACATAGATGCAAAAATCTTCAACAAAATACTAGCAATCCAAATCCAACAATACATTAAAAGGGTCATATACCATGATCAAGTTAGATCATGTGTGCTACTACCTGAACCTCATTAGAGCTGATGGGGTGGACTGATTGTTGTTCAATAGCTTATTTGGACTTTTCCTTATCATGGAGTCCAAGGAAGATGAACCCTTCCTTAACCAGAGTTGTGGTAGCTGCCCCCTCCAATTAAAAGAATGATCTAAAGAAGAGATGTAATTTAAACTGGATCCCAGTGATTGAAAACAACTGGATTCCTTCTGAAATTCTGAGTGTCTGCATACATCTAGTAAACTTTAGTAGGAAAATGAACTGGCTTTTGGATGATTTTCTATATTAATATAAAATCCTTTTCTTTAGTTAATGTTTTATTTCATTTGCTTACTTAATGTTTTGCTGATGTGGAGTTCATTATAAGATAAAGGCCAGACAGGAAAAAATTCAGTTATTCATTCAGCAAATACTGATGAATCCCTGGTATGGGTCAGGCATTGTTCTAGGTACACGAGCTATATCAGTAAACACACAAGGTGGAACTTCCTGCTCTTGATGGGTTTACATTCTAGTGTGGAGAGATGGACAAGAAATAAGATAAGTAAATATGTTATATATTAGAGGGTGATTAGTACTGTGAAGATCAGTAAAGCAGAAAAGGGGATAGAATTTTAAGAATGGGCACCAGAAAAGGTTGTATTGGGAAAGTAACACTTGAGTAAAGACCTGAGGGGGTGAGGATTGACCACATGGACATCTGCAGGAAGAGGAGTGCAGGCAGAGGAAATTGCATGTTCAAGGGCCCTGAGGCAGGCTTTTGGCTCAGGTCATAAAGGAACTGCAGTGAAGCAGTGGCCACAGAAAGGTTAATGCCAGTGAGGAAGAAGTTGAGGCTGGAGAGGGAACAGAGAACTGGATTGTATAGAGCCGTGTCTGCCTTGCAAAGACTTAACTTTACACTGAAAGAAATGAGGAGCTGATGGAAGGTTTTAAGTGGAGAAAAGACATGCTGTGAGGTTTTGATAGGACCACTCTGGCTGCTCCTTTGAGAGTAGATGGTAGGGGGTGAGGGTAGAAGCAGAGAGTTCTCAACCACTGCGCCACCAGGAAAGTGGCCATGGTAATAACGCAGGTGAGAGAGGATGGGATCTGGGGGGACAAGGCAATGAAGGTGAGAAGGGTCAGGTTATGGGAAAATTCAGAAGGAAGACCAGATTTGTTGATGGAATGGATATGAGAGTAAAGAATCAAAGGGGACAGCAAGGTGCTTATCCTGGACCACTGCAGGGACAGGTTGCCATGTGGAAGCCTGCAGGTTTGGTTTTGGAGGAAAAGACAAGGAACTCAGGTCTGGAGGTGTTTTACTTGAGATGCCTGTCAGATATCCAGTGCAGGTGGTGGACAGACTATTGGATACAGAGATGTGAGATTCATACCAGAAATATCTATCTGGGAGTTTTCAGAATATAAATGATCTTTAACACCAGGAAACCATCGAGGTCACCAAAGCTTTGATTGAGAGTTGATAGAAAAGTCCAACTTTAATTTTGTCTTTGTTCTTGGTTCAAAGTTGTTGCAGCTTTTTTTTCAATATATAAAGTTCTGTAGAGCATTTTCTTATAAAGAACCACTACTTTGATACAATATTTAAAGCAAAAGAGTTAGCAAAGGTCACATTTCCTTTCTCCTAGATAGAATAGAAGAGTGTTTTTTGGTTCAATTCTGCTTTTCTTACTCAAGAAAAAAGTTACTGACTCCATAAAGCTGAGATATTTTCACTCCTATTTTTAAACATTTGGTTCCCTTTCCTGTCTGGTGACATTTGATAGTAAAGGCTTAATTTAACATGGGCAATATGGACTTCCAAATGTTCCTGCCTCAGAGACAGTTCTAGATAACTGGCTTCTCGGAAAGAAGAGACGCCTTGAGGCTAGAAAACCAATCAATAGTTCCCTATTTTGTTATATTTTAATCCACCAAAAGAAATAAAACACCCAAATGCACAACACCTAGTAGTTCGTACCCAAGCAGTAGACTGATTAGCTATTGATTTTCCCTGCATTTTATAGAGGAGCCCCAGGATTTGATTACAAGCCCCAGCGCTGTCCTGTCTAAAACACCTATGCAAGGAAAAGGAAAGTGGATATGGAGAGGGCTAATAGTGTAGTTTAAATATGTAACATCCACCACCACCATTTAAATTAAATTCAAACCAAGTGTAATTATAAAATTGTGAGTTTATGTCATGCCTTATGATGTACTTCAAGCATAACAAATAATTGCATTTATTAGACGCAGATTTGAAATCTGGTCCCTGTGAATAAATAAATGGCTTGGAGACCTACAAATCCTTTGGTATTTATAGGAGGATATGATGGGTATTGCGAAACGGCAGGAGAAAAGTGGCTGGTTCCTAGGTCATGAAGGGCTTGGTACGCCACGTTCAGGAATTTGGATAGTGGAGGTAGACTGTTGTATCTATGCATACTTTGGATGAGACTTGGACCCACGCCTGGTACTCCAACTGCCCCAGGAATGGAATCTTCCCCCTTTGCCCGCTCTCACCTGCTTTTCCCAAATCCCCCAGAAGCTGCATAACCGGAACCTTTGCCACGATGGGTGGTCCAGCTCCCTGCTGCCTGACCTCTGCTGCTACCTGCTACCTGTGGGCAAGCTTCATGCTGCACTGGTCAACCACCACACCAGAGTCATATCTTCGACCCCAGGAGGACAGTGGTATCTGCGGAGGCTGTGCCTCTCCCCGGGCAGGTCCCTGTGGTTCGACCTTGGCCTGGGTGGGCATCCTCCCAGTTACAGAGGGAGGAACCAGAAGGTCTCTCCAGCCTGGGCTCCCACCACTCACTCTGTACCAGGCACACCAGGCCCTGCAAAGGCCTTAAACCCAACCGCCTGCTTCCAGATCCCTCTCTGGGAGGCTGTCTGCAGAGGCTCCTCCTTCAGTTAGGTGCTCTTCACCCCAGAGAGCCACAGGGCCCTGTTTCACCTCCCTCAGGCTTCTGCTCAAATGTTACCTTCCCAACGTCTCCTATTTTGACTTTGACCTCTCATTTAAAATCACAACCCCTTACGCTAAGTGCAAGAAGCCAGACACAAAAGCTCACGTCCTGTGTGATTCCATTTATAGGAAATACCCAGAATAGGAAAACCCACAGAAAGCAGACTGGTGGCTGCCGGAGCAGGGAGGAAGGGGAATTGGGGGATGACCGCCTAATGGGTACAGGGCTTTCCTTAGGGTCATGGAAAGATTTTGGACCTTGACATAGGTGCTGGTTGTACGCCATCGCCAAAATGCTAAATGGTACATTTTAAAGTGGTTAATTTTATGTTATGTAAATTTCACTTCACTGGAAAAAAAATCGCAACCTCACCAATTACATTATGCCTGACCCAGCTCCATTTTCCCCCATAGAAAGTTTCTACCACGTCGTGGGATTCACGTGTGCATTTTGTTGGCTGTACATCTCCCCTCTTCAGAATGTAAACTCCACCAGGGCAAGGCTTCCTGGCTGCTTTGATATCATCTCTGGGCCTAGAACAGGCCTGGAACAAAGTAGGTCATGGACAAAAATTTGTTGAATAAATAGGTGAATGTATGCCTCTTTAATGCTTCATTAATCAAAGAGCCTCCCTATTTCTTGAACACCAAACTAAAGGGAGATGATTCTTTAAAAATAGGATTAAAGAGCCAGTATAGTCTAATCCAAAGTAAATTTTAACATAGCGAGAGGAAGAAAAGTGGCCTGTATCCCATTAGAATTCCAGTTCACAACGTGGGAAGCAAACAAACAGCCTGACAGGGATTTAGAGGATCAGGACGATGGTATCCGGTGCTGAGCACTGCGGTCATTTTTAATTTGCAAAGATTAGAAATGTCACCAAACATCGCATTTTCCTCTAAATTCTAAAAGATAAATTAGCGCACTGATTTCCGCTAGAAGGAGAGCCGGAAAAGCAAGGCCTCTAACACATGCTCTGTCTCTGTACACGCATATACGTCCTGCACATGGATTCAACCACAGGAAGCACACTGTACTTCAATTAAAAAAAAATGCAGACACTGTAAATCGGAGGGAACATACCAATGAGCTCCTTATTCCTGACGTCCAAGGCCATGTTCCGGAGTGCCGTGGCCACTGCACACACCACTCGGTCATTGTCTATCCGCAGCAGCTCCACAAGGATGGGCAGGCCTTTCTCTTTCCGGACAGCAGCTCGGATATATACCGACCACTGCAAATGAGGGGAAGCAAAGACATTAGGAGCTGGGGTGGAACCCCTACAAGCAAACAGCACGTGTGGGTTTTCACACTGCCGTCTACAGGTGCCAAAAAGGTTGGATGATCAAGATCTCATTGTGGAATGGGTTGAGTGTGTTAGACATGTATTTAAACATTTTAACTTTATTTTTGCCTCCAACATAGGATAAAGGTTTCAGCTTTAATCAGTTAACCACTCTTCATTTCGCCGGTGCCGGCTTTCTCAGCCCCTGAGTTAGGAAGCCATTTGTGTGGTGTCTATACTTGCTACTTTAAGATATGGAGGTCTGGGACAGGAAGGGCTGGCTATTGACATTAAGAGGAATAAAAAAAAAATCCTGGGAAGAGTAGAAAACGATAAAAGCTAGAGTACAGGTGACTTTTTAAAAAAGAGACTTGAATTTGGAGGTGGGGCAGAGAGATAAGTTACAGAAAGTACTGTCAATTAAGTTGTTTGCTGAATAATTAGGAGGAAGTAAGTCAGAAAATGGTAGGGGTGAGGAGAGGTAAATATGACATCGAAGATGGAGGGTGAAAACTGTAAAATTAAAAAAATCGCAATATATAATATTATGCCTAGGGCCATAATTCAATGTCTAATTTATAAAGTAAGCATACAATTTGTTTTGGGTTGGCAGTCGTTGGCCTTAGTGGAACACACCTAAGGCTCTTTATAGAAATGTACTTGCAGTATCAGGACCATAAAGTATTCAGATTCATTTAAAGGAATACAGGTAGGCTCAGGTTTTCCAGACATTTGCATATGTACACTTTATACTCCTGGACAGTGTTCCAGAGAAGAGCATGCACCATAAAAATCAACCAATATAAGGGTTTACTCTGTTGCAATTTCAGTTATGATCTAAGAGAATTAAATTCATAACATGAGGTTCTGGATTCTGTGGCAGAGTCCTCCTGGGGACCAGCAAAGGTGGACAAAGCTCCCACCCCTCCCCACCAGGCCCCTCCACCCCCTTTCCCCTTTGGGGCAGGCACCCCAGAGCTGGCTCTCACCTGTGGCAGGCAGGGAGCCCCCTCTGGCAGTGAACGTAGGGCATATGCCATGCCTGCCACATCCTCAGCCCAGCCCTGCATGAAATATGAGATTAAAAAAACACACAACTTCATCCCGTCCTACGTTAGAGAAGTCACATTCACATAGTTTCTTATCACCATCAACTCAGACCGAGTGCTTTTCTCCTGCCCCTACTCTGTGCCTCAAGCTCTATGAAGCCTGAGGGGGTGGGGACGCTCATGGAACTCATGAGCACATCTCTTGATTGCAATTAACTGTTTCATAGACCCAACCTCAGGGACCAAAGAAATGGATGGTCAGAAAGTCTTAGACATGGAAAAAGCTTCAGGTTTGGCAGCTGCTGATTGAAATCTGGCTGTGAGGATGGGATATCCCTTCCAAGGGAAGGTGTTTCACGAAGACGGTTCCAAACCTCCGTCATGTCCGCAGGAAAGGTCATTTGCAATTTGACATACGATGAGATGTGATTTTCATCTACTTCCTCCCCTGCTTGTGAACCTTTTGGTCTCCAGGGCCCAGAAAAGACTAGACACCTGGGCTTCTGCAGCCCATTCATTGTTGGGTTCTTCCTTAAGACTAAGGGGGGAAGCTAATGGAAAAGAAACTAATGGAAGAAAATGGAAATCAGAGCGGGGGGGGGCGGTGTCAACATTTCCATACTGTAAGGTAAACATCAACAATATATTTGAACACTGGGGAGATATTCTGGGCCTTTTGAGAGACCAGACGGGATGTTTTGGGAACTCGGGCAGGCTGAAGCATGGGCCCAAAGATGACCTCTTTCCCAGAGCCACCTCTTCCCAGACCCCAGATGCTGGCTTGTGCATTAGTGATCTCTTCGAATCCCCCAAACTCCTGGGAGAGTGACATTACTGTTCTTGTTTTATAGATGAGAAAATCTAGACACAAAGATTTTAAACAACCTGCCCACAGGTGTCACCTGTGCCCTTGGCCCCCAGTCTTCTTCCTCTATCTGCTCTGTGATGCTGACAATACTCTCTCCTCTGCCATTATCTCATTCTCTCTTGCCTATACCTCTGGGCTCAGTCTCCCAGAAACTGCCTTCCCCTCCCTTCCATCCTTCCAAACATTGAGAGGGGAGAACCTGACTATATCTGAAATGAACCAAGAAAGGTAGGCTATAGCTTAACTTTTTCCTCCTTAGAAGTCTAGCTATTATATCCCTTCATGTTGGATGGAAAGATGATTTGGTGTTTGGAAAATAATGAGAGTCCTTCAGCTTTGCTGAAGACTGATTTGAGAGTAACCAAAAATGGCTATGCATGGCCAAAAATGTGTATGAGTTGTAGATACATCTTTTTGGTATGAGAAAATGGTCAACAGTGATAGGTTCTAAGTGAAAAGGGAAAATCAGACAATGGGTTTGATCTTATGTTATCAATATACAGAAAATAACCTTTATTTTGAAACTTTTAGTTGTGTGTGTGTTTGTGTGTATATGGAAAATCCCCAGTATTAGCTCAGTATATGACAGTTCAGAATGAATTATTTACATTTCATTCAAAAGATGATGCAAGTTTCCAAAGTTTGCTTAACATGCAAGGATAGTGATGCTTTTTAAGTAGCACATGAGCAGTCTTGGAATAGGTCATGTATAACCCACATGTGAACCTATGTGTACCCCAACAAGAAGGAGTAAAGACAGCACAGAAGTGGAAAGAGAGAAAGACATGATACAGTACTGGGGAGATGAGGAATATTTCCCAAGTGCACTCAACACAGAAGTGCGAGGCTCATACAGAGTTTTTCCAAAAGAGAAGTGAGTTACCTTGGACAGCACTGCAGCCCCTGGGGTCAGCGACGTGTATGAGTTGCCAAGAGCTTTTTAATTGAAACAAAAGAAGTATCACTGGCATGAAAACAGATGAACAAGAGAGATAAGTGTACCTTAACTCATTGTGGTTGAGGTGGAAATCTTTGGACAGAACTTGACTTTTTGCAAACAGAAAGAGAGCGTCATGCACTAAGCCCACCAGTGAGGAGGGAAGGGACAAAGCCGGTAGACTAGGATGGCTTTAAGAAGAATGGTCCCTGAGCTGAAGAGAGGATCCTTGGTGATTCAAAAGGAGGAGAAGGAAGAGGAGAGGGAGGATGAGAAGGAAGAGATGGAGGAGGAGGAGGAGAAGAGGGGAGGAGGAGAAGAAGAGGGGAGGGGGCAGGAGGAGAAGAGGGGAGGGGGAGGAGGAGAAGGGGGGAGGAGGAGAAGAGGGGAGGGGGGTGGAGGAGAAGAGGGGAGGGGGCAGGAGGAGAAGAGGGGAGGGGGGAGGAGGAGAAGAGGGGAGGGGGAGGAGGAGAAGAGGGGAGGGGGGAGGAGGAGAAGAGGGGAGGGGGGAAGAGGAGAAGAGGGGAGGGGGAGGAGGAGAAGAGGGGAGGGGGGAGGAGGAAAAGAGGGGAGGGGGGAAGAGGAGAAGAGGGGAGGGGGAGGAGGAGAAGAGGGGAGGGGGGAAGAGGAGAAGAGGGGAGGGGGAGGAGGAGAAGGGGGGAGGAGGAGAAGAGGGGAGGGGGGTGGAGGAGAAGAGGGGAGGGGGCAGGAGGAGAAGAGGGGAGGGGGGAGGAGGAGAAGAGGGGAGGGGGAGGAGGAGAAGAGGGGAGGGGGGAGGAGGAGAAGAGGGGAGGGGGGAAGAGGAGAAGAGGGGAGGGGGAGGAGGAGAAGAGGGGAGGGGGGAGGAGGAAAAGAGGGGAGGGGGGAAGAGGAGAAGAGGGGAGGGGGAGGAGGAGAAGAGGGGAGGGGGGAAGAGGAGAAGAGGGGAGGGGGAGGAGGAGAAGGGGGGAGGGGGAGGAGGAGAAGGGGGGAGGAGGAGAAGGGGGAGGGGGGAGGAGGAGAAGAGGGGAGGGGGGAGGAGGAGAAGAGGGGAGGGGTGAGGAGGTAAAGAGGGGAGGGGGGAGGAGGAGAAGAGGCGGGGAGGAGGAGAAGAGGGGAGGGAGAGGAGGAGGAGGAAGCTCTTGTCCAGGAGAAAACAGCACAGAAACAGGACCCAAATTGTTCCTGGTGAGATGCTTTCCCAATGAGGACCTCCAGAAAGTTATGATCCCTCAAAATGATCTCAGCTAAGACACACCTAACACTTAGACCTGTACTAACTCATTTAGTCCCCATCTCAACCCTATGCAGTGGGCACTACTGTTATTCACATTAGACAGATGAGAAAAGGTCACACATTGTAGATGCTCAGCCAGGTCTTGAATCCAGGGAGCAGTTTCCCAGAGTTGGTGTGATTGACCACCACTCTCATATGCTTCTCAGAAATACAGGATAAGTTAGACAATCTGCACTTATAGTTGATCTGATCCCTTACAAATTCACCAATTCACTTTGGCATAACAAGTCATGTTATTATTTTAGTCTTCCAATAACCCATCTGGCACTCCTCTAAACTCCCGAGTTAAAGAGCCTTCTAGTACTGTCAATGGAGCTACTGGATGTTTCAATCTGTTCTTGAGAACTACCTGCCATGATTTAGCAAATCTGAGAAAAGAAGTCATGTATAATTGGAACGACAATGAGAAAGGCCTTGTGTCAGGAAAGGATGTCTTCTATTTGCATGTGATGGGACAAC
The DNA here is from genome assembly GCF_949774975.1 of Lagenorhynchus albirostris. Classification (NCBI taxonomy): domain Eukaryota; kingdom Metazoa; phylum Chordata; class Mammalia; order Artiodactyla; family Delphinidae; genus Lagenorhynchus; species Lagenorhynchus albirostris. The sequence continues at coordinate 9,328,484 of NC_083097.1, forward strand.
AATTTGAAATAATAAATGCTGTTTCTTCTCCTCCTTGCCCATGGCTCTTCCTGGAGAGAGGCTCCACCATGATTTGGTCCAATGAGGTGATGTCAGGATGGGACAGATAACAAAGCAGCAGACAGTGTTTAAGGGTAGAAAGCACAGATGCAGGTGAAAGATGGGATAGACTTGAAAGGGAATGAAAATAGACAGAAAATATTATGACCCCCTCCTCAGATCCCACACAGAGCTTCCTAGCAGGGGAGAGAAAGGATCCAGGTTGGGGAGGAAGTGAGAGATGTAAAAGTATCTTTGGGGGCTGCCACCTGAAGTGCCCCTGGACAGGTCCTCCTCAGTGTGTGAGAGGCTGGTGATAAAAGCCCTTGGGAGACGGAAGAGCAGAGAGTCGACAGAAGCTCTGCTGCCCTTCCTGGGCCTCAGTGCTGGTTGCACAAGACACAGGAAGTCCCGCCATGAACCATCACGGAGCAGGGGCCGCACAGTAGGAATGGCAACAGGACTTGCTGGGCAGAAGAGGATTCCTGTGGCCCCAGTGTGGCACGGGGTAGCCCCTGAGTGTTTCTGTGGTCTTGAGTGGGTGGGCTGTGTAAGTTAGCCAGGAAAAAAGGCTAAGGCTCCAGGGCTGCAGAAGGGTTAGTTGGCCAGGAGGTTGGGATGCATCAGAATGGCAGGCATGGACTGTGCCTGCATCTCAAGGAAGCTGAACAGTGAGGAAGGCAGGTGTGGGCCAGGAGAGCACCTTGGACCAGAGACGGTCCAACCTCCAATTGCCCTGTCCCAGCTGGGAAATCAATAGGACAAGGAGGCTTGTCCTGGGCAAGAGGCAGCACAGGAGAGAAATGATTCCAGACGGAAATGAATACCCAATCTCCATCTCCCACAGGGATACGAATGCCTGTAAGACCCCCAAGCTTAGCAGCAACCACAGGGGGCCAGGAGAAGATGAAGGAAGACAAGCATAAATGTGGCCAAGTGTTAAACCTTGAGGGACTGGGAAATAGCTGAATTTGATTGAGTTTGCTAGAAGTGTCTAGATTATGTGACTTTCTTTCTTTCTTTTTGCATCAGGCAAAACGAGGGCTCCAGGTGACTTTCGAAAGAGAACATTCCTGGTTGTGGATCTGCGCTCTTTTTCTGCTTCTCGCTAGCGGATGATGACCCTAAGAGTAGCCTTGGAAGATCACATCTTTACCACACCTTGAAGATGGCAGAACAGCTGTCAGCCTGGGTGAAATAATTCATGGAGGGGAGCTTTCCTCCTCACGCACCTTCCCTTACCTGTTACACCAGAGAAAATAGCTTCTACCTCCTATCTCATTTGAGACCTTGCATATATGGGGGTCTCTTTGTTACAGCAGCTAGAATTTCTCTAACTAATGAGATGTGCTAGTGTGTTAAAATGAACTGTAATCATTGACTCCTAGCCCTAGGTTTTAACTAGTGATGTTGGAAGTGGGGTTCCTCATCCCTGACCTCTTCCTTGTAAAAATGACCCCTGGGACACCCTTTTGCCTTGTGTGTGTGTGTGTATATGTGTGTGTGTATATATATATGTGCGTGTGTGTGTATATATATGTATGTATACACCTTGTATATATACTCCTATTATAGCATCTATCATGTTTTTTTCTGGGCTTTTTGTTTACATGTTTATTATCGGTACCTGAGGGAAGTTACAAAGTCACATTCATCTCTTTATGTCAGCTGTCTTCTAATTTCTGGCTCACAGCTGGAGAGTAACAATGTTTAACTGGTGAAAGAAAATGTCAGGTTGATTTCTAGTACCACGTGTGTATTACTTAAGAACAGCATTCTGCACTGAAAGGCACTAGATAAAAAGGATCAAAGCCATGGCAATTAGCTAGGATCAGCAAGTTCCAACCACTTCCACAAAAGTGTAATCAGGGTTTGAAGAGATCGTATATTTCTTTGGGAGTCTCTCCTAGAGCCAGACTCATCCCTCAATTCTGCGTGTGGGAACAGAACTTTTGATGCAGGGCTTATGAATATCTGCTTGCCCTCAGTGCCGGAAGAACACAATACTGAGTGGCGTGTCCTGGGCCACCACAGCTCTGATCATGCTGGGACAGTTAAAATGAAGTTTCCACATTAGAATTCCTCTGTGTCCCCACTGCTCAGGTAATTAACCATGCCGGCTTCCAGGGTAGCCCATGTCTTAAACCGGGCTCAGAAAGGATTTCTTTTACAGTTTTACAGCTGCTCTAGGAATCCTGGGAATTTCCTATAGAGACAGGTGGTACCTGCTAGATACCAAACCAAAATCAACTTTAAAGATGCTGCCTCACTGTCTTCTCACTAATATTATTGCTGGTGAAAAATCAGCTGTCATCCTTATTTTTGTATGGAACATGTCTTTTGTCCTCTGGTTGCTTTTTTTTTTTGGCTGTACGCGGGCCTCTCACTGTTGTGGCCTCTCCCGCTGCGGAGCACAGGCTCCGGACGCGCAGGCTCAGCGGCCATGGCTCACGGGCCCAGCCGCTCCGCGGCATGTGGGATCTTCCCAGACCGGGGCACGAACCCGTGTCCCCTGCATTGGCAGGCGGACTCTCAACCACTGTGCCACCAGGGAAGTGCCTCTGGCTGCTTTTAAGATTTTCTCTTTATTACTGATTTTGAGCCATTTGTTTACGAAGCACCTTGGTATAGTTTCATCATGTTTCTTGGGCTTGGGGTTCCTTGAGCTGCTTGGATATGTGAGTTTGTGGTTTTCATTAAATTTGAAAAATTTGGAACCATTTGGAAGATTTTCAACCATTATTTCTTCAAATATTTTTTTCTGTTTTCTTTCTCCTTTCTCTCTCCTCTCCTCTGGAAATTCTAATGGCACATATATTAGGCCACTTGAGGCTCACTGATGATCTGTAGGGTTTTTTTTTAATCTCTCTGCATTTCGCCTTGTATAGTTTCCACTGCCATCTTTAAACTCATTAATCTTTCTTCAGCAATGTCTAACCTGCTGTTAATCCCATTCCATGTGTTTTTTTTTTTCATTTCAGACAGTTTATTTTCAACTCTAGACATTTTATTTGGGCCTTTTATATATTTTCCATGACTCTAATGAACTTTTTGAACACATGTAGCAGAGTTACAAAAACTGCTTGCCTGCTATTTTTAACGTCTTTGTTGGCTCTGAATTGGTTTTGAATGGTGGATTTTTCTCCTCATTACGAATCACATTTTCCTGTTTATTTGCTTGTAGGGTTATTTTCAATTGGATGCCAGGCATTATTAATTTTAATGCAATGGGTGCTGGATATTTTTGTACTCCTATAGGTATTTTTAAACTTTATTCAAGGATGCAGTTAATTTACTTGGAAACTATTGATTCTTCTGGGTCTTACTTTTAAGATTTGATAGGAAAGACTAGAGCATATTTAGTCCAGGGCTAATTATACCTCAATACTGAGGCAAGACCTGAGAGTATTCTTCCCAGGGATCCATGAATTATGAGGTTTTCCTATCAGGCACTTGGAAATGCACATTATGCCCATTCCTGTGTAAGTGCCAAGTTTCATTCTGTCTAATCATTTCAGGAGGTTGTTTCTTCAGCCTTGGGTATTTCTCTCACATGCATGCACTGACAGATCTCTGCTGAATATTTGAGGGAGATCCTCTACATATTTCTAGGGTTCTTTCTATGAGTGGCTTTCTCCTCTTTGGTGCTCTGTCCTATGAGCTCTAGTCACCTTGGTCTCCCTAGATACTCAGTTCTATCTCCTTAGCTCAGAGAGTCTGCTGAGCTCCTCCTGGGTTCCTAATCTTTGTGCTGTGGTCTGGAAACTCTCTCAAGACAGTGAGCTGGGACAATCACAGGGCTCACCTTGTTTATTTCCTGTTTCTCAGAGATCAGTTTCTCCATTGACTGATGCTTAGTGTTTTAACAACCATTGTTTCATATATTTCTCTGGCTTGTTGCTATTGTTGTTGTTATTATTACTACTTAACGGAACTTGGTGCTCCATCTTGGCTTCTTGGGTGGAAGTGGAAATCCCTCAGCTTTAGCTGTTTCTACAGTTTCTGAATGTAATTCTGTAACTTAGCACTTTGCTATTCAATGACAATGATGAAAGTAGAGACAAACTATCCAAAAATGGGCTTACTCTCAGTCAGTTTGAATGCATGTGGCACCTCTAATACAGGTGCAGCCCTCGGCATCAGTACTACTTACTGGGGTCTTAGAAGAAACCACTAAATATTGTGTGATTAGAACCAATGACCTGGTGGTGACCCTGGCTCCTCTCTATCTCCTCCTGAGGTTGGGCCCATCCTCATTCTGCCTCAGGCTGGGCATCAGGTCCAACTCAATGTGTCGTCTCTAGGAGCCTGCTGATTGGGCTGAGTCCTCAGATAACCTCTGTGTTTATTTTGGCCCCATTTCTAACCCATTAGGCATGATGCTTCATGTCCCATTTTCATCATGATCTTTCACCACCCTGTTTCTTTGCATTTAAACCTTATGCTTTACATCACACTGTTAACTATGACAAAGACCTTTGTCTTAGATGTTAAACCACGATTTTTACTTTTATTTCTTGCACTCCACTCATCTGCCCTGGTTCACTTTTAATGATACACTAATTGCTAAGCTACACTAAATTCAATGCCTTCAAAGCATTGCCCCTGTCCTTAGGAACAAGTCTCAAATTTCCCAGTTCTCTTATTTTTTATTCATATGTGCCACATGGCCAGAGATTCTGTTTCCTTCTCAGTAAATCTACATTGCTATCATGTTACTTCATTAAATATTAACAGATTAATATCCAAGTATCTCTTTATTCCATCTTACTTTAAACATAAACGGGCAACTAATAGACTCTCTGAGAATAGTCACATTTTAGGGAGAAAACTGACCATACAAAGATATCTAAAATATTTGACTTAATAGCAAGTACACATGTATTTCTACAGTTCTAATCCTGAGTTTTCAGAGAGTTCAGTTACAATAAAAATAACCCATAAATGGGAGTTGAAAGAGCATTCATTCACATTTTGGGACTCCTCAAACGACTGTAACCGGCTGTTTTAATATTCTGTGACAAACAAAATCGTTTTACTGTAAATGAGGAAAACGTAACCGAAGTCCATGTTAGCTAATAAAATCACTTCACTTTGCTTCTGCCGTTATGTTTTTCTGATGCTTGTAAACCAAGTAATGAGTGTTTTAAAGTTTAAAAAGTATTTGGGCCATTATGAAGATCTAGCTTGCTAGTCAATTTGTCACTGAAAAAGAGTGTGCACGATCGTCCCATAAAGAGAAGTTATTGTTTCAGATGATGAGGTCTATAAAAAGCTCTCTCCATGCAAAATTCTGGTGTTTTACCTTCACATTTCTGCTTTTGTTTGGGCCATAAACATTAAGGACACTTAAAAAAACGCCACTAAATTTCAACAGTTGCTATAAAAACACATTCTTAGAACCCTAGCTTTTAGATGGTAATGCTGTCTGCATGAAATTTGATGCTGTTTCTGTGTCTTCAGTCGATCTTTTAATTGCTCAGTTTTTGTTTTCTTTTTTACTTAAATCAAGCTTTTTTAAAGTAAGGATTTCTTTGTTTGGTTTTGGTACAATTTATTCTCGATCTTTAAAAAACTGTAACTATTTATCAGTGTTTGGCTTAATGACAGTCTTCTCAAATCATTCCTATAGATTATCTATCTTCCCTTCCCACATATTCCCTTGCCATTTAATATGGTACATTAATAAATTATACAAAAGGTGATGATAACATGATTGACCTTTATGCATACTTGTGTATTTGTATTTTGATAAAAAAATTCTTATATAAGTATGTATATTTATAACTATGCACAAATATGTCCTAACGGCCCTTTGCCCTGCCTGAGGACTATTCCATTTGTCTAGAGTTATCAGGAAAGCCAGTGTTTCCTGTAAGTAAGGTTGACATCCTGAGACTCAAAATTCTACCTTAACCATTGGGATAAAAGTCTTTTAAAATGCTTTCTGTCTTCTAAAGTTACTAAGGTAACTTTAGTAATAATAATCTAAAGTAATAATTAAACATTTTCTGATAACGGAGGGTCAGCATTATGACCATCCACAATTAGAATAAATGAAACAGCTGAAACCTTGAATGGCCTCTGACATTTTTTTCTTTCTTGCATCTTTGTATTTACTTCTTCTAACTCTTCTATCTTTTCACTTTGCTGTCAGGGTGTCTACTCTACCTTCTTAAGGCAGATCTGTGTGCCTGCTTACAAGAGTAACTCCTTGTGTTTTTTAATTTGTTGCTTGAAATCTGATGAGGGCTGGGAAATCTGAGAGTCATAGTTGTTAAATTTTGTCTAAAGTACAGAACAGCTTTTGTGATGTTGATTTCAGCTGTTCCAGACCATTCTGCCTCTTTCTCAGTGGTCTCTATTAGTAATAGAAAAATTTACCAAATCAGTGCATCTGGATATGTGGGGATAAATGTCATACTGGGGATAACTGCGAACTAATGTTCAGGGTTATGCACTGAAAACAGTCAGCAAGATGTTATTGTTAGAAAATACTGAGAATTTTTATCAGACTTCTTCCATAATTCTCATTATATAACCCAAAGTAGGAGAGAATTTTTGAATATCAAAATAGTATAAATCAGTATAAAATAAATTAGTATAAAATAGTATAAACTATAAATTTATTGTTTTATTACTCTAAACACCTAAAGACCCAGACATATCTCAGCAGCTTTCCCAGCTGACCTGGCTACCTTGAGATACAGAGCCTGTGTCTTTAATTACCAATTTAAACAGCAAGTCCAATACTGCAGCAGGAATTGTGGAACTGGGCAATGATATCAAAATCTGCATCCTGAAAGCACTGATGAGTCTGGAAACTGGAATGAAAATAGTTCTCCCCAAACTCCTCCTTTCTATCAATTTTAGACTGTACTGACTACATGTTCCCATCTGAATCAAAGGACCAAATAAAGAATCATAAAGTGTGACCATTTGAAGATGGTCTGGCCACAATATGTGCTATTAACTGCTTAGTGACTGATAGATGTTTATAAATATAAAAGACTGTTATCCACAAGAAAGACATCTGGACATAGACACGAGTTCAGTTAAAAGCTTGTGTCTGAGCATTATTGCTCAGCCAAGCATAGGGCTGAGCAGTGGGGTACAAAGAAATAAATGGAATGGGTTTCTGCCCTTAGAAGCCTTATAGACCAGATTGTCTTCTAGAGGACATTCTTAGTAACTCAACAAGGACTCACATGAATAAATGAATGATTAGTGACACTGATCCTTGAATGTGGTGTTGAGATGTGGTACAGTCTTGGTATGTAACATGTCTTTTTTCTCTGGCTGCTTTTAAGATTATCTCTTTACTACTGATTTTGAGCAACTTGATTATAATGTAACTTGGGATAACTTTTCATGTTTCTCTTAGAGTTTCTTGAGTTGCTTAGATGTGTGAGCTTGTGGTTTTCAGTAAATTTGGAAAGTGTTCAACATTACTTCTTCAAATAGTTTTTTCTGTTCTCTTCCTCCTTTCTCTCTTGTTTTGTTTGGTTCTCCATTTACACATCAGGCCACTTGAAGCTCACTGATGAACTGTCAATTTTTTTTTTCTTTTTCCTCTGTGTTTCATTTTGTATAGTTTCCAGTTGCTATCTTTCAGTTCACTAATCTTTTCTTCTGCAATGTCTAATCTGCTGTTGATTCCATTCCATGTATTTTTCATTCCAGATGTTGTTTTCAACTCCAGAAGTTTTATTTGTATCTTTATAAATTTTCCATGTTTCCAGTTAACTTTTTCAGCACATGGAACATAGAGTTTAACTTTTAAAGCAAAGGTGGAAGACTTACATTCAAAATCCTCTAGAGCTCAAAGACATTTCTTCATTTTTAACTTGTTCTTATAAAAACCTAAGTGTTTCTCAAGTAAAGCAATAATTCATTAAAAAAAAATCAAGAGATGGCAAACTTGATTTGCCACTATCTAGATGGCTTTGCATTTCAGGTCAGACTCAGGCCTGGAACCTGGAGCTTCTCTTCCCATCCCCTTCTAGTCCATCTTCCAAAGCCAGGGAGCTGGGTGGGGACTTGCAGCAACTTAGTGCTCTTGGGTATATACAGTGACAAACCCTTAGCTTATGACATCCTGCATCTTTGCATCTAGTGTTGCGACTGATCTGCATGATGTGGGGTGAAGCCGCCATGATCTCCTCTGCTTAAAGACGATGCATCTGAGAAACACTGAGGTGCTTTAATTTTCCCAGGACCACAAAGCTTAGAAAAGTTAGAGCCTAGGTTTGAATTGTGATCTGAGTTGAAGCCTCCTAACTTTAGAGGGAAGTTAATGCTAAGGGCAAGTTCAAGGAAGTGACTTCCATTACTATCTCTTTCCTACTTATGCAAGGCTATACTCTGTCATTCTTCTTGGTGAGACTCTGCATTTGAAGATTTTCTCTTGTTGAAAGCAAGAGACAAGTTCACCTCAAGTTCATCCCAAACTGAATTCTTAAGGTACAGCATTAGTGATGCCTTATGGGCAGGGAGGGAAAGGGATAATTATGTTCATTCCTAAGACTCTCAAGCGAAGAGGTGAGCCTGCCATGCATGAGTAAGTAGCCAGCTCCTGGGAAGTATCATCAGGGGCTGGGTCCCAAGAGCTGGGAGGTCACATCCAAGAAAGAAAATGCTGCAGCTGACACTGTAGCCATGGAAAGGAAGATGGCATAGAGAGAAGTGACAAGAGTCAGGTATTGGAAGGTATAATAAGAAGGGAATGTATTATTACATGATACTGAAGCCAATACCTGTGGTACCCATGGTACTGAGCTTCTGAGAGTTATCTGTAGCTATGTGTCTATATTAATATTGTTTTGAAGAAAATGAATGGTAAAGAAAAGATTGATTTATGGATATCCCAACCCCCAGGCATTGATATTAAATGAATGAGTAATTGAAGGTGGAGGTCTTGATATTTTCCCTACATGCCCTCAGTTCTTCTAAGAGGTTACACTCTATTGTGCGATAAGGCAAGTTAGCCCATGTAACTATTAGTGACCAAACTCAGGAATTCTTTGCTATCGTGAATCCATTTCTACCCACAAAGAAGGTCATGAAAAATTTTTGGTGAGAACCGACCTGGAACAGTGTGTATTTGTAAAGACCCAGAGAAAAAGACCCTCCTAATCTCTTTCCCAATCATAAAGTTGCTTTACTGTAACCTTTTGCCAAAGATAACTATTATCCTCTGTAATCCCGTAATTTAAAAATGCAAGAGATTCTTTTCCTTTGGGGACAGGACCAGCTACAACATTTCAGGATTCACAGCAGTTTTCATATGACATGTTTGGGTATCAGCTCCCTTAACTGTCAATGACAGTGCTTTGAAAAGTCTCAACATGTCAGTTGCCCCTGAAAATGAAGTAGCTCAGCTACACAAATATAACGGAAAGCATTCATAGCATCTTCAATGACTATACTTACATCTATTCCTCTGTATTTTGTAGCGCTCTTCAACGACCCCTGAGCCCTTAAGAAGAATTTTTAAAAGAAATACCTTTCTAAGTCCAACAGTTCAATGGAACTGGTCTTTCTCTAATATCCTTAGAAACTTTATTAGAATTGCACTTCTCAAAATTGGACTTCTCATATTTCCTAAGGACCTTCTCATCATTCCAGATTTCTTTCTTATTGTAACAAACTCATCATACCTTCCAGCTCCCTGCAGCCAAGTTCTGCAGGGCGCCTGCCGCCCCTTCCAGCGTGTCTGCATTTGAGCACTCAGAGAGCAGTGTGAGGTAGGGTTTGACTATGGATGGGTGCCACAGCATCTGGATCCCTTTTGGTGGTTCTGCACAGTCTGGAAGAGGTCCTACTCCATCCCACTGGTGGAAGAGAAATGAGAGAGTAAACATCTTCAACATCTTTACACTTCCCAGTATTGCCTTCGGCAAACATCAAAGACAAAAACAAAAGCAGGGTGTCATGACGTTTGGTGAGCATCTACTGTAGGTAGGATACTACATCAGCAGTCCAAGGACCACCAAAAATGGGAGAGCCATTCCTACCTACCGAGAGCTTATGATGGAGGGTGGAGGGGGTCGGAGCATGTACATAAGTGAATGTAACTGGCAGTAGAATGGCTAAGCCCTCTGAGAAAAATTCTAGCACACTGCTACAGGAAGGAAGGAGAAGAGATGGGTTAATTTTAATCGGTCAGGGTGGAAGAGAGCTAAACATCAAGGCACCTTACAGTAAGCATACCATAGGCATAGCATAGTAGTTAGTAACTATCAAATGCCTTCACTTCTTATACACAAGTGTTAACTGTGATAAATTCCTATATCACTTGTAAAATACATATTCTGTCATTGCATCTATGGGCATCAAACAAATGACAGAATGGACAAAGGAGAGAAAATTGTTACAGTTTATTACATACATTGACGTGAGCTATAAGCAAATTTTGATCTTATAGAAATTCTGATGTTTGCTTTGAATTGAATCTAATAAATAACAGAATATGTAACTAAAAATTAATTACATATACATTTTAAATTATGGATTATATGCACAAAGGCATATCGGTAGAGTCTTAAAAATGATAGCTATGAAGATCATGTAGCAATTTGGACAAATGTTTATGATAAAAGTTAAATAAACAAAGCAGGATGCAAAGTAGTAGGGGGTTTGTGTTTGATTCCAAATAAAATGCATAGTAAAAAAATGTAATGATAATAAAAATTATTAATGAAGTGTCTTTCATTTTTTTCTACCTTTCTAATTTTCTGTTTTATTATCCTTATAATTTAAAAATATTAAAAGTTCCAATAATGATTCTGATCTTTGATCACACATAGCCTTTTTCTTTCATTAAAAATAAAGGCAATGAGTATAATGAGGGTAGAAATAAAGTAATGAGGGTAGAAATAAAGTAATATGTGTAGAAAAAATACTCCCATATTCATTTTTGAGAAAAATCATAGTAAAACAAAAGAATTACTTTATAGTATCAGAGTGGGAATATTAAGTTATTTAACTGCTTATTGGTGTTTATTAATGATTGCTTAAAACATAATCTAAAAGACATATATATCAATACTAAGCTTTCTCACAGATATTTTATGTACATACATATATGTGCACCTGTGTCCATATATATGTATGTATACCTATGAAAACAAAATTGTATTTCAGAATCTGTGTAAGTTCCCTACTTCTGAAAATTTACCTGGAAGAAAATATAGCTTACGTCCTATCCTCACAACAAAAATAGAAGTGTTGATAGAAATAATGAAAAGTTGTTTAACAGTCACAAACAATTTCAAGAATTCTATCACTTATTTTCCAAAAGAAAAATTAAAAATTCATGCCTTCTTTTTCTCAATTATGATACAGCTTAACTCAGTTCAAGGCTAAAGCTCAGAGATGAATGACATCCCATCGACGGGTGACAGCCATCCCATTAAAGGTCATTTTCATTCAGAGTGTCACTCTATCTCAACTTTATAACAAGGACACTCAATGTAAGGATCTTCCTGTCCTTTCAACCAAAGCCACTTCTAAACCCTTCAAAGTGGACTTTGCACCTGTACACAGCCTATCAATAAAACCAGTCCATCTCTTTTAAATACATAACAAAACAAAATTGAAAGTGAACCAGACTTGTGACATTGCTCCTGCTTCATTATTTGAGACTGGCTCACTGCACCAGATAGAAAGAGAGCACTAGGCTAAGAGAACAGCCCTTTTGTAGATTTGGTGACTTTGATGATGAAACGGGAGTGATATTGTCTTCTCATAGGAAACCAGCTGGGGGTATTGAATCTCTCGGCTAGCTAGTGCAACAGGAAATGCAAAATTATTTCATTTTGTTATCTCCCTAATACTTTTAAGCTATCATTTTCATATAAAGATTTAGATTTCATATAAAGATTTAGAGCTCAACGTGGATGGAATTTCCCTCTCACGTAAGAGCCAACATAACGGCGTGAGGTATAGAGAAGTTTTATTTGCACTCTCACTACAACATGTGACAGACAAACTGTAAAAAGAGGGAAAAAAAGCTGTGTTATCATTTGCTGGGTTTCATCTGGTTCTTTCCTTCTAACTTCTGTGCAAATAAAACAGGATAAATGGCTAAATCATTAGATAATTTTCTTCCGTTCTGACACGTGATCTATGTAGCTCTTAAATACCTTTTATTACAATCCTTTCTTAGTGGCTACAGAGAGAATCTGAAGGGAATAAAAGGAAAACTGATGTGAATATGGATAGCCTTTGACGGCAACAAAAGAAGTTCAAAGGGGATTCTCTGCTGTTTCAGAACGCTGATGACACCGTGGCACATCGACACCGAAGATAAAGAACTATTTCAAAGCCAGTCAGTGCATCCTGCCTTCATCTGGGTACTTTATTCAAACTTTTATTGAGTTAATAGGGAAAGAAGTATCTATCAACTGTCCATTAAAAAATAGATTTTCATCACCTATAAAAGACCAGAAGTCTTCTTTAAAAGTTGTGCTAACACACCTGAGGTCATGTCGCCTAGCCAATCAATACCAACAGGACTACAGGGCAATGGTGACATCAGAATCAGACTGAAGTGGTGAAACAGTTCTGCACGTGAAAACGTTTAATGCCAGCCTTCTTCTAGAGTGAGGATCCACGAGAAATCAAGGGATATGCAACTCTTTTACCAAAAAAATGGAAACACATCATTTATAAATTTAAATACAAGATGAATTTATCCTAAAATTTCTTCAAAACTGCCACATGGCTTGAAGACAAGCAGTGGCTAAATCTTTAACACAGTCAAATCACTCATCACACAGCTATTTAGTCCAAAGTACACAGAACTTAAATTTATAAATAAGCCTTATGCAAACTATATTTGTTTTTGACTGTACCTTAAGGGCATATTACCAAAAATTTTCTAAGAACTTGAAATATGAAAATAATATATAAAGAAACAAAATGTTTTCAGGTCAGGAGGGAGAACTTTCTATGTAATAGAGACAAGGCACAACCAACAAAGTATTTCCAGGAAACCAACAGGGGCAATGCTAGCAGAGTATTTTTTGATTATATTGGCTGCATTATTGCCAAGTTGGGACATATAAACACACACACACACACACACACACACAAGTGTGTGTGTGTGTTTATATGTCTTCATTTATCAGGTTTAAGTTTAAAAATCAAACAGAAATTAGACAAAGGGAAAGCAAAAGAAAAAGGAGAAAGGCATTTGTGGTTTTAAAGTTTTCTTCCAGCACAGGGGAAATGTTGAGTGAAAATATCCCTTCTTCCTCATAGTTTTACTCCTTAGGCTTGAGAGTTAAATAAATGTTCCTTAATTTTAAGCACACTTAAAATTTTATCTGTTATATTTTAACGAATAAAACTTGCAAAAGTTCTAACTGTTCTTTTTTTTTTTTTTTGCGGTATGTGGGCCTCTCACTGCTGTGGCCTCTCCTATTGCGGAGCACAGGCTCCGGACGCGCAGGCTCAGCGGCCATGGCTCACGGGCTCAGCTGCTCCGCGGCATGTGGGATCTTCCCGGACCGGGGCACGAACCCGTGTCCCCTGCATCGGCAGGCGGACTCTCAACCACTGCGCCACCAGGGGAGCCCATATTCTTGATTCTTAAAGTTAGTACTTAAATGTTCAAATTATACTTTATGCAGGTCATTCATGTTATTAAATAGGAAAAAACCCTGATAATCTCTAGCATTAAAGCTCCTCTTATTCATTGTCTTATTTATAGGAATTGAGAATTTACAAATATACTTCAAGTTTAAGAAGTTAAGGATTGAGTGGGTTATGCCAGAGTATTTTAGATTTTTTCAACAGATAATACTTTGGATTGGGACCTCCCTGGTGGCACAGTGGTTAAGAATCCACCTGCCAATGCAGGAGACACAGGTTCGAGCCCTGGTCCGGGAAGATCCCACATGGCCCGGAGCAACTAAGCCCCTGCACCCCACTACTGAGCCTGTGCTCTAGAGCCCGCGAGCCACAACTACTGAAGCCCACACGCCTAGAGCCCATGCTCCGCAACAAGAGAAGCCACCACAATTAGAAGCCCACGCACCGCAATGAAGAGTAGTCCCTGCTTGCCACAACTAGAGAGAGCCCACACCAGCAAGGAAGATCCAACACATCCAAAAATAAATAAAAAAACAAAAAACAATGTTGGGTGTCTCACCCAAATTCATATGTTAAAGCCTAACCCTTAATGTGATGGTATTTAAAGGCGAGGCCTTTGGGAGGTAATTGGGTTTAGATGAGGTCTTGAGGGTGGGGCCCCTATGACGGGATTAGTATCCTGATAAAGAGATGAAGGGACCAGAGCTTTCTCTTTCTGCCATGTAAGGACACAGCAAGAAGATGGCCATCTGTGAATCAGGAAAGAGGCTCTCAATAGACACCGAATCTGCTGGCCCCTTGGACCTCCAGCCTCCAGAACCGTGAGAAAGAAATGTCTGTTTGTGTAAGCCACCTGGTCTAGGGCATTTTGTTACAGCAGCCCGAGCTGAGCAAGACAGTAGTGACAGTAAGCACTAAGAAAGTTTGGTGTCAGTGTTACGAGGGACCTCCAGCTACACCCTGGATGTCCTGCCCTGGAAGCTCTTTTGGGGCCAGGCTGGCAGCAAAGAAGGAGTGTGTAAGGCAGGATTATGCTGACAGTAGATCACAGAACAAACCAACAGACTGACTTGTCATCCCAAGTAGCACCACATTCACTAACATTATCAGCACTTTTGTTTTTCAGTTATATATATATATTTTCAGTTATATATATATGTATATTTATCAGACTATTTTCCATTATAGGTTATTACAAGATATTGAACATGGTTCCCTGTGTTATATAGTAAATCCTTATTGCTTATCTATTTTACGTGTAGTATTGATAGCTGGAATCTGTCAATCCCATAGTCCTAATTTATCCCTCTCCTCCTTCCCCCTTTGGTAACCATAAGTTTGTTTTCTATGTCTGTGAGTCTATTTATGTTTTGTAAATAAGTTCATTTGTATCATTTTTTAAGATTCCACATACAAGTGATATCATATGATACTGGTCTTTCTCTGACTTACTTCACTCAGTATGACAAACTCTAGGTCCATCCATGTTGCTGTAAATGGCATCATTTCCTTCCTTTTTATGTATCAGTACTTTGCTGGACTGGCTTTAAATGTATGACTGTACAACTAATATCAATAAAACAAATACGTGAACAGTTTATATCATTCACTATCCAAAATTGTTAGAATTGAAAATATGTATTCTCTCTCCGAGAAGGTAGTGCTCAAACATTTTTAAAAAGGAGGAGAATAAGACGCTCCCATGTTAGAAGCCAAGGGTCTGCTGAAATCTGGACACAGTGGTTTTTGATGTAGTCATGGTCAGGGAAGGAGATACACACTGGCCACTGACTGTAAGGAATGCCTGCTTAGGAAGAAAATCACACAGCTGTGGGAATGGGCTCAATGTGTGGGGGTTTTTTTTTTTTTAAAAAAGCCTTTCTTTACACTGGCTTTTAATACTTTTACTTCTCCTTAGGGCTTAAATTCTATTTTGAAGATTTCTCTCTTAGCTGGTTTGAGGATGGAATCATGGAAGCCATTTGCTCCTTATATGAAAAGAGAGGTCTGACTTAGGGATAGAAATCAGAAAGTTCAGGGACCTCCCTGGAGGTCCAGTGGACTGTGCGATCGCAGTGCAGGGGGTGTGGGTTTGATCCCTGGTCAGGGAACTAAGATCCCACATGCTGCATGGTACCGTCAAAAAAAAAAAAATCAGAAAGTTCAAAAACCAGAAAGTAAAGATGTCTGTACACTTTACAAAGAGACTGTGTAAATGGATTCTTCAGGGGACGGTAGCTCACGAGATTAATTATTACATTCATAAAAGCCCCTACTGAATGAGAAGAATTAATGAGGGAATTTCAGCTCCTCCCTCTGAAGGAGCTTACAACTACCCCAGTTTCTACTTCCAAGGCACCGGGTTGGGTACCACGGAGATGCTAACAAGACGTTCTCGCCTACATGGAAGAAGGATTTACATTCTGGGAGGAGCGCTGCTAAAATACACAGCTCCTTCTGTCGCATATGTCACAGCCATTCCAGTCTATGTAAAGAAAAGAGCTTTCGCTGCCGTATCTTTGGAACACAAATAGAAAAGGCCTCTTCACCAGCGGAATGCATCTCTAGTGCCTAAATTTCTCTACCAGCGACAGAGAATGACAGTCAGCATGTGTGCAGGCTCACTTTTCTTTTAAAGGGATTTCAGTGACATAAATGGGCCAGAGGTACTGCAAGGGAAAGGGAGTGGATGTGCAGTGACAGGAAAACAGTCTGATTTTAAAATCCCACTCTTGCCTCCCAGCTGAAGTTACACATCACAGAATGCAGGAAGAGAAAATGGCTCTAAAATGGGAAACTGTCAGGGAATGTTCCTTCATGCAGGGTTTGGGTATATTAGGCTGCAGCCAGTGCTAAATACTTTGAAGAGCCACAACCTAAACACAGTCCATCCACTGCTGGCCACTGTTGCTTGATTTGGTCTGAACAGCAGTTACTAATTGATTTTTGCCCTGACCGTGTTTCATCATCACTTTCAGCCAATGCGGGGAGGGAAGGAGGAAAAGGAGGAGGGCAAGGGAATGGAAGTAATGGTTATTAAGAAAAAAAAAACTCCAAGCAACTGTCAAAAGCCAAAAGAGAAATGATTTTTGTGTTGACGCTTGGGAATTTGGAAGGCAAGGGTAGCTCGGGCGTCTGACTTCCCCTGGGAGCTGTTCAGAAGCCGTCGACTACAGGGAGGCTGAACCTATGGAAAGAGAGGACAGAGGTGACGGCCAGTGACTCGTATTCATGTGGTACACGTGTCTCCAGGCTCTCCTTGCAAAAGATACGGGGAATTTTACATTTGAGAGATTAGAAACCTGTCTTAAAGGTGAGATTGGCTATGGTGTTTCCCAAACAAGGCTTCAGAACAAAAGACATTCAGGGACAGACTTGCTGACTCACTTCCGTGCCTGTGTGGGCGCACACCCCTCAGGAGAAGGCGGGAGGGAGGGCGGTGATGCTGTGAGCTCCAGACATTGGCACAAGGCGGCCACTGTGTTGTGACCAAAGAGGAGTGTTATCAAGGCTGGTCTACATCACCGGGCTCGCTCGCCGCTTCCCCAAGTCATCCTGATGGAACCAACTGGAACACTAGTAATGCTCACCTAGAATTCTCTCTGCTCCTAACTTCTCATCCACATCTAGGGAAACCTGGGCTATGACTCACCCTACTACCTGCTTTTTCAAGGGACTCTGTCCCTGACTCGCCAACTTCCTTGAGGTAGTCCTGTAGTCTTACTTGTTTATATCTTTGGTGATACATCCCTCAAAGACAGTCTAATACTGTGGTTTTCAACTGGAGTGATTTTAACACCCAAGGGGATAGTGGGCAATGTCTGGAGACAGTTTTGGTTGTCACAACTAGGGAAAGCGGTGCTATTGATTGGTGTCTACTGGGTAGAAGCCAGTGATGCTGATAAACATCCCACAATGCCCAGGATAGACCTACCACAGGGAATTACCCGGCTCCAAATGTCAACAGTGCCAAGGTTGAGAAACCCAGGTCTAGTCTGTAAGACACAGACTATTGACTGATGGTGTGGAGTACCGAATGGTAAAATGTAAACACAACCTAAATGAGTCATCAAAAATTGAGCGTTAAGTCTGTAAACCCGCTGAAAGTGGAAAAGCAGCATTTCTAGGCGATGGGATAAATTTTATATGAGAGGCGCAGAAGAAGGAGAAGCATCTCACTCATTCACAGGGAGTGGCAAAGGACAGCCACTGCACAGAACTGTGCAGCCGTGATCTTTGTGGGCGCACGCAATTTATTGCTTTGAGGACATGAAATAGCACGTCTTGAGTCACCAAGCTCCTGGCATACGGTGAGGTGACAGCAGGGCGAGACTACACTGCTACCAGTCGTGAGGGATCAGTGGCAGCTGAAATCAGCAGATGGTCAGAAAGAAAATGGTATTAAGTCACAAACGAGAAAGTATGGTTACTAATAAGGAAACGGAAACTGCCTGGAAGAAAGAAAAACCACCTGTGATGTTAGGAAACGAGGACTTAAAAGCATCACGCATGCCACAAAGGGGCAGATCCATCAGGTGATAATAAAGCAAATCAAAACGCACTCACACTGTCTGTCACTACCATCCGGAGTGATTAGGACAAATTTTGGCTATGTCGCCAGAGCCTGAAAAGCATTCTTTGTAAAAGTAAAACTAGATGTTTTACTTTTAAGAATTTATCCCTGAGAAGTGATTAAGGATATAGGCGAGATTTAACTACACGGATGTTGATTGCAGTTTATGTTAGTTAAAATTTGGGAGCAACCTAATCTTCTGATCATCGGGGACTGGTTCATACAACACGGCAGACCCCTACAGTGGAATTCTTGGTAGCCTTTCCATATTCTGGTGTAGATGGCTATTTACTGGCAAGGAGAGAGGTCACGCAGAGCCAAGTGATAAAGTGTCTACAACAGCCGGCAGAGCGAGGCAGGGTGGGTGCAGCGCCCACACCTGTCCTTCCCTTCAGTGGTGTGCCAGTCACCTGGCTGCAGGTAATCGGGGGCTACACTGTCTGCAGAGAATTTGCAAACAGCAAAATGGATGAAAGTTGGTCTTTCTTTTTACCCTGTGCAGACAATTCTAAACCATTTCAAAGATAAAATATCCCTCTTTACTGAGGTAGAGAACTCCTACTGCACCCCCTTAGTGTGCCACTGTACCCCTTTTCCCTTTGGTTAAGAGAATGCCCAAGGTTCGCCTAGGGTCACGGTTGCCCCACAAAAACACTACACATCCCAGTCACCCCTGCAACTCAGGTGCTAATGTGTCCCATCCAGACGGAGAGGGTGTGGGCAACAGTGATGTGTGTGACATTCAGCGGGGGCAGTTCTAGAGGAAAGGGTACTCCCCTCTGTCTTCTTGGCTCCATTTCTGCTCCTGGACTCTGGATACAGAGCCATCTTTGGACCATGAGGAGGAGGGCAGCATCCTAAAGAGGTGAGCATGACAGATCTAAGGAGCCTCCGGAGATTCTGCAGACCAGAGCCGCCAGCAGCGCCGACTTTTACATTAGCGGGAAACACACTTGTCTTCTCTAAGTCACTATGAACTTGGCTGTCTGATGTGGTACGATGTGTCTTAACTCACACTCCAACCAATATCGTATAATTGTATTTTGAAAGGTTAAACAAAGTTATGCATAAATACAGAGAGAAAGAGATCAGAGAGGATTAGAGGCCCAGGTATACATTTCTATTGTGGCTCACACTAGAAGGGAAGATGATGGGGGTGTGTGCATTATTTTCTTCTTGTAGCTTATTGCTATTTTACTCGTATATTGTTTACATATTACGTGTGCATGTATTTATTAATATAAATATTTATAAAATTTTTTGAAGTTATTTAAATATTTTTATAGATATAATATTTTTACTTATAATTAATATATATTTTGTCTCAAGGAGAAACTTATTTAAAATTTAAGTAAGTTTAAAATTCAAATCTGCAATGTACTGATTTAAACTAGCAATAAAATTCATTTTTGTGCTTTGGGACATTGATTGCTGTTTATTCTCAGAGTCTCACTTCTGGGCCAACAGCATCCACAGGACACAGTGGGCTATGCGTGAGTCTCTTGAGGCGGCCCCCAATCCAAAGTCCTGAAACTCCAAGGAAACTTTTCAGGGGATGGGATTTCATGGCATCTAATCCCATTTATGTATGTCACACACTGACATCTTCAGAACTAAGCATCTTTTAGTCTGGTGTGATCAAAGTACTGCTTCTCCAGGGATACTTTGAGATACACGCATCTACACTTGTTGACATGAACTGCAAGTTCTCAGACGATTATCAAGATCTAGAGTGTTCATTAGGTTTGCTGGTGATCGCAGAGTCAGAAGGTAATAAAATGCAGCACTGCCCTGAGAAGCGGAGGAACAGCCTGAACCACAAACGGAAAGAGAAGGGCTATGCAGCGCTCCTGGCTCACAGCAGCCGTGGGAGGCCAAGTGTCCCAAGAAGACAATGGATGAGGCTGGGACCACCGACTGGCAACAACCCCACAGCAAGAGCTAGAGGCCCAGTGGACCACAGCTGGACTGCCATTCAGCACAGCTGGTGCTGGGCCTTGGGCTAGATGTCAAAGATGGAAAGAAGACCCACACAGTCTTGCCCCTCAGAAAATTCTCCCTCTAGGAGATCAACAGCTGTATGTGACTGATAATGTGATGAGCATTGGAGGAGAAGTTTAAATAAAACCATGCAGATGCAGATGAGAGAAGGATTCACTTTAACTTGGGAGAACTCTTGAAAGGGTGAAAGTGATGTTTTACTTGGTTTTAAAGGATGATTCTCCAAGGAGTGGAAGAAGGGAAGGGGAATGCTGGACAGAGGAGCAGCGTGAGCATAAGTGAGGAGATGGCGTGCGGGATGCTGGGCTGGGCTGGGCGGGCTGGCTGGGCTGGGCTGTGCTGTGCTGGGCTGGGCTGTGCTGTGCTGAGTTGGGCTGGGCTGGGCTGGGCTGGGCTGGGCTGTGCTGGGCTGGGCTGGGCTGGGCTGTGCTGGGCTGGGCTGGGCTGGGCTGGGCTGGGCTGTGCTGAGTTGGGCTGTGCTGTGCTGTGCTGTGCTGTGCTGTGCTGGGCTGGGCTGGGCTGGGCTGGGCTGTGCTGTGCTGTGCTGTGCTGGGCTGTGCTGAGCTGGCTGTGCTGGGCTGGGCTGGGCTGGGCTGGGCTGGGTTGGGCTGCACTGGGCTGGGCTGGGCTGGGTTGGGCTGGGCTGGGCTGGGCTGGGCTGGGCTGGGCTGGGCTGGGAAAGCATGCAGGTTAAAGGCCTTGAGCTTCTGTGGAGACATGTCTATAGTCATGGAAGAAATTAAGGGGTCTTAAAGGTTTTACATGGAAGCCCAATACTACTGCTTTTGTGGATAAGATATCATGCTGATATCTTAAGTGAAACTTCCCACAATCTATGCATTTGGCATAGATGCAACAATATGCAAGATGTTGCATATCTATGCAACAACCTAGAAAAGAGATGAAAAAGAGTAATAATACTTCTCTTAAATTGACCCCAGCTCACTAAACAAAGGTTATCAGGAGAGAGAGGAAGTTGATCATATAAAAATGCTGGATCAGAATCACCTTTGAATTCTGATAGGTTTACATCCTCACCCATGTGGATATATAAATACCCCTGTGAACTAAAAAACTCAGAGGTGATTCAAGCAGAAGAGAGATTTTTGAACTCTAGGAGATCTTGCTTGTTTTACTTCTGTTTTTCACTGCGGGTTTCTCTGTACACAGTCAAGTTCACACAGAGTAGGTCTTGAAGGCCCAGGTCTGCTCGGGCCATCAGCCAGCAGTATCCTGTTACCTCTAATCCACGTTTGAGCACCGCTGATCCCCGGACACCATCGCAGGAACCTTGGCCACATGCCAAATCGAAAAACAAACAAAAATGCTTATTTCTACAAAGGGTGGGAAAGCAGCTAAATCAATTTTGTCTACTGCTATTTCCCTGGACCTCAATCTTCGGATTGCCACCCCTGCCCTGCTCTGCCAGGCCGCTGGTACAAAGCCCTGCCAGCAGTGGTGAGGACTGTGCTGGGTGAGATATGCCTCTTGGCACATGGCATGTAGACTGCTTTGGCAGAGGGTCTAATTGAAAAGAGCTACTAGAGAAACCAGTCATTTCTTATAATTCAGCGATAGGCACTGAACACAAAGTCAGAAATTAATGAGTTTGCAACGTCCTTTTGGACCAGAATATGATGCATAGAAGTGTCCAATATAGCCACACACAGGGGCTTACATCTGATGGTTCTGTATCATATATTTTCTTGAATTATCCCTATCATGGATCTAAAAGAAAGTTTGCAAGATTTTTATTATAACTAAATCTGACCTGCAAAGTATAGTATTTTCCAAAGGTACAGAATACCAATGCCCAAGGTGAAAGTCAACGTAAATTTCTGGAATTCAGCAAGTGACAGAGTCAATCACTAAACTAATATTATGATTTTCATCACTTTTGCTTCCTGGTAAAACCTCTGTCTCCTCTGTCCTGGTAAGGATCTGCCGTGGATTAGACAACTTTTCATTTTATCTTATGCCTTTCTCTGAGGCAACTCAAATTTAAGAGAAAAAAGCATATACACTTGCATAAACAAACACTGATGACTTGGTCAGTTAGTTCCTTTTTGAATATTATTTTAAAATAATATTTGAAAAGATTACAATTGTAATGCCCATTGTAGAAAATTTACAAATACATATAAAAAGCATCAGTCACTATCTTCCATCATCTTTGATGTCCTGCACTTTTTCTAAAAAAACATATTTTTGGTACATGCATATATTTTGAATTTGCATATGACACATATTTTACTAAACTGGCCAGGTTTTATCTGCATTGTATCTATATCTATATACTCTTTCTTCATTTCACTTTGTATTATACTATTTCTATAATCACTACCTATGCTTTAAAGAGACTGACTTTATGAGCAGTAGAGATTCCAGGGGATGTATTATATCTGACCATTTTTATAGCTGCAAACCTAACACTCCATCTGTTTACATCCTCATTAAGCTTGATACTGAATTTCCTGGCACTTCAAAATATTTTTATATTATGTAGGAGAACAGTTTGAAAACATTTTTTAAAACTATCATTTGGTTGAAATAACTTTGAAGCTTCTTTAAAGCAACAAAGTTCCATTGTGTTTTAACTTACGGTGGTTTCAGCAAAACTTCCTTAAAGAAATTATTTTTTTCTCCCTTAAAAGAATATTGTAAGAAGAAAAATGGAACAGACTGTACTCATTTTCATTTAGATTTCAGGCAAAAATCGTAAGATTCTACTCATCATTTTAGTGGACTGAACTTAGAAGAGAGCTCACTGATGTCATAAATTATGGTTTGAAGTACAGCGTTCTGAGGTGGAATATCGCTCACCATGAGGTTTCCAAGCCCCTTGGAAGAAGGGCTCTATCTTGGCGTGATGTCCATGAATGTTCTCTTCTGACCCCTGGCTTCTCTGGACCCAATCAACTCCTAATCTCACCTGTCATTTGAAAGACCTCAAGCCACGAGAGCACACCTTGGCAGAGTTGGGAAAAGGGTTCAGTGTCGGGGCAGAATCTTACTAAAGGAGACACCAGGGCCAGGCACAGAAGCTATCAGAAGGGTGTGCTTCAAAATCTAAGCCATAGACTATAGAGAAAACCATGAAATCAGAGTGAATTTAACCTCAGTTTAAAGTTTTTCTTTCTTTCTTTTCTTTCTTCCTCCCTCCCTCTCTCTTTCTCTCTCTCTTTCTTTCATTCTGCCTGCCAAGGCTAATGTCATATTAATGGACTTCCACAAATCTGATTTCCAAAGTTGCCTGGGCCCATCCCAGAGGTTCTGAATCATTAGGTTGTAGGTGAGATTCAGGTGATTTTGATCACAGGGTAGACTGTTAAGCACTATATTCTTGCCCATAGGCTTTTCTTCCTTTCAACTTTATTGAGCTTGCTTTCCAGGGTAAAGCAGTGTAGGGACTGGGCCCCATGGTATACAATACCACAAAAGGAAACCATGAGAAGAACCCATGTACCTTTGTTAGGCCATCTTTAACTTATTTGATATTGAAAAATATTCAGAACCCATAATCGTTTGGCGCCCTTAAGTACCAGGTAGGATAACTGAAGTGTGTGACATCACTTAGTATAATACTTGGCACACGGCAGGTGCTGGCTAACCACTGCATCCCCCCTGGTAGGAGGGTTCTAAGAGGCAGAATTAAGAACCATGGCTCAATACTCCCAAAAGGCTCCTCCAGTTCAGGGGGAGATGGAAGACACAGAGTACTGATCCAGGACAGGAGAAAAAGCAGGGCTGGGGATTTATTTCTCAGAGTGGAAGGTCACCGTCAAAGAGGCAATGAGCCTGTATCTCCTAAATTATAGGCGTGTTTAAGCTGCAACATACAGATCCAGAAGCTGTAGAAAGACCTGGAGCCTCAGGGGCTACAAACAGCTTGAGAACCGTAACCTACAAAAATGCTAACACTGACACATTCAGGTTAAATGTAGGAATTATATTTAAGGACACATTCCCATTAATCCTTACCGTGAATAAAATAGTTCCTTTAACCCTCACTCGGAGTTAAACTTTTCCAAAAATAGTTTAGAAAATAGTGTGCTGTGACCTAAACAGATATTTTTGAAAATTTATTTTGAATTAAAAACCTGGCAAGAGAGCATGTTGGGG
Organism: Lagenorhynchus albirostris; assembly: GCF_949774975.1. Taxonomy (NCBI): domain Eukaryota; kingdom Metazoa; phylum Chordata; class Mammalia; order Artiodactyla; family Delphinidae; genus Lagenorhynchus; species Lagenorhynchus albirostris. The sequence goes on from NC_083097.1 coordinate 9,352,818, forward strand.
ATTCTGTCCCACTTTCTCAGTCATCCACTCCTGAGGACAGTCAGATCTTGGGTTTATAGGACCCTCAGCAGCTGGAGATAACAACCATAGTGTCCAGGGCAAGGCTGGAGGTATAACCACAGTGTCGGGGAAGGCTGGGAACATGACCACAGTGTCCGGAGGAGACGGGAAGATCTCAGTAGCAGGGGTTTCTGGCAGCCACAGGACGGGCACTTTTTCTCATTACTCCCTTACCTGGGGGCCTGGTGGGTGAGGGGTTCTACCTCCCAGAGGCTCCCGAGGGGCAGGGCTGGAGGCTGTTCTGTTTTTGCCAGGGCTGAGAATCACAGCCTGTGGGCCTTTACTTCAATGCAGGGCAACCGACAGCTGCTGGAGGAAAGGCCGTTCCATTTTGAAGAGGCCTCTCCAGCCGGACAGCTATCTGGAGTAACCGGAATTGCCCCCCAAGGCCAAGCTTCTGATGGCATTCTGTCGGGAGAGCTGTGAATTATTCCGTTTTCCAACAATAAGTGCAAGATTGCATGTCCAAAAGTTCCCAAATGACCTATACAATATATGTTGGATTTCTGCGCCTCTCTCCACAGCTTCCCTTCTTAGACCACACCTATCCTGTGCAACTGTACCACCTGCAAGGCACCCGCCTGGCCCCCGCAAGGGCCTCAATAAATGTGTGCATCGACACAGAAGAATCAGCGCCTGCATCTGACTCGACTGTGTGAGCTGGAACCTTAGAGCTTGCCCTGGACGCAAGCGGCTCTTTCCCTTTTTGAGATTTCCTATCTTGGCGTGGCTGCAGAACCTGGGGGGAGTCAGGTAATGCTCCACTGTCTCAGCTATGAAATCCCCACGGAAAGCCTGTGCAGACGCCTTAGTGATGTGACCGCGTGTTAGAAACGCAGAGCCCTGCACCTGCAGACACAGACGAAACATGCATGTTGTGATTAGGGCAAGGGAAGATTGCATGCAGCTGCGAGTCCCCACATCACCTGATCTTGAGATTTCTTTTTCTTCTTCTTCTTGCCCCAGCACCCGGAGCTCTCTGCATCTTTGCCATTGGCCTCACCACAGAGCAGCCCGTCCAGCTCATCTGTGCCCAGGTGCTGTCCCTGAGACGTTTCCGCTGCCAGCCGGTACGAAAGGTTCCTTAAAATGCACACACAGTTTTCAACGGTCTGGAGAATCCAAAAAAAAAAAAGGAGGAGGAGTGAATAAAAACTAACCAGCACTCCTCCACCCAGAAAAGCAATCCGTCTTTACACACACATTTTTCTTTGGATGCATGTAGCCGCTGCCCCTAATGGCTCCCTTGACAGCCACAGTGGAAAGAATTTAGGGAAGCTTGGAAAAGTCCTAAGACATTTTCTCACCCCGAAGATACTACTTATCAACAAGAGGTCCTTTTCTAAGCAGCTGCCACTGATTGAAATTCACTTGTGAGCGAGGAAGAACCCACAACTACGAGAGGTCCCAGATGGCGTCCACTTACGGACAATGGCCGCATGGGGACTAGGGCTCTGAACCACCAAGGGCACAGATAACTGGATTTCTGTCAGTTCTGGGAGGGCAACACTAACATTTACCATCTACCAGGGCACTTTCTGGGGGTGAAACAGGGCAAGAGGTGCAAACCAGGGTGGTCCCAGGCAAGCCGGGTTCTGTGTTCACCGGGGGGCATCAGTGTTTCCATGCTGATTTTCCTAGCAGGGGCGTTAAACAGTGGTTAAGGACATGCATAGAGCTGGATACCTGTAGTGGTCTCTGACCACTGGCTGTGTGAGTTGGACAGTGCACCCAATATCTCCGTGACCATAACCTCCTCTGTAAGACGGCCATGATAGTGGCCACGTTTTAGGCTGCTGCGTGGAATACGGGAATTAGAGTATTCACATGTGATAGGCAGAATAAAGCTCTCTGCCCCAAAGATGTCGACATCTTAGTCTCTGAAACCTGCGAATATGTTAGGTTATGTGGTGGAGGGAATTAAGGTTGCTAATCAGTTGGGGAGATTACCCTGGATTATCCAGGGGGCAGGCATGGAATTCTGAGGGTCCCATAAGCAAAAGAGGGAGGCAGAAAAGTTAGAGTGAAACCCCGTGAGAAGGACATGACCTGCTATTGCTGGCTTTAGAGATGCAGGAAGGGGCCATGAGACAAGGAATGTGGGCGACCTTGAGAAGCTGTAAAGACAAGGAAACAGATGCCTCCCTCGAGCCTCCAGAAGGAATGCAGCCCTGTTGACACGTTGATTTTAGCCTCCAAAGACCCATTTTGGACTCCTGATGTCTAAGATGGTAAGACAATAAGTTTATGTTTTTAAGCTGCCATGTTTGTTATAGCAGCAACAGGAAACTAACCCGGTATGTAGGTACTGAGAAGAGTTCCTGGCACACAGCAAGTGCTGTACAAGGATCTATATCATTAACAATGGTGGAGATGGTACTGCTGGGAGGTCCAGAGCTTGTGACCTAGATCTAATGGGTCCATGATGGAGTCCTGGCTCTGCCATTTAATGAGCTGTGTGACCTTGGCCGAAGTGTGAAATCTCCCTGTGCTCCTACTTCCTCCCAAACTCCCCACTGCCAAATTGGAGACTAGGTCTCAACATACGGATTTTGGGGGAACCAAACGTTCAGACCAGCGCATCAACCTTTAGACCTTTGTCCTGGATTTGAGGAACCGAGGGAAGAGGAAAAAAAATACCAAAGTTTTACCAAGGACAAGATAATGATGGAGAATAAATTGAACGGAGATACGTTTTATTTTATTTTTTAAGTTTAAATTTTTTTATTGAAGTCTAGTTGATTTACAATGTCACGTCAGTTTCAGGCATACAAAATCTGAAAAAGAAGAGCTAAGTTGTCTTTTTAAAAGCATGCCAACTTGGCCATCATTTTTCAGGCACCAACTGTGGGACAGCCACCATTCAAGGCAGGGAAGATCGTTCCATTTTACAGATGAGGTCTGAAGCTTTCAGTAACTTATACCAGATGGCACCCCTTTTTCTAGTCCTAGGTGGGGACTGGAAGGGTGGCGAGAGCTGCCAGGGTCCAGATCCTGCACTGTTCCCACCTATGACTGGAATCTGGTAAAAGGCACTGTGTATGTTTGACATGACTACTGTGGGCAGGAAAACCAGTTGTCAGGGTATATTTTGGGACCTTTGCCATTGCAAGCGTTGCTTGTCCGCTTCTCAAGGTTTCATGGGCTGCTAATCCCACAGGCTTTGAGTCAACTTGATCTTCTATTTCAAGCATCCTCTCAGCATCGAAAAAGGAACCGGCATGAAAGCAGGTAAACACAGGACAATACATGAAAGGGAGAAAAGTCTCTCCCTGAAAAGAAAATGTTATGGCATAAGTCAGAATGATTTTTAAATCAGCTCAAACTGATTTTTCTTACATCAAAGACTTGGGAGAATAAACTCCTTTCTCATCCTGCTGTTCATCTTCCCTGGGGCACCTCCATGCCTCTGTTTAACAAATGACCACTGGGGAATACATCCGCCGTTTTGATAAATGTTTTATAATCTACCTGTGGCTGAGGGATGATTTTGAGAGAAGCTGGATGGTGGGGAGACGAAGGAGAGACAGAGAGGGGATGGGGAGGGCGGAAGGGAGACAGAGGAAGTGGTAGAGAGGGAAGGATGGGGGTGGCCCCAGGGGTTGAACTTATCTCTCCTTAAGCTTGGTTTGGGAGGGTTACCAAGTCAAGAGCTTTTCTCTGCAGGGGCAGGAAAAAAAGAAAAAAAAGAAGACTGCCACCGCCCTCCTTGGGGACACCAGCAGAAGGTGGGTGGCAGCTGGTTGTTTTGGTTTCCATATCCATTGCCGTCAACAGAGCTTTCAGTAGTTCCTCTTGGTCACCAGGGTCATTTTGACTCCTTATTTTCTATTAGAAAGGGCTAATTTGGAAGCTGTCTGTAGAACGCTCCACCATATGTTACCCTTTCAACAAACTGTTCCAGTTACCAGGAGCTGAGCTGAGAGAGTGCGTGGAATCCAGGCTCTTGCACTCATTAACTTCACTGGCCTCAAAGACAGCGTGCACACATTTTTCCCTCCTCTAACTTGTCACTGAGAAAGCTCAGAAGTGGCCAAGCAGAAGGCCGAGTGGAAAGTGATGGGACAATAATAATACGTTAAAACTCAATAGCACATGCTGGCCAGCAGAGCACTGCTGAGTAGTTTATCACATTTGATCCTTTCAACAGCTATAAGGATCCTCCTTGTCTCAAAGCTGAGGTCACCCGGGTCCTGTCCTTGGTCATCGGGAGGACGAGATGGCACGTTTTCCAGCACGCTCCCGGGGCCAAGCTCAGTGTTCTTGCTGCTCAATCAGGAATATCTGAGTCTTCTGTTTTTTCTTCTTTTAATTTTTATTTTCTATTGGAGCATCATTGATTTACAACGTTGTGTTAGTTTCAGGTGTACAGCAAAGCGATTCAGTTATACAGATACGTGTATCTATTCTTTCTCCAATTCTTTTCCCATTTAGTTTATTACAGAATATTGAGCAGAGTTCCTTGTGCTGTACAGTAGGTCCTTGTTGATTACTTAGTTTAAATATAGTGGTGTGCACATCAATCCCAAACTCCCAATTTATCCCCTCTCCCTCCCATCTTTCCCCTTTGGTAACCATAAGTTTGTTTTCTAAGTCTCTAAGTCTGTTTGTAAATAAGTTCATTTGTGTCATATTTTTTAGAGTCTGCATATAAGCGGTATCAGATATTTGTCTTTGTCTGACTCACTTCACTTAGTATGAGCATCTCTAGGTCCATCCATGTTGCGCAAATGGCATGATTTCAAGGAATATCTGAGTTTTCTGACTCCAGCCCTAAGTGGTCCTCAGTTTTTCAGTTTCCTCTTTTGGGGGAAATGTGGGCGGACATTAACAAGGAGAATCTCCAAGGTCTCCCGAGACACTGAGGAGTCTGGTCCTCTGACACATCAGAAGAAAGATTTGCGTGCCTCACAGCACTCTGATTTTGGACCATGCTCCTGAAGGCTGCCTTACCCAGTGGTGGGCACTGGACCAAGACAAGAGGCTGTTGACTCTTATTTTATTCTCAACTCCAAGGCCCAGACACTATTAAAGCTTGCTTGGTATCCATAGGCTTAGCATCCCCTGTGTTAGTCTTTACCACTCTGAATATTAAGATCCTTAGCACTGCAGCTTCTGTGAATTATGAATTACCTTCAGTAGCTCTTTTCAAAATTCCTCTATTGTGTTAACAGGTATCTGTAAATACTCAAGACATCTTGACTGGTTGCTTCTTCAGGGACTTAATTTTCCTGTCAATGATATTAAAAGGTCTAAAATGGCTGTTAAGGGCATTTACAAGAGAGGTTGATTAAATCTTTTCTATCATATTTCACTTTTGAAATTGATGTCATATACGGTAAATGAATGTATGCAAATGTAACTGAGTGGCAGTGATAAAATGACAGACAGTGTCATAACTGGAGTCAGCTGGTACTCAAAGAGCTAGAGTCCCAGAAAATATCATGGGTCCTAAACTTTAGGGAGTAGGGCTCAGGCATCAGGAATTTTCTAGCTTTTCTAGTAATTTAGTTTTCTAGTTTTTTTAGTAATTTTCTAAATTTTTCAGTCACTCTAATGTGTAGAGAAGCACCGTGGCAAATCACCCCCATGCCAATGAGTAACTAAATGGATGAAATCACTCTTATTTGTTCTTTATCTGACCTTACAACTAAGTTACATTATATCGTATTCCCGACTAGTGTCCATTTCAAAGCTGTATCTACTAGGGCGGTTCTCAATCCAAGATGCACATCGAATCACCTGATGAACTTTCAGAGGAATAGAAATCGGAGACGAGAGTTGGACACTCAGATTCACTCAGGGGGCTGTAATGGGGTCTAGGCACATGCATTTATTAAATGTTCCAAATGCAATTCCGTAGAAGAGTTGGTATTAAAAACCATGGGATTGAGGCTTTGGTTCAGAACCAGGGCCAATTTTTGGCTCCCTATGCTATATCCGGCAATATCTGGAGCCATTTTTGTTTGTCACAACTGGGCTGCGGGAAGGATGCTACTGGCATCTAGTGGGTGGAGACCAGGGGTGCCGCTCACCATCCTACAGTGCACAGGGCAGCCCCCAGCAAAGAACTGGACCCAAATGTCAGCAGAGTGGCTCTGGAGAAGGTCTTATTAAGGTATCACATGTATTAAGGTCTTATTAAGGTATCACATTCATCACATGTATTACTTGAAAGCATCAGTAAAGTCTGTGTTGATACCAGGATATTATGAAATGACAAATTTTTTTATTGAAAACGAACCAAAACTCATCAAAAGACAAGTGAAGACAAAACAAAATAGCTCGGCGCTGGTGAAGCCCATCCAATTCTATTTTGGTTTGCGAACTAAAGCACTGAATGGACGCTGATGATGGATGCTTTGACAGGCTCGTTTATGTAGCATTTTGACGGCATTTATTTAGACTTCATCAGGCATTCCTTGCATGGCATTGGACAAAATTAAGTTGTTCAAGAGCTATCGTGTAAGAATATAGGATTATTCAACTCTCAGGTAGTTTTAATATTTCTTTTTCTTTTGCCAATGGATTTTAGAAAATAAAGCTAGAAGATTGTGGGCAACCTGGTATGTGAGAGTTTATACACTCATCTGGAACACCTGTAGTTACAATAACTTAATCTAAAATTTTATTCACTACTAATCAAGAATTAAGTGTCTAGTTCTAGGCTAGGATTAAACGTCGATATAGATCTCAGAGTGAAAGTAGTAAACATCGCATTAACTCTCCATCCTTGTTAGCCACTGTTTGGTCCCCTGGGCATCCTTCTTCTCTAAGATGCTTCACCTATGCAAATTCAACAAACCTTGCTATCGATCTCGCTGCTCCCCAGCGCAGACTGAATCACGTAGAGCAGCGCATCCGTGAGCCCATCACATTCCCGCATCCTCCTGCGGGCCTCCTCTCCAGCTGAACTAACATTCCTGCAAAGCAAAAGGATGTGTCAGCGCCCTTCACGGTGGTCACCTCCTCTCATAGTTTTAATCAAAACACTTTCCTTGCCTTTTCAGGTTTACCAAGAATATAATTTAATCGGAGGGGACGGCCTCCACAAAAGCATCCTGGAATTAGGTGAGTCACAGATATCTGCAAGGAAACTCTCTAAATGGAGAATGCAGAATTCCAAACACGTGATCCGTGAGAGTCCTGTGACTGCTAAGAAGGGAGACTTGGGCCAAGTCTTCAAGGTCTGCTTCATTTACAATCGACCAGGGAATCAGAAGCTCTTTGATTCAAAGGATTCTTCTTCTTTGAGAAGTTTGAAATACTTTTCAAACACAAAGCTTTTCAACTTACTGAAGTATTTTAGAGATCTAATTTCACCTGCTTCAAAAAGATACCTACCTTGGCCCTGCCAGAGGTAAACTTCTAGAAATTTATTCTAAGAACACAGAGATTTCTGTGAAAATTTAGTCATTGGGATGTCTATGGTACCTTTTATGGGTAGGAGTTGCCCAAACTCCTTCCTACAATGGCACAGCCTGAGCTAAAGCCAACAGAAGGGGCCCCTTGTAATGAAATGCACGGCTGGGAGACAGAGAGAGCTTCCAGAAGGTATAAAAGACATGAGACAATCTAGTCAAAGGTGAATCTTTTGGGTGCTTTTAGTTATTCCACCTGAGAGGGTGTTCTGGTCTTCCTCTCCAACCGTGATTAAGGATTCAGTTCCAGCAGAGAACTTTTGCAGTAACTGAATGAGAGACAGCACAGGCTATTAGAGGGATGCTGGAGGAGATGAGTTAATGAAAGGTACAAAGGGCCTGAAAAAATTTAGAAACAGTGGGGAAGGGTGATGGAAAGAGAGAATGATCTAGGTAGGGCAATGGTTCTCAAGCTATGGCTATTATCAGAATCACCTGGAGGGCATGTTCATGGAGATAGCTGGGCCTCACCTTGAGATCACTGGTGGAATCCGGTAATTTGCATACTTGGTGATGCTCACACTGAAGACCTCAACTAAAGTAGCTCTAACTCTACTTCTAGGGGGAGGGTTTGGTTGGGGAGGGTAGTGTTCTTCAGTGACTGCTGGGGCCAGCCATGGGGCAGATTCCAAGAACCTGTGGCCTTAGAGCACACAGGAGTAGCTGAACAGAATGAATCTTCAAACTCATGCTGTAATTGACACAAGTGTTCTCATTTCATTTTTCCAACATCTTTCCCTGTTATACTTCATTCTGTTTTACAGATAAGAGAACTGAGGCTCAGACAGGCTGTCCAAGGCTACACAGGTAGTAAGCGGAGAAGCTAGAACAGACCCAGGTCTGTGAAGGCCAGGAAAGCAAAGGCTTCAGGCTTGGTGTACAATATGGACTATACCTTTTAGGAATTAAATCAAAATAAAATAGGCTCAATGCTAAAATGCTACTGAACATAAATGTTTCCTTTAATATTTAAGAAGTTCTGCAGACATGTTTAAAGACGATCTATCAGTGTTTTAATGTAACACTGGGAAAGGTTATTCAATTCACATTAGTATTTTTGGCATTTGCTGATCTTAAAATATAAACAAAACTCCTCAGTTCCTTAGATAACGTAATTGAGCAAATACTGGCAGCATTTTTATGGAAAGTGTTATAGAATCTGTCTTGGGGTGGCCAACCCTCGTTCTGACAGCATCTCTGGGAGGGAGGAAAGAAATCTTTTTGCAAAAGAAAAAGTGGTGAGAGGCACTCTGGTATTATTATTAGAAGGATGGTCTTTGTAAAAGAGCATTTTTAGAGCATTTCTCCTTGAAATGATTTTCACCAGGTCGAGCTTTGACACTGTTAGCGTACTAGGTTTGTCAAAAATTCCAATCATTACAGCATTCAAAAAGAAAAAAATTCCAATCAAACCTCTTTGGTCTGAAGAACACTGGGTGCAACGTATGACTGTCAGTCTTAAATCCTGCCTCTTTGTGCTTTGATGAGCTCATGTTTCCAAAGACAGAAGAATGGAATTTGGACTTGAAAGAACTGTAGGGATAGCTCATGTGCACCTTAGTCTTGAATATCCTCTAGCCTTTCCCCTTATCCACGAATGCTCAGTCTTTCCTTTGAGTGGCTTCACGATGGGGGCAGGCTGCCTCCTGATTCACAAATAAACATCCTCATGATCAGTCCTATTTTCACTGGTAGTCAATGAATGGGCAGCGGCAACCGATGGGAAAGATCAGGAATTAACAACTTTGTCAACGTTACATGTTTTCAATATTAATTTGAGCATTTTCTTACTCTGCTTTGTTCTCATCTAGTCTCCTCCACAATTAAAAAAATTATTAACTGCCTACTATATTAAAATATGTAAGATATTACATATTAAAATGTGTAAGATACTGAGAAATGAGAAAGACTAATATTATAAGTTAAGGTCCCAGTAGGGAAGAGGAAGTAATTAGGACACACACACATAAACACCACCCCTCACAATGATACAGAGGGGACAGTGCAGTTACCATAGTGTCTGCAGGTAGGATGAGGCTCCATATGTATTTTTAAGTGAACTGAGGTGTGAACACGTCTCTCTTTCAATGAGTAACTGTGTCCTTCAAGCCTTTGGGGTTGGGTTTCCGCTTTTTATCAACTATTCCCGAACAAGTGAAACATATCACAAGATTACCTTTGGTTGTTCACTCTGGGGGAGAGGAGGTTTCCTTTCCTTGCTTCCCCCCCCGTCCCAACACAAAATTTACTATACTTGTGCGTTTCACTGTTTAAAAATAAAAATCCCAATAGCCTTATGTGTTGGTCACTGAACAGTTAGTTGTAATTATGGTCCCAGGTAGGTATCTGATAAAGAGCCCATGTCCAACCTACAAAGTTCCTCCTTCCTGTTGTACTTAAATCATCTTCTGCTCATCTGGAGGGAGGTGATTTCCATGTCTGGCTAGAAACTGGTGCAGCAAAATTCTATGCATAAACGTAACACTGAAACAAAGACTTGTAATTATTTTGTAAAGAGCACAATGATGCTATAATATCTACTCCTTAGAAATAATCTCTATAATCTTGATTGAACTGCCAGTTGCTATGTCATTTCTGCTTAAAGTAGATTCTATAATCTTTTTATCTAATAGATGAAAAATAAACACGAATTATTATATCTTACAATTAAAAGATATAAAATCTCTTACAGTCTCTCTTATTCGAAGGTAACTAGCTAAACTGCTCTGTTTTCCCTATCTTCAGTGCTGTTTCACATCTCATTACTCAGAGACTTCCTCACTCACTACGCTCATTTAAAAAAAAAAATCAATATACAGTGCTCATAGGATCCACAGTGGAACTTACACAGAAGACTTTGGTTTGCATGATGCCACTTCAGATGGTCAGGATAGGGGGGATCAAATCACACAGAAAACCAAGGGATGAGATTTTGAGTAATCAAGCTACTTGTAATTAATCTCTCCCTTCTCCGTACTCCCTTAGCTCTTTGAATCTCCATTATTGATCACCCTTGATTTTGAATTGGAACTATTTAGGCTGTGACCTTATCGCTGCCTTGGGGCCTTCAGGAGGGTATTTGTACACCCAGCATGCAGCTGAGTGCCCGACACGTCCAAGGTGCTCACTGCCAGGTGGCTGTTACACGCGCATTCAGCTCTTCCATGGGATTGGAGTTCACATGTAGTCCATGACTGATGGACCTCTGTGCTCCACGTTCATTGGGTAAGTATCAGATGTCTGTCACACCATCAGTGCAGCCTTCTCACCTTGTGGCTTGTGCTCTGCCCCTACGACCCCCATCCTGGATTATTCAGGGCTGTCTCAATTTGCAAAGAAAGATAAAGCAGTTGCAAAGTGTATAATTTGGGGGACGAAACTTGTTCAGTTTGAAGTTTCTTACGCGTGTTAATAATATTGATCATCCACACCGTGTGCCGAACGATGTGCACAGTTTCGCCACCTGAAGCCAACCAGGCTGTCCCAGTGTCACACCCACCTCACCCTCCGGCTTGTAGGAAGAGTTTTCTAGTTTAAGATTAGTTTGTCTTGCTGTGCTCTCTGTTACCTCCTCTCTTCTCCACCCCACCTGATCCTTGGGCCTTTATAATCTGGCCTCTATAGGGGGTCGTCTCATACCTGGCCCACCCCCAGCCCCTGGAGTCCTGGGTTCCAGCCCTGCTAAAACTCCGTACCATCCTTCCCTACAGCCGTGCACAACTCTATGCTGCTGCTCATTGGGCAACTTTGTCTCATTTCCTAATTTATAATCAGCAGAGCCCAGATGCTGGGTCTCTGCAGGATCTGGGCTGGGTTCCTGAGACTACATACAGGTGTCAAGAGTGGGATGGGGCTGCCAGAGGGCTCTAGAGAGCGGAGCAGAGATCGTTTCAAGAAACACAGGTAGTCTAGAGGTAAAGCTGAAATATGAAGCCACACACTGAGTAGGGCCTTGATGCCAACCCATCAGGACAGGCAGGGGGAGAGGCAGAATCCACCACAGATGACAGCACAGAGGAGACCTGATGTTCAAGCTGGTCCCTCCATGATGTGGAGGAGGGATGGGATGCCTCCTCTTTCTGGTTGTCTGTTCCTTGGTCCCCAGTGCATAGCACTGATGAGGAACTCAGTGAGTGACTGCTGAATGAAATGATGCACGATTGTTTTCAGGTCTGTCCCCTTCTAGACCAGAAGTACTCTGCCAGGGTAATTTTGCCACCAGGAAACATTTACTGATGTCTGGGCACCAAAGGACATTTTGGTTGTCCCAAATGTGGAGGGAGGGGGTGTTGCTAAGAACTTCCGATCAAAATCAGCAGTGCCGTGGTTGTGAGCAGGACACTGCTCCCAAACCTGGGTTCCAGGAATCAAGTGTATTTGTCTCCTTGGGGAAACAGCAGCTATGCCTCGTTCTCTCCTACAAAAGGCCTTGGGAGAACTTGTCTCTGGGTTCCAAAATCACCGACCAGAAACCCCCAATCTTTTCCTCTCTGGGAAAGCTGAGTGTGCAGGGCCTGGGAGGAAGGGGTCCTCTGCGCGGCCAGCTGGGTCAACACAGCAAGAGCCACCCAGCCAGATTCTCTCACTCCAGGTGCGACAGTTATGGGGTCCTTGGTGTTGCATGAGCCCTGCCACGTCTGTCCTTCCCCCTCTCTCTTCACTCAGAGGAGCTGTGCCCCAGAAACCACTAGGGCTCATCCTTTTGATTTGTAGCTTCTCTGTAGAAAGGGAGCAGCTTGTTTCCCTCTTATCACTCCGTAACCTCAATGAAGATGGATGCCCTTGTGTACCTGGTATGGGGCTACCTAGGGGCGAAGGCACATAAATGCCTTCTCTTGGTCTCCTCATCCGGAACGAGCCTACAGGGATGGTTTGACATCACTGCCTCACAGGGACACACAGCCAGGTGCTCAGGGCCTGGGCAGAGTCCCAGAGATAAATGTCTACTGCTTCAGCTGCTTCTCCCTCAGAGCCTCCCACCCAGGGGTGAGTGAGACCCCATGTGGACCACTGGGGCACCATGGGGGGTGTGTTGTACCACAAGCACTCAGAGAGGGTGGGGAAGCATGGAAGGTTTCACACCGCCCTGACAACCTCATTTTCTTAACTTTGATCACAGATCTGTAAACAATCTCAAACTAATGTAAACTCATTAAAACAACGGGGGAAATGTATCAGTAAAAGTAAACATCCACACTTTCCTTCTCCTCTGTCCAAGGACATTACTGTGACCATGTGGTGTTTATCATTCAAGATTGTTTTCTATTCATACAAATCAAACACGTAGGAATGTTCTGGCTTTTTGCCACAGTGATTGCTCAGTCATTGTGCCTGTGTCCTTCAAAAGCGTATCGTTGTCTATTTTTTAAAATTATTATCCTATTAATAGACATCCAAGTGATTTTAAACTTTTTAGTGTAGTAAGTAACGTTAAGCTGAAATTTGGAGGAGTTGTGAGTTTTGCCAGATGGACCCTGCGGAACCATTTTAGGAAGAAAGGGTAGCAGAGATAAATCAGTTCAAACCAACAAAACGACCCACCCTGATTGGCACCTACTGTGCTCCACACCCAGTGCCAAGTCTTGGGATAAAGAGGAAAACACCCGGCCGTTGACCTTAGGAGTTCACAGTCCAGGAAAGTAAGCAGAGGTACATTGGATGGGCCTGAATCTGATATCATCAGCATGAAACTAGCAGTATGAAGAATTTGGGAACCAATCCCCCTTGGAAGTGATGTCCAGGCACTTCCAGTGAAATCTAGATGTTCCTAGAAAGCGAACACAGGATGACATGGATGGAAGTTTTACGACTCACCTTTATTTAAGGTGTAATTGAAATCTTTGCTTAAGTTATAGTTCTGTAAACTTGGACATCAACTGTTTTCTTTAACATTTGTGGCATCAAGTCATGGGTTGGGACTTAAGAAGGAAGAACACAGAGTACACTACATGCGTTCTTAGTAAGAAAGCATTTCATGAAAATTTAGTGGAAAGTACCTTCAAATTTAAAGGGTACACGTGGACTTAGGGGCAGTTTTAGGTGAACAGCCTGTGGAAATACCAACCAAGCACAGCCATGCAGAGGTGGGGTCTCTGGGTCACTCTCGGCGTGAACGGAGGACAGGACCTGGCAGTGAGAGGTGGCATTCCGTGGCAAATATCAATCTGGTACATAGCTGATACATTTTTACTAAGCCTGGCATCCTAAGCCAGCTCCTTGTATCTACTAAAACCACGGCGGGCTCGTGGTTCACCAGCGTAACCTTGTTGATACTCTTACCAAACCACATAACCTGTGCTAAGTCCTCCTTGACATCTAGCTGCTGGCAGCCCAGGTGGGTTGCTCTGAGTGCCAGGCAGTGCATCACCAGACCTTCTCCTCCTGCCTGGTGTAGCTCAGCAGGAACACACAGGTGAACATTTATGACATCTGGGTTCCCCCCACCTGCCTGGTGAATTCAAGTCATTCCAGAAGCATTTCCAGTGTTGCCTTTTTCTGACATCCTACCCAGAGAGCAGAGCCAAGGATGACAGAGGATAAGTCCCTGGCTTTGAAACCTTGCAGTTGGGATTTGCTGGGCTGGGTTTCCAAGTTGCTTTGGACCAGCACTCCATTTTATTTTCCATGTCTCCCTTTCTGGAACTGGAATGTCTATAACTATTATCCTGTGCCTGTCCCAGCACTGTATGTCGAGGGCAGATAACCTGTTTCTTTAGAATCATAGGGTCACAGGTGAAGAGAAATTGTTCCCCAGCAGCTGTACATCATGGGTTACTCATCTACGTTGGATTTAGATGATTCTGATTATGGACTTTTGAGCTGAAGAGATTTAGGACTTTGAGTTGACGCTGTAATTGGGATGAGATCTTGGGATGAGATGAAAATACGTGGGGTGGATGTGGATCTTTGGGGGCCAGAGGGTGCACTGTGGTGGACAAACAATGGCCCCCCAAGATGTCTATGTCCTAATCCCTGGAAACTGAATGGATTACCTTACATGGAAAAAGGGACTTTGAGAATGGAATTAAGGTTATGGACTTTAAAATAGGGAGGCTGTCCTGGATGATCCCTGTGGGCCCAATTTAATCACATGGGCCTTAAAAGCAGAGAACATTCTCTGGCTGGAGTCAGAGAGATGCAGCAGAAGGGAAGTCAGAGAGATCCCAGCATGAAGTTTCAACTTCCTGTTGCTGGTTCTGACGTATGGGGGCCACACGCAAAGATGAGAGAGACAGGCGGCTGGCTTCCAGCTGACAGCCGGAAAGGAAACAGAGACATCAGTCTTATAGACACAAGGAACTGGGTTCTGGCCACAACCTGAAGGAGCTTGGAAGCAGATTCTCCCAAGAGCCACTAGAAAGGAACACAACCCTGCCCATACCTTGATTTTAAGTTGGTGAGACTGGAGTCAGACTTCCAATCCACAGAAACAAACTGTAGGATAATAAATTTGTGTTGTTCTAAGTCACTAAGTTCATAGTAATTTGTTACAGCAGCAATAGGAAACAAATACACAGCATTTAGCTTTTACTCAAGGGTAAGTGGAGTTCTTCTCAACACCATCCCTAAATGTTTCATACTCCATCCTTTCCCTGGAAAACTGCTTATCTGCAATGGGCTCATGCAAGTTTTAAGATATTTCCAGATGATCAAATAACTGTATTGATTTGACCAAGACCCAAATACCTCATATATAAGACAATAAAAATTCTTCCTAATGGGGTGAGGTGCTGCCCTCGACTGTGCAAGGTCAGGAGATAGTCTATGTAACTCAGAGCATACTAAGGCCCTCTGCACAGGAAATACTGATGTGATATGACGATGCACCATAAAGTATGCTGCTTTTCTTTTCCCCATCTCTGATCTGATTAACCACAAGAGCGCCACCAGGTCAGTGGGTATCAGCTTGCTCTCCTGCTTAGCTGAAATCCTTCACTTCTGCCAGTCCTCTTTCTGGCAGAAGAGTTGCCTGAAAACCTCAGTCTTCACGGCTTCGAGGGAACAGAAAGTACAGCAGCTGGTACTCTACACTGCGTGGGAAACAAGTGTGTGGATTGTAAGGGAGAGAAATGAGGCAGCTTCCCAGCTCTGACTGAGTGAAGTCTGTAGTGTGGCCTCCTTGCTTTAAGTGAATTCCCAGAACATCATCTGAAATGCTAACCCTAAGTACCAAATGGTAGGAACAGCATTAGGAATAGCCCCACCTCCACAAATTTTATTGGGTACAAATAATGGGAGGTTGAATTTACTTGAAAAGCTCTTGATTTCTGTCTCTGCGTATGTGTTTTTAAAGCTGGTACTTCATTATAGTCAAGTCAGAACAATTTCCAGGGAAATCAATTTCCCTTTCTCTTCTTTCTTTTTCTTAAGATTAGCACAGTCTTGCTGCTTAGATTCCTGCTATGCACCTTCCTGTCTTCTCCCAAGGAAGGCAATTTCTTTATAAATCAGGACAGTGATAGCTCAGTAATTGCTTTGCTGAGCTGCAGAGACAGAATGCTTCAGTGGCCTAAAGGACAACTACGTACCGAGCCAGCAGTAAACCCCACTGCCATGCTGTCCTCAGAGCGAAGGCCCCCTGTTGACACTGCCACCTCCATTCAGGAATGTAAACCAGCAGAGACAGACGGAGGAGCCCCTCTGACATTGACTGTTCAATGCTGTCCCTTTTGAGGACCACCTAGATGCGTGCCTTCTGAAGTCAGCCACGCATCCCACACACTGTTCCGGAGATGCCCAGAGCAGAACCAGAAACACCCGCGTTAACAGACACCCTATTGCTGTCAAGTACTACCTAGGGTTTCAGCTCCATGATTCCAATTAAAATTGATGGATGCCACAGAGTTAAGTGCTCTATGAAATGTCTGCTCAAAGTTTCCTGTTGGGCTAAATTACAAGGAAATTGTAGGGGAAAAAGGGTGAATGCTGTGTGGCTAAAACCGTTACCTGTGAACCTAATTGTACCCATGTTTTTTTTGTGCTCTGTGAACACCCACAATTGTTTTCTAGCCTGTAGTTACTGGACCACATCGTGAGCTTGGAGCAGTGCCACGTGGCCCAATTGATGCCCACCTGCCCTGTTTTCCGCTAACTCCTGAAATATTTCACTCAGGTACATCTGTGGTGGGCTCTTCTTTCTGGAGCGCAGACTCAGAGTCAGGATGCAACTCTCATTGGAAGCCCCCAGATCCCACCTCCGTCCTGGCACCTCGGCATCCCGTCAAGTCTATGTACCACCATCACCACCGCAATGAGCATTTCCATAGAACAAAACCATTTGCCAGCCCTGGCCCGATTACAAATGCCACAACAGCAAAAAGAAAATGTCATGGGTCAAAACGCAAAGGAAGTTCAAACATGAATTAAAAACAGTGTTTTCTTCTTTTTCTGCTAAACCAGTGATCAACTAGATCGAGTTAACACAAATCACAAAACCTGAGTTTTAAAGCACATATAATAAATAAATAAGCTAGGAAACTGTGAAATAGAAATGAGGTATTCACTTCACCAAGCAGACAGCTTCCAGGAAAATGAGCATCGTGGCTAAATAAATAATGAGTAAAGCTGAGGCCATCCAATTCCGGGTATTTTGAGTCCTCCATCTTCTAAGAAGTAGGAGAACAAAGCTGACTGACAAGGGATTATAGGTAATTGGCGACTTGCCTTTTAAATGTCAGACTGTGGGTCTGAACACTTTCAAGATTTGGCATTATTTCTGGATTATTAATCGCTATTATGAAAACCACCTTTCTCATTTTCATTCCAATTCAACACCTAATTCTCCATATGCAGTCAGGTAGTCTTTCAATTTATTTACTTACAGGAAATTTTAACAAATCATACTTCAAACACTTATTAAAGCTGGGAATCCACGTGATTTTTTAAAGCTCACTCATCTAGATGATACATTTTCCTTGAGGTGCATTTCTTGTTTTCATCATTGCTTTGATCACTCACAGATAACACTGAGTCCCAGAAACAACAATCAAAAAACTCAAAGTATCATCAGAGGCAAAGAAGTGCATTTCCTCTTGTGTCTTCCCTCTTCTTTCTTCTTCTACCCCACTGTGCTCCGTGCAGTTCCCCAGCCCCTCCCAAATATGGCTTTGTTCTGGGTGTTTACTGTCAGACTGTTGCCATCAGCATTTCTCTAAGCTGAGGGCTCACTGTCCTTGCCCAGCATGGGAGGGTTAAGGGGTTAGAAGAGGGAGACACCGGAAACAGAAGGCAAAAGCCCCTGTTACTCCGTTGCTCCAGGCCAGATGCCTGCTGGTAACAACATCCCTCTCTGCTTCAAACATTTTTGTTTGCTTGTTTCCTTACATTTCTTTTTTGAAAGACGACTCCTTAAATTTGTGGCCAAAATGCTAATAAAAATAGTCCCTGGATCAAAACAGCTTAAGCCTCATGTCCAAATGCGAAGCAAGTGATTAAAAATTTAAAAAAAACCCCAACTTTTCCTTTAATCTCTTAAAATGTACCCATATCTCCTAATTGCTATTTCATGAATTTAGACGTTTTGATGACTCATTCAGCAGCCTTTTATTTGGGCCAAAGAACATGATAAATGATGAAAAATCTAGACTCCAGTTAATTTGGCCAGAGATTATTGTATAGTTCTAGCTAAGAGAAACGAACAAAGAAAGCCAACCTTTGGCCAAAAATGAATGAAAGCTGCAGAAGGTGTCTCTGGACCACCGTCTTTTCTTCTTGGTTTGGAATGGAAATATCTAGTGTAGGAGTGATAGGTGACAGGAGGGACGAGAAACTCTTAAGAATACGTATATAATTTGTGTGAGAAAAACATGCAGAAAACTCAGTAAAACTGAGTTTTTTTCTGAAAGGGAGAACAGTATACTTTTTTTTTCTGAAAGGGAGAACAGTATACTTTTAATCTTAAATACTGAACATCTTTAATTTCTGGAAGACATTTCTGAGAGACTTATTAAAAGAAAGCAGAAGCCAGCTTCTTAAAGAGGTGTGTCAATGTGGCCTTTCGAGTTTATGCACTGGTCTTAATCGCAATTTAGGAATAATGTTGGAAAAATCAGTATCAGAACAATTCAAAGAAACTCACATTTTAAAATCAAGTTTAATTGTCTGCCTCCATTATTGCTATGACTGGACTTTTTCTTCTTGGTTGTGGGAAGGGCAAATTCTAAAGCTGTCTCTTCAATATCACATGACGTCATGCACATGTGGCATCTCATTTTAAAAAATGACACAAATGAACTTATTTACAAAACAAACAGACTTACAGATATCGAAAACAAACTTACGGTTAGCAAAGGGGAAACGTGGGGGGGAGGGATAAATCAGGAGTTTGGGATGAACGTAGACACACTACTGTATGTAAGATGGATAACCAACAAGGACCTACTGTAGAGCAAGGGAACTCTACTCAATATTCCGTGATAGCATATATGAGAAATGAATTTGAAAAAGAATGAATACATGTACATGTAGAACTGAATCACTTTGCTGTACACCTGAAACTAACAGCATTGTAAATCAACTATACTCCAATAAAATTAAAAAACAAAAACCAAAAATCCACTTAAAAAAAAAATGTCTCTTCAAGATGGCTGACCCCTGGTGGTTCAATCAAACACTCAAACACTAACCTAGGCACTGCTGTGAAGGGGCTTTGCAGACGGAATTAAGGTTACTAATCAGCTGACCTTAAGGCAGGGCAATGATCCTGAGTTTTTAGGATCATTTTTAGGAATGAGGATTCCTGGGCTCAGTGTCATCACGTGAGCTCTTAAATACAAAAGAGGGAGAGGCAGAGGGTCAGTCCAGGCTGACTGAGGGGCTTGGAGAGATGGGGAAAGGTTAGATAGAGGGCCTGACATTGCTGACTCTGCAGGATGAAGGAAGGGGACCACCATCCAGGGCAGGTGGTGGCCTCTGGAAGCTAAGAACACCTCCCAGCCTCCAGCCAGCAAGGGAATGAGGCTCTCAGTCTACAGCTGCAAGGACCTGAATGTGGCCACTGACCTAAAAGAGCCAGGAAGTAGGTCCTCCCCAGAGCTTCCTGAGAAGAGCCGCTGGCAGACACCTTGACTTTGGATTTGTGAGACTTCAAGTAGAGAGACCAGCCAAGCTCCCTGGACTTCTGACGTAAACCACTCTGAGATAGTAAGTCTGTGTTGTTCCAACCCCCTAAATGTGTGGTAATTTGATACGGCAGCGATGGAAAAACCACTTCATTTGCACAGCCACAGAAGAAAAAAATATTCCTATCTTTCATACATGTTCATTTTAACATTTCTGCTAAAGTATTTCAAAACTTTGAGACAAACTTTTTGCATTTTCCAATGGAGGCATTTTAGAGGTTCTGAATGATGAGATACCGTCGTTAGGATTTTTAGATGACCCTTGCTGCAGGAATGGTAAGCTAAACGCATCTCTCACCAACTCCAGATAACCTAATGTGACTTTTCTTGGTTTACTACCATCAGATGGCTGGCTCTCAACATGAGTACAGGATAATGGCACTGCTGGGTGCAAATTTCCTTTTAGTGCTTTAGGGGTGAAGCGAGTCATGCTTTAAAAAAATCCAAGATTTATAATGCGGCATAGAAAGGTCACACAGCAAAGACACTTCGAACAGCCACAGAGCCTTGTTAAATCAGCTCACAGGTTGCTCGTGAAGAGCCTGGTTTCACTGTCTCTCCTCGTCACTCTAAATAAGTTCTTCAATTAGAGGGTTTCTCACCTGTTATGGTACCGGTGCCATTCTCCTGATGCTGAACAAATGTTAAGGTTTTATTTAAAAACTGTACCCTTAAGTAGCTCAGGGGCCACCCTGAGAATAACTAAAAAACAAAAGACAAGACTTGTACCTTTCACTACGGGCCCAGGGCACGTGTGTTGCCTGGCTGCACTGCCCTTTGTAAATGATAATGGTTCCTGGAATTCTGGTACAAGACACACAAAACGACTTCATGAGAAAAATGTCAAGGCATCAATGCACCATAAAAATAATCTAGAAAATATAATTTGGAAACACAAGGTTTTTCTAACACTCACTTTATTATAATTACTCTTATTACCAATCCTTTTATATGTGCTAATATGGGACGGTTTTCATCTGTTAATGAATTAAGAAAAAAGTTACAGCAAAGACAGGATAGAATGATTCCATTTTTGTGCAACAGGGAAGCAGGGAGAGGATCCTTATATGTTATACAGATTCACCAGCTATCAGACCAGTAGACACAGTGAACGAATCCGTTATTCCCAATAATCCAATATTCCCCTAAAATTCCCCAAGAAACACAACGTGCTACTTTAGTTTTAATCACAAGTACTCACCACAGAATATGTTCTTTACAGAACATGCTAAAAATCAAGTATATAGTTTATTTCCACATCAAAGAAACTGAGAATGGCTTCAGGTGTAAAGCAAAAGTTCTTTCTTTTCTTCTTCCACATGGACACACCTCAAGGACAGTGTGCCCATGACCGACACCCTCCCAACAGCACTGGCCACTGGCAGTGTGGGGAGATGTCGGGGGGGCTTGTGGGTAACAAGCAGCTACAAGGCAGCCAGCCACAGCCTTATCCCTGCTCTCCATCCGGTCTGCATCACAGCGGATGGGCAGAGACACTTACCTCTAAATTAGTGGTGGTGTCCTTGGTTTGTTTGTTTGGTTTTAATTCCGATTTCCCTCACCATGGAGCCCCTGAATTACACTGGGGATGAACAGAATAGGAAGAATGAGGGTGACAAGGAGCCTTTACGAAGTATATTTGTGGTCACAGTGATCAACAGAGGTGACTAAAGAAGAAATCTTAAAAGCTGAGAAAAAAATAGAGAGAAAAATGTAATGGAGAAAAAGAAAAGTAGTGCTAACTGGGACCTGTTCAGAGGGTTTCCTTAAACGTTATTTTGCTGTGCACCGAACACGTTAACTTGCTGGATCAATATGGTGTCACTCTTGCTCGGATCCTGTGTTAGCCACACATCTACATCCAATCAGCCAGCACATTAAGTCAGCGCCAATGTCAAAGCATCTCCAGAATCCTCCTCCATGGCTACTGCCAGGTCCATAGCACTGGCATCTCTTGTCTCTTAATCAGTCTCTCTGCTTCTGCCCTCATTCTGAAACTGAGCAGGACCTGGGCACAAAAGTCTGTCTGTGTCCCCCCATTTCTTGTTTGTAGGAAATAGGCTTCATTCAGCCTCCATGACCTTCCCTGAGTCCCAAAGGGCAGGTTCAAACAGTTGGTTGCTAATTAGGGAAGAGGGGGGATGTGGAGACAAGGGAGGAGCAGTCAAAAGAAACAACAGCGCAGCCTTGGGGCACGGTCCTGGTTCCCCCTCAAGGATACACATAACAGTATCTTTGAGCTGTTCTGCAGATACTAGAACCCTACCAGGTGGAAGAAGTTAACTGTCTGCTGCCCACAAGCACACACATCCCTTCTGGTTCTGGTTGGAACCAGAAGGTTGATGATGCTGATTCCACGTACCTCCCCACAAACCAATCAGAAGAATGTCCACAAGCTCATCATGCCCTCTGCAAACCATTAGGATAAAACTCCTCACTACCCCCCCAGGTCAGGACACACAGTTTTGAGGGCATTAGCCTGTTGTGTCCCCTTTGCCAGGCAAAGCAATGCTTTTCTACTTCACCCAAAACTCTGTCTCCGAGATTCAATTCGGTACCGGTGTATAGAGGCCAAATTTTGGCTACAGTTTCCCCACCTCCCAGGGAAGCTTCAGCGATTCTGCTAAGATGTACATTGGGGGCTTCCCTGGTGGCGCAGTGGTTGAGAGTCCGCCTGGCGATGCAGGGGGCATGGGTTCGTGCCCCGGTCTGGGAAGATCCCACATGCCGCGGAGCGGCTGGGCCCGTGAGCCATGGCCAATGAGCCCGCGCGTCTGGAACCTGTGCTTCGCAGTGGGAGAGGCCACAACAGTGAGAGGCCTGTGTATAGCAAGAAAAAAAAAAAAAAAGATGTACATTGGAGCACGAGTTCACCACCCCAAGACCTTCCATTGTACTCAGAGTCAAACTCAAGGTCCTGCCCATGGCACATGGCTGGGACACTCTTCCTTCTTTGTCACTTGGCCAACTCCTACTCATCTTTCTTGTCTTTTTCACAGGAAGGCTTTCCCTGTTCCCCTGACTGGGTGAAATCCCTTTGTTCTACGCTCATTCATTGTACGCTTTCCTAATTCTCACCCCACTTATATTACTTGCTTACTGCCCCCTGGCATCTGCCCATTCCACACTCAGGTCACAGAGCATCATGCTACTCTGGGAAAGAGCTAGAGGCTGGGCAGCTGGCCTGCAAGAAGGACAGCTGTGGGAAGGATGGGCAGCCATGCAAGCTGACAAAGTGAAGACAAACTCTGATTAGGGTTAGGAAGAAACAGACAGATGCCCTCCGCCAGCAGGCCTGCACTCCTGCACTCAGAGGCACGGGCTGGCAGTAGGCAGCCCTCGATGGCCCTGTGACTCCACCCAGGTCCTATTTTGGTCTGTGACTAAATACGCATCGCTGCTTGTGATTGAGTTCTTTGCTTGTCAAGTGAATGATAGCCTTCTAGCATGGGAAGGAGGCAGAGGACTAAGTGACAGCAATACTAATGGACTGTAGCCACAGAAAGGACATAAAATTGGAAACCAGCCTCCAGCCGCCCGCTCCTTCTCCAGCCCTGGTCCATAGAGGGTTCAGAGACAGACCAGGCCACCTTCTTATCTCGTTAAAGGAATTTCAGGTAAGACACTCTGGAGTTGCAGGTAGTGGGGCTTCTTGGGGAGCCAGGGAGAAGGATACACACAGGGACACGCCATGAATACCTCCACACCCTTCTCTTAGCAGGTCCCGATTTGTGTCATACAATGTTTGTGAAATGTTGGCATTCATTTGTAAAGAATGGAAGTATTTTATGCTCTGAAACTCAGCCTCGGGGAGTAGAAAAGCTTTGGTGTCAAATTTCCACTCTGATATTATCAGCCTGGCCTTGGACAACACATTTAAGCTCTCTGACCCTCAGTTTCTCCATCTGTAAAGCGGGCTTATATTTGAGAGGATTAGACGAGGCATAGTCTGTGAAGCATCTAGGAGACAGAGGGGACCCAACACTTAGCCCTCAACTCTCCCTTGATCATTCCCAGTAGCTCCCAAGACTTTCATTCCAATTGCATGATGGCTGCTGTCCAGAGCCAGCAGCCAGCAGTTAAAGTGAGTTTCCTGTGGGCCAGGCCCTGTGCCGAGCTATTTATATGCATGGCTGCAGGGCCAGCATAAGGGTGAGGTGAACGAGGCCTTTACTCAGTACAAAATTTACGGGGGGGGGGTACTCCAAAAATTCACTGATCATCAGAAATAATAGGTAATTTTTAATTGTGATAAAATATAAATAACAAAATTTATCATCTTAACTTTTTTTTTTTTTTTTTTTTTTTTTTTTTTTGGCGGTACGCCTCTCACTGTTGTGGCCTCTCCCGCTGCGGAGCACAGGCTCCGGACGCGCAGGCTCAGCGGCCATGGCTCACGGGCCCAGTCGCTCCGCGGCATGTGGAATCTTCCCAGACCGGGTCACGAACCCGTGCCCCCTGCATCGGCAGGCAGACTCTCAACCATTGTGCCACCAGGGAAGCCCCATCTTAACCATTTTTTAGTGTACAGTTCAGTTGCGTTGAGTACCTTTACACTGCTGTACTAAATAATTTTAACACAATATTTTTTCATCAAAATTAATGAAAAAATCTATGATGAACAAAATATCAAAATTTTATTTTATTTTATTTACTTACTTTTAAGTTTTTTAAATTAAGTATTCCTTATGGAACAACTATGCCTGTCTGTTATTAACGTCAGTTCTCTGGTGCTTATAGGCATTGGAGTTTCAGAACTTTGGTACTAATGAGATCATTTCCTGTTTTTTAATTTTTAAAACATTTTTTTAATTAAAAAAAAATTCTCTTTTTTTGGCCGTGCCATGCGGCTTGTGGGATCTTAGTTCCCTGACCAGGGATTGGGCCCAGGCCCCCAGCAGTGAAAGCACAGAGTCCTAACCACTGGGCTGCCAGGGAGTGCCCTCAAATATCAATATTTTAAATAAAAGCGGGCTCCAACTCTGCACAGTTCAGCCTTCCTTGCCTCACCCTTGTCCTTGCCCTGCATCAACACCATCACCGCCGTTCATGGATGGAGAAACTGAGGCTTGGAGAGGCCACCTCTGGTGCCCAAGATCACACAGCTAGTGGGTTTCCAGTCAGATCTGGATTTGAAGGCCAGCTCCTCTTGGTTTGGACTTTACAGTTAAGATGGTGTCCCATAACAACATCACACCTATCTCAAAGACAGGGCGTCTGAAGTTTCTAGTGCATGGCCTGGACTGGTCCAGGCTCAGCAAGCAGAGCCAGTGCCATCACGGCCCCACCTGCCCCTCAGCTCCACAATCCCCTCCCCTTGCCTCTCCCCCGCCCACATCCTTCCTCCTGCCTGTGGGCACGGCTGAATCTCTACGGCACAGGGAACGCTGTGTCTCTAACAGCTTACCGCTCCACGGTTCCCCGTGGCCTACAAGAATAAAGGAACCTCTTCAAAATGACCCTCCCTCCCAACAATCTTAACAATCGGCTCCCAAAAGATCCTTCCCCTCCCAGGGGCCTCTCAGGTCCTTCTCTGCCAACCACACCCTGACTAGCCCCGCTCAGCCACTTGCTAAGCCCCAGTGGGCCTCCGGCTCTTCCTGCATACAGACCCTATGGCCTGGACCACACTGCTCCTCTACCCCCTTCCCCTGAAAGCTTTCCTTCCTCCCAGTGCAGGCCTCTGGGCTGTCTTCCTGGAGTCCTGCAGGTGGAATCTATGATTCCTTCACTCAGGGGTCTTCTAGAAATTCTGCATAAACTTTTTATGGCACTAAGGGCACACATTACGTCCTATAGCTCAGGTTCCCTTCTACCCTTTTAGGCCATAAGTATCATGTCTTATTCATGTGTGTTTCTCTGGTACCTAGCAGAGTCCTGGGCACATACTAGAAACTCAATATCTGTTTGTGTGGAACAAGAGACGTCACCCATTTTATCTACGCTGTTGATTTAGCACTT
This sequence comes from Lagenorhynchus albirostris, assembly GCF_949774975.1. Lineage (NCBI taxonomy): Eukaryota > Metazoa > Chordata > Mammalia > Artiodactyla > Delphinidae > Lagenorhynchus > Lagenorhynchus albirostris. Next base: position 9,378,379 of record NC_083097.1, read on the forward strand.
GACCAAGGAGGCGATGATGAGATGGCTACGGCTGTCCTCCTGATGCTTTACGAGTGGGGCAGGTTGGCTGCAGTGCTGAGCGCTGATAGGCTGACACCGAGGCTGACGTCATGGCAGAGCATTCTATTCGATATTCGGATTCTGAAAGCCCAGGTTTAAACCTTGGCTCACAGCTTTCTACCACGAGCTCTAAGACAAATTGCTGAAGTTCTCTGAGCTGCAGTTTCTTCTTATTTAAAATTGGGGGATAAAACCCCACACAGTAACCTATCATTTATAAAGTTGTTGTGAGAATTAAGTGATGATTAGTGATATTAGAGAGTTTTTGTCCATATTTATTATCTAACTGCACTGATACACCAACAGTCCAACAGCTTCCTTTCAATGAGGTGGGAGAAGAATTCAGCATCGTAAGAACCAGGGGTAGTAAGACCAAACTGCAAGGACAAACTGAACTAAACAGGAGAAAATATATTCTGCCATTTGGTGAAACTGATTGATGTGGTGGTTTTGTTTAACAGAAATATCACAAACACCCACACTGGAAAATAAGCAGGTACGTGGCTCTAACCAAGAAATTGATCTCACGGGGAAACTGGTGATCATGCAAGTAACATTCTCTCTGCAATTGGGAAGATTTTATGAGTAGCCAGGAAAGTTAAAAGGTTCCTTGCTTTGGTGAAAATTAGTACAGGACACTTTTTAGGCAGCCAGCAAAGCAGCAACAGAAGGACTGTTCACTGATTCATTCATTCATTCATTCATTCATTCATTCAGTTAAGAGCTATTTATAGGGGTCTATCAGGAGCAGAGGCTGTTCTGGGGCAGGGAAATCTATGACGATAAAAGACACGATCCTTATGTAGATAAGAACGTAGCTTGTGGAGCAACTGGCCTGACACACACAAGAACACAGGCAAGGACATCACTCCAAACTGTCAGAAGGTTTGATCAAGAGCTCAGCATGCTTTGCAAAGGCATTAGGGAGGGGAAGGTGTTGAGGAAAGTCTCTCTGAAGAGAAGACATTTAAACTGAGCCTAAAGGTAAAAAAGAGAGAATAAAGTCCTCCAGGTGCTGGGAGTCACACGTATAGGTCCTGAGGTAGAAAAGATCTCAGTGTATAGAGCAACAGAAAAGAGGCCAGCCAGCATTGCAAACACAGTGAGGGCAGAGGGGTCCAGTGTGGGGCTGGAGACTCGGAGTGTCTGGCTAGCTCTGACCATGTAGCTGCAGTGAGTTGTTCCCAGTCCTCAGAGTTTTAAAGTGAAAACTGTAACATTAACGTAGTGCCTTTCTTTTTTTTTTTTTTTTTTTTTTTTGCGGTACGCGGGCCTCTCACTGTTGTGGCCTCTCCCGCTGCGGAGCACAGGCTCTGGACGCGCAGGCTCAGCAGCAATGGCTCACGGGCCCAGCCGCTCCATGGCGTGTGGGATCCTCCCGGACCGGGGCATGAACCCGTGTCCCCTGCATCGGCAGGCAGACTCTCAACCACTGCGCCACCAGGGAAGCCCAGTGCCTTTCTTTTAAGGACTCATGCAGAATGCTATAAAGACAAATGGCCTTAATAATCCAACAGTTGGAGAGAAAACTTCTCTGGAATGAATAGACAAAAGAAAAGGCAAACAAGGTGAGAAGAAGAGAATAGTCTAGCCCAGAAAATGTAATGGGATGGACATACATAAAATAGGCAGGGAAACAATTTGACGGTTCCTAAAATCTTATACCAAGAGGGATCATACGATCCAGCAATTCTGCTCCTAAATGTATGCCCCGAAGAATGAAAATAGGGGCTCAAACAAATAGAGGGACATGTTAATAGCAGCATTAGTCACGGTACCCAAAGGGCAGACACAGCCCAAATGTCCATCGATGGACGAATCGATAAACAGAATGTAGTCTATCCACCCAAAGAAATATTCGTCAGTCCACTATGAGAAGGAATGAAGTACTCATCCAAGGTACAACATGGATGAACCTTGAAGCCATTATGCGAAGTGAAAGAAGCCAGTCACAAAAGGCTATACATTACATGACTCCATTTAAATGAAATATCCAGAATGGGTAAATCCAAAAAGACAGAACACAGACTGGTGATCACCAGGGCCAGCAGGAGGGAGAATGGGGAGTAACCATTTAATGGGTTCAGAGTTTCTTCTTGGGGTCATGAAGATATTTTGGAACTAGATAGAGGCGGTTGCACTACATTGGGAATGTACTCAATGCCACTGAATTGTTCACTTCTAAATGGTTCATTTTATGTTAAATGAAAGAAAAGTAAGCTGGGGGGAAGGAAATGCTGGGGATGTAGGGGTTCATGCCAGAGTCAAAATAGAAGGGGCCCCTTGAGGAGAGGGATGCAGTTTTGCGGCTGGTCAGATTGACCCACGGGCCAGGTGAATCTGATCTTTATGGTTCATCGTACTTCTCGACCTTTGGCTTCACTTAAATCAAAGCCTTCGGAGCATAAAAAGTTCCTATATAAAGAAGAGGAATCTTACAGTCCTTGAGAGGTGACAGGTAAGGGCTCCAGAAACGTTGGCTCCAACATTTCTCCAACGATGTTCCTGTCTCAGTGGTCACGCGGGTGCTTTAGACCCACAGCTTCGCCTTTCTGAGCTGTGGTCCCCTGCTGGCCTCAGTGGAAGGATGCTCAGACACTTGTCTTCTGAAGGTCTCTGTCTAAGCTTGCAGGGGATCCTGGCTGGGTGCTTGAGAGGAAACAGGAGGATAATCTGTCTCAATCATCTCCCCTCAAATAGAAACGAGCCCTGGAAAATCATAATAGACCCCAGCATCAGTTCCTTTGTGAGTCTCTTACTAGGGGTCCTGGTTGCTGACACCTGGCTCCATCTGATTTGGGAAGCACCGGCCTCTTAATCTATTTCAGCTGCTTAAAAGTGACAGGGGTCAAGGACAAATGACATTTAATCAGGTTCGCTAGTCAGGATGGCAGTGCTGCCTGCAGAGGAGAAATAAGTAAAGTTCCTTTATGTTCTAGGAAGAAGCTTATCAGCACTCCCTTCATACGCGCTAAGGAAAAATAGCGTTTCAGGTCCTGTTAAGATTCTAAGACCTGAAACCAGTCTCCTCCAAAACATGGGAGGGAGGACCCACTCTGCCACAGACCACAAGCCACACTTCCTGGCAGGTTTTACAAGGACATGGTGCTTTTTCTTCCCTGAAATAATTATTTTTTGCAGTAAGCTTCATTGGCTGTAACCACTTGACCCAAACTTGAGCAAAATAGAGAGCTCTTAGAGCAGTGAGTGCCAACTGCAATGATGATGCTTTTATATGGCAGGGCCCTCGTTTGTTTATATAAATTAGCCTGCCATTACCAATAACACTGTTGGTCCAAAATAAGGTCAGGCCAAATGTAATGCCGGGAAGAGCAATGGTCTGGACACCAAAGTCCAGACAGGGCTATCATGGAGAATTATGGGGGATGATTAATTAGCTGGCCTCTTCCTGGGTATCGCCGTTCTCTCATAACATCTTTGTGCTAACACAGCTCCTTTCTGGTAATAAGTTACCTTAAGAGAAATTTAATTAGCTGTTGGGGTTCATTAGCCCCAGTCAGTGCATCCACAGCACGGCATCTCCTTGCTACTGGAGTGCCTGTTAATGGGGAATAATGATGGATTTGTCTTTCTATGGGACAATAACAAAGGACATAGGCTTAGTCTGAAGTCCTGGCATGTTTGTCCTTTTACTTAGCAGACTGAAAAACTGAAAGTGACTTTATGATACAGACTTAGAAAAGCACAGAGTCCTGAAAATCTAGTGTGAAGGTTGTCACGTTTTTCCTAACTATTGCTTCTTTTGCTTAAACCTTTTGGAGGCAAGAAAATGTAGACCAAGCATGAAATCTGGACAGGGCTCCCCTCTCTTTGACTTTTCTCTGCTTAAGAAGAACACTTTAGTTGGTACTTCCAGAAACTTCTGCCAGCTCAGAATGAGAACTTCCTAATAAGCACTAAAGAATGATTTTTACCTTCAGTAGCTTCCCCAGTGCTCGGGGAACTCTCTATGAGATGCTGACGATCGCGTAGCAGAGAGGCAACATGGAAGTCCACGATGCAGGTACTCCAGTGGGGAGTCTCTATTCTGCCCACCTGTACCTCTGCTTCTTATGATCTTCATGCAGCCATAGCTCTCTGAGTACAAAGACCCCATTTCTCATCCCTCCCTATCGCAGCTTCAAAGGGTGATGGAGAGGAACCCGGGGAACCAGACATCACAGTCAGCCTCCCCTGCAGCTGTCTGTCAAATGCCCTGCAGTGAACAGTCATGGACACCTGTACAGGGACACAAGGAAATCACTAACCCAGGAAAGGGGGCCTGTGAGAACAGGAGGAAAACTGGAAAATTTTCTACTCTTTTTTTCAAATATTCTTGGTCACCTCAGGAAGAAATTAAATTTATTTCAAATAGACTCAAGGAAGAGAATAAGGAGAGCAGCAGAATTAAGAGACAGGCTGGGTGGGGCAGAGCTGCACATCCAGCTCTTCACTCTGAATCCGTAAGATGGTGGCTAGGAGGGTGCTCTCTGAACTGGTGCTTCTGGACAATGTTATTCATGGCTCTCATTGACTATGTTTCTCTTTCCTCCAAGAGCAGTCATAACTGCAAGTTGGAGATCTTCATCAATATTACAGAACATGGGTTAGCCTCTGAGTGTGCTCTGATGTTCTTCTGTGAATTGGACCATCTCCTTGGTTGTTTTGTCCCAACTCTGGTAAATATTGGCTCTATTTCAAAATAAATGTCACTTTGAAAAGGGAAAGGAGAAATGGTATGAAAACAGATGGATTGAAGTATTGGAGAAGATTAGTATGTAAGCAATAAGTAAAACTGTTTGGCAAGCTCTTTCTTCTTCAATTTACGGTTAATAGACTTGTTTCTTAGCTTTTCCTCCAGGGAAGCTACTTCTGAAGCAATGTAATATAATTTGGGAGGCAGAAGAAGGAAAATTATATTTTTAATATTAAGAAGTTATGAAAGATGTTAAGAAGGAACCAGCACTTACAATTTGTTTTTTATTTATCAGGGAGCTAACACTTTATAACCCAATGGTTTACAGGAATAAATATTAAACATCATTGTCTACCAATTGGGAATTAACTAAACTTTCTCATTTAACCTTTTTTTTTTGTTTTTTTTTTGTTTTTGCGATACGCGGGCCTCTCACTGTTATGGCCTCTCCCGTTGCGGAGCACAGGCTCTGGATGCGCAGGCCCAGCGGCCATGGCTCACGGGCCCAGCCGTTCCACGGCATGTGGGATCCTCCCGGACCGGGGCACGAACCCGCGTCCCCTGCATCGGCAGGCGGACTCTCAACCACTGCACCACCAGGGAAGCCCTTTTTTGTTTTTTTTTTTGGTTAGGGAATAAGTATGATTTTGGCTTTGTTATACAATAAATTAAAATAGGCTTCATACTGGTCAACATGACCTTGCTAGAAGAATGTTTTAATTTATTAAAAATTGTTTCCCAAAGTGAGAACAGACAGTGAAATCCAACTATTGGAGTATTATTATGGGCTGAATTATGTCCTTCCCAAGCTCAGATGTTAGGTCCTAACCCCCTGTACCTCAGAATGTTACTGTATATAAAAATTGTCTTCAAAGAGGTAATTAAGATAAAAGAAGGTCTTTAGCCTGGGCCCTAATCCAATATGGTGTCCTAACTTAGAGAAAGAGGAGATCAGGACACAGACGCACAGAGGGGAGACCAAGTGATGACATGGCCAGTAGGTGGCCACCTGCAAGCTGAGAACAGAGGCCTCTGAGAACCAGCCCTGCCAACATCCTAATCTTAGACTTCTAAGCTCTAGAACTGTGATACAATAAATTTCTGTGGTTTAAGCCACCCCACCTGTGGTGCCATGTTACGACAGCCCAAGCAAAGTGATAAGGGTACAAACCACCATCTCCTCCTGATTAGGTAAGAGGAAGTGAGGAAGAGGCATTGGGGTGCACCACGGAAACTGGAGCCCCCGTCACTGATGGAGCTGCAGAGATGGGCAAACCAACCATCTTCTCTGATGGACCCCTAAGACCCCCTACTCATTCTGTCCCCCTGAATTCTGTTCCCTTCCTTCAAAGAGGACCTTTATTATTGAGTCATGACTCAAGAAAACCATCCACTTTGCCTCCGTAATAGATACACTGATCAGGAAGTGGAGAACTGCTCAGGTGGGGAGCACCCTCTGCTTTGGGAGCACCCTCTGCTTTGGGAGCAGGTGTGGGAAGATGGAGTGTGGATGGGGTGAGTGATGTCGTGTCTGTGCATAGCATCCATGTTGACTAGGTCCTCCTCTTTTCAGGGCCTGGGTAAGAGTACTCAATTCATTGGCAACACAAGATTGGGATAAATCCAGAACTTATTCTACGAGACTTAAAAATACTTTAAAAAAACAGATTCTTTTTTATGCATTAGATGCATAAATGTTATGCATTAACATCTAATGTTATGCATTAGATGCATAACATTGGCAACCAACTGAACTTAACATAAAAATAATAATAATTCTTCTTTCCTGCGTCTAACGCAAGAGTAAACCAGATAAAATAAATTTCCTAGGAGCTTTCTGGGGAGAGTGTGATTATCTAGTATGACTTCGTGATGGGGTTTTCTCAAGGTCACTCTAGAATTAGTGGCACCACGGGACCAAGCGCTCATCCGTTATATGGGTTAAAATGACTAATTGAGGGTCTGAGTTTAATTATACTCATAAGCAAAGGCACAGTGCAGCCCTTTTGACGGCCTTAATAACATTCTCTGTACACAAAGAGAGATGGAAAAAATTAGGGTTGTATATTGTTGTCCTTCCAGACAAGATGCTGAAGTGGGACCAGAATAATAAAAATAAAGAAATGACTGGGCGGCACCAGGAAATGAGCTGTGGATGTTAGTTAGCAATGCCAGCCTTATGTAAATTATTTCCGCTGGAGATGAAGTCCTACGTGCTCACGACGAAATGTAACACAGACAGACCGTAATGCCGATCCGATCCGAATTGCCATTTTGAGCTGGCAGATTTTTAAAAAGTGAAAAAGGATACTCAGCAAGGCTATACCCATAGTTCATGCTGAAATGATAATAATGGCCAGGAAGGGATCTTTAGGATATTGATTTATGATATTTTATCATTAAAAAAATATATTTATTTATTTTTGGCTATGTTGGGTCTTTGTTGCGGTGCGCGGGCTTCACATTGCCATGGCTTCTCTTGTTGCAGAGCACGGGCTCTAGGTGCGCAGGCTTCAGTAGTTGTGGCACGTGGGCTCAGCAGTTGTGGCTCGTGGGCTCTAGAGCGCAGGCTCAGTAGTTGTGGTGCATGGGCTTAGTTGCTCCGCGGCACGTGGGATCTTCCCGGACCAGGGATCGAACACCTGTCCCCTGCACTGGCAGGCGGATTCTTAACCACTGCACCACCAGGGAAGTCCCTGATTTGTGATATTTTAAATGGAAAAACACAGTCACCTTTCATACTAAATCCAGAGAGCATTCATTCTGTACACAGCTGCTGGAGCCGACTTCCTTAAATGAGACTTAAGTCATGTCACGTGCTCTGCACGAGACCCGAGAATGACTGCTGGCTGTCCATGGTACCCAACAAGTTCACAGTCAACAAGTCCTCTTAGCTTTCAGAAGCAAGTTCAAAGTCAGGAGGGAAAGGGAGCCTGGCTCATAAATGGGCAGAAAACATAAGCCTCGGATCCACACGTGGGGAGATGCTTCTTTCACAGTCACTCACCAGACAGGTTGGATTTGAACTTCTCTGGCGGAGGCAGCCTCACCTGGGCTTGCAGAGCCAATCCTGCCGCAGGGGGTGAGCTGCCTTGAACGTGAGCTATGGAGGGGAATGGCCTTGGCTTAGGGAAAAATGGCTTTCTATCTGGATCTGTTTGTATCTGTTCAGGGTGTGGGCACTGTTTGGGGACAGGCAGCTTCTCTGAGTTATTCACCCCTTTATTTTCCTGTGCTGTGTCCTCCGGTGGCTGCTCTGCTTGGCAGACTCCACTGGGTTCCTTACTAGGGTGACCTTAACAGGCTCCTGGAGCTGCCGGAACAAAGTGCCACGGTCTGGTGGCCTAAACGACAGAATGCTATTCTTGCATAGTTCTGGAGATTAGAAGTCCAAAACCAAGGTGTCAGCAGGGCTGTGATCTCTCTGAATGCTCTGGAGAAGAACCCTTTACCTCCTCCTAGCTTCCCGCGGCTGTCGGCAGCCCTTGTCATTCCCTGGCTTACAGCTGCATCACTCCAGTCTCTGCCTCTGTCTTCACACGGATTTCCTCTCTGTGTGTCTCTGTGTGTATGTCCTCTTCTTATAAAGATACCATGCTTTAGGGCTTTGCTGGTGGCACAGTGGTTAAGAATCCACCTGCCGATGCAGGGGACATGGGTTCGAGCCCTGGTCTGGGAAGATCCCACATGCTGCGGAGCAACTAAGCCTGTGCACCACAACTACTGAGCCTGCTCTCTAGAGCCAGCAAGCCACACCTACTGAGCTCGTGACCTACAGCCCGTGCTCCGCAACAATAGAAGCCACCACAACGAGAAGCCCATGCACCACAACGAAGAGTAGTCCCCGCTCTCCACAACTAGAGAAAGCCTGCACGCAGCAACCAAGACCCAACGCCAGAAATAAATAAATATATTTATTTTTAAAAAAATAAAGATAACACACTTTAGATTTAGGGCCTACCCTAATTCAGTGTGACCTCATTTTTAAAAAAAAAAATTATTGTATAGTTGATTTACAATGTTGTGTTAATTTCTGCTGTATAGCTAAGTGATTCAATTGTACACATACACATTCTTTTTCATATTCTTTTCCATTATGGTTTATCACAATCTATTGAATATAGTTTCCTGTGCTCTACAGTAGGACCCTGTTGTTTATCCATTCTATATACAATAGTTTGCACCTGCTAATCCCAAACTCCCGCTCCATCCCTCTCCCACACCCCCTCCCCCTTGGCAACCACAAGTCTGTTCTCTATGTCTGTGAGTCTGTTTCTCTTTCGTAGATAGGTTCATTTGTGTCGTATTTTAGATTGCACATATGAGTTATATCATATGGTATTTGCAGTATGACCTTACCTTAACTTAACTAATTATATCTGCAAAGACCCTATTTCCAAACAGGGTCACATTCTGAGGTTCTTGGTTGACACAGATTTTGGGGGACACTTATCTAACCTACTGCAGTGACCTCAACCAAAATGAGCTTGTCCATAGGCTGAGTCAGTGTGACCTTCACTAGTGAGCCGTCAGTGTGTGGTTGGTCAACACACATTTTGGCTGAAGGTGATAATTATTCCAGCCAAAGGTTACTGGAAGGTATTTGACTACACACTGTGCAGTGAAACAATCACAGGTACACAACTGAATCAATTTCAAGGTCTAAATCACCTGATTAAGGCCATAGAAAAGTGGTTTCCCTGGAGCCATCCTTAAGGATAAAAAAGAAAAAAACTAGCACAATAACTTCATGCATAATTAAGTCCTAGGCTGATCTAACATTTTCCCAAATTTATTTTAGGACATATTTATATTTTTTTATTAAAAATTAAAGCTTTAATTGAGCAGAATTGGAACAAAAGACAAAATTAGAAAAGGGGGACAAATGAGGCGTGTGTACTGGGGACAGGGTGGGAGAGGGTGGGGCTGGGAGGAAGTGTGCAGAGATGAGGCCCACCCCCTGCCCAGCACCCCCAGCTCCAACTGCCACCAGCCCCCCATGCCACCACCTCCCAGAATCCCATAATCTAGCTGTGATCACTCTTACCAACTTGTTCCTCCAACAAAATTTAAGAGATCTGCTTTTCCATTTCTATCTTTTCTCAGTGATGGATAGATATTTCAGGAACAAACAGGTCAACTTTTGAAAAATTTCATTTTCTACCCCCAAAATCAATTTTAAATGGAAAAGGACTAAGGGCTTTACCTTTTCATTTTATATTTTATATGTGCTTAAATGTTTGCTATGTCAACGTGATATGCCATCTTCCTATGAAGATTCACCATGCCTTTTTAGAAAAGGAAAAGCCCATAAAAGGAAATGAAATTGAGTTATTTCTAGTGAGGTGGATGGACCTAGAGTCTGTCATACAGAATGAAGTAAGTCAGAAGGAGAAAAACAAATACCATATGCTAACACATATATATGGAATATTAAAAAAAAAAAGGTTCTGAAGAACCTAGGGGCAGGACAGGAATAAAGATGCAGACGTAGAGAATGGACTTGAGGACACGGGGAGGGGGAAGGGTAAGCTGGGACGAAGTGGGAGAGTGGCATGGACATATATACACTACCAAATGTAAAATAGATAGCTAGTGGGAAGCAGCCGCACAGCACAGGGAGATCAACTCGGTGCTTTGTGACCACCTAGAGGGGTGGGATAGGGAGGGTGGGAGGGAGATTCAAGAGGGAAGAGACATGGGGATATATGTATACGTATAGCTCATTCACTTTGTTATAAAGCAGAAACTAACACACCATTGTAAAGCAATTATACTCCAATAAAGATGTTAAAAAAAAAGAAAGAAAGAAAGAAAGAAAAGACAAAGCCAAGAGGCTCTTCTCTTTAGAATGTTCCAGGTTAGTATGTCCTGTGCTTGAGGCTGGTGGGGTGGGCACCACCGATATTGGTACAACACGTACTGCCAAAGAGAAGGCTCAAGAAACTGGACAGTCTTTTAAGATATTTTAATTTGTCTAAAGATTGGACAATGTTAGTGTTCTAGATTTTAGCTTATTAAGGCATAGACCTTTTTTCCAACTTAAATTTCACTCTGATAAACTTTTGAATATTTAAGAGTGGTACCATTTGCATTTATAATCTTTTTTTTTCTTTCTGAAAAATAAAAAGGTGTACTCCTTCAGAATAGTAACTGCTTACATGCCTAACCTCAGCTTCCCTCCCTGAAATGACTTAAACAAGCTTGAATACTGCTAGGAACAAAAATTGAGAATAATGTTCTCTGATAATGATCTGATCAATTTACTTTTACCTACCATATGCTCCTGCTGGAGTTATAAGGTGCAGTAGGTTAGGAAATACTATCCTTGGAAAAGAGTTTTATTTTCTTTTACATTTCACTTTGTTTATATATTCTTGAAACTGTAGCTATAGAAACAAGCCAAAAATATTAACTCATTTTATGTCATCAGTAAAAGGATGGAGGTATCTAAGGACTGGAAAAATAATGTCAACTCTACTATCTAGAACATGCCTTAAAATTTAGTCTTAAAAGAAAAAGACACTCATCGTTCTAATTGTCAAAATTAAGATTTAAGATGGAGATGGAGAGAAGGGACTTAGGTAGGGCTTTGAGACTAACTCTGTCTGGGTTCCCTGCCATCCATACTTTGGGTCTTAGAGGAGGAGAAGGGAAAGTAAGAAATAAAGGGGAGGGAGAAGACAGATGACAATTAAAGGCAAAAGGGATGTTGGCTAAGTGGATGTCACTTGGTAAATGTTCAGAAGCAAATTAAAAGAACCAGTATGCTGTCCATTCATTGGTCGTGTGTTTGTTTGTGTTGCTCTAGCACAGATCTGCAATCTCCTCTCACATAACATTATATTTCCCCTCAGTGTGGTATAGTGGGGATGGTCTGGATCAGGAGTCAGGATGTGGGAGAAAATACTGGCTTCACGACTTGCTACACATGAACTTTTGAACTTATAATAAATACGAGAATGAATGATGTATTCAAAGCAGAACTTCCTGGTCCTTGGAAGTCAGGAATTTTATGAATAAAAATTCTCATTTTAATTTTACATAAAAATCGTGTCTCTAGTCACAGTGTGTAAAATGATTGAATGAATATCTACTATGTTGTCAGGTCATAACTTGCAATGACTGAATGAACAAACTGCCCCCCCCCCATACACTCAAACAAAACACAGGCACACAGACACACACACACACACAGCTCCCATCTTCAATTTCTCTGCATTTCTTGAGAAAGGAGACTTCCTATTCCAACTCAATATCAGAGATAACATCACCTGAGGACAGATACTGAATCCAACTTAACTGACATCTCACATATTAAATATATTAAATAGTGACCTCATGCTATCTTGCTTATTGTACTTTTTTTTTTACAAAAAGTATCGTTTGACAATGAATGGTAATGAGAAAAATACAATCTCAAAACAAATTTATAAAATGTATGATTATGTCAAGGACTAAATTATATTTAACTCCCAACAGAGGCTTTGGAGAATTTCTATAACTGAGGTATATAAGAGGAAATAATTTAAAAGAATTTTTGACAACAGAATGGTCCTTGACAATAATGCCTTAGTTTTCAAGATGGTTCCCTAATAAAGAAGATCTAAAAAAGGAAGAGAAGTTCAGTAGTAAGAAATATTTTGTACACAGTTTACTTTCTTACAGTTACTAATTTTCTTTGCCTTGACCCAGTGGAATACCCATAAATCACACCAAGGGAACTGAATTGTTTTCCGGTTGTGACAACTCACTTGGTTTATACCAAAGTAGTCACATTTCACTTCCAGAGTTTTTTAAGAATTCCTTAAACACACACACACATGGCACACTTTGTAGAACAAATGCAAGTTATTGTTTTCTTTTACCAGATAAACAAGGTACTAAATCACATGCTTATGTTTTAGCCTGATTTCATGGAATATGATAGTGATGGTTATGACACATTGGAAAAGACTTATAACATGCAACTGAGGCATTTTTATAAAATTTAGGTAACGTTCAAGAGTAACAAGAGTGTTCAGTTGAGGAATTAAGGATAAAGGAGCAGCAGCTACTCAGGGAAGGATTTTTTTTGTGGCAATGGGAGAAGTACAAGAGAGCAAATCCAACTCCAAGAAAATATTGAAGTCTCTCCTGTGTCGTGTTTGGCAAGTTCCCAAATAGAGGCAATTTTGGGACTCAGGGCCCACTGCCTGAAATCCTGGCTGAGTCCCTAGAAGGACAAAGACCCTATAACATATCTACGTGGCTGACAGGGTCTTGGTGCTCAGGCCTGCTGTCAGGCCTGAGTCTCTGAGATGGGAGAGCCAAATTCAGGACATTGGACCACCAGAGACTTCCTGGCACGAAATATCAGTCGGTGACAGCTCTCCCAGAGATCTCCATCTCAACACTAAGACCCAGCCCCACCCAATGGACAGCAAGCCCCAGTGCTGGATGCCCCATGACAAACAATTAGGAAGATAGGAACAAAACACCACCCATTAGCAGAGAGGCTGTCTAAAATCATACTAAGTTCACAGACACCTCAAAACACACCATCAGACGTGGCCCTGCCCACCAGAAAGACAAGATCCAGCCCCACCCAGCAGAACACAGGCTCCAGTCCCCGCCAACAGGAAGCCTGCAAAAGCCACTGAACGAACCTCACCCACTGAAGGCAGACACCAAAAACAATGGGAACTATGAACCTGCAGCCTGCAAAAAGGAGATCTCAAACAAAGTAAGGTAAATAAAATGAGAAGACAGAGAAATATGCAGCAGATGAAGGAGCAAGGTAAAACCCCACCAGACCAAACAAAGGAAGAGGAAATAGACAGTCTACCTGAAAAAGAATTCAGAGTAATGATAGTAAGATGATCCAAAATCTTGGAAATAGAATGGAGAAAATACAGGAAACATTTAACAAGGACCTAGAAGAGCTAAAGAGCAAACAAACAATGATGAAAAACACAGTAAATGAAATTAAAAATTCTCTAGAAGGAATCAATAGCAGAGTAACTGAGGCAGAAGAACGGATAAGTGACCTGGAAAATAAAATAGTGGAAATAACTACTGCAGAGCAGAATAAAGAAAAAAGAATGAAAAGAATTCAGGACAGTCTCAGAGACTACTGGGACAACATTAAATGCACCAACATTCGAATTATAGGGGTCCCAGAAGAAGAAGAGAAAAAGAAAGGGTCTGAGAAAATATTTGAAGAGATTATACTTGAAAACATCCCTAACATGGGAAAGGAAATAGTTAATCAAGTCCAGGAAGCACAGAGAGTCCCATACAGGATAAATCCAAGGAAAAACAAACCAAGACACATATTAATCAAACGATCAAAGTTAAATGCAAAGAAAAAATATTAAAAGCAGCAAGGGAAAAGCAACAAATAACATAGAAGGGAATCCCCATAAGGTTAACAGCTGATCTTTCAGCAGAAACTCTACAAGCCAGGATGGAGTGGCAGGACATATTTAAAGTGATGAAAGGGAAAAACCTACAACCAAGATTACTCTACCCAGCAAGGATATCATTTAGATTCAACAGAGAAATTAAAAGCTTTACAGACAAGCAAAAGTTAAGAGAATTCCGCACTCCCAAACCAGCTTTAAAACAAATGCTAAAGGAACTTCTCTAGGCAGGAGACACAAGAGAAGGAAGAGACCTACAAAAACAAACCCAAAAGAATTAAGAAAAAGGTGAAAGGAACATACATATTGATAATTACATTAAATGTAAATGGATTAAACACTCCAACCAAAAGACACAGACTGGCTGAATGGATACAAAAACAAGACCCATTATGACAGACATTAGACAGTATATATGCTGTCTATAATAGACCCATTTCAGACCTAGGGACACATACAGACTGAAAGTGGGGGGATGGATAAAAATATTCCATGCAAATGGAAATCAAAAGAAAGTTGGAGTAGCAATACTCATATCAGACAAGACAGACTTTAAAGACTATTTCAAGAGACAAAGAAGGACACTACATAATGATCAAGGGATCAATCCAAGAAGAAGATATAACAATTGTAAATATTTATGCACACAACATAGGAGCACTTCAATACATATGGCAAATGCTAACAGCCATAAAAGGGGAAATCGAGAGTAACACAATCATAGTAGGGGACTTTAACACCCCACTTTCACCAATGGACAGATCATCCAAAATGAAAATAAATCAGGAAACACAACCTTTAAATGATACATTAAACAAGATAGACTTGATTGATATTTATAGATATTCCATCAAAAAAACAACAGAATACACATTCTTCTCAAGTGCTCATGGAACATTCTCCAGGATAGATCATATCTTGGGTCACAAATCAAGCCTTGGTAAATTTAAGAAAATTGAAATCATATCAAGTTTCTTTCCTGACCACATGCCATGAGACTAGATCTCAGTTACAGGAAAAAATCTGGGAAAAAAAATAAACACAAGGAGGTTAAACAAGACATTACTTAATAGCCAAGAGATCACTGAAGAAATCAAAGAGGGAATCAAAAAATACCTAAAAACAAATGACAATGAAAACACGACGACTCAAAACCTATGGGATGCAGCAAAAGCAGTTCTAAGAGGGAAGTTTATAGCAATACAATCCTACCTCAAGAAACAAGAAACATCTCAAATAAGCAACCCAGCCTTACACCTAAAGCAATTAGAGAAAGAAGAACAATAAAAGCCCAAAGTTAGCAGAAGGAAAGAAATCATAAAGATCAGATGAGAAATAAGTGAAAAAGAAATGAAAGAAACAATAACAAAGATCAATAAAACTAAAATCTGGTTCTTTGAGAAGATAAACAAAATTGATAAACCATTAGCCAGACTCAACGAGAAAAAACTGGAGAAGACTCAGATCAACAGAATTAGAAATGCAAAAGGAGAAGTAGCAACTGACACTGCAGAAATACAAAGGATCATGAGAGATTACTACAATCATCTATATGCCAAAAAAATGGACAACCTGGAAGAAATGGACAAATTCTTAGAAAAGCACAACCTTCCGAGACTGAACCAGGAAGAAATAGAAAATATAAGCAGACCAATCATAAGCAATGAAACTGACACTGTGATTAAAAATCTTCCAACAGTCAAAAGCCCAGGACCAGATGGCTTCACAGGCAAATGCTATCAAACATTTAGAGAAGACCTAACACCTATCTTTCTCAAATGCTTCCCAAATATAGCAGAGGGAGGAACATTCCCAAACTCATTCTACAAGGCCACCATCACCCTGATACCAAAACCAGACAAAGATGTTACAAAAAAAGAAAACTACAGGCCAATATCACTGATGAACATAGATGCAAAAATCCACAACAGAATACTAGCAAACAGAATCCAGCAGCACATTAAAAGGATCATACACCATGATCAAATGGGATTTGTCCCAGGAATGCAAGGATTCTTCAATGTATGCAAATCAATCAATGTGATACAGCATATTAACAAACTGAAGGAGAAAAACCATATGATCATCTCAATAGATGCAGAAAAAGCTTTCCACAAAATTCTACACCCATTTATGATAAAAACCCTCCAGAAAGTAGGCATAGAGGGAACCAACCTCAACATAATAAAGGCCATATGTGACAAACCCACAGCCAACATCGTTCTCAATGGTGAAACTGAAACCATTTTCTCTAAGATCAGGAACAAGACAAGGTTGCCCAGACTCATTGCTATTATTATTTAACATAGTTTTGGAAGCTTTAGCCACAGCTATCAGAGAAGAAAAAGAAATGAAAGGAGTACACATCAGAAAAGAAGAAGTAAAACTGTCACTGTTTGCAGATGACATGATACTATACATAGAGAATCCTAAAGATGCTACCAGAAAACTACTAGGACTAATCAATGAATTTGGTAAAGTAGCAGGATACAAAATTAATGCTCAGAAATCGCTTGCATTCCAATACACTAACGACAAAAAATCTGAAAGAGAAATCAAGGAAACACTTCCATTTACCATTGCAGCAAAAAGAATAAAATACCTATGAATAAACCTACCTAAGGAGACAAAAGACCTATATGCAGAACTATAAGACACTGATGAAAGAAATGAAAGATGATACAAACAGATGGAGAGTAATACCATATTCTTGGATTGGAAAAATCAACATTGTGAAAATGACTATACTACCCAAAGCAATCTACAGATTCAATGCAATCCCTATAAAACTACCAATGGCATTTTTCACAGAATTAGAACAAAAATTTTCACGATTTGTATGGAAACAGAAAAGACCCCGAATAGCCAAAGCAATCTTGAGAAAGAAAAACAGAGTAGGAGGAATCAGGCTCCCTGACTTCAGACTACATTACAAAGCTACAGTAATCAAGACAGTATGGTACTGGCACAAAAACAGAAATATAGGTCAGTGGAACAGGATAGAAAGCCCAGAGATAAACTCACACACATGTGGTCACCTTATCTTTGATAAAGGAGGCAAGAATATACAATGGAGAATAGCCAGTCTCATCAATAAGTGTTGCTGGGAAAACTGGACAGCTACATGTAAAATAATGTAACTAGAACACTCCTTAACACCAAACACAAAAATAAACTCAAAATGGATCAAAGACCTAAACGTAAGGCCAGACACTATAAAACTCTTAGAGGAAAAAATAGGCAAAACACTCTATGACATAAATCACAGCAAGATCCTTTTTGACCCACCTCCTAGAGAAATGGAAATAAATACGAAACTAAACAAATGGAACCTAATGAAACTGAAAAGCTTTTTCACAGCAAAGGAAGCCATAAACAAGATGAAAGGACAACCCTCATAATGGGCGAAAATATTTGCAAACAAAGCAATGGACAAAGGATTAATCAAAAAATATACAAGCAGCCCATTTAGCTCAATATCAAAAAAGCAAACAACCCAATCCAAAAATGGGCAGAAGACCTAAATAGACATTTCTCTGAAGAAGATATACAGATTGCCAACAAACACATGAAAGGATGCTCAACATCACTAATCATTAGAGAAACGCAAATCAAAACTACAATAAGGTATCACCTCACACCAGTAAGAATGACCATCATCAAAAAATCTACAAACAATAAATGCTGGAGAGGGTGTGGAGAAAAGGGAACCCTCTTCCACTGTTGGTGGGAAAGTAAATTGATACAGCCACTATGGAGAACAATATGGAGGTTCCTTAAGAAACTAAAAATAGAACTACCATACGACCCAGCAATCCCACTACTGGGCATATACCCTGAGAAAACCATATTTCAAAAAGAGACATGTACCACAATGTTCATTGCAGCACTATTTACAATAGCCAGGACATGGAAGCAACCTAAGTGTCCATCGACAGATGAATGGATAAAGAAGAGGAGGCACATATATACAATGGAATATTACTCAGCCACAAAAAGAAAGGAAATTTAACTATTTGTAGTTAGATAGATGGACCTAGAGTCTGTCATACAGAGTGAAGTAAGTCAGAAAGAGAAAAATAAATACCGTATGCTAACCCATATATATGGAATCTAAGAAAAAAAGAAAAAATGGTTCTGATGAACGTAGGGGCAGGACAGGAATAAAGACACAGACCTACTAGAGAATGGACTTGAGGACACAGGGAGTGGGAAGGGGAAGCTTGGACAAAGTGAGAGAGTAGCATTGACATATATACACTACCAAATATAAAATAGATAGCTAGTGGGAAGCAGCTGCATAGCACAGGGAGATCAGCTCGGTGTTTTGTGACCACCTAGTGGGGTGGGATAGGGAGGGTGGGAGGGAGACTCAAGAGGGAGGGGATATGGGGATATATTTATACTTATAGATGATTAATTTTGTCATACAGTAGAAACTAACACAACATTTTAAGCAATTATACTCCAATAAAGATGTTAAAAAAAAAGAGTAGAAAGATATGTAGACATTGGGAGGAAATGTATAAAAATGCTAACGATGGTTATCTCTGGGGGGTGAGATTATGGGTGACTGTTAATTATTAGTTTATGCTTGCATGTATTTCTAGTAGTCAGCAATAAACATGTATTGCTTATAAAATTTGAAAAAAAAACAATAAATGTCTTTAAAAGTGAAAAAAAAGAGTAAAGCTATAAATTAATGGACCAGATCAAGGTATGCAAATATTACACAAACCCGCTATATCATCTTCTTGTACAAAAATCACTGTATCATTTTTCATATAAATATATATATTTAATACATAAAAATGACTAGAAGAACAAGTGCTGTGAGTTTATTTTCTGCTTTCAGAAGCACCAAAGACATGGACATATATACACTACCAAACGTAAAATAGATAGCTAGCGGGAAGCAGCCGCATAGCACAGGGAGATCAGCTCGGTGCTTTGTGACCACCTAGAGGGGTGGGATAGGGAGGGTGGGAGGGAGGGAGACGCAAGAGGGAAGAGATATGGGAACATATGTATAACTGATTCACTTTGTTATAAAGCAGAACCTAACACACCATTGTAAAGCAATTATACTCCAATAAAGACGTAACAAAATAAAATAAAATAAATTTAAAAATTAAAAAAAAAAGAAGCACCAAAGAACCAAATTCTTTCCAAATATTGTGATAGAAAAAAAATTGTTCCCTGCAAAGGTATAAGCCCAGATCTGATTTATAAATTGAGATGATCTGGTTATTAATTTACATTTTAAAGACTATATTGAAATAATTTCTGCAGTTCCAGGAGGACTTTTGCTGAGTCTACTGCATTATCCATAATTTAGCATAGTTATGTGTGTTTGAAATCCTTTTGTTTTTGGGGATTTGATTTATTAAACCTCAGTTACATACAAATAATGGCATGTGCCATAAAACTCCTCTAACGTTTGATAAGATAACGGAGCTGCCATTTTAATAAGAATAGTATGACTAAAAAGAAGAAAAACATTCCAAGATAAAAAGGAGAACTACAACAGCTATGGAGAGAGTTCTCATAGCCACAAATCAGTGGTGGTTAACTTAATCGAATGCAACAAAATATTGATATTTACAGTTGTCTACAGGAGGTCCCTTAGAAATGAAGCCTGCAGGGCAGCCCATCAATTCACAGCTCTGCTCTTAATGTCACCTCTCCCCTCCCTACCCGCTTCTACTCTGTCCTGTAAAATTGCTCCCAGACATAGCTGACCATTGTGTTCTCTTGGTCAAAGCTTCGCCATAGCTCTCTGTTCCTCACAGACTCAAGTCTATTCTTCTTAGCTCTGCTTTGAACGCCCTTTATCACCTGGAATGAAACAACTAAACAAGCTGCACTTCCTAAAGTCTGCTAGTTTTGTAGACTGCCTGCAGATGCTGGAGTTAGTTCTCCCACGTCAGCGTCAGGGTGTTCCTGCTGTTCCTCTGGCCTCGAGCATCTCCCAGAGCATTGACTGGTGATGCCCTTTCTCTGCTTGACCCCAGTCTCACCTGGTTCTTGAAACGTTTTGTGACCACACTCACTGAGTTAGCCACTCCCTTCCCAGGTTTTCCTTCTATACTATCCTGATCATAGCTTTATATTATACTAAGATATAACACTAGGACTCATTGTATGCGTACCACCGTCTTCCACTAGAGGAGGAGTTTCTGAAGGGCAGAAGAGGTTGCCATGTTTATTTCAGTCTCCCTGGCCCTTCCCTGGCACACAGCAGACACTTAGCAAATGCCCATGGATCAAACTGCTGAAAAGCAGGAACAGCATACACAGTAATTTCTTTACGGTAAATAAAGATCTAGGTTTTGTTGAAAAAATTAAGAATGTAACTACAACCTCACATACTAATATACAGAATCTTCCATCATGATATAAATATTTACGACTGTTTTGGTGTGTTTCCAACTTGGTTCTAAGTAAATGGTAATAGTAGAAATTTCTTGAAATCTTTTATCTGCTGAGTCTTTATTTGATAAGTTCATTTTGGCCCCTTCCCAAGGCTATTTTCTTCCTCTCTTAGTCCAACCTGTTCATTAATGTAGACTGATTCATAAACACATTTAAATAAGAGAGAAAAATTATATTGCTTTTTGTGAGAAGGGAAGTGTAACCGAGCAGGACACTGTAAGGTCTTCCCGGAATAGACTCCCACCCATGTCGTCCACCTGCCTGTTGTCTGTAGAAAAACTTTAGCCAAAGAATACATTGAATCAGAGAAGTGAGAAAAAATGCAAAAAGAAAGGAAAACAGGCAAGCAAGACAAAATAATAATACTTTAGCCATTAAACAAAGTCAAGTACCTTTAGTTCTTCCCCAAGGATTATAGATGATATTCTGAGCCATGTCCTTTGAGCTGTTTTGCAGATACTGAAACGCCCACCAGGTGGGAGAAGGTAACTGTACGCTGCCCACAAAGCACATAGACCCCAGACCAGTTGGAACCAGAAAGTTGATGATGCTAACTCCCAGTTACCTCACCACCAACCAATCAGAGGAATGTCCATGAGCTGATCACACCCCGCTCATTGAACACTATAAGACCCCTCACTGCCCCCTCCCGTGTGGGACACACTGTCTTGAGGGCAGTAGCCCACTGTGGTCCCCTTGGCCTGGCAAAGCAATAAAGCTATTTCTTTCTACCTCACCCAAAACTCTGTCTCTGCGTTTCTATTTGGCACCAGTGAACAAAGGCCAAGTTTTGGCAACAGAAGGAGTTTAATGAATTAAGAGGGAAGTGAAATATTCATATTTTGATAGATCTTGCTTTGTCATTCACATGATAAACTCTGAAAAGTGGGAAAACCCTAAACGTGGTTTCAACTGGACTAAAAAAAAACAATTAGGCTACATGAAACACTTTCTAAATCAGATGTCCTCCTTTTTGCTTCCTGTGATGTGGTCAATCCTGGCTAGCAGCAGAAGCAGCACCGCTCAAGCCTCTGTGTGTGTGAACTTGGCCAGATGACCTACAAAGGGGACCGGTGAACTGACACTAGTCTGGTTTCTTCATCTGACTTTTCATCAAATGAAGCTGAATGCTCGCGTATCAGTATCCTTCATCCTTATGTCAAACATCCTGAATATATAATTATGTTACTATATTATTCAGAGAGAATTTTAGCTGGTGGAACTTAGCAGATCTTTACAGACTGTATGTATACAATTGATTGAGGCACTTCCTTCCACAATCTTCATTAGGAACAATGACACTCTTTACAAGTCAAGGATGCTAAGAAAGGAAAATTACTTGTAACAGCTGCATATAACTGAAATAGAAAAATCAGGTAAGAAGGGTCAGAAGTGCTTATAGTTTTAGCTTTGGAAGAGTTATATTTCTGCTGGTGGGGCAGGAGGTTTCTGAAAGATAATAGAATTTAAGAGGTTATAAGATGGACGTCTCAAAAGTGGGGTTTAGAAAACTGTAAATTTGACTTATGGAGGAGCCTATCCAGAGAAATCATGCCAAAAGATCATTATTTCATGACCTTGAGGAAAAGCAAAATTGTCAGAGGGTTTCCTATTCCTGCCCATGAATGCACACTGATATTTATGGAGGCCAACTCTCTTTATCTCCCTTTATGCATGCCCCATTCACACAAACACACACACCCCTCTCAAGACTGCAGGCTGAGAGCACTGTTGTAAATATACATGAGATCATTATTATTAATGTCACCAAGGTGATTCTGTTCCTTCTCCAGGAGAGACTGGTTCTTATACCTAGAAACTGATCAACTGTAAGAGAAATGGCAGCTTTGAGGCAGCCAAGCTGAAACAATTCTGTACATTTTACTTTTGAAATAGAGATTATTTGACTAGGTATTTTAAATCACACCCATCCTATCATTAAGTTTAACCGGCAGAGATTTCCCACTTTGGTACAACGTACAACATCCTTGGGAACACAGTTTCTAGAGTCTGGAAGAAGTATATATTGATTATTACATTCTTTTCTGAGAGCAAAAACTAAACAAAACATCTAAAACATCTCAAGAGATTTCCGGGTGATGAGTTTTGTAAGAAGGCATTGGGAGATAATTAGAACACATTTGCTACTTTTATTATTTTAAAAAGACATTTCACACCACAGTCCTTATTAAAGAGCTATTTTCAAGAAACACAGGCTCTTGCAGTCACACTGAAAATTTTTTAAAAATAAAAATAGCTACTGGAGACAGTTAACTAGATCTCTATGTATTTGTCATAGACTCTTCTTCTAACCAATTGGTCTGCCTGGTTATTCAAGATGCATAATATATCACAGCAGGGAAATGACTGTTAACTATTGTTTTCAATCAAAGAAAACTATTTTTGGTTGGAATGAAAATGTTTATTTCTTTGCCTAAGGCCTAAGAAAACATGTTAAATAAGTCAAATACTGGGGTAGGTAGAGGACAGTGGAAGATGCATATGCATCTTCAGTACCTCGTTAGAAATGATCTTCACCAGCTTCTTGCACTGTTGCCCTATCAGTATTCCAAAACACTCTGATCCTTAGCAAAACAGCAATTAAAGTTACAGAAACAAAAAGCACCCGTTGACAGAGGGAGGTAGCAACAACACGGGACTCACCTTAGGCATCCAGTGGCATTTCGCAGCACCTGTGAGGAATGCAGCTGTATTTTCCGATCGTCCTGAAGAGGTGAATTTTCCCAGCCTGAGTGGGGGATGATCACGGCATTGGTCAACACGGCCAGGGTGTCCTGTATGATTGGCATTTTGAGTGCATCGCAAGATGAAAGGTTCCAAAGGACTCCTGCAAGATACACACAAACAGAGCTTTTGGACGGCCACTGTTTTCCCCAGTTAAAAGCACAGGCAGGAGAGACAAAGATGGTGTAAGCACGTGTGCTAGGGCGTGCCCTTCATTTTAGAGCATCTGTGTGAAGCCATTACAAACGTGCTGTGAAAATCTGACAAGTACGCAGAGGAACTGTAACATGATTATCTTTGTTCCATCGTGGAGAGTAACTGAGGTTGAGAGCGCTGATGGAATTGAAGATACCAACCAGGCTTCCATCCACAATTAGTACAATGGACCCAAGTACCCAAATTCTAACCAAGACCAAAGAGCTGTGAAAGTTATCTGAAATGGGCTAGTAAGACATCTGAAATAGACTAGTGAGACATCTTTGTTTTATCCAGGACCTCAATATGCACCTGTGGTCTGTTTGATTCACTTAGTTTCCATATAGAACCAGCCATCATTGTACAGGACCTTTCAAGAGTCTAGTATCAGGTCTGATGATAACAAGCCCAACACGAAATGTAAATTTAGTGTCACTTGTGACCGTTTTGTAAGCTTTTCTCTGAAAACAATGTTCATGGATGGCCTACAGATTGTTGACAACAAAGAAAGCAGGAGAAAGGGGAGGGCGTGTCAACAATAGACAAACAGACTTTAAAGTGGGATTAACTTTAGAAAAGGCCTTAAGAATTACATATACATTATAATATCATTTGAAGATGCTTTTAAAATAATTACTTTTTGTTGTTCAAAGTTGTACACCTAAAGGTAAAAAAAACTACAACAAAGAATAATATTCTCTTTTCGTATGAAAGAAAGACTGCATTTTCCTCAAGACTAACCTCAATAGACACCATCACTTCAGATACTGAGAATAAAATATCATAGTCATCTTTAGAAACACAACTTCCACTTTACTTGTTTAATAAGCTTTCAATAGATTTTAAAATGACGTTGTTTCATTTACCATGTTATTAATAAACAGAACTCACTTATTTCTGAAATTTTTTATTAGTTTCTTGCATTGCACATGTTGAACTATCCAAAGGCATTAATAACACTAACCTGAAAGTTAATGATATTTGCTTGTTAATAACTAAAATAACAGTTTTAAATCAGTTCTATAAAAAATGTGACTTTAGAGACAAACTTTTCCACTGGTCTTTCAAAAGAACATTTGCTGGGAATTTTATTTAGGTAAATGCAAAGGAAACAATATGGTTTTGGTGCTGAGAATGTATAAATCAGTCCTTCAGTACAGAGGATTGGACTGAGGGCGAATTCTGCCTGCCTGTTTTTGTAAATAAAGTTTTATTGGAACATGGCCCTGCCTGTTCACTTACATATTATCTATGGCTGCCTCTGTCCTACAAGGGAAAAGCTTGAGATTTTGTGACAGAGACAGTATGGTTCACAAGCCTAAACAATTTACTGTCTGGCCTTTTACAGAAAAATCTTGTGCACCTCTGTGTTAGTATGTGGATCATTTTCTACACATTTCTGTGTGTGTGTTTACCTTGCCATTAGAACCCTAAATTGACTGTATAAAAAAATGCTTATTGGTACACAGAAGCTGCTCAAAATATATTCTGACTTGGACAGATGTGAAATGCTAGGAGTATTATCATATGCATTTATTTTGAATTAAATAATATATGAAGCTTTATTTTTATTCATCCCATTAGGAAACGTTTTACAGAATTTTGGGTAATCAAAATAATCAAAATGAATACTTTCATTCACTTGTAGTCTAACAACAGTATTCCTTTTCCTAGTAAAATAATCAGTTTTCAGCTTAAAAAAAGCACATTTAGGACTTCTCTGGTGGTGCAGTGGTTAAGAATCAACCTGCCAATGAAGGGAACACAGGTTCGAGCCCTGGTCTGGGAAGAGCCCATATGCCTTGGAGCAACTAAGCCCGTGTGCCACAACTACTGAGTCCATGCACCATAACTACTGAAGCCCGTGCGCCTAGAGCCCTTGCTCTGCAACAAGAGAAGCCACCATGATGAGAAGCCTGTGCATCGCAATGAAGAGTAGCCACCGCTGGCTGCCAGCGTGCAACAACAAAGACCCAAGGCAGCCAAAAAAAAAAAAAAAAAAAAACTTTGCTAAAAAAAAGCACATTTAAATGAAATTACTATTTACACCATATTTGAGGATAACTTTTAAAAATATCACATTAAAGGGTTTTTGTCTGTTTTTCTTTTTTTAACTAAGGTATAGTTGACTTACAATATTTGCATTAGTTTCAGGTGTACATCAAAGTGATTCACTTATATATATTTTTTTCTGATTCTTTTCCATTATAGGTTATTCTGTTTTTCTAAGTACACAACACACCTATGCAGACACAAAACGATTTTTTTTCATTCCTAAATCCTGATTTGAAAATGCCAATACATGAAAACTGAGGCTTGTAAAAGTTTTAAATATGGGTGGCATATTTTGCTATAAACTACATTTCCTCTAAAGACTAAATAGTAAAAGACTTTTGCATTTTTCCATGCAATGAATTTAAAAGAATCTAAAGGCATTCTATGATAATAAAACAATTTTTACTGTTTCCTAACAAACAGAAAAGAGTTAGGAAAGGAAAGGGGGAAAATCAAGAAAAGGTAAAGGCCTAATCTAATATCTGACGAGAAGTGAAAAGGATGGGAAAGAAGATGGCCTTTCAGGTAACTCTTTATCGGGCTGTTCTCTGCATTACCTTTCTCATTAATTCATCAATTAGTGTAGCCTAATTCCGAATCAGGCATGGAGAGAAGTTTCCTATTCACATTCCCTCTGCCTTTCCAGACGGCTCCATCTGTGTTTCACATTCCAATGAACTTACCACAGTACTTGACCCAAATCTCTGAACTTTCTACCCCAGTTTCTATCTGCAGCCCACGTGTGCTTCCTGGACTTACAAGAAACGCAGCGGATCTCTGGTCAGGGGCATTTTTACCACGTCTGCTTGGATGAGGACTTGGTCAAGTGGATGCAACATGGCAGAATTTCTTTTGGGGGAATTCAGCAAACCAGTTAGTTGCAGGGTGCCCTCCAAACCTGGAGTTTTGGTTAGATTATCTGGACACAGAGACAAGCTTGAGTGTAGAATCAGCAGTCTCTGGGGACGCTGAGATAAACGTCTGGCAGGAGTCAAAAGTGGGAAACAGCTGGGAAGCCTACACCTGTCTTGCCAGACAGACAGACACACACACACACACACACACACACACACATACTCACATCTACGCATACACACACTCACATACACACACCCCACCCTCACAACTATGCACACACTCACACACACTCACACCTATGCACACACACATTCACACACTCATACACACACATCCCACACTCACATCTATGCACATACACATTCACACACACACATCTATGCACGCACACATACACACGCCCCACACTCACATCTATGCATACACATTCACACACTCACACACACACACACTCACATCTATGAACACACATTCACACTCACACACATCCACACACATCTATGCACACACATCCACACACTCACATCTACACACACATTCACACATCCACACTCACATCTACGCACACACACATTCACACACACTCACATCTACACACACATTCACACACACCCCCCACTCACATCTACACACCATTCACACACACACATCCACATTCACATCTACACACACATTCACACACTCACACACACATTACATATACTCACACATACATACACACTCACACCTACACACACACAACATATTTACACATTCACACATATACAAACTCAGACACATACACTGACACACACACACACACACGCTCACACACATTCACACACACACATCCGTTAGTCCCCAACGAAGGGAGACAGATTAGTGGAGAAAAACGGACGTATCTAGGCATTCTCTGTGAACAGACGAGAAATAGGTGTTTTGCTCAAATTTCTCTTCACTTCTCCCTCTCCTTCTTCTGGGGTGGTTTTCTGGCATTCCCTTCAAACGCAGGAGCCCGACCCTTCTTCCCCTGAGTGAGGGCTGCACTTAGTGCCTCGCTTCTGACCCGCAGAAAACGGAGGCGGTAACTGAGTGACTTCTGAGACGAGGTCAGGGAAGAGGTACTGCTGCTCCCGCCCAGCTGTGTCTGGGGTTGCCTGTCGGAGGGGGAGCCTGCCATCACCCTGTGAGGACCCTCAAGCAGTACGAGAAGAGGCCTATGGGGAGAGGAACGGAGGCCTCCCGCCAGTAGCCAGCAGGGAGCCGTCTTGGAAGTGGACCCTCCAGCCCGAGTCAAGCCTTCAGACGATACAGCCTCATCCGCGTGGGACCCTGAGCCAGAAACACGCAAACCTGCCACTCCTGGGTTCACTCAGACACTGTATGGGATAAACGTCTGTTGTTTTAAATTGTTAAGTGGGGGGGGGTGTAATTTGTTATGCAGCAACGGTAATTAATGTCCCTTCCTTTCCCTTCCCTCTCCTTTCCCTCTGTCTGCTGGACACTTTTCCCTTTACAGCACTTTCTTCCTAGTTACGCCTCTCATTCTGACTTAGATTCACTGCTTTTCTCCTTCCCTACAAGCCCTCCATCCTCTCCTAAGGTCTACTGTGAGAGTACAGGAGATACAGGAAGGGAATCCAGCTCAACCTTGTAACTAAATTTAAAATGCATTTTCATTTAGGTGACAAATGATATTTACCTTTTAAAAAGGCATCCCTCTTCATGTTTGTGACTTATGAGATGGCCAAACGCTTTCTTTAATTTGGAATAATCTTGTATTAGTTTCCTATTGCTGCTGTAACAAGTTACTGCAAGTGTAGTGCTTAAAATAAGGCACATTTGTTATCTTACAGTTCTGGAGGTCTGAAGTCTATAATGGACCAGCAGGCAGTGCTCCTTCTGGAGGCTCCAGGGGAGAATTTCCTTGTCTTTTTTGTTTGTTTGTTTTTGTTTTTTTGTTTTAGTTTATTGCGGTACACGGGCCTCTCCCTGTTGTGGCCTCTCCCGTTGCAGAACACAGGCTCCGGATGTGCAGGCTCAGCGGCCATGGCTCACGGGCCCAGCCGCTCCGCGGCATGTGGGATCTTCCCGGACCGGGGCACGAACACGTGTCCCCTGCATCAGCAGGTGGACTCTCCACCACTGCGCCACCAGGGAAGCCCCCTTGTCTTTTTAAGCTTCTAAAGGCTGCCCACGCTCCATGGCTTGAAGCCTGCATCACTGCAACCTCAGCATCCATGACCGAGTCCTCTTCTCTGACTGATCCCCCTCCCTCCCTGTTACCAGGACACTTGTGATGACATTGAGCCTGGCTAGATAATCCAGGATCATCTCCCGCATTTCAAGATCCTTAACTTAATCCCATCTGCACAGTCCCTTTTACCATGGAAGATAACATCCACAGGCTCTGAGATTTAGGACCGTGGACATCTTCGGGGGTCCATTGTTCAGTCTACCACGCATCCCTTAAAATAGTCTGTCATGCTTCAAATAAAATTAAACTTCTGACTGTAGTTGCATGATCAGGCCCTCTTCCCTCCTTCTCTAAATTCACTTTGAATCAGATCCTTCGGTTCATTCATTTACCCAGTCTGCGCATATTAAGGACCAGGCTTGTTAGATACAGTGGGAACATGAGTGAACAAAACAAAAAGTCCCTGCCCTCACGGCTCCGCCATCGCTGTAACTCATTACGCTCTTGTCGTTGTCGCCTTATTTCTTCTCCTTGGACAACAAGCTCGTTGCTAACTCACATTTCTTGGACTTGCTGCTCTCTCAGTTTGGAACACTCTCCAAGGCTGATCCTTCTTTCTGTTCACATATACCTTAAATGTGCTAAACTCAGACAAGCTTTTTTGGATCGGTCTAAACTACCTTCCCAGACTCTTGCTCTCAGATCTCCTATTTTAATTTTCAGCAGAGACCGCATCACCGTCTCATATTTCCCATGCTTTTTCTTTGTTCCCCCAGTTTTATGCAGACGTTATCGACAGTAGCACCGTGTGAATTTAAGGTGTCCAGCATAATGATCCGACTTGCACACACCATGAAATGATGACCACAATAGGTTGAGTGAACATCCATCACCTCGTAAAGACACAACATTAATAAAATAGAAAAAAAAATTTCTTGTAATGAGAACTCTAAGGATTTAGTCTCTTAACGACTTCCACATATAACATACAGTAGTGTTAACTAAATTTATCATGTTGTATGTTATAACCCTAGTACTTATAACTGGAAGTTTGTATCTTTTGACTGCCTTCATCCAACTCCCTCTTCTCCCATCCTCTGCTGCTGGTAACCACAAATCTGATCTTCTTCTATGAGTTTGTTTCTGAAATATAATTGACCTACAACACTATGTTAGTTCCTGTTACACAACACAGTGATGTGATATTTCCATACATTTTGAAATGATCACCATATAAGCCTATTGTCGTCTGTCACCATACAAAAATATTACCTAATTATTGACTATATTCTCGATACTGTACGTTTTATACCTGCAGCTCATTTATTTTGTAACTGAAAGTTCATATCTCTTACCCTCTCCCTCACCTATTTCTCTCCTTCCCCCAGCCCCCTGTTTCCATGCTTTTTCATTACTTGCTTTTTTTTCATTCTCTCATTGCTCTTCCCCACCAGGTCCCAGCCAAGACATGAAGGCAAGGACCCTGAGTGTTCAGAGCATACAGAACACGTACAGCACACAGAATATGCTCTGACACACATTAGGTGCTCACCTAATCGGTGTTAAATGATTACAAGAAATAATAATTGGCAGATATGACCTTTATAGGATGATGCGTGCTCCAAGCAGTGAACTTTTTAAGAGTATTCTACTGTTAGCAAAATGAAGTAATGATTTGATAGAATAAAATAGCAGATGCAGGGCTTCCCTGGTGGCGCAGTGGTTGAGAGTCTGCCTGCTGATGCAGGGGACACGGGTTCGTGCCCCGGTCTGGGAAGATTCCCACGTGCCGCGGAGCGGCTGGGCCTGTGAGCCATGGCCGCTGAGCCTGCGCATCCGGTGCCTGTGCTCCGCGATGGGAGGGGCCACAACAGTGAGAGGCCTGTGTACCGCAAAAAAAAAAAAAAGAAACAAACAAACAAAAAAAACTGGGGCCCTGAACTTGTACTGTGTGCATTTGTGTGTGAGCACATGTGTGTATGAATATACAAACGTGCAAGAGTATGTACGTGAATGTACATATGTGCACATGCACACACAAGCATGTGTCTATGTGTGTGTGCACACTGTAATATGAGTATTTGCGTGCATCACATAAATACTCTCACCTTATCCCTCAGACGTCATGACCTTCAAGGTGCAATTGTTGAATTAGAATTGTTTTGAGAATCCTTCCAGACAGTATATGTGATAGCCTCAAAAGATTAATAAATCACACTCACTTAATGCTTTTAAAAATAAAAGCATTGATCTTGAGACAATGCTAAAGTTTACCAAAATGTTGCTGTAATAATGGATAGTTCAAAGCAATAATCAGGTGGGACTACATCAAAACTAAAAAGCTTCTGTGCAACAAAAACAGTAACAAAATGACAAGGCAACCTATGAAATGGGAGAAGATAATTGCAAATCATAGATCAGAAAAGGCGTTCACCTCTAAAATATAGAAGAAAATCATAAGCTCAATAACAAAAAAAAGAATAAACAATCTGATTAAAAAATAGAGGAACTGAGTAGACATTTTTCTAAGGAAGATACCCAAATGGCCAACAGGTACATAACAAGATGCTTAGCATCACTACTCATCAGGAAAATGCAAATCAAAATCACAATGAAATATTGCCTCCTACCCATTAGAATGCCTAACCATCAAGACAAGAGATAACTAGTGCTGACGAGGATGCAGAGAAAAGGAAACCTTTGTGCGCTGTTGGTAGGAACGTATGTTGGTGCAGCATTCTTCACAATAACCAAAATATGGAAACAACCTAAATGTCCCTCCACAGATGGACTGAAAATGAAGATGTGGTACAATGGAATATTATTCAGTCATGAAAAAGAAGGAAATTCTGCCATTTGGACAACGCGGATGGACCCTGAGGGTATTATGCTAAGTGAGATAAGTCAGACAGAGAAAGACAAATACTGTATGATATCACTCATGTGGAATCTAAAATAGCCAAACTCATAAAAACAGAGAATGGAATGGTGGTTACCAGGGGATTGGGGTCAGAGAATTGGGGAGATATTGTTTAAGGTACAAACTTGCAACTCATGGTTAAATAAGTCCTGGAGATCTAATGCATAGCCCAGTGATCACAGTCAACATTACTGTATTATGAACTTCAAAGGTGCTAAGAGACTAGATCTTAACTGCTCTCACCACAAAAAAGATGATAATTATGTGACATGATAGAAGTGTTAACTAACACAAAGATGGTAATCATATTGTAATATAAAGGTGAATCAAATCAACACATTGTACACCTTAAACTCACACAATGTTATATGTCAATTAGATCTCATTAAAAAAATAGAAATTATTTTTTAAAAGTGTGTTATGTAAACGTCACTTGGATAAGTGTGTTATTTCAGGTAATGGATGTGATAAGAAATGTGTGTGTAATGCATGCAGGGAAGTGTTTAAAAATACATGTAATAAAGATGGTTATGAGTGCATTAAACAAAGAAAAAGAATTTTATTTTAATACCTAGTGTCTTGCATCATAGGAAATTTTATTTTTTCTTTATTTTAAAACATTTTATTTTATATTGGAGTAGAGTTGATTTACAATGTTGTGTTAGTTTCCGATGTACAGCAAAGTGATTCGGTTATACATAGACATATATCTATTTTTTTCAGATTCTTAGGAATTTTTAAAAATAATTGTATATATTAATGTTTTAGAAAATTAGAGTAGGATGATGGATATAGTGACAGAGCCTTAATGGATTTTATCAATGGACTATAAGTATTTTCAGGATATGTGTGGGGAAATAAGTTCTATTTGAACTTTTGTCTTCCTTTGTAAACCTTCTCTCAAGAGCAATTCATTCTTTGACAATAAATGATCCCACCAATTTATAATAAACCTGAGACCATCGAAAAATAATTTAAAAAAATTAAAAAATGGGTAGTTCCTTAAGCCAAAACTCCTCAAGTTTTCTTTTAGGGGTCCCGGGAGTTGGCTGACCAGAAAAGTGACCTCTGAGTTCTCCTCTTTAATAGCCCCAGGGAGGAAACTGCGATGACCTTGGGGCTTAGGTGAGGGTTAATCCTTTTAGAATCTAACTCACTGAATCATTGTAAGTTGAGAGTCTCCCAGAGATGATGACCAGATCAGAGGGCTGCAGGGGCTGGTAAATGTCTGTGGTGAGCAGGCAGAAGAACTGGGTTGTCACGGTCAATAACTATACACTGTCACCCTACTGTTGCCACCTACGGCTTCTGGTCCAAATACAGAATTCTTTTAAAAATAATCACATATGCAGAAACACTGGGAGATCAAACAGATTTATCCTTGCTTATTTTCAAAATATGTACAGAATATGCTTAACTTCAGGATGGATGAAGAATGGGCTATTCTTTACACCAGAAAGCAATTCAGATCTTCGCTATTACACACCAGGGAAATTCTGGTTTAAGCCGATTAAATCCACCTGGGCCCCCCTGAGACATTTTAATTCCTGAAGTTCTAAATCAACTGTGTTACAAGATACAGCCATCAATGTTGAGGTGTTGGCTTGTTCCAAAGCCAAAACTGATCCCAGCAACACTCTCATATTTAAATTTTAGCACCAGCAGCTTATATTAAAAGTTTAAATCAAGCTGCTATAGATGAACAAAAAAGGCCCACGTTCGCTTAAATTTTTGATGAGTAGTTGAGAAACTGACCTTTACTGTTGTTTCAGAGCCTGAATTAATGTCATTTAAAACAAAGTAATTTTACAGACAAAAGATGATGACTAACTTTTTTTGAAGAAAGAATCAAGACTCAGGTGTGTCTATGTTGGGGTCTGCAGATTCCAGTTTCTTTAGAATTCTTCTATTAAGTGTTTACAACAAAGGAATAACAGGTCAGATTCTACTCATGGGAATTGAGTCTTGTCTCCAGCTGGGACAAAGCAATGTAGCACCTGTCTAAGAATGGGGAAGCTCTTCCCAGGGTAATTTTTTTAAAAAAATTAAATTGTAGTTGAAAATAGCTTGGATGTGAAGGACACCGAATGTGCCACCCTGAGATATGCCTCTGTGGCGTATGTATAATTTTGAGCTAAAGGCCAATGAGCACCAACAGAGGCAGGAAGAGCTCTCAAATCAGCATAAGTTCTCCTTTTATAAAGGAAATTTCCATTGGTCAAGAAGTCTACCTCTCTTATACCAGGAAGAGGAATATCCTTAACAACTCATCAATGAAGAAGGCACTGACTTAAATCTGCATAACAAACCTAAACATACAATCCTTGTTTACCATACTTTTCCGAGTCATCTTCCCATAACTTCTCTCCCCCTCCTAGAAGTCCACACTCCTTTCCCCTTGTTTAGCCTAAGATGGTATATGAGCCCAAGGTCTACCCACCTCTTTGGGTTATTCATCACTGGATGCTCCCATAGGTATGTGTCATGCACATGTTAATAAACTTCTGTTTTTCTCTTGTTAATCTGTCTTCTGCCTGTGTAACTTACAGGACCTCAGCTGGGCAACCTAAGATGGGCACAGGAAAGAAAATCTCCTCCCCTACAGATGTCAGTGTCTGATAGTAACCATCTGTGACAGTCAGCATTTTGTAAGTGAACCATAGAATTCTCTATTTCTCAATTCCCAAGTGATCAAATTGGGAATATAAAAGTGGGCTTGCTTGAAACTATAGCCTTCCCCAATGACCTTGGATATGCCAGAACCTTGGAAAAATGTCACCAAAGCACCCAGGCTAAATTTTATAATCTCTGGAAACTGGCCCTGGGCCTCTTTTTCTAAAAGTGACGGCAGTTAAAGATGATGTCCTTTTTCTGACAATTATCATATTCTTATACGTGCTAATAAAAATAATTTCTTATTACTTTGGTTGTGTTTCTTGGCAGTTTTGTGCCCTCAAAGTATATGTATTAAATAAAGTAGCTTATGTTTGGGCCTTTCGTAAATGACTGAGAAAAGAGAGAGAGAGAGGGAGGGAGTAAAAGAGAGACAGACTGATGGACAGACTGTGTGTGTGTTTGTGTTTGTGTGTGTGTGCGCACATACACGTGCATGCAGGGAGAGAGAGTCAAAGGCAAACATTCTCATTATATAATGATTGGGGGAAAATGTGGGAAGTAAACCACCAATAATTTCTGGTACAAACTATTAGGTATAAAATAAGCTACAAGGATATACTGTACAACACAGGGAACACAGCCAATATTTTCTAAAAGCTAGAAATGGAGTATAACCTTTAAAAATTGTGAATCACTGTATTGTATACATGTAACATATAATACTGTACAGCAACTACACTTCAATGAAAATTTTATTTAAAAAGCACACCCTTAGTTCCTATGGCTCTCAAAAAAAAGCAGTCTTGATGAAGACACAGATGGGTAGAGTAAAAACAGCTGGGAACCAGAGACTGAAGTTTTAATTCAGCTCTCACATAATCAGGATTGAAGAGAATTTAGTTTTTAGTAAGCTTGCAATAGGTGCCTTCCTGAATGGATGAGTAATTGAATGAATGAACAAGTAAACGAATGAAGTTACTGGGATAGGATGATGTACAAGGATCCCAAATTTTCACAGAGCGTGGCTGAGTCAGGCATCCAAATAAGATCACACTGAAAAAAACAAGAATAATAATAGCCCAAAATACCTAACATTTTTGAGTTCTTGTTATACACTTGGGTCTTTGCTAATCACCCAGTATGTATTAACTCAGGTAAACTTCAACCAACTCCGTTTTACAGATGAGGAAACAGACACAGAGAAAGTGAGTCCCTCATCCAATGGCATTGCACTTGTAGGTGAAAGTGAAGGTCAGATGAGTCTGACTATGATATATATGAACTATCAGACAAATGTCAGACATATAAATCTGCTACTTGAAATTGGAGAGAGGTGGTGTGGCATGCAGTCCTTTGAAGCAGAATACATGAACAGGAGAGAATGTTCTCCTTTTCATCTCTTGCCAGTTCCTTTCTAGCCTCAGGTCATATAACTTGAGAAATTTCAGGAAGTCATTTCAGTTCATAGAATGAAGAACATTCAGTTTTGAAACAACTTTTACAAATAATTTTTCTTGCAAACATTTAATTCTGCTGACCTCTACTAAAAATATTATACACACATAGCTATAATTGTCCATGGAAAATACTGAACGAAAAATCAGACTGAGATGAAGGGTAGTTTAAAAAACTCAATCCTTCCTCTGTCCACCATACTCATTTTAAAACTAGGTCTTATTTTCAGTTACATCAAAATTGTCTGACACTGGTGTTCCATCATAATGATACTAATGGTAATCATAAGCCCTCATTTATAGGGACAGTATCAGGTCACATGCACTGTTTTATTAAATCCTTAACCCAAGCCTGGGAGGGAGGTACTGCTATTGATTTCATTTTACAGATTCATAACTAAAGATTTAAGAGGTTACACAATCTCCCAAGGACAGGTAACAAACAAGAGAGACAGAGCTGGGCTATAAATACAGGCTCTCACACTCCAAATTATCTTGCCTCTTAGAGAGACTCCATTCAGAGGTTATTTTTCATGGAAAATATGATGACAGTGAATTAGAACATTAAGACGCAATTATAATCTCTGATGATCAATCTCAAATTTATATTTCTGAGTTTCACTTGCATAACTCCAAGTTTGAACATTCATTATTGCATATTTTCCTTCAAACATATTTTCTTCTCTCTTATATTCCTCAAGAAAATCGATTACCCAAATCAGAGATTTGGGAAAATGTGCATTTCTTTGTGTCATTTCTACGGTTTTAAGTTTTCAGCAGACATTCTGAGTGCCTAAAAACAAGGTATTGCTAGGAACTCCGGGTAGTACATAGTAAATTAAGCAGAGTCTACTTGGGAAGATAAAATGTACACTTGCCTGATGAAAAATGAAATTTACACTATAGAGTTGTATACAATAAAACCCATTAACTGCCAGAGATGATATGCCATGAAAATTCAGGTTAGGAAAGATCACCGAGGAGGGGATCAGAAAGGCTATATGGGGGAGGGGTCTTTAATGAGCCCTTGAGGGACGAGAAGAATTATCCAGGGAATCTGAGCAAGGCATCCAGGTGTCCAGAAAGAGAAAGCAAATGCCTGCAGGTGTGAACGGGTAACAGTCAACGTCCATGGACCTAATTGAATGGTAGATACCCACTAAAATGTCATTGAGTAAAAAAATACATTTCTCAACAATCAAATGGATACTTACCACTTGGACAATCATAGTCTTACATTAGAACAGTAGTTGTCATGCTATCCACCATGGGGAAATTAAGAATAATACTCATGCACAGTCTCCATCTCTGGAATTTCTGATATAAGTGGTCTCGGGTGGGCCCTGACACCAGCATATTCTTTAAAGTAGCCAGAGTGAAGAATTACTGGAATTTATTGTATCTTAGCTTTGGTGAATTTAACTGAGTTACGGTCAGTTTCTTCCATGATGACTTCTCGCTGAAGAACACAGAAAAACTACCAGTTATGACTAAAGGACAGTGATTAATGAGCCTCATACTTTGAGATCTTGGTACCTGAACATCATCATGACCCAGCAGCATCATTCAATCCTTTATTTGTTCATTCATTTGATTATTTGTCCGTCCAGTCAATAGAATATTCTTTGTCTGGAAGAACTGTTTCAAGCCCTAGAGCGAGCAAGCCACCTAAGAATTCAATTTCACAAAATTCAGCCATTTTATTGGAGCTGAGCTGGGGAGACAGCAATGAAAATGCGGCAGCAGAGGTCTCAAGTGTCAAGGAGCTTTGGTGGAGCTACTGAGAGTAGCACGTCAAAAGGTCTTGCAAAAGTCAAATCAGACAGAGAGAACATCCTCTTTAGGAAACACAAGGAAGGTCTGTGTGGTTAGACAGCGTCTGGGGTGGGGTAATGGGCATGTCATCTGCTCCCTCTGCACTAAGTGATTTTCAGAAAAGACAATATGGTTTACGTCAAGACTATGAGAAGAGAGTGGGATGTAGGTGTTCTGTGTTTAGAATCCAAGGAAAATCCCTGTGCTTTTGTCTTTTACGTGTCTAGATAGGAAAACTGATGTTCAATGATAAAGTCAAGGCATTTGATGTTCACTTTCCTACCAAATCCGTGTCTACAGCACTATGACGTCTTTTTTTTTTTAGTTGTTTTTTGGCTGCATTGGGTCTCCATTGCTGCGCGCAGGCTGTCCCTAGTTGCGGCGAGCGGGGGCTACTCTTCGTTGCGGTGCGCAGGCTTCTCATTGCGGCGGCTTCTCTTGTTGCGGAGCACGAGCTCTAGGCGCATGGGCTCAGTAGTTGTGGCATACGGGCTCTAGAGCGCAGGCTCATAGTTGTGGCACACGGGCTCAGTAGTTGTGGCTCGTGGGCTCTAGAGCGCAAGCTCAGTAGTTGCGGTGCACGGGCTTAGTTGCTCTGCAGCATGTGAGATCTTCCCGGGCCAGGGCTCAAACCCGTGTCCCCTGCATTGGCAGGTGGATTCTTAACCACTGTGCCACCAGGGAAGTCCAGCACTATGATGTCTAACACTGTCTGTAGTCAGGATTCACATTGCTCTTTAAAAATATCACCTGTGCCCTTGTGCTGAACCCCCCAGGCACCCATGCCCTCAAACATGCAGTTGGTTTCAGCCAATGGAGAAATCTGTGGGCAGTCAGGAGGCACGAGGTGAGAGGGCTGGGGTGTTTCTGTTCCCCATGCTCCCCCCTCCTCGGTTATACCTGTAGGGCTGAGACCCTCAGTCACTAGAGCACCCCCAGTCCAAGGCTCCTGATCTCCTGGGCTCTGGAAACACTGTTTCCTCCCACTGCTTCCACTGATAATAGCCACTATCTGCCTGACCACCTCTGGCTCGGTCCCTTAGTGCTGTCCACACCTTGGAAGAGAGTCCCTTCATATAAGTCTCTCCAGCATCCTAGCTGAATGTGCCTTCCGTGTCCTGCCGGCACCCTGATGAGAGCAGGTGAGCGGGGGGAGCACATCTTAAAAAGGGTCTTGGAGGCCACGATCAGAAGTTTCTGTTTGAATCAATAAGTGCAGAGGGACATCACTTAGCAGGTAACTGTCATGATTGGATCTTTGTTTTACAAGGTTTCATTCTTTCCTAGTGCATCTACAGCATGAAAAAACGAAGTGCAGGGCTTCCCTGGTGGCGCAGTGGTTGAGAGTCCGCCTGCTGATGCAGGGGACACGGGTTCATGCCCTGGTCCGGGAAGATCCCACATGCCGCGGAGCGGCTGGGCCCGTGAGCCATGGCCGCTGAGCCTGCGCGTCCGGAGCCTGTGCTCCACAACGGGAGAGGCCACAGCAGTGAGAGGCCGGCGTACCGAAAAAAAAAAAAAAAAAAAAAAAAAAAAACGAAGTGTAACATAAATTCCCAATTGTTTGCCCAGCTACAAGGGTAACTTAACAATTTTTCTTTAAATTCTTAAGATGAAATTCATATAACATACAAGTAACCATTTTAAAGTATACAATCAGTGGCATTTAGGGCATTCACCGTGATGTGAGACCATCACGTCTATCCATTCCAAAACATTTCCATCACCCCTAAAAGACAGTTGGTTTTTAAAGACACCATTCTGGAGGTTTTCAGCAGAGAATGGGCTGAAATGAGACAAGGAGTGAGCAGACCAGTGAGAAGCCTTCTTCGGATTTCCAGGGGAGACATGATCAGGTCGGCAGAGACGGAGGTGGTCAAGCTAGACCTGGCAGATGGGCTGGGTGGAGGGGCTGAGGAAATAGAGATATTCCGGCCTTGTGCAACAGGAGTGAGGCGGACTGGAGGACACAGAGGTCTGGAGGGCAGGCGCAGATTGCAGCCTGGGGTGTGCTATCTTTGAGATGCCAATTAGACACCCGGTGGCGATGTCAAGAGGCAGCTGGATGCAGGAGTCTGGAGCACAGCACTCAAGAGAGAAATCTAGATGGGATTTGAAACTGTGGGACTAGATGACGTCACAGAAATAGCGTTCAAACCAAGAACCGAAAGCCCAGGGCTGGTCCTAAGCACGCCTACATTTAGAGTCTGGTGGTGAAGGCATTTTGGCACAAAGAAGAAAAGCACTAGAAAAAATGTAGCTGCACAAACGGTTAACCTTGGGAAACACTGCTCCCAAGAGTCTGAGCTGACACCTTCCTCTGTTAGTTACTGTTTTTGTTTTGTTTTGTTTTGTTTTAATCACAGGTAATCTGAAAGTTCAAGTTCTTTTGTTACGCGCGTTCATGAGAAACAGCCGCAGTTCTCATTTAAAAGCATCTGTTTTAGGTCCATCGGTGGGTTGACTGAGGACAAATGAAAACGCGTTACCCAGACGATCATTACAGCATGTATTCAGTGACTTTAGGTAGAACAAATGACATGAGGGGATAAAATCACTTATTTTCGGTATTTCCCGAATCAAAGCAGTAGCAACAGAACCACAGCGTGGCAAAGCATGCATAATGGCAAAGCCTCTATTATGGCTGGAATGTAAAACGTAATAGGATTTTCAGAAAACAATTTAGGAAAAGTGACAATCTTGCTTATTTAAATGCTATGTGACATTCAGTATTATTCCTTCAGGTAAAATTACAAAATTGATAAAATGACTTTTAGAGATACTGTTGAATATGCTGAACAAATGTGGTGCATTTATCTGTTGACTAACCATTAGGTTAGTGTAAAAACTACACTGTTTCCTGAGAATTGAAGGCAACTTTTCCTGAGTCATCATGCCAAAACTTTGGAGTTTCTAGGCTTTGTCTATTTCAAACCAAATTTTAGAATGCATCTATTTTTTTGACATTAGCAATTTCTCTGTATGGATATATAGACTATAAAATGAATTCTCTTTTACAGTATAGTTAATTTTTATTAAGTTTCCTGAAGTGCATGTCTTGCTATATATTTTGAAGTTTTCTAAGAAAACAATAGCTATTTTTTTTCTGATTATAAAATTAACACAAGGTAACCTTAAAAACTGTCTATTAAAACAGGATGAAGGATAAAGGGGAAAAAAATCTACCAAGAGATATTCAGATTTGAGGGAACACTTTTCTGTACATTTCTCTGTGCTTATCATGCACTACCGTGTGTCACTTTACAGAAACAGAACCACAGCACAAGTGCTGTTTAATATGTTTTTTGCACTCAACATATGTCATGGATATATTTTGATATCAACAAATATCTAGACACATCTTAATTTTTAACGCCTGGTAATGTTCTATTTGATGGACTGTTTTCATCCAGTTGGGTACTGATGGACATTTAGATCATTTCTGAATTTCTTTTTCCTTTGGCTGACATTGGCTCCTACTGTGTGCAGGAGAATATTTTAAATGCATTCTATATATTAACTCATCTGCTCTGAAGGTTTTTCTTAGTGGCTCCTCAATATAAATTCCTAAAACTTGAATTGCTGGATAAAGAGTCTTTACATTTTAAATACTGAGGCATATTGCCAAAATGTTCTCCAGAAAGATGGTAGTCATGACACTTTCACCAACAGTGCCCGTTTTGCAAGCCCTAGCCAACGTTGCATGCCAGCAATCATTTTCATCTTTGGAGATCCAATACCAAACACAGTGTCTCCTTCCCATTGGCATTCCTTTTAACTAAACCTCTTCTTATGAGCATACGAGCTACTTGCATGTTGTTTTTTTGAAATGCCAGTTCATAGTTTTTGTTATTGTATTTCCCAATTGGGTCATGCATGGGAACAAACACATAAATAAAGCTACTAAAAGTTGCAAAGTTGTAAAGATCCTGAAGAATTTAGAAGGTATCAGAAGTAGTACTGATGCCCACAACCATTATTTATTCTTTTTACTTCTAATCTTCATCTTTTTGTGACCCTTAGTCTACTGATGCCTACATTTCACTTTTAATGGCACCTTTTAATTCATCTGTTTTCTATGACTAATACTTCTTTTTAAAATCCAGTTGGCATTTGTCTTTGCTGTTTCCCCCTGACGTGATTTGTCTACCGTGTGTCCTGCTAGGAGCACGCTTACGCAATTATAAACAGAATGTGTAAAAAGACTTTGAGAACCTGCAGCCAACGGACATGTACAGTTGACAATGGATGTTAACATTTACACACTGCCTCAAGGGCAAACTCTTTTCTCTGTTACCAGAGTCTAAGGCCATAAAGCTCTAGTCATCCATGTTAGTAAGTATATCCGTTGTATTGTGTTTGTAGGTTGAAGATGGTAGCATCGGTACGGTTGAAGAGTGGGATGAACTCAATCCATGGGACAAGCTCTTATCTATCTAGTAATTTCCACCCCTCTCTCCACACCATGCTACTCTGCGAAGCCCAGTTTCCTTACCCCAACTTGCAATAATGGGAACTCAGGATCCAGTATCATCCTAATTGGACTCTATTGTCACAATTCTGGTTCATTATGTCTAGCTTAAAATCCCACATCATTTCTAACTTGAAATACCATGATAATCTGGCTGTTCTCACCACCTCTGTTTATCCCAAACCAGGCTATTTATTCCAATCCATCATGTCACTGCTGTCAGATTAGTGTTCCTACCCAGCAGTAGGGATTCATGTCACTGCCCTACTCAACAACCATCTGCTTGGCCCCACCACCAACAGATTTAAGGAAAATGACAGAATAAGAGAGCAAATGACATAAGAGCAAGGTGGTAGGATTTGCTGATATGCTTTCCATACTAGTTTCTCATATAAACTCTTAGCAAGAGTTA
Source organism: Lagenorhynchus albirostris (assembly GCF_949774975.1). Taxonomy (NCBI): domain Eukaryota; kingdom Metazoa; phylum Chordata; class Mammalia; order Artiodactyla; family Delphinidae; genus Lagenorhynchus; species Lagenorhynchus albirostris. The sequence continues at coordinate 9,420,691 of NC_083097.1, forward strand.
AGGATGATAACGTTAAAAGACAAGCTCTCTTCTGGGGTCTGAGCTAATGAGGTTCAGGTACACAATCCTGTGACTGAACGTTATAGACAGATGGAGTTTATAACACCTGTAAAGTTGAGTGAGTATTATATCTCTTAGCTAACCTCAACAAATTCCCAAGCACTTAGATTTTCAGCACGGAGTAAAGAAGAGATTAGAGTTCTAAGAAGAGTGGGTTGTAGATATTCTGTGCCTTAGACTCAAGGAAAATCCTTGTGTTTTTGTTTCTAGGTGTCGAGATAGGAAAACTGATGTTCAATCACAAAATTCAAGGCATTGGATTTTCAGTTTCCTGCCAACTCTATATCTACAATACGTGATATCTAACAAACTATCTGTGAGTCAGGATTCACATTGTTATTAAAAAATAAAAACAGCAAACAAATCCTTGTCTACTCAAGGATCAAAGGCACTACTTAGACTCCAAAGTTTTTAAGAGAAAAATAATCAAAATATACGTAAAACATATAAGCACTGCAAATGATTAAGAACAACTTTTAACTATCATCTCCTAGAGACTGAAAAAAATATTTATGAGAAGATATTGAGGGTCATCATTTCTTTGGATCTTGCTCAGAGTAATCAGATGCACAATATCATTAAACTACATGGAATTGCTATTAGAAATGTTTGCATCATCCATTTGCATTCTGAAAAATATCTTGCAAAAACAAGTTTTGTGATCTTTGATATTGAGTTGCTCTTCATGGCAATATTTAGATAGCATTGTCAATTATTCTTCCAAGTGAATTATGCTTTGTGATAATAAAACATGTCATTCAATGGAAGGTATCCTTGATTTTATTACAGGAAAACATGCATCAATTTATCTAAAAACTATGTTAAGTTGTTTATATCAGATAAAGTTATATAAGGTAACACATTGATTCCAGGTAGCTACTGGTATGGTGGTGGTGAAGACTGTGGTGGTGGTGAAGACTGTGGTAGTGGTGGTGATGGTGGTGGAATTGGAGATGGTGATGGAGGTGGGGGTGGTGATGGTGATGGTGGTAGAGGTGGTGATGGTGGTGATGGTTTGATGATGGTGGTGATTGTGATGGTGATGGTGGTGATAATGGTGATGGTGATGGTAGTACAGGAGGTGATGGTGGTGATGGTGTGATGATGGTGGTGGTGGTAGAGGTGGTAATGGTGGTGATGGTGTGATGATGGTGGTGATAGTGATGGTGGTGGAGGCGGTGATGGTGATGGTGGTGGAACTGGAGATGGTGATGGAGGTGGGGGTGGTGATGGTGATGGTGGTGGAGGGGTGATGATGATGGAGGTGGTGATGGTGATGGTGGTAGAGGAGGTGATGGTGGTGATGGTGTGATGATGGTGGTGATGGTGATGGTGATGGTGATGGAGGTGGTAATAGTGATGGTGGTGGAGGTGGTGATGGTGATGGCATTGAAAGTAATGAAGTAGAAAAGGAAGAGTTGAAAAAGACAAAAAGTTGGCCTAGAATTCAAGCTGGTTTTATACTGTTTGAGGTGGTAATGAGATCTCTTTGCCCATTCTAATCCTTGCAATAGTGTTCAGGTATTCTCTACAGAAGGGTTAACATACTTTCACCTAGCAAGCTCCGACTCTGAAATCAGAGACAGATGAGCAGTCACTGAACCGGAGTAAGTCCACCGCTGCTCTAGTCCTCTCTCTTAGCAACTAAAAGGAGAACAGTGGTTATTATCTGAGGAGTATGTTTGAGAGCAGATGTGCAGCTTAATAAGGATAAATCTGGAACAGAGCTTCCAAATTAATCCAGGAGGGGTTTCTTGAGCACTAACTATGTGCTGGGTTGAGCATTGTGGATACACAGATGACTATGACACTGTCCCTGCCCTTAAGGAGCTTATGGGTTAATGTTCACAACAGAAGATAATATCAAATATCTGCTATACAACGTAAATGGGAAATCTGTCCTATCAGCACTGGCTGGGGAAAGTATGATTAATGATGGCTCATGATGGAAGATGGTACCCACAAAATGAAAGGAAGGGCAAATGAGGAAGCCTGGTATATCTGAGATGAGAGGAGTCGATGGAGCCTTGTAGAATTTTACAACTTTTAAAAGTGTATGCAAAATTAGAAATTTATAGTATATAAATTTTCATCATTAAAATTAATTAGACTCAGAGGAGTCACAACTTCTAATCATTTCAACCTAGAAAAGAATATAATGATTGTTATCAAGTTAGTGTACAAGGAAGACAAATATATCATGAATCCTCTATTTAAATTTAGCTGTTAGAAAGATATTCTTTAAAAAAAAGACCTATGTTTTAGTGTTCTTTTTGAGACTACGTAACTACTATATTCATAGCTCAAAAATTCTTATTTAAAATTACCCCACAGAGATAACTCGAATATTTTACAACTATTTATTAATTATGGAGTTGGTTGGTATGTTCCATAATAAGCAATTTTTCATAGCTTAAGTTTTCTCCATTTCAGATGGGCACAGTTTCCTCGATGGAAACATCTCAAGATAAATCACATGGACATTCATTTTAAAGATAAAAGCAGAACACTGTACTGTATTTTTTAAAATAAGGCTATAGTTTAAAATATGGACTATGCCTTTAAATACATATATACATATATATATTTACAGATATATCACACTGACACTCTATAATACCTCTAATTCTCTTCACAAAGGGATGTTTTGTTAGAGATGTGGTTTTATGAAATCATATTCTGACCTTCACTCCTAAAAGTTAGTAAGTTTGAGGTCTGAGGACATTTCATCTTATTTATACTCTCCAATTAAAGGTTTAAATTATTCTCAGAATAGGCAAGCCTGGATAATATCTAATTTTATAAATACATGTAATTGGCTTGGAGAAAGCATGTATTGGTATTCTAATAACTGATTCTATTTAAATAAGAAAGAACTTTTGGTTTGGGACATATAATGTTAGCCTTTCAATGTTCCCTTCTCATACCAACATGGAGATAATGACAATGACACACTTTTCACTTGCTGGGCATAATGAACTAAGGACTCTACTCTTTGAGGAAATAACTTACAACACTGATCTTCATGGAAGGAAGGCTGTGCCCAGGGCGCTCATTCTGAAACTAGCAAAGAAAGTAGGAAAATGTGGACTTAAATTGTAACACACTTATTTCGAAGGTAGAATTCCAGGTTAATATTTAAAGCATTAAAAGAAAAAAAGATAATTGTGATTGGTTGAGAACTCACTTTAACATTTAGACACTGAATCATAAATGATGCTCATGTTGGAGCATCTCTGCATCACGGTGCCTGCAAGGAGGTGGGCTGATCTATTGAGTTCCCTGACCCACAAGGCAGGTAACACCTGTCCCTTCTCCGTCTTTGCCCAAAGGGCTCAGCTGGGCAAGACCTTCCTGGTCTGCTACTCCACAGCAAACATGGAGACGCAACCTGTTTCCTCGGAGAACCCGACTGAAATATGCACACTTGTTATGATGCAAGCTGACTACTGCTGTAAAGGATTCATGTGTGGCAGGGATGCTGACTCAAATCTAAGCTGGTACTTGTGTCCACTGCTGAGTTCAGACAGGACTGGGCACTCCTGGCAGCCTGGAGGCATGGAGCTGGCAGAATCTGTTAGAATAGAGACTCAGGACTCAAGCCCTGTGCACCGTGGGGACCTAGATGTATCTGGGGAGGTCAGTCAGGCTAGGCCATAACTGACCAGTGGGGCGGGAAAGCCTCCTAGGGGAGAACTGACTTGAGTGAGAACCAGCCACCAGATACCATGAGCAGGATGGAGTGATGGGGAACATGGACTCGGTGACCAGAGGGGAAGCCTTTACTTAGATCTGTCTCCAGCCCAGCAAGCAGAAAGGCACAGAAGTAAAGATGGAAAAAAGGTATTTGTGTAATGCCTGGGGCAGAAGAAACTCTGTAGGGGATTCCAGAACAAATTATAATGCAAAGGGCAGCCGGTCATTCCTCCTCTCTGGGTCACATACTACCTCTTAGCTACAGCCTCCTGGAAGCTCAGGACAGACACCTCTGGGGGTACTTCTCCCAGGGAGCAGAAGGCGAGACCATGCCAACAGGAGAGCAGTGCCTGCCATGCCCAGGGAAGCTGCAGTGAGCAGCGGGGATGAAACTGCAAAGCTCTGTTGCAGAATTATAAGGTCCCTGCTAAGTCCAGGGTATAAAACAGTTACCCAAAGGGAGCTGGGGACAGCAGTCCTTCTAAGGCAGAACTGAGCCCGGCAGAGTAAGGATAGGGCTGTGCAAGGGACCTAAATGTTTGACAAACCCGGGGCTCCTCGCATGTGTGTGTGTCAGCGTGTGTGTGTCTGTGTAAGCATGCCTGCATGGCACAGACACGCTTGCATGAGTGTGTGCATGCCTAGGTAGGCGTATGTATGGCAGTGCCTTTTATTTTTTGGAGAAGAGGGATGAATGGGAGACAGTTGGCATTTTAAGCAGATCTACCTTAACTTCAGCCTCTCTCTCCCCCAACCCGTGTCTGGGTAAGTTTATTCTTCCACATCTCCCAAAGATCACTTACTGCAGGTGATTCCCTCAACCTACTGCCTTCAGCTCTGACTACCCGTGATCTCTCCCAAGGATTCAACAGTGTTTGTATAAAACAGATACAGCAGAAGAAATTGGGGACAGTTGGAAGACACGATGCCAAGAGTGGCTGTAGGCTAGGGTCCTTGAAAATTTCATTTGTCAGACAGACTTTTTGTGGCCTAATGATTTTTTAAAACTAATTTGCATAGATGTAGCTGTTTCGACAGCAACTCAGATACTGTTACATTACATCTCGGCCCTAATGGAAGCTGTAGCAAAGCTACCTAGAGATGGCAAGGGGACTCCCTGGGGTAAAAAGACTTTGAAAAAGACCCTGATGTTTGAAGGTTCACCTGCAAACTGTAGCAAGGCATCCCTTTCCTTTCACTGATTGTGAGGCTTATTTAGTCAGACTTAGTGCTCGCCTGTAGGAAAGTGTTCATCCTGGAATCACATGGCCATTTCTTTCTTTTCGATCCCATTTTCATTAGGTTCAAGTTATAAACACCTAGTTGTGCTCAATGTGAAGTTTATACATGACAATAAAATTTCACATCTGTGTTTACATACTCCAATAACTAAGTTAATATCAAGGGTGGTTTTGCAGAAAATTATTAAATTGACAAACTGCTTGAAAATCCTAAATGATGCACGTTCATCTTATAACTACAACTGAGGGCTAAACACAAATTTCTACTTCCTGTTAATTTAACAAAGCATTGGGAAGTCTCCTGAAAATGGCATAGAGGGTAAAGCAATTTAACACCATCCCGCCTATAAATGCCCTTCGTGAAGGATACGTGCGATGGGGGGTGTATAAGTGATTTCACATATCAGAAAACGTCTTCAGAGTCAAAGGAAAAAGGGGAGCATCTGGAAAAGATACCCCGGAGCTGAGGCTCCACTGCCAAAGAGAAACGAATGTACTTTTCTTCTCTCTCTCTTTTTTAAACTTTTATTTCATTGCCCTGAGCATGCTTGGAACCAATATAAAATTAAACATCTGCTCCATCCAGACTATAAAGCCACTTAAAAAGCAAACAAAGAACTGAAACAAAACAAAAACTGCTACAGTTAATAGCCAAGATCTCTTTTTATTAATAAAAACATTTTCTGACTGCTTTGGAGTTTGTATTTCCCAGCCTTACATTCCAAGCATGTTACAGCCTCTCACTAACTTTACAGGAAAAAAACTGTGAATGAAGAATAAAAAATGGAGGATAATGTTTTTCAGTCTCAAAAAAAAAAAAAAACTCAACATAAAATGTGACGAATGGAAGTAGCCTTTTTACTACTGATACTTATGAATGTAAAATATAACTATTAAATATATCTGGAAATCAGATTAGAATACCGGCTTATGTTTGCTTTTAGTTAGTAACTGCAAAGATAAGCTTCAAAACTATATTTCTGAACAGAGCGGGTATGCCATTTGAAGATGGAAATCAGTTTATGAATTAGAATCCATTTTCCCTAACAAAAAAAATCCAACATGCGTGAAAGCCACATGGAATGTAGGGCAAGCGGCTCTTTCAGCTAATGTCTCTCATTATTTTAAATACTACATGCGTTTGTTATGGGACTGCTCAAAGTGAAGTACTGAATACTTTTATGCTCAAATTTCTGTGTTTTAACAATTATTTGAAAAAATTTCCAAACTTTTAAGTTGGATAACTGTCATTTGCATAGTAAATTAATTCCTGATCACTGTTCGTTTGTGAATTAAGAGCGTGTGCACGTTGTTTCTCATTGAAGGGAACAATGCTGACCCTGGGAGGACCTCCATCAATATTCAGGTGAAGCAGATCAAGTCACACAGAGAATGGTAAAGCACCATCCTGAGGATGCCCTCCCCGCGAAAGGCGCTCGGCTTCTAGAAGGGTAAGAGATTAAAAGGTACACACGGATGGAGAGAGAAAACCAGAACTGTTTGAAGCAGGCGGCCTTGGGCCTTAAGGCGCGGAGAGGGGCAACATCAGAGATACAGAAGGGACTGACTCTCTGGGGAGTGCGCGGGGGGCCGGGGGGGGGAGGGCACATGCTCTCCCACGCATGCGCGGGAGTGATGCACTCAGTTCATTCTTATTGGAGGAGAGGTGATTCTAGGATAACCTAGGGGAGCTTTAACCCTACTACCTTCTGGACTTGTGTTTTAGTCTCCTGCTACAATTATCTGAAAGCCAAACTCATGCCCATCTTTAAAACCCATGAGAGTCGTACCCCTTTGTCTGAGGGGGATGCGTTCGTTCCAAGATGCCCGAAACCGCAGGCAGCACTGAACACTACGTAGAGTATGTTGTTTTCCTATACATATGTACCTATGATAAAGTTTAATTTCTAAATTAGGCAGGGCAAGAGAATATCCGAATTGCCAGCATCACTACTTTTGCACTTCGAGGCCACTATGAAATACAATAAGGGTGACTCAAACACAAGCACTGTGATACCCCGACGGTCCATCCGATAACCCAGCCGGCTACTAAGTGACTAATGGGCGGGACACGCTGGACAAAGGGGCAATTCACTTCCGGGCGTGAAGATTTCATCACACCGCTCAGAACGGCACAAGATTTAAAACTTATCAGCAGTTGCTTATTTCCGGAATTTTTAAATAGTTTCAGACCATGGTTGACTGCAGGTAACTGAAACCGTGGAAGTGAAACCTCGGATAAGAGGAGACTACTGTTCAAACACTGCTTTCCTCAGTAAGTCTTTCTTGATCTCTTCGACTGAGAATTCTCTTTGCTCCTGCAAGTTCTTATGGCTCTTTCTCGGTGCTTACTTTGTACCCATGTGTCTTCTCTCTCATACTTGACTGACAACTCCTTGCAGACAGAGCTCATACCTACATCATTTTTATATTTTATATCATCCACTTGACCTTGCACACAGTGTTGTTCAGGTATACACCGGAGAACACAGGAAAGAAAGAAGATGGACAGGAAGCCTGCCTGCTAAGGACAATTTCCTTATTTCTCTGGGATTACAGGTCTCTATGATACAGGTCCCTGTGTTAAGAAATCATTTCACAGAGAGTCTTCTTCTGGGCATTCCCATGGCGGGAGGGGGGGGACACCTCATCAATGGCACCCAGCTGCCGTGATGGCAAATATACCCTCAGTCACAATGGGCAGCCCACTGGAAGAGAAAGTCGCTCTGTGAAGATAATTTAGTGCACGCAAACCCAAACCGAAGCTTCTCCCTGCCAGGCTGAGCTTCATCCTCTAAGGCAGGGGTCCCCAACCTCCGGGATCTAATGTCTGATGAGCTGAGGTGCAGCTGATGTAATAATAATAGAAATAAAGTGCACAATGAATGCAATGCGCTTGAATCATCCCGAAACCATCCCGCTCCCCCCCCACCCCCGGTCCGTGGAAAAATTGTCTTCCACGAAACCAGTCCCTGGTGCCAAAAAGATTGGGGACTGTTGCTCTAAGGGACAACCAGCGAGGAAGTTTGTTTTGACCATTTCGTGGAGAATAACAAATAAAAACATCTACTGGGAAGGAAACGAGGTGTTGGGCTGGGGATGCAGACATTCTTTAATTCTCTCCTCTCCTCCAGGATCCGGTGGGGATTTCGATGTGTGTTCGTTAACACTAGTTAATGTAATTTTTGTGATAATTGTAGAACAAATAGAGCAAACTCTCAAATATAATTAGGGAAAAGTGCTTCTAATTAACTTGTATCTCGTGGGTTGCAAAGTAGAGCCACAAATCAGTTATGCACTGTCAGACCTAACGAGTAAAACACACTGTACGTTTCCAACCGGACAAATAAACACAGCAAGACACAGTGCCCCTGGCAATACTTTCCTTTGAACCTTTCCAACGTGCTGGCGTGCTCTGAAACTTAATTGTAGGTAATCATGGGTATGTTTCACGTCATCAGCAACCAATGATCGTGGCAGTGAGAAATGAAGACAACCTCAGACAGTCTGGGAACATCCAACACGTTACCTCGGCAGCATGGAAAATGGGATGCACTCATGCAGTAGGCTCAGAGGTACTGAGGAAACCCCAAAAGGTTTTTCAGGGACGTAGAGGGCTGTGACAGCGGCAAGCCCCACCCCAGCTCACAGTACCAGCAATAACAGTTGCTTACTGCAGGCTGTAAGTTAGGGAACTGTTATAGGCAATTTCTGCTATGTCTGTTAGAAGTCAGCCCACTGTTTCTCTCTCACATGGGCAAGCACATTAGAATAAGCGGTAACCTCAAATTCTTTCTAATTTGCGAAACATGATAAATGAGCCACATGTTTTCATAACTCAGTTACTATTAGCAACACACTGTTCTGGTATCTCTCAAAATACATCCATGCCTCCTAACCCACAGTGGTAACTGTTGGCCTGGAGAGAATAGAAAGTGATATTCCTGAAACATCCATGATCATGAGAACTGCTGTCGGATTTTATTAAAAACGTGGAGTCCCAGGCTATTACAATAGAGATCCTGAGCCTGGAAATCTGTATTTGATTGCCGGGGGTGGGGACTGGGAAATCATTGTTGTAAAGCAGACAGGCACTGGAAATAGAGGCCCAGGCATGTACCAGAGCCCAGCGGTGACATTGAGCAACTCCTTTAATTCCAGGCTCAGGGGACCCAGCACAACGATTGGTAAGTGGTAGGTATTGAGGAACGTTTGTTCATCCCTTTCGGGGATACAAGAATGCAGAGAATACCCTGATTCTTAGGTGAGGCACGTTGAAGAGCAGGAAGAATGTAATACACAGGAAACACTGTGACATGACAGCTTTAGATACATTCTCTGGTGTTCTACCCTATGGAACGTGTCATAAAGACGGGTTGTAGAACTGATTTATAGTCAACGTCTCATCTTACCATAACACAAGGAAGCATAAACTCCTTTAAAACACTGTATATCAAAATGTCTAGCTCATTGGAACACAGGTGCCACCACCTTGGTCGTTAATAAGAGAGCCACACCCTGAAGAATATGATCTATGACTGGATGGAGGCTGGGTTTCTGAAGACTATGGGACACAGCTGTGCTATCACCTACAACCTTCAGACTTCATTTATGGGAGAGAGAAAAAGAAATGTCCATCTTCGTGAACACAGCTTTATTTGGGGCTTTTCATTTTTTTAAGCTGAGCTTCATCCCAAGTAATAAATTCCCATCACTTTCTGATCTCCTTAGCCGGCTTCATTTTTCATCACGGTACTTGCCACTTCCTGAAATTACAGGTTTATTGTCTGTCTTGTCCACTGCAACATAAGCTCTACGGGGGCAGGCCTCTGAGCTCCTAGCTTGAAACATTCTGCAGTGGTTCTGTTGATGCATATTGAAATTACACTTAAAGTCTTGCTATAGTTCACTTCTTTACTTTGAAATCAACTGAAATCCACGATCTCTCCCAACTGTGCCCTTTTTTTCTCTCTTTCTCCATCCGGCTCCCTGGAGCACAGGTACCACCATCTTGGCCACTAGGAGGAGTGCCATACCCTAGAGATGGTCTCTGGCTAGAAGGTACCTGGGTACTTATTCCTATATGCCAAGCACCTAAACCTCACTGCCACATAGTAGACACTTCCAGAAGCATCTGTTTAATGAATAAATTAGACCCACGGCCTACAGACCTCCTTCAATCCCTAGGACTAAGAGTAGGGGTGGGCAAGAAGTTAATGGTCTAAATTTCCTAATTTGATTAGGTCTGGTTGGAGAGGAAATCAGAAATCAGAACTAGTGCTGAGGTTTGCTTTTGTCTTTTGTATTTGGATATAACTGGGCAATCTACTATAGAGAGAGGTAACCCTTAAAATGGTTAAAATGACAGAGGATAAGAGCAGACATCTCTATAAAAAATGTGTGAGATACAGAGTTGGTTAGGAGACGAGCTGGGGTCAAGAGGCAGACGAAGCACAAACACTGATTTCTTCTCGCCTTCAGGGATCCATTAGAATTCACAGCCATGGGTTGGTGGGGAATGGTTCTTCCCCAGGGCTGTTGTTTCCTTTCTCTGAATGGAGCACAATGAATGTAAAACAGTCTTCTCCCACACCCCTCACTCATTCCTCCCCTGGGAGTGGAGGGACTGATTCAAATAGTCAGTGGGCACCCAGGGCTTCGATCAGCTCTGTCCTTCTTCCTCTTGGGAATGAGTGGCCACGGGGAACTCTGGTTCCCCTGGGCTCCACTGGATGTGTCCCTGGAGGTTGGTAGCGGGGGAGGAAGGCTGCCCTGGCCCCTCTGCAGCTGTGCGTTGGTGGATACCTCTGCCTAATTCCGAGCTTCTGGATTAGCAAACCTGCTGGGCAAACAAACCTGCAGCCTGGCCTCCAACCTGACCCCTTAGAGTAAGGAGTTGATGAGGTAGCTTCCCTCTTTATTGCATCTAGAACTTGGCTGCGGAAGAGACGGGGTAACAGAGGGTCCTATGAACTATGACCTGGGTGCCAGCCACTTGCTTTTATGTATAATGTTTTATTAAAACTCAGCCACGCCCATTTGTTTCCGTATTGTCTACAGCTGCTTTCACCCGGTATTAGAACTAAATAGTTGTAACAGAGACTCTATGGCCTACAAGCTAAAACAGTCACCGTCTGGCCCTTTACAGAAAAAGTTTGCCAACTCCTGTTCTGGAATCTAGAGGAATGTTAGAAAAGCACGTCGCTGCTAGAGTGCTTTCAGGTTCAAGGGCAAAGGGAAAGTAAAGGGAACGCAGAACTCAATTCCAGCAAACAGTTCTCTCCCTACGCAAGTTAGGAAGCAGCGTCCAACCGAGGAAGCCGGTGTAACAGGTGGAAACTCAACTGAGTTCTCCTGAAAGGTATGGGGCACGAGCAGAGGGGAATGCTTCACAGACATGCATCCCATCGCAGAGGTTAAAAGGAAGACGTGGACCTCAGGGCCCAGAACACGAACAGAGACAGAGACTTGAGCAGCACAGAGCAGAGGTGCCCCTGGAAGCACCCTTTTCAGCGACATCAACTGTCTTCAGGGACTTCCCTGGCAGTCCAGTGGTTAAGACTTCCCCTTCCAATGCAGGGGGTGCGGGTTGGATCCCTGGTCGGGGAGCTAGGATCCCACACGGCTCGTGGCCAAAAAACCAAAACATAAAACAGAAGCAACATTGTAACAACTTCAATAAAGACTAAAAATGGTTCACATCAAAAAATAAAAAAACTTAAAAAAAAAAAAGAAAGAGTGTCTTCAGTCTGGGAATCTGTGGAGGGTGATTCTGCAGCTAGGCGATTTCACAATTCCAAAATACAAAGCAGGGAAAGAGCTGTGTGGCACAGGGTTGAGAGACATCTGTGAACAAGTGGGCGTGGAAGGCATGTCATCAGACAGGACACACGCCTTCGGCGCAGAGCTGAGACACCCAACTCCCAAAGAGGAAATTAACAGTCAAAGGTTTCAAGCACGTAGAAAGGGAAAGGAGTCCCCTCTGGTGACACCTGCTGTGGCGGGTCCGTGCTGTGTCACCCGCAGAGCTGCAGCCATGCCTCCCAGAATTCCCTTCCCTGCACGTTCCAGGTTGAGGTTGTCAGGGGAGAAATCTGCAGGCAATCTGGAAGGTACAGAGAAGCAGCAGGCGGTGAGCTCTGGAGGGCGGGGGGCACCATGCTTCCCCACGTCCTGGGCCAGGCAAAGGGCTACAGCAAAGGGCGCCAGCTTTCGTGCGTCTCTCACGTAGCCAGCATGCAGCCAAGGAGAGGCGGAAGAGGGCGCCAGGCTATCCTCACGGGTGCCCGCTGGCCCTCGCTCTCCCCTGCTTCATATTCAGCTTTCCTTCCTCATCTTTACCTGCCAACCTACGTCAACTTCAGCCCCAGCGCCAGACACAGAGGTACAGCCTTCCGCAGACTCCTTCACCAGCTCCTGCTGGGATGTCAGGTCTTATTCTGATAATAAATCCCTTTCTCCAGACCACTCATTTTGCTCATGCTTCTCTGGTCAAACCCCAGCTGACACACCTGGTGAAGGCATCTAAATATTCCAAGATGGCAGCAATGTATACAATTCCAATTTCCCAAAGAGGAGACTATATGCATGAATGCATAACACCCAGATGAACCTTTGGCTGGGATTTTTTTCTCCTGAGTCAATTTAAGTTCACCCATTGTGGACTCTGGAAGCTGGGTACCACCAGACTGGCCTCATTGGACTCACTGAATCCAAGGAGATCTTCATTTACTCATCTTTCCTCTGATACTGTGGTTGGCAAAATAATGGTCCTCCAACAATGTCCACAGAACCTGTGAATATGTTACCTTATATGCCAAAAGGGACTCTGAAGCTGCAATTAATTTAAGGATCTTGAGATGAGGTGAGTCTCCTGGAGATGCCGGTGGGCCCAGTCTAGGTACGTGGGTCCTTAAAAGCAGAGGAGCATTCCAGGCAGCAGTCATGGGAAATGTGACTGTGGAAGACTCATCGTGATGCCATGTTGCCAGTTTTGAAAACAGAGGAAGTGGGTCACAGTTAGGGGATGTGGATGGCCTCTAGAAGCTTGAAAAGGCAAGGCCTGCCCCCCGTAAAGTCTCCAGAAAGGAACACAGTCCTGCTGACACCTTGATTTTAGCCATTTTAGCCCAGTGAGACTTGTGTTGGACTTCTAACCTCCAGAACTGGAAGATAATAAATTTGCATTGTTTTAGGGGCTAAATTTGTGGAAATTTGTTGTAGTGGCAATAGGTAATCAATACGGACTTCAGTAAGTGACTGCCATGGTCTTGACTCCGGCTGGTCCTGGGTACCCACCTGTGTCTGGGATAACCGTTCTTGAGGGCTGAGGGTGGCTTCTTTCCTAAAGGTGATGGGCACACGCCAGGGTTCACATCCTTAAACAGTGGGAAGAGTGGGAGCTGACACTGAAATAATGTATCTTCTGAGGGCCCTGAAAGTATGTCAGCAGTTCCAGTGTGAGGTAGCCCCTATTGCTGAAGAAACCAAACCCCAGAGAACCCTTCTGGCAGAGACTATGCAGAATAAAGAAGTTGGGGAGGATGGTTTTTACACTTTAGTTAACTTAAGAATCGTGGTCTTTGAACTTTAACACACAATGGCAAGAGATATTGATTTTTTGGCTTTAATTCCTTTGAACTTTAATGTCTTTGGACTTCAACATGAAAGTGGATTTAAACTTTGATTTTTAATTTCTCCTTGGGAATTTGGTATTTGGTGGGGATTATATTAAAATTCAAAGCATCTCTACATTGCTGGCATTTCATTACTTGAATGTCTCTGTTCATTTTTATCTTTATGATGATGCTTAACATTATTGCAAAACCTCTGATATGCTATGTTGGATAACATGGCTGGACATTATTTGGGATAAAAAATAAATCTGGATTTTAATTTTAAATCTTAGGAAGACAGTGACCCTGGATTGACTTAAATAATGTGCTATTCTGACCCATTTCAGTACTGCTTGGTATAATTTATAAAATGCCCACCAGGAATCCCAGGTGAAGACCAAAAAGCCCCAGGAAGATGGAAGAAAGGCTACTTTGACAATGCTTGGCTCCTGCTTTGGAGAGATGAGCCATGCCTCTGGCTGATCATACAAATAAAATAAGAGAAGAAAAAAAGGCTGGAGGATGCTAGTGGGGAAAATGCTTCTCCTCTGTTGCAATGTCTCCTTCCATAAAGGGTGTTTGTTACACCCCAGAATTCTTTTGAAATAGTAAGCCCACTGGCTAACAGACACAGAGTAATGCCTCCAACCTGGCTTCCATCGGCAGTATAGATAATATTTAGTAATATTTACACTTTGTCTACCAGACTTATGGTTTTGGAGGCTAGAAATCCAAGATCAAGGTGTCAGCAGGTTTGGTTCCTTCGGAGGCTGTGAAGGAGAATCTGACCATGCCTTGCTCCTGGCTTCTGGTGGTTTGCTGGTCATCTTTGGTGTTCCTTGGCTTGCAGAAGCATCACCTCGATCTCCACCTTTATCTTCACATGGCCTTCTCCCTGTGTGTGTCTGTGTCCAAATTTCCTTTTCTCATAAAGACATCAGCTATATCAGATTAGGGGCCTATCCTACTCTAGCATCCGAACTTAATTACATCTGAGTCACGTTTTGAGGGTCTGTGGGTTAGGACTTCAACATATGAATTTTGAGGGCATATAACTCAACTTTGGAGCCCTTTGGAGACTAGGCATTAAATCAAATGACCTAATGCCAGTAAGTAAAATAGTTAAACTGAGGCCTGTCTCCTTAGTTAAAAGAAAAGACTATTTGGGAACACGAAGCATAAAATGAAAATATATACTCTGCTCTTGGAGAAGTAGAACTCTTAAGGACACTTGCTTTCAACAGAAATAAAACTTATTTTTAAGTGTTATGGTTTAATAAAGATTGTTTTATTATGATTTGTAAAGCATTCTGAAATCTTTAGTTGGGCATTTCAAAATTTAGGTTATTTCCATCTTTAGGGAGAGAAAAGTTGTATTAGTCAAGCCCAAAGGACAGGCAGCAGTTCTAATCAAAGTTTATTTGCTTAGGAACATTTCAAGTAATGGCTAGCATGAAATAGCTTCAACTGGATTTAAATAAAATTCTGATCATCATCTCATAGTAATTATTGCATAGGAAGAAAATTATTTATTGCAAGGCCTAACAGGCAGTGGCAAAATATATTCTGCTATGAATAGATACTGAAGTGCAAACAGGCAGCTGTTTTTTTAAGCAAGCATGGTTATGTGTTGAATGTAAATGCATGTAAATAGCTCAATTTTTAACACTTTATTACTGTTCAAACTGTTTGCCAAGGAATACTCAGTAAATAATGTAAAGTTCTGCAAAGTCATTCAGTTCTTTTAGTCTTTTATTGTTTATAATTTGGTGCTCTCGACCCTTCTGGATACAGAGCTTAAGTCTAATCTAAAGTCTGGTTTATAAACATGCTTTATTTTTTTTTAAATCACTAAAATTGTTCTTTCGAATATTTGTTTACAAAACATCCTAGTTTGTAAATATCTAGAGAGGAATTCAAAGTGTCTGTCACCCTCCCTTCCCCTATAATTTTTTTTCAATGCACATCTATTTTCACAAATTCACTAACAGGCAGGAAGGAAAATACAACAGAAAAAACTTCGTGTACTAGAGATGGCCTGGGATGTCTTTATTCCTTGCTGAACGATTACATCTGCTGAAGAATTACAAAGGAAGTAATGGGCAGAGTTGTTACGCTTGAATCACTGTTTTTTTGATTCATGCACGAGTGTCTAACCTAATTCCAAAAAGGTTTTGAGGAGGGTCCTTGTGACAACAGAAGTGAAGTGATCCTTTTACCCTCTACTCCACCCTCCAAAGCCATCACCTCTTTTTCTTTCCATAAATTTATTTATTTATTTTTGGCTGCATTGGGTCTTTGTTGCTGCGCATGGGCTTTCTCTAGTTGCAGCGAGTGGGGGCTGCTCTTCGTTGCAGTGCGCAGGCTTCTCATTGCGGTGGCTTCTCTTGTTGTGGAACACAGGCTCTAGGTGCATGGGCTTCTGTAGTTGTGGCACATGGGCTCAGTAGTTGTGGCACACAGGCTCAGTAGTTGTGGCACACGGGCTTAGTTGCTCTGTGGCATGTGGGATCTTCCTGGACCAGGGCTCGAACCCGTGTTCCCTGCACTGGCAGGTGGATTCTTAACCACTGTGCGACCAGGGAAGCCTGCCATCACCTCTTTTTATGCTCATCTAGTTAAGCTTCTAAAACATGGACACGTTTGCCAGGACATCTCTTTTAATGATTAGCAGCCAGTAATGCCAGGGTGTGACAATTCACAGCAGTGTCCCCAACCATTATAGCAGGCGCTGGCAGAAGCATCAAGGTGGCTGTGCTGGTGTGGGTTAGCTGACCGCCAAGGCTGCATGTGCAGATGTCCAGGGCTTAGCACACACCCAATGCCCATAGACATTCAAAAACATTTGAGAAGTGAGCAACTAAGGAATGAGCGAAAGGCCTGGACTCACAGAGAAAGGCTTACTGGAGTAGAAAGTTCATCAGACTTGGGCAGAGACTGAAACCAAGCAGGACCCTGTGGGGCTCCTAGGCACAGAAGCCTTTCTGTGTCGCCCCCTCCCCGCCACGGCCCCGTTCCTTGTTTGTAGGGAACGGACCGCAGCTTCCATGACCTTCCCTGGGTCCCAAAGGGCAGATTCAACCATTTGCTAATCAGAGAAGGGAGGGAACAGAGAGACAAGGGAGGATCAGCCAGGAAACAACAGTGCAGCCTTGGGGCAGGTCCTGGTTCCTCAAGGGTACACAGAACGATATCTTCTGAGCTCTTTTTTTTTTTTTTTTTTTTTTTTTGCGGCATGCAGGCCTCTCACTGTTGTGGCCTCTCCCGCTGCAGAGCACAGGCTCTGGACGTGCAGGCTCAGCGGCCATGGCTCACGGGCCCAGCCGCTCCGTGGCACGTGGGATCTTCCCAGACCGGGGCACGAATCCGTGTCCCCTGCATCGGCAGGCATACTCTCAACCACTGCGCCACCAGGGAAGCCCTTTTGAGCTCTTTGTAGAACTAAAACCCCCAATAAATAGAAGATGTCAGCATTCTTCATTCTAGAGAAGACCACCTAAGGCCAGATTAAAAGGAACCAGAGAAGCTCATCAAGAAGATCACCTGAGACCAGATGAAAGGAGTGCAGGCCCTGCACACACCCTAATCTTATCAGCAGCCCCACCTTTGAACTATGGTTATAAAACTCCTCACCAAATCCCCCTGGGTTAGGATGCACGGGGACACACAGGAGCCTGCTGGCAAAGCAATAAAGCTATTCTTTTCTACTTCACCCAAAACTCTGTCTCTGAGATTCGACTCGGCACCGGTGCACAGAAGCCGAGTCCAAGACTCTCAGAGGAGAGAAAAGAGGATAACACATAAGAGAAATGGAGGACTGGATAACCTTGAAGTTCAGTTGGGTTGGCGGTACTAAAATCGTGTATCCTCAAAGCTCTGCAGGAGCCGGCGGGATCCCAGCTCTCACAGCTCACTTTGGCGGTTGACCATGGCCGGTGCTGAAGATGAAAATGACTCTCTAAGCCTCTCGGAGGTGAATCCGTTTGCCTCATTTGACTTTTTTCCTCAGGCAGTGGAGTCAGCTTTGGCTAGATTTGCACCTTGCTGCTCTGTTTAAATGGAAGTCAGCGAGCCTCGCAGGCTTCCAGGCGGCCCCAGGTTTCCACCAGCGTGGAAATTTAGAAGGCTTTGTCACTAAAGACTGACCTGCAGTGGCAATTCCTTCCATGCTGGATTGCTCTCCTAGATGCTTGCCTCGGACTTCCTTTTCTGGAGGGAGAGCTTGGCCAACGGGCTTGTTGTTTTTCAACAGCGTCCACCGTGGCAATTCCTGAAACCAGGAGCTTCAGCCAGTCTAAATGTTTTGACAACCTAGTTTTCTTTGAAAAAGGTGAAATTCGTGCCTGAAGTTTAGCTGGGCACAGTAAGACCCTGCCTCTGGAAAGGCAGAAAACATCTATTGAAGTAGCAACCACTGTCACCCTGAATCCATTCGGCTCTGATGGCTTGGATGGCGTCATGGCAGAAGACAGCATTTTTTCTAGGAGAGAGTCTGGGCCACAAGCTCATGCTGATGAGGAAACAGTGGGTCATGATTTGACAATGGGTGCAAACTTTTGTTCTTCTCAAAAGGAGCAGAATAAGAGGCATACGTTTTCTAGGTATAACAAGTCCAAGCATCTTTCCTACAGCCAAAGCTTCACCAGGAAAGGAAACTTGTGGACATTCTGAAGAGTTTATCTGCCTTTGATGTTTCCAAATGGGGCTCACACAGAAATTTTTGATGTTGCTCAGGGGCACATAATGAGTGACACCCAGCATCTGTCAGAAGCAGAGCTAAAGGCAAGGGAGGAGCCAGCCTTCATTTCTTTCACAGCAGCTTCAAATATCACAAGAAGCGCAGGGCATGCTGTGGTAGACAGCGTCATGGGGCACAGGCATTGCTTCCATCTCCTTTCTGATTGAAGTCATCAACACCTCAACCTTTTGCACGGGCTGAGTTTCTCTGGCAATGAGATAAGCCACCACAGAGAGCGCTTCAAGACAAGGGATTTGTGCTGGAGCAAATCCAAATTTTGGCAGAATCCAATTCTTTTCAAATCATGAAATGGATGCGTAAGTACACAGCAGGGTGTTCCTTTAGTTGTGTTGGCCTCATCCATCCACTGGCAAGGAAGCCAAGGCACAGAAGCACCATGGTGTTTGTTTTCCATCATGCGCATTGAGTTCTTTCACTTGCAGCCATTTCCAATTTAAACATGATCCATAAACATAAGCACAGGTGTTCCTAACTTTAACGGCAGGGTATGTTTTCAGTTATTTCACTCATCCCCAAACTATCCTACACATCATAATACGTGCATAACAACAGTTTTTCCTTCCCTGACCAAGCCACCCCATGCTAGTTTAGTGTGAAACATTACTATCATAACACAACCCTTGACAACTTTTTTTTTCCCCACAAAGACAATCCTCCACTTAGAGAAAGAAAAAAAAAAGAAAGAAAAGGAAAAAGAAAAAAACAAAAGGAAAGACAATTGGGAGTCTAGTTCTAATTTAGCTAAGTACAAAGGAGATGTGACAATAATCTTAAAGGGTGTAAGTTAAAGAAAACATACTGCAGCTGGGAGTCCTGACCCAAGAATAAACAAATACTTATGACTCTAGCTTCGGTAATGTATTTTCTTAAATGAGCAACTGTGCATATGCTCATCAGCATAGTTTCAAGGAACTTTTAGAGTTGAGACAGAAGGTCAGTGGAAACATGGATAATTAAAAGATCCTTCTCTGAGAGTCAACCTTGCAATCCCCTTGCCAAATACTTGAAGGAGTACTTTGATGAGCCAAAAAACAAATATCACATAGAACAGCAATATATGCATATATATATATATATATATATAATCAAGAAAAGTGATTTGAAATTCTGTACTGAGACCACCGATATCCATAGCCCTCCAACAAGTAAAACTGCACATGTAAAAAGTGAAGGGCAACAGCAAATGACTGTTTCCTGTATCCATACATATTCCACAAAGGCACATGCTAACTGCTTTATATTTTTTCATTGATTAATCCTATGGTGCTATAAGGTAGTTACCATAATTATGTCCATTTCACAAAACTCCAAAGTCCTATGCCCATAGAAAGGCTTTCTCTCATGATCACTTTTGAGAAATTCCTTAATCTGTAATTTTATACAACCTGGGGGCTTTTACTAGGCATAAATATTTTATCCAAGAAATTAACTGTTAAGTACAATATGCTCTCTGTTGTTAACCACGCTCTAAGCCAGAATATATACCTGATTAGCAATAACTCACATGCTCTGTCCTTTCATCAATTATGATTAATGTCACTCTAATGATGACCCATGGGTATTTTAAGATGTCAACTACTTCTAAATTAAATGACAAAGACTGAAATACGGTCATAGAATTTTAGGAGGGTTATGTTTACTGGATGCTAGTTATTTAATATGACCCATCTACCGGCGTGACACCTGATACCCTTTCATTCACATTTGTTATTTACAGAGACACATCGGGACGACTGGTGTTATTAGCTCTCAGAGAGGCCGGGACCATAATACTTGGTGAGCACATTGCGACCGTGCTGGATGATGGGTAATTTATCTGAGAGTCAGTCATGCCGTTAATAAGGATTCTGACCTGTGACCAGCTCCCGGATCTCCAAGTCGGTGGTCTTGCGGAGCAACCTGACCAGTGCCGGGATGCCGCCACAGTTCTTCAGGGCGATTTTGTTGTCATCGTTGGCTTTCCCATACACCAAGTTTCTCAACGCCCCACAGGCACTACGGTGGACTTCCGTCATCCGATGGTCCAGCAGGTCCACCAGGAGCTGAATACCTCCTTGTCTCCTTATCTGAAGGAGTAAAGGAGAAAGGAAGGTTGCCTTAGAGAGGCTGATTTCACTATTTAAACCCCAACAGGTTTTCTATATGAGGTACTTGCTATCCATACAATTAATTACACTGAACTGAATGAAGGCCTTTTACAAAGGGAAAAGAAAACAAATTATTGTTCTCTTTAGATTCTATTGCTTTTACTTGTTTTAATATCCTACCAATAAAAATTCAAATGCATTTCCTTTCAAGGCGCAGAATTTTGAAAAGATGATTTTAACCTCCAAATGGGTGTCTCAGCCATTTCTCTCTATAAAAATATGCCACAGGGCTTCCCTGGTGGCGCAGTGGTTGAGAGTCCGCCTGCCGATGCAGGGGATGCGGGTTTGTGCCCCAGTCCAGGAAGATCCCACATGCCGTGGAGCGGCTGGGCCTGCGCGCCATGGCCGCTGAGCCTGCGCGTCTGGAGCCTGTGCTCCACAACGGGAGAGGCCACAACAGTGAGAGGCCTGCGTACCGCAAAAAAAAAAAAAAAAAAAAAAAAAAAATGCCACATACTCAGGGCATGAAGCAGATGCACGGGCAAAAGAATGCTTCTCACTCCTAAGACTTATTAAATGTAACCGCTGTCTTAAAGGGCTGCAGGATTGCTGTACAAAATGTGAAAAGGATGCTTAAGAGGGGAATGCTCCCAACCTTTCAAAGGAACCAGAAGCCAAATGAAAAACCAGAAATGACACAAGTCTTTTCATCTGAGAAGACCTGGAAACTATGTCACCACAATGGCAGCTGATCTGAACACGAGGACCGAGTCATGTTCTGCAGAACGTAGGTATTTGATTAATAACAACAGTAAAATAATATTACATTTGGGTGTTCTTTTTACCCAAAGAAAACGGTTCTTTTTTTAAATAAGTAAATAAAAAAAAAAAAGCCCTTGCACTATGTTTCCAGACGTGTTTTCTCCTTGCTGTCCTTTAATAGTCAGACCCATTTCAAAATTTAAACTGCAAACAAATGGTCTAGTTAACATACAGAACATTTCATGGAGTTTTCATTAGCAGAGCTGTATTTGAATACTTCTGCATTTGGAAGAAGAATACATACAATTCACTCAGTAATATTCTTTCCTTTTTTTAACCTCAATATCCCTCAGGGATTGAAGAATTATAATTTTGCATGAATGAATATAATCTGACACCTTCCCTACTTAGTTTTCTGATTACAGAAAACTCATTCATCCCACAGATGTGCAGGGGCATAGGGCCAGACCCCCAGACTCTTTCAACAGTGCTCTAGTGCCACGTTCTCCAGGAGGCCACTCAGCTACACTGTTTAAAACTGCCATCTGAATCACACCACCCCCCAATCCAGCAGTCTTGTTTCACCTTAATCTATCATAGAATCCTTCACAGCATGTGTCCTAACTTCTTTATTATGTTTCTTGTTATTGTCTGTCTTCTGCTAGAATGTATATTCTTGGAAGGCAAGTCTCTTTGTCTTGTTCATTGGTAGACCCCCATCCCTATTCCAAGTGCAATGCCAGGCACACAGTAGAAGTTCAGTAAGTATTTGAGTAAATGCGGAGGGATTACTTGTTATAGCAGTATTTCTTTCTCAGGTCAGCTAACTCAAAACTGAGTAATAGTCCTCTTTAAAGGAAAACAAAACAAACAAACAAAAAGCCCTTTTGTAAACATCTAAGAACATCTCCAAGGGGCTACTGCAGCTCTTCTGGGACCAGCTTACAAAAAAATGAGGATGCATGTCTCACACATAAGGTGGACCATCTCATGATTCAGAATATGCCTGGAGGAATTATTTTCATCCATCAACCAAATGAAAACAGAGAAAGTTGAAATCCTCCCAGAACTCATGGACTCTAGGTCTCTAATTTAGAAAACATGACTGTGGTGTCACACCTCCCGTGAGATCAGGACCAAGGATAGAGGAGAGGAGAGGAGGCCTCCACACAGCTCCACCCCCAGAGGGGGACAGGGGTGTAGAGACAGGCGTTAATGTCCCCGAGGTGCCTGTACAGTCTGCACTGGTGATAGCACCGGTGGAAGGTGGCTAAAGGGACCATTGGGGCAATTAGAAAAAGCTATCAAAGGATCAGAAAACCACTTTTTCTCAACTTACAGTTTGACCCAGGGCCTGCTTGGCACTCACCCAAGAGAGATGAAATCTCTTGCTATGCATGTGTCCCATAAATACATCTGAGCTTTAACGCATGCATTTTATTTTTATTTCCATTTGTACAAAAAAGGTTAAACTATGAATGTCATTTTCTCAATGTGTTTGTGTCTGCATGTATGTGCTGTACGTTAAAATTATCTAGGTTTAATTATTTTAATAATGATGAAGCTATTATAAAAGTGGTAATAAAGCCATTCTTACAGTTCACCAATTGGTTATGTATTAAAGGTAAATGGTGAAGTACATCCATCTATCTCTCTACTTTAGCTATTCTGTATATTATAGTTAAGATTCCTAATTTATGATAATATATTTCCCATTCATATAACTTAATGAATCAAGCTATTAAACTACTATTCCAAAGCTTGAAAAGGGAAAATGAATTCAAAATGAAGGCAATATCAATTCTTAATGTATAATGAGAAAATGCTGTTTTCAGTGTGACCCTAATTAATGCCATATATCCAACTTTATAATGAAACCTTCTATTTTAACCCATTTAG
This sequence comes from Lagenorhynchus albirostris, assembly GCF_949774975.1. Taxonomy (NCBI): domain Eukaryota; kingdom Metazoa; phylum Chordata; class Mammalia; order Artiodactyla; family Delphinidae; genus Lagenorhynchus; species Lagenorhynchus albirostris. The sequence continues at coordinate 9,443,810 of NC_083097.1, forward strand.
AGCAACACAAATAAGATGATAAACTTTCTCATTTGCTCTTATTTTGAGGGTCACCGGATCATCAATATAAAAAAAAACTTTTGTTTTCTTGGGATTGAAATTTACCTAAGCATATGAGAATCCTATTTCAGTTTTCTGAAGCCAAACATTCGTCAGAGTTGACCATCACAGACGTGAATGTGATGGTCAGGTCCTTGGTTCTGCCCCCTCCTGCAGCCTCCCCGCTCCCAGCAGTACCCGAAAGAGAGCCGTAGGGCAGACTTTCAATTCTCTTGCAGGGTCTTGATTCCTTGCAGGACCTCTGGTGGTATGGATGGGTCCAATGTTGCCCTGTTCACTTCCCCTCTGCTTTTCCCCTGGATCCTCTCTCTCTTCAACTTCTCCTGGCATCCAATTCTTCTAGTCTCTTCTTGTGTCCAACCTTAAACTCTTATAAGCCTCCAAACAAACCCACTGTAAACATTAACAAAGTACAACTCTCTTTGAAAGATGATCAGGGGAAACTCTCCTTTCTAAAAAGGTACCTTTTTAAAAGGTACTTCCTCTCCCACTATTTTTCTTTAAAGCAGTCTATTTTTCTTTAATACTCCCCAACGATCACTCCACATCCAAGAGGCGGGGCCCTTGTTTTGGTCCCCATGCTATCATTTCAGGCCAGTGTACCCCTTCTTCTTCCTCCCTTCATCATCCTCATGCAGAATTCTTCAAAAGTCAAATCTTTAAAAATTCTAGGTCTACTATTATTGAAACCAAGTCAATAAAATATTATATAATATTATATCCAATCTCTACAAATCATAACAAAATCAAACCCAGTAGCAGAATGCCTGTCATAGAGTGCTGAGTCAATAAATATGGATCAGATGAGTGGAAGAATGGTACAGTGCTTATCGTATGTCAGTTTCCTTCTCTCTCTTTAAAAAGTTTTTTTTAATAGAAGTTATTTTTTAGAGCAGTTTTTTGTTCACAGCATATTTGAGCAGAAAGTACAGAGATTTCCCATATACCACTGCCCTTACACATGCACGGTCTCCTCCATTATCAACATCCTCCCCAGGGCCCTACATCTGTTACGATCTGTGCACCTACACTGATACACCATTATCACCCGAAGTACACAGTTTACATTAGGGTTCACTCTTGGGTGTTGTACATTCTATGGGTCTTGATAAACGTATAATGACATGTATCCACCATTACAGTGTCACATAGAATAATTTCACTGCCCTAAAAGCCCTCTTTGCTCTGCCTGTTCATCCCCCCACCCCTCCTCATGAACCCCTGGAGAAATCACTGATCTTTTTACGATCTCCACGGTTTTGCCTTTTCTAGAATGTCATCGAGTGGGAATCATCCAGTAAGCAGCCTTCTCAGACTGGCGTCTTTCACCTAGTGTATGCATTTAAGATTCCTCCATGTCTTTGCACAGTTTTGACAGCTCGTTTTTTTTTAGTAATGAATCACATTTCACCGTCTAGATGTAACCTAGTTGATCCATTCACCTACTAAAAGACATCTTGGTTGCTTCTGAGTTTTGACAATTAGGAAGAAAGCTGCTATAAACATCTGTGTGCAAGTTTCTGTGAGGACATAAATTTTTAACTCCTTTGGGTAAATACCAAAGAGAGTTATTGCTGGGTTGTACAGTGAGAGGATGTTTAGTTTTGTAAGAAACCACCAAACTGTCTTCCCAAGTGGCTGTACCATTTTGCATCCCACCAACAGTGAATGAGAGTTTCTATTGCTACACATCCTCGCCATCATTTCGTGTTGTCAGTGCTCTGCGTTTTGGCCATTCTACTAGATTGTAGTAGTATCTTATTGTTGTGTTTCTTTCTCTTTTCATTCTGACTGTGTGATTCCAATTTATTTACATTAATACAAATCATTGATAAAAACTATCAATACTGAAATACATATAGGGAAACAATAGCTTGAGTTGGATCTGGACTGAACAAATCTCACATCTCCTACTTTCTTGAACTTGACAGGGAATGACTGGAAAGGGCTTTTCATACATAATCTGATTAGACAATCTTTTTTTTTTTTTGCGGTACACGTTTTTGTTTTGTTTTGTTTTGTTGCGGTACGCGGGTCTCTCACTGCCGTGGCCTCTCCCGCTGCGGAGCACAGGCTCCGGACGCGCAGGCTCAGCGGCCATGGCTCACGGGCCCAGCCGCTCCGCGGCATGTGGGATCTTCCCGGACCGGGGCACGAACCCGTGTCCCCTGCATCGGCAGGCGGACTCTCAACCACTGCGCCACCAGGGAAGACCTGATTAGACAATCTTAAATTCGTTTATTAAACGATTCTTTGATACATGGTCCACTTTAGTTCCTGTGCCAATAGCTCATGTTTATTTCTCTGCTAAGCTGTGAACTTCAGGAATTTAGATGGAGGAAGTAATCTATATAAGAAGTAAGAAAGTTGGAGGCTGATGAACCCCATACCCAGGGGAAATAAAAATGAATTAACCAATCAAACAAAGCAAAACTTTGCCCTGCTACCTGTCCTTTTAGGTTGTTTACAAAGAGAACCTTCTTAAACCTAATGTAGACAGTCTCTTGGGGATGAAAGCTGGGATGTATGCGCAAAGAATCAGTAAAGCTCACCCAGTTTGCACCAGGGAAGAATGAAAAGAGCTTATATACCTTTGCCATCCAGTCCACTGTTTAAAAGAGCTTTTTTCAATTTAGACTCTGGAACTAAAATTATCTAAAAATCATTCAGGAGTAGGATGCAATGGTTTTCTTCTCTGTCCTTTCATAACAAGGCAGAATATATATAAAACTCTTTTAACTCAGAAAACAAATGGTTGGGCAATTAAATTAAATACAAGAAAAATGCGAGTAATGCAATATCGCCCATTGCAAAAAAATGGGGCCTCACCATTTAATGGATCTGGTGCTCTTAACATTATTTGCATTTATTGAGAATAAACTATATTTACCAAATGAATTAGCTATTATCATTAAGTTGATATCAACATCAATGAATAATTTAGAACATATCCAAGTAAAGCAGTGTTTGTATGTTAATGACAGCCTTCATAAAACTTTGATGATGATGATGTATATCGGGTGGAAAAGTTATCAGGAAACAGGATTCCTCTTGGGAGGTACCCGTCTTCATTTAGAAAAATAGTATGAAAGGTTAGTTTGAGGATAGGGAGACCCTGAGGGCATGAGTTACAGGTGTTCATGGCAACAAATGAGATTGCTCACCTACTCTGCATTTAAAAGGGAGAGGAATTTGGAGCTGGGATTAGAAGAGAAAAGAGACTGGAGTAGCCTTTTGTTAACCTACTGGTTGGTGAGATAAGGACCTCAAACAGCTAAGGACCTGGGTATACATTTCTCTGCCTCTCTGGGATCTAGTCTACTGGAAGCAACATGGATATATTTTTGTGCTTCTGGCTTTGTGCTAAAAGAAACTAGGCTGGACCTGAGATGCAAAGTAAATTTAAATCCTAGTCTGCAGGACTAAGAACACATAGTACTTCCTCTTGCTCGAGATATTTATGATCAAGGCACAATGTCTGAGAACTGGTTTATAGAAAGCTGACTAAAAAGAAGTACTCAGTGATTTCAGTAAATTTCCAATTAACTGTTATTTTTCAATGGTGTTGGTTAGAAAAATTGGCAAAAAAGATACAGTTGTTTTATATCCCTTATGAATGTTTAAAAATGAAGTAATTTTCTCTGCTTAAAAAGCTACTGGAATGGGCTTCCCTGGTGGCGCAGTGGTTGAGAGTCCACCTGCTGATGCAGGGGACGCGGGTTCGTGCCCCGGTCCCGGAAGATCCCACATGCCGTGGAGCGGCTGGTCCCGTGAGCCATGGCCCCTGAGCCTGTGCGTCCGGAGCCTGTGCTCCGCAACGGGAGAGGCCACGGCAGTGAGAGGCCCGCGTACCGCCAAAAAAAAAGCTACTGGAAGATACAAAGTTTGTAGATCTGAAACCAGAGGCTTAACCAGAGGTAACTGAATCTCACTGTCAACTTTAATGCAGAAATTGCAAGGTTATCAGTTTGTAAAATACATATTTTATCTCAACGAACTCCACCTCTCGTCCTCATAGTTAAGCCATCGTAGTTTCTGTATAATTTGAGTTGATGTATGTACATGCAGTTGCCTCTGAGTAAAATAGAAGTACAATTCTTAAAGGCTAAAATCTTCTTTGGTTTTATGATAGAAACTATTTTTGAGAATTTTGAGAGAAAATACATCTCTCTTTACAGTTGTGGGAAATGATCTACTTTCTCCATTCAACAGGTAAACCAAGATGACTTATGTTTCTTTTCAAATTATGTTTTAGAAAGAGGGTCTATTGTGTTTTGGTGGTGCTGGCTATGAAGCTGGAGCAACTGGATTCAAATCATCCCTCCTTCTCTTAAAACCCATGTACCCCGAGGCAAGTTACTTAAATGTCTGTAAAACATGAACAGAATGTGAACCTGTCTCATAGGGTTGTTTTTAGGATTAAATTAAATCTCAAATGTGAATTGTTTAACAATGAGCTCAGTAAATATCTGTCAAGGAACTACCCACGGTATCAAGTTGTTAAAGGATGTTCTTAATTGACTTATTACCTGGTCAATATATGACTCAATAATATGCTCATATAACATATGATAGAATCAGTGAAAGGCATATAATTCAGAGTTATAACTTCATCAATTTCATTGAGTGTATAAACTGAATGTTATTGAATATGTCATTAATCCATTCTGGTATACCACTAATGAGATTATATAAGGGATATATTTATTCTAGAATGAGCTGTGTGAATTGTATTGGTCATGTTCAAGAAATAATATCAAAGTCTGCTGCATCAATATTGAACCCCTGAGATATTTTGCTAGATATATTTCCAAGGGAAGTACAGTGAATTAATTGATCTATATTTTAAGAAGAACAGAAATGCAATGGTTTTTCTTGTTATAGTAACTGAATTGATCAGGAAAATAAAAAAGGCATTCAAAATAATTTTGAGGTGATACTAGTTCTGGGAAAAAGAGAAAATTTTTTTCCTGAAATATAGAGAGAATTATTAGGCAAAAAGAGAGAAGGACCATGTTTTGATTTTAACAAATTAGCCTGTAATAAAAAAATGCGACCAGCAGCAAAACATATAAACAGTAACAAGTTAAGTATCTGTGAAGGTTCTAGTTTCACGTAGATCCTCCCAGCTGCTACTCATGCGCCATGATGTAGGATGAGTAGGGGTTTTGGTTTCATCTCTGTGTGTAGCAGAAAGCTCTTTGGTTTTTGAAACTGACATGGAAAGAATAAACAAGTCTACAACTACATTATTATTGTTATTTGAGTTCCCTTATTTTTCCAATCCAAAGGCCCCTACACTCCTAGAATCTTTGTCACCCTGGACAGATTTCCAAATCCAGCTCCCACCCCACCGAACTTGACCTCAGCTGTCACTGAAGACCATCACAGAGGTAACCGCATGAACATATAACAAAATGGTAGGGGGGAATCTGAACATGTGTTCCTTTAAAAAAATTTTTTTTATTTACTTATTTTTTATAAATTTATTTATTTTATTTTATTTATTTTTGGCTGTGTTGGGTCTTCATTGCTGCACGTGGGCTTTCTCTAGTTGCGGTGAGCGGGGGCTACTCTTCATCGCGGTGCACGGGCTTCTTATTGCAGTGGCTTCTCTTGTTGTGGAGCACGGGCTCTAGGCACGCAGGCTTCAGTAGTTGTGGCACGTAGGCTCAGTAGTTGTGGCTCGCAGGCTCTAGAGCACAGGCTCAGTAGGTGTGGCGCACGGGCTTAGTTGCTCCACGGCATCTTCCCGGACCAGGGCTCGAACCCGTGTCCCCTGCATTGGCAGGCGGATTCTTAACCACTGCACCACCAGGGAAGCCCATCTTTTTTTTTTTTAAACTATCCTCAATTTAAGAGAAGTAGCTGATATTGTATGAGTTATGTATTGGTAAAAGGTTCCTGTCCATATCTCTGTTTAAAGAAAACTATTTCCCATCAAAATCTCTGAAATGATCTGTTTTACAGCAGTTTGAACATTCACGTTCTCATCACCCTCATTACCCTACAATTTAAAGAGATAAAGGTAAAAGGAGAAAAGCCCTTTCTTTTAGTCTGAACATGAATCATTATTCCACCCAGTGACGCATTTTACAAAACACTTTAAAAGGAAAAAAACACCTGAATCATTGCAAACAAATTACATATACCAGAGTCCTTGGCCCTTTCGATTCCCCTCTTGTTAATTGCGATCATAAGCAGAGAAGTTTTCTAGACGTTCCCCCATTGCAGAATGAAATAGTCAGTCTAAGTGGATGAGAAGCCAGCAGCAGGATTCTCTACTCAAAAACTTGCTGCCACCAGTGAAGTGGGCAGGAGGTCAAAAGGGGCCTCAGAGCTGTGCAGCTGGGGACTGGGAGCTGACACCCTCCACAAACACTCCTGGGCACTCAGAGTTGCTGCGAGTTTCAACATTATTCTGTAAGAGCACTCAGGAAAGGCCCCTCTTTTCTTTTTTAACAAGCAAGAATTTCAATGGATTCCACAAATTCGTTTTCTAAAGATGCCACTCAGACACACTCAAATGTTCTAAATATGGCTAATGGTTTCCATTACCTGGCGTAAGTTTTGAGCTGTCCTTGCACATACAAGATACAAAATCACTAAGTAGTGACAATTACAAAGAATGCCTCCAATAAAAGTCTCTGTTATTGTGTTCCAAGCTGAACTCAATCTAACATATCGTAAGTGGCAACACTAAATTCAGACACTTCAGCATCTCAAAAGAGAATTTTAGATGAGCGCACATACATTTTGAAAACACAAACTTGTGTAAGGCAGATGTATAACTTAACTATTTAAAAATTATTAAAAGATCTCAGGATGTGAATGCAGGAAGTCCACAAATATTAACCCCAAAGCTTTCACTGTTGTACAGATTGGACAGTCCCTCTTTGACCCGTGGTTATGGAATGGCTAGTCTGTTCAGGTGCTGGGCTCAGAGTGGGGGAGATGGACTGGGTCCTTCCTTTAAAGGAGTCCACACATCTGTAGAGGAATCAGAAACCAAAGAAACCAGCAATGAAGCTAATAAGATCATTTCAGTAGTGAAAAACAGAGGCAGCTCTCCCTGAAGGAGGACCTGGCAATTTTCTAGTTGTAATTTTGATCCTTAAAGAGGATCCACCAAATTGTACAAGCTTTAAGCCCCTCAAAACCCAGATCTTCTCTGGTGATAAGAACCATAGAGAAGAGAGGAAAAGAGGATGGAGCACGCAGGAAGGTGTTGCATGGGGCCAGTCCGGGTACCATGATTAGGGAATGTTTGAGCAGAGACCAATGACACGAGGGAGTGATGGAGGGTCCCAAGTAAGGGCAAGGAGGTCGGTGTGGCTGGAGCAGAGTGAAGGAGAGATGAGATGGGGTGACAGCTAGGTGGTGCAGGGCTGGATCTGGGGCCTTTTGGCCACTAGGGCATTGGGTGTACTCTGAAGAAGATGGGAATGAGAGTTGACCTAACATGCTTATTTAAAGACTGTTGCATGTGCCATGTGGCGAACAGACTGTAGGGGCCCAAAGGTAGAGGCAGGGACACCAGTGAGATTGTCCAGGTTTGAGAAACTCGGTAGCTTTAGATCAGAATGATGGGAATGCAAGTGCCAAGAAATGGTGAAATTCTAGATCTGTGTTGCAGGTAGAAAAATGCGGAAAATATGGGGTCTGACCGAAAGAAAGGAATCGCTAGTGATTAAGGTTTTTGGCCTTTCATTTTTAATAAAACAAGTATGTTGATAATCATCACAATAGTTTTTGGTTGACCGACAGATGGCAAAGTGTTTATGAAAGACACAGCCTCTCATTTAAATTTCTATTTCATTGGCATTACGAAAGCACACATTTAAAAAATTGTGATTCTTCTGTTATTGCCAGATGGAACAGAACATCTTTCTAAAATATAAAATTATGCTAAATACAGACATAGCAATAATAGAGAAATTGTTTCATATCTTAGATAGCCTATGGTTATAACAAATAATGAATATTAAAGTAAACCTAACATATTCCACCAAAAGGAGTTATGATAGATACGTAGAGAAAACTTTCCTATGCATTTATTTTATTTTTAAGTTAAATATCTAAATTTTTAAAAATTTAAACTATATCAAGTAAAACTTTCATTATACCTACAAAAATTGTACAGAATATAAAATTTGCTTAAGTGTTTTCCTGTTGTGCATATGTCCTTTTTTCTTTCTTTTCTATTTTAGGTGACAAAGTCACCTATATGTCTGGGAGATATATTTGCTCATAGGCTCTTTTGCGGTAGCAACAAGCCAACATTTACTGGAGTAAATATTGGTTGAGAAAAGAATTTTAGTTTTGTTCAGTTCAGTTGATATTTACTAAGCACTGTTCTATGTTCCTTGAGGATCTCATGGACAGGAGATATGCACAGGAACAAACAAGATGCTCTGAAACCCACAGGAAAGGCATGAAACCAGCCTCCTTGGAAAGTGGAGCGGGGGAATTACTTCTGGAAGAAATAACAGCTGAATTGATTTTAAGAAGATTAAAACTGGTGAACTATACAGTGTAGAACATGATTAAATCCTAAAATGCTTGGGGTAGTCCATGCTTATAAAGCGGGGGACAAGTTATGGCAGGGTTGCGGGGGAAGAGTAGGCATCAGTGTGTTAGATGGTGGTACATCTTCTTCGCCCTTAAATTTATCCAAAGATTAGGGGGTATTATTATTATTACTACTACTACTATTATTTTATAATCAGACTTGGACACTTTACGAAGTAGAATATAAGACTTGTGGGATTTTAAAGAAAAATCGCTGAACTTAAGGGAATGGTATGCTTGTAGGAAGTTTCTCTGGCCAGTAGCCCAAGATTCCTGCAGCTCACATGGATGGATGATGGCTCTGAAGAGCGATTGGCAGCGGAGGTGGGAGAGCATGGGAGGCGCGTGGAGAGGAGCATCTGTCTGCATAGAGCGCCTCCCAGAGGCGGGACCCAGGAAATGTTGGGATGCCGGCAAGCGGCCAGGCTAAGGCTGGCACTGAAAACCACAAGAACAAGGAAAATTTCAGCGGCTATAGGATGTGGAGACCCACTCATGCTTTTTGAGCAGAGGGATGGCAGTTGTGGCAATGAGGCAAGAGAATTAACTTGACAGTGTCACAAAGAAGGCATCATGCGTCGTGCAGAAGTATATCCTAGATATCAAACATTTTCTGACCACTTTCCTGGCATCCGGGAACTTATAGAGTGTAACATGCATGCTGGGTTTCCTGCATCTCTCAATCATTTGTTTAAATTAACTTTGATTTTCTTATTTTGCTAGCTCTGTGCTCTGAGCCCCACCAAGGAAACTGGAGAAGCCCGTCTCCTACTTCTCCAGTTAGCTCTGCCTCCAGAATCAGAGTGGAGGCTGCAGGGGATCCCAGAAGCTGAGCAAAAGGGAAAACCGTAAGTTCCACCACTCAGAGCTCCCCACCCGTCGGGTTCAACCGCTGTGACCAGTGCTTTTGAGAATCCACAAACCGGAACATGTCAACCTCATTTCCCCCCATGTTTCTCTTGAACACAAAGAAAGCTGTTACCAGGGAAATCCGTCTGCAACATGGCATCTTGAAATATGAGTTATTCAATGATACTGTCAGCTGATTAAATGTTATTCACTCTTCATTTTGTCCATCAGCCCAAGCAGAACATTTATATGACACTTGGATCTTGGTGTAATAAGAAAACACACTTGTTTGGTGCGTCTGTGACCTTTGAAATTTTAAAAATTAGGTACTAAGAAATCCCATCAAGTGCAATGCAGTGCAGCCTAAACCCGTGTGTCATCCTTTATGAGGAAGGAGACTTTACTCCCGGCATCAGGTGGATGGTACCTTAGAAATTCTAACAGCATCACAACTGCCCTAGTAATTTTAGTAAGTGACTAGTACTAAATCACACCCATGTCTATAATTTGACATATACGCTAGAGTGTTACACACATATAATAATATATATAACATAGTTACCAATAAATGTATATGTATAAACAAATAAATATATATTTATACAGGCATACCTCGTTTTATTATACTTCAGTTTATCGTGCTTTGCAGATACTGTGTTTTTTACAAGTTGAAGGTCTGTGGCAACCCTGTGTTGAGCAAGTCTACTGGTGCTATTTTTCCAACAGTACTTGCTCACTTCATGTCTCTGTGCCACATTTTGGTAATTCTCGCAAAATTTCAAACTTTTTCATTATTATTATATTTGTTATCGTGATTTCTTTTTAAAATTATTTTTTAAACTTTTTAATTCTATATTGGAGTACAGTTGATTAACAATGTTGTGATAGTTTCAGGTGTACAGCAAAGTTGATTCAGTTATACATATACATATACATGTATCTATTCTTTTTCAAGTTCTTCTCCCATTTAGGTTGTTACATAACATTAAGCAGAGTTCCCTGTGCTATGCAGGAGGTCCTTGCTGGTTATCCATTTTAAATATAGTAGTGTGTACATGTCAACCCCAAACTCCCTAACTATCTGTCCCCCCAACCCTTCCCCTCTGGTGACCATGTTACGGTGATTTCTGATCAGTGATCAACTGCAAAAAGATTGTGACCCGCTGAAGATTCACATGATGGTTAGCATTTTTTAGCACTAAAGTATTTTTTAAATAAGGTATGGAAATTGTTTTTCAGGTATAATGCTGTTGCACACTTAATAAACTACAGTAAAGTGTAAAAAGAATTTTTATATGCACTGGGAAACCAAAAAAATGTGTGTGACCTGCTTTATTTCGATCTTCCATTTATTGTGGTGGTCTGGAGCCGAATCCACAATATCTCTGAACTACGCCTATATGTACATATTTAAAAGGGAAAGCAATTCAGAAATGTCTCCTTTCCCTTCCCCTACCAACATGGGATTCATTCAGTTCTTTCAATTATTTTATTCCAATTTAAGTTTTGTAGCACTCATTTTCCTTGTTTTCGTAACTCACACTTGTGGGTTTAAAGGACCTGCCCAGTAGGTATTCTACCTTCTAATAAAAAAAAAAAAAACAGCCACAGAGATTAAGAAGACTGTTATTTCTCTAAATTAATAATTTTGGTTCAAAGATCTTCTGCCCTGGAGTGCACCAGGTTAAATGATAAGAACCCCGATTCTAAAGAATCAAATGCTTTTACCCTATTTTCAGATTTTAGTTCTCCACATAGTTTATCGAGACTCTTTTTAAAAATCTTCAACATATAATATCCCAGGTTTAAAAAGTTTCCTTATTTTCTGTCTTATTTACTGATTTTCTCATTATTCATTTAAAACATGCTAGATACATAAATGCTTTGGTTTGCATTTTTAATTCTTTAAGAATTTTCAAATGAGTTACATGTGCTATTGCATACATTTTTTTTTCCAGACTAGAAGGAAATCGACAGCTCTACTCTGTTGTTAACAGGCTGGTAGCTGTGGAGCACTAATAACAAAGCAGGGACCTAAGGGAGAATTTTGTTTTGTTTTGAAATTCTGTACACACAGCAGTCAGTCAGAATCCACTCAGCCTGATAAACCATCAAAACTAGCACATGCCTCTACACCCCTCCCCCTCCTCTCCTGGTCCACGTCCCCATCTCTGGATTCCTCCTTTGCTCCCATTTACCACCTGGTACATTTCATATACATATTTGTTTGTTGATTTTCTGCTCCACTCCTACCCAGAAGGATATAAAGCTGTGAGAGCAGAAATCTTGCCTGATTTGTTCAGCACTGAATCCCCAGGGCTGAGAGAATTATCCAGCACACAGATGATCCATATTATTTTTTGAGCAATGCAGTTTTGATGATGAAATTTTTGAAATTTTGAAATAAAGCCAATTTTTACAGTCCACCCTTCAGGAGAAATATCATATGCCAAGCAAGCAAATCAGAACTTAAGAACAAAGACTTCCGGTGCCTAAAAGGGATCTTAGAACCTTAGAATATGGTACAACTGTAAATATAATGAGAGTGGACCAGCAAATGTTATGCACATTTAAAAAATGTTTTTCTGGGCTTCCCTGGTGGCGCAGTGGTTGAGAATCTGCCTGCCAATGCAGGGGACACGGGTTCGAGCCCTGGTCTGGTAAGATCCCACATGCCGCGGAGCAACTAGGCCCGTGAGCCACAAGTACTGAGCCTGCGCGTCTGGAACTTGTGCTCCACAACAAGAGAGGCCGCGACAGTGAGAGGCCTGTGCACCGCGATGAAGATCGGCCCCCGCTCGCCACAACTAGAGAAAGCCCACGCACAGAAACGAAGACCCAACACAGTCATAAATAAATAAATAAAAATTTTAAAAAAAATGTTTTTCTTATAACTTTATCTTTTCACTTCATGAAGTGAGTACTTTTTCCCACAAGTGAAAGCCAACACTACGTATAAAATGCTTCTGTACTACATACACCTGCATCTTGTTTATAGGAGCCAATGCTGAATATATTAGCTAATTATAGGTATGCAAATTTCTTGTCTTCTTTAATGCAAAAAAACATATAAAAGCATGTGAAATAGTGTAGCACTCAGGCCCATAGTTGAATATCCAATTTCCATTAGATGAACTTGGGCTAAACGGTAAAGAGACAGATAAAAGTCAGAACAATAAGGAAGATTATTCATAATGCAAAATCTTCACATTCTGCTGTCACTCTTCAGGGTTGAAGACACTAAAATGGAAAAATCTAAATTGCAAAGCAAATTATCATCTATTGATTCATTTCTTAGGATGCTTATTGCAGAAAAAAATTAAATCTAGAGCCTGGAAGACTAGCAAAAAGGAGAAAAATGTTAGCTTTGGAAACTCTGCGAGGTAATGTGAAAAACTGTGGGATATTTATTAATATAGATATCCATGCTCACAGGGGTGGGGACCTGGCAAGTTTGAATGACAAAATGAAGAAAATTGTGATTTATGTTAAAATACTTGGAAGGGAATTTTCATAACAAAAATTGGCACCTGCCCAACACATGATCAGTGCACTTGCTTTCGAGACCCCGTGGCCATCAAGATGAAACAGACTGATGTGACAAAGCCAACCTAATCAAGGGAAAAATGCTTTCTTAGTGGGAAGAATCCAGAACCTTATCCGTAGGCATAGAGCTCCACAGAGCCGGAGGTCACATGGCATCCTTCAGTCAGAGGTATGGCTTCCCAGGGTTTCTTTGCTCTAACAGGTTGTATAGGCAGAATAATGCCTCCATCCCATCCCAAAGACGTCCATATCCTAATCCCTGAAACCTACAAATATGCATGTTACATGGCAAAGGGGAATGAAGGCTGTATGTGGAATTAAGGCTGCTGATCAGCTGACCTTAAAGAGTTTATCCTGGGTGATCTGGGTGAGCCCAGTGTCTTCATGAAGTTCTTTTACATAAGAGGAAGAGGGAGACAGAAGAGTCAGGATCAGAAGGATGGCAGCATGAGAAAGACTCACCGAGCTACCGCTGGCCTTAAAGATCGAAGGGGCCATAAACCAAGGAATGTGGGAAGCCTCTAGAAACAGGAGAAGGTTAAGAAAACGAATTCTTCCCTAGAGCCTCCAAAAAAACAAAAAAAATTGCAGTCCTGGATTTAAGCCCAGTAAGACCAAATTTGGACTTCTGAGCTCCAGAGCTATTAGATAATAAAGTTACATTCTGTTAAAGCACTACATTTTTGGTAATTTTTTACAGCAGCAATACGAAGCCCATACACAGGTGGACTCAGTCAATCTATTGTCGAGCTACTGTTGATCTATCATGTGTTCATGAGCTGCCCTCCAGGCTTCACTGCTTCTATCAGCCCACTTGGGGAGAGCACAGGGCTGCTCTGCCCATCCATTTCCAACACCTAAGTTACTGTCTACATAGTCAGGACCAACAGGTCACCTCCTGCCTAACCACCAGGGCTTATTCTTTGGCTGTTGGTTGACGTGTATCTAGATCACCAGGACACATTTAAGTCTGGTAGAACCAAGGAAGTCTCATATCTCTCTGTACATTTGCTCTGTATAAAGAAGTACCAAGGATAGGGCAACGCTCTTTGCCCATTTTCTGGACTCAATGGCTAATCCACTGGTCACTGCACACCAGTCAGGGTTACATGATTCTCTCTTGAGATAACTTCAATGAGGAAAGACAGAAAAAGTCCTCCTAATGGGACAGGTTGCACACTGGATGGCTGACCCTGTCTATACGAGTAATGAATGACTCTCTATAACTAGTATTTCAGATGATCATTCAGAAGAATACAACATGGCCAACTAGGAAGATAAACTCTGGTGTTTTGGTTTTTGTCCTGTTAACATTAACTTTTTGAAAAACTAGGTTGGAAGGAGGCAGCCTTCCCAAAGTGTTCCTCCTGCATCGTTTTAATGTTCTTGTCTGCAAGTCCTGCTCTTACTGGACTTGTTCTGGGAAGGAGGCATAGTTTGGGCCTCTGATTTCTCTGTAGAAGAGGATGAAAAAGATAAAGCAGGGAACCTGGGTTCTAAGGCATCTAAGGCATCCTGTTCATGCATCTAGTGGACACCTTTGGTAAGCCAAACCTAGAGGTTCTTAAGCAAATCCTTGCACTTAATCAGAGAGATTTTGGACGGAACCTTTCTTATGTCAGTGTTTTCTCCAAGGCTCAACAGGAATTTCAGGCCTCAAATGTCTCTTGAAGATGCAAGCAATCTCTACTAGTGCCCAGAGCAAGCCATGATCACCTTCTACAAAGTAAATACCTAAAGGTGGAGTGAGGCAGTCAGTATGTTCAAAACCTTAAGGTTGTCCTTCTGCTGCCCTTACTCGATTTTGCCATAAACTCCAGTCTCATTGGGTATTTGTCACTGTTTGGATAAAGAAGTGTGGATTTTAGGCATGTGGAAGTTATACTCGATACTCTTATCCACTGAAGACTTCAAGAAGTTTTGTTGTTGGGACGACCTTCAAAAGCGACTCTCAGGCTTCCCTCGTGGTGCAGTGGTTGGGAGTCCGCCTGCCGATGCAGGGGATGCGGGTTCGTGCCCCGGTCCGCGAGGATCCCACATGCCGCAGAGCGGCTAGGCCCGTGAGCCATGGCCGCTGAGCCTGCGCGTCCGGAGCCTGTGCTCCGCAACGGGAGAGGCCACAGCAGTGAGAGGCCCGCGTACCGCAAAAAAAAAAAAAAAAAAAAAGCAACTCTCTTTCTTTCCTTTTCTTTTTTTCCTTCTCTTTTCCCTTCTTTTCTTTTATTCTAATGAGACTTGATAGTATCCCCAGATTTGAGATATGACTTCTCCAGGACCCAAGGAGTTCTACCAAGTATTATGTTTCTTATTCATTTCAGAGTGGCATCAGGAGAATATTTTTCATCAGTTGAGAAATAGCCCTGATTCTTCAAATATTCCTTGTTGGGTCACCCCTCATAATTCTGCAGAATTTACAAGCCAGCTTCACCTTGTCATGAGTCACCCTAGTTGCAATTCTGTTGGCCTGTTCTTTTATAGGCCTGATAATCATTACACCATCAAAGTCATATATCAGAGTATCTTCTATCATCAGTAAATGTGAGTCCCTTCACAAGAATTTTGGCCACGGGTAAGAGAATTAACATATCCTGTGTGAGAACTGTTACAATAGACGGTATGGTCTCTCGGGTATAGGCCAATTGAGATTGGCTTTTTCTCAGAAATTGGAATTGGGGCAAAAAATAAAGAATTTTCCAGATCAATGACAGCACTGAAATCCCTGGTGCCCACTGAGTTTCCTTATTAGCCTGAACTATATTGGATACTGTCAAAGCCATAGGGAGAACATTCTATTTAGACGCTAATAATCTACAAAGCTGACCTAGAAAAGCTGACTTGCTTTGGTAAAATAAGTCTTTTGTATAAGGAGGTGTTGGGAGCCAGGGGACCAGTTCCTACTACCTCCTTTGTTAATACAGATATTGCTAGTAGCTCTCCAGAAAATCTATTTTGTTTTAGTTTTGAGCATGTTGGACCTTGGTTGGCCAAGGGGCTTTCACTTAGTTTATATAATCATAACTGGATTATGCCACCATACCTATTCCCCTTGTGTGTTATGGGAATGTAAACTCACTGTGGTCTGCACATGTGATATGTCTAGGCCAGTGGGTATGAAAAATTACCCTTTGTTTCTGAACATTACCATTCTCTTTCCAAACAACCTCTAATTCTTTAGTGTAATGGCCAGGTAAAATTACATTGATTAAGCCCAGAAAATATGGTTTCCCAGATTCTTGCCAATCAAACAAGCCTCAGCATGTGGCCTCAACTCTCCTGTTGGGAATGTCACAAGAGGAATGTCAGTTCCAGGAATGTCAGGAATGTCAGCCTCCCCACCCCCTTGCAGTCATTTGTTATAGCAGCAAGAGGAAACTAATACAACCTATATGACAACTGTTTTTCCATTTCTTTCATTAATGACCATACAAACACCTCCCAAATCGAATCTGTCCTAGGTTGCCCTGTCCCATTTTTGTCTAGCCTTTCTGTTGCCTGTGATTCCTCATCTTTTCATGGCTGTTTGCACCAGCTTGACCAAAGAACCCACTAGCCTCTTTCATGGTAAGTCAGGCAAGAGTGCCCTAACTTCCTCTTGGACATCTTCAACTAATTAAAAAATCAAGAAATATGGGGGTCCTCTAAAAGAGGGCTCCCCAGATCACTGTACCATCCATTGTTTGATCCAAAAAGATATTTGGTGCCATTTGATTTGGGGCATGGTCACAGATCAATCCAAGTTGGCTTCATCTGTCCATACCCCCTCTCTTCAGGATCAGTGATGGGGTTGGAGGTAATATAGATAACTCTACCCTTTGGGGTAAGCCTCATACATCATGTTTTCTACCCAGGTCAGAGGGACATAACCTTGGATTAGAGGCAAAAGCATTAGGCTCCATAGCTACTACCTATGATTAATACTTATTCTACTTAAAGCCTGATATCACTAATATCCATTGGAGACTACTAGTCTTTGGTTCATTATCAATATCCCTGGTAATATTTTTACCTGAATCTTTGCTTATATTCATTGGAACAATTTCCCAGTTCTTTTGAGCCCAAACCTCTACAGTCCCAAGTCCATGGCTCTCTGGACACATCTAATAATGACAGATGGGACTAAAGAGAGCCATTACTCCTTGAAGAGAACATTTTACCAAGAGCCAGGTTCCCCTTTCACATCTGCCCCACCTGTCTACAATACAGATACTAGCACACCAAGTACAATTTTCATATTTTTTACATGTTGGATTTTATATCCTTGCTAAATGCCTCAGACATCTCTGCTTGCTTGGTAAGACCCAATGGAAACAATCCTTGCTCTTTGGATTATAATTTCTACACAATATAATGTTGTGACACCCAGGATCAAGGGGATAGTGGACATATTCCACTGAAGTAGTTCCTTTCTTTCATAAATGCAAAGTTGTATGGTTTCATACTAAGAATCATCTGGCCACCAAGATGGTATTACAGAATTATCTCCACCCCTTCCAGTTTTCATATGTGTGCTCCACACCATCTTAACAAAGTCTGTGAAGTCTGTGTATCAATCCCACTTTGGACACCAATCTGCATGGCTGATTTGAACTGTGCTGTGTGTTCCCACGAGAGACTGAGAGGCTGGGAAGCTTAGGGACAGTCACCACCCACTAGAGATGAGACACATTCTTGGCTTTGTACAGGTAAGTTTCTCTGTAAATTAAAGAACATGGCAAGGAGTTTGAGCCTAAATGGTGAACTGCTGTTCCTTAGACCTATTTGGGCATGCTGAACAAGCTTTGGGGACTGAAAAAAGGGCGAGTTGGGCAGCTGGATCCAGTAGCAAGGACTTCATGGTTAAGAAGAGGGATAATTCTGGGTACAGCCTGGTTTTTAACTCTTGGATTAACTGGCCTTTCTTGGAGTCCTATACGGACCATATAAAATATGGAGGTTATAAGTAAAATTGGTGGCATCTGTTTTATTTTGTTGCTTTCTTGATCCATATAAGAAACAGAAACACTAAATCAGGAGTAGTACGGATACATTCTCACCACTTTTGACATTTTTTAGGCTTTGAAAGATCTATCACGCTCATGGCGCGGGTAATGGTTGATGCAAGGAGATGGTGATACCCATGAGAAGAGGCAACAGTGCCTGGCAAGGGTGGCCGGCTTTGGTGAGATACAGTGATGGAGAGTGTCAGAGGTGCTTGGCAGGCCAGGCCAGGAGGGAGCAATTGGAATAAGGGCACCAGCTAAGGACGGCTTGCTTATAATCACCACCACCGACTCCTGAGGGCACTGGGCTCCCTCTGCATGCAGCCAACAGCAGCAAGAGAGGAAAGAAACGGTGCCTCTCATCCCACAGCTGATAGGCATGTTTCTGAACATAGATACTTGTCAGGTGACCACTGGAAATAACTGGATGTGTATGTGGCGGGGAGAGGGGTGACTCTGCAGTATCTTTATCAGCAGAAAGGGGAAATATACAGTGAAACAGGAATTCAGAAACATGCCTGACTAAAAGAGCTTGATGGAATTTCAGAGTCTCCGTTGACAGAGAGTTCTTTCTCCTGTGATCTGATTTCAGTATCTCTTAGAACAGGATAGGGTTATTTCAGCCTGCAAATAGGGGGCCCAATTCTCACCCCATCTCCCCAGCTCCACCCTGCTTCTCACCAGGAGTCCCCAAACAGCTCCATCTTGAAAGGAGGACGCTACGAGACACCAAGGGAAGCTTTCTGTCAAATGTACAAGCCGCCATTCTACCATTTATACGTGACATTATTTGTGTCTTTAAGATGTAAGAGGAAAACAGAGGGGTAATATTTATGAGGGAAACATTTTATTCCTGGTATGCTTCTCCATCACCTGTGAAGGCAGTAAAATCTATATAAAACATCAACGTTGAGCATATTTGCATTATATATAAAAGAATAGGGGATGGCTGGGAAGATAATCCTCTTCTTCTCTAGTGGACCAGGAGGGAGAGAAACTGGCTTAAGAGCTATAGGTGGTGGCAGTAGAAAGGACAGTAGTTAAAGGAGAAGCAAATGAAGCCAGTGTCAGGGAGTCGGTGAGGTCTGGGGACTTTCACTGGGCTATAAGGATAACTCAGAGCAGACCTCCTGCTCTCCACATCTTTTTAGCTTGCAACCTCCTAGAATCCAGTTTTGACCCATCCTCAAACCCCCTTCATTCGGTCCACACCACGGAGTCTCAGAACCCACCCACCCTCCCCCAAATAACACTTATTGTTTTCCTGCTCCCTTTCATCTGTCTCTATTTTCCTTGAGCCCCTGCCCCAGACAGCAGATTCCATCACTTGTGGTTTGTAGCAAGGATGGTGTCCACTCCCACCCCAAAACCCACAGAAGGTACGGTGAACCTGCCTTCTAAACAGAGCACTGGAGGTGAGATCCCCGCATTCCCACTGGAACACTTTTTGCCTTTCCTCATGAATACAGACTGGATATTGTAGTACTGTTCACCCACTGCTACGATTTCACCCACTGTTATAGTACAGGGACATTTTGGGATAGTGAGGCTTTTCTGAGCTGGCCTGGGGAGACTGGTCTCCTTATATATACCACTATGTTAATGGAAAATACATTTCAATCATAAGATTCTTTCTTTCAAACAATCTTTGGAAATTGAAGACAGCTTGTATAGATCCAAAGGAAATGCACAAATTGTTCCATCCAAAAATTAAATACGAGTAACAAAAGAATTAACGCCCACTCAGTGTTTTACTCTGTGTTCAAGAGGCAAATTAACGAAGGAGGACTGTAAACACAGGAGACCAATTTGAATTCTGAAGAGCCCTTAACAAAGGAGATTTTTTTCTTTCACTTATATTAAAGGTTTGGTTGAAAAGTGCACTGGGGCTACCAAACATGAACTGTTATCGTATAATGATCACTGGTAGCTTTCCTTGAAACATTTAAAAAACAGCTGTAATGATGAAGTGCACCTAATAGGGGAGAGGTGTGACAAAACATCTACAGGATAGTCTGGGTATAAAGACACATTTCTTCCAATAAGAGTCTGATTCTGAATGACTGAAATACGAGCTAGAAACTCACACATGCATAAAATAAGTCAGAGAGGCTCTTGTCCTGCATGGTATCTGGCTCCAGTAGTGTTAACCATTTCCAAGATGGCGCACGCAAGCATGCAGAGAGCAGGGTCATTAATGAATATACAAGTGCCATCAGGTTGATGAGGTCTGATGGATTTAGAATGAACTGGAACAATAACCTTGGTGAAGCTGGAGAAGCGATCAAAGGCTCAAAAGAGGGGACAGCAAAATCATTTACTTAGAGTGGATTAATGCAACTGATAGCAGAAATACAGGCAAGCACAGAGCCACAATGACATCATAAAAAAGAGAAGTGTGCACCATCATCTGTGTATGAGCCTAATCTGATGTAGAAGCTTCTGTGCTGTTTCTACCAGTATTTTGACAAAATGTTCTCTCTAGTTCTCTGTGCCTGGAAAACCCAGAGACTGTTTAGAAGGGAAAAAATCAAAAGGATGACAGATAAACAAGATGCCTCTTCCTTGGTTCAATGATTTAGAGATTTCTCACCTAGAAACAAGGTCTAATGGTGATAAGTCAGCAGCAGTAAGAAGCAAAGTGTTAGCAGGATGACAGAGGCCAGGTGTTTTCTGCCGTCTCTCCTAAAGGCCACAGGAAAAAAGTGACTTTAACGCGGGCTGAAGAAGTTTAGGGTGGATATACAGTTGGACTATGCCCCTGAATGAGGGATTCGTTCCTCAGGTAGAGGTCTTCTTTTCTAAAATATGATATAGGAGCTCTCATTCGGAAATGTGGCGGGAAAAAAAAAGCCTGGTGAGAAATTGCTAGGTTAGACCTGGGGTCCTCTACCTGTGACAGAAATGCAATAGGTTGACATTTAGATAGGTCATCTGTTTCTTTTGTTAATTATCAGAAAGAATACAAACTGATTCAGGGGGTGGGCAGATAAAAAGATAATTCATTAAAATAGAAGGAGAGCGCGGCCCAGAGACGAAATGAAGTGAAAATAACCCAAGCGAATTTTAGCAGTCCCAGCAAGGAAACTTCAAAGATTAGAAAAATACCTGCTACATCATTGTTCCTGAGTCTTGACCCCATAAATTGCTCTCTGACTCATCCCTGTCTTGCCAAGAGAACCTTCTGTACTTGGTGGTTTTAATCAGGACTCTCGCAGCAGGCTGGCTCTATTTCAACACCATATCAGTCTGATTACTTAACTTTCATTCACTTTAGGTTATTAAAATGGTCTCATTCTAGTTACAAAGAATGTTGCTTGACCATTTTGACTTCAGTCCTAGTCTCCTACCCATCCTCCAACACCCCAGCCTCAGGAAGCAGGCTGGACCATGAACTCCAGCCTCTGGTTCTCCTCTCCCCTCCCCTTCTTCCTCTTTCTTTCTCTTGTACTGCTGTGGGGAGGGAGGAGAGATGTCTCCTGCACTGAAGCAGCCGGAGGAGGCTCTGACGCTGGTCTCCTCTGCCTATGTGGTCCATGGCTTCCGTGTGACCAGGTGGCTGTAACTCTCTGATGCCCCAAGTGGATGGCCTCACTCTGCATCTTCTGACCCCATCTTGCTTCACCCTGAGCTTCCAGACTCCTGCAGGAACACACCCACATCCCCGACACCCCTGGACTCCTCTCTCCTGCAGGGGTCCATCTTCCTTGAAGGGACCTTCAACTTGAGGGAACACTGTCCTTGCCCACTATGTCTGACCATACCTCTATGCTGTCTCTCCCCTGTGCCCTGGTGGCACAAGGCAAGTCACCAGCTCTGAAGCTGAGCTGACAGCCAGTCTGGGAAGAAGATGCCAGTCTTCCTTTTTTGCTGCCACCTACAAACTACGGCCTGTTTTTATCCGTATGACCACTCTTTCCCCAACATGGCTTCCTTCTTTCTCCCACTTCCCCTGTTAAACTTCTCAACAGAAAAGGCCATCAAACCAGAGAGGTCTCTGGCTGCTTCTTTCACCCATTCTGTTTTAGCTCCCGGCTGCGATGTAGCTCAGCATGGATCACATATCACAGGGCTCCTGCATTCATAAAGGTGGTGGTCCCTGAGAAGCCTTAGCTTCTCCATCGAGCCAACACTTCCCCAACACCCAGAAGCAATCTCCTCTGGGAGTGACCAGCACTCCTGGCCTTTGTCACGCTGTGTTCCCTCCCTCCTGCTCCCTGATGGAATTGAAAAATGATGAGATCACATATTTTGGAAACAGGTCTGTTACGTATGGTGTGACATGATCTCAAACTCACGTGTTTATGACTTTCGTCATTTTCATGTCAGGATGTTAACCTCTCATCTGTTGTCACTGATAAGCACTTAGTAGCCCAGCTGCTGAGGGGCCCACTGGGGGCTTCTCAGTAAGAACGTGTGGAGAAGCAAGTGGACATTTAGACTATAAACTCCAGGAGCTGGTGAGGAATATCGTGAGAGTTCCAGTCTGGGCAAACCTACCCTTGGTTGCTCTAGCTCTCCGAAGGTCTCGAGACTCTTGTTCAAGGCCGGGCTGCCATGGGCCAGCAGCGGTGCTGAGATAAGTGGCAGCTCCAGGAAGAGAAGGGACACTGTTCTTGCCTCGGCAAGGCACTCCTTGTAGGCAGTGGCCCAAGCTCTGCAGCCGTCCCCGGAGTGATAACCCTGGCCGGCCCGCCGACTGAGGTGCCTTTGTTCCCCAGCAACCAGCCTTAGCAACAAGGGACCTGGGTTTTGCCCCGGCAGCTAGAAGTCAGATCCGGCTTGGTGAAGCCAGCTCTCCTGAGAAAGCAAACTTGCATAAAAGGTGCAGCTCAACTTAATTCTGACTTTCTTTCTGTATCTCCCCTTGCCTGGAACAAAAGCGTAATTAACCCATCATTTGTGTGGAGGAGGCTATTTCTCTATTGCCTCATTAAGAGACATTATCCTCTCTGCTATTAGCTTGTGAAATTATTACAAATCCCGCTGTGCACCTGTGTTAAATAAACTACAGGCAAAGACAATTTCAGTCTCTGAGCATAACTTGCTACCACCTGACCCCCCAATACAGCAAGGTCTTAGAGCATAGCTTGTTAAAGTCACTGCCTTTCTCCTTCTTCTCTATGCAGATCTAACGGTCACTTATCACCAGCTGTTTCCACCTCCTCACGTTCCCTCATCTGCCGCTTGGCTGCTGGCCACCTCTCCACAGTGTTTTCTGGAAGGTTGTCAGTCAGCGGCCCTGCCACCCCTCCTACAGACGGAGAGCCTCTCATTTCTAAGTCTTCCTCCTTTATGTCAGAGTTTTCCAAATGCTCCCCTGTCCCCTCCGAAACTACCCACACTTCCCTCAGATGCAGTGGCCACTTTGTTCTTCTCCCACTTTCTCAATCACGTTGAGATAGCCACAGGAGGCTACCCGAGGTTACCTCCCTTCCTTTTCTGGCTTCTGACTCAGAAGTCTACCTTTCTACATTTTCTGGGACAAGCCTGCCCACTTCATTTAGCCATTTACTGTCTCTATGCATGCCTCTCCTCATGTTTTTTCGTATCACCAGCTACCCTCTCCTCTGAACCATTTCATAGGTTCCAAAATCTCCCTAAGCATCCTTTCTTGAAATGTGCTACTTCCCAAAATACCCTGCCAAAAAGTGGGCCCCAGATTTCTCTTCTCTGAAGGTAACCTGCCAAGCCTACGTGACCTGGACACTCAGCGCTCTGCTCTCATCTCCACCCCTGTTCCCCTCACTTACCAGCTTCCAGCCACACTCCTTGTCAGTCGGGGTTATGGGTTGAATTGTGCCCTCTCAAAGATACACTGAAATCCTAACCCCAGGTACCTCTGAAAGTGAGCTTATTTAAAAACAGGGTCTTTGCAGATGTAATCAAATTAACATCAGGTCACTAGAGTGGGCCCTAATCCAATATGACTGGTGTCCTTATCAGAGGAGAAGAGGCGCAGACAGAGACACACGGAGAGGAGAAGGCCATGGGATGTCAGAGGCAGTAATCGCAGTGATGCACAGATAAGCTTAGGAACAGCCAGGACTGAGGGCCACACCAGAAGCCAGGAAGAGGCGAGCAAGCATTCATCCTACCAGAACCTCCGAGGGAGCCTGGCCCTGCTCACACCTTGATCTTGGACTTCCGGCTCCAGGACTGTGGAGAATCAATCTCTGTTGCTTTAGGCCCTCCCCAAAGCGTGGTACTGTGTTCCAGCAGCCCTAGGGGACCAACACGCTCCTGGAGTACACGCAGCCCAGCCTGCCTCCGGCTGCTTTGTGCCGCGACACTTCTCCTCCGAGACTAACTCTGTGCTTCTCTCTCACTGCTTCCGGGCTCTGCTCAAACGCTGTTCCTCAGAGATGACTTTCCTGAGCATCTTACACGAAACAGAAGTCGATTCCTGCCGCCCTCCATCACCCTCTGCCTTCATTTCCCTGCTACGTTTTCTTCATGGTCGGCACCACCATCTGACACGTGATAGACCTACATGTTTATTTGTTTCCTGTCACCTCCCCCCATTCATCTGAGTCTAGTTCATTCACTGCTGTACGGCCAGGGCCAAGAACAGAGCCTGGGATTGTATGGCTGACCAATGAATATCTGTTGAATGAATATACTCATGAATTCCACTTTCACATAATATCAGTGTATTAATCATTGGGACCTGTTTGCTTGTTCTTTTATGCTGGCATGTGCAAATGGTCCTTTGATTCTAACTTCCCAGTGGCATACTGTCTATAACACTATGAGATTGTCAGGAAGAGATTTCCTTAATTTATATTGTCCACATATACTAACAGTAACCCACATGTCTTAACCCACTTACTCTGACTGGCAGTCTGTGTGCATTTTCTCTGCAGCGATGTGGATTCATTTTGCGGTTTGGGAGGCGAAAGCTCAGAGAGGTAAAGAAACTTGCCCGAGATCACAGAGCTAGAAAGTAGGAGAGCAGCCAGGGTTCAAAGGCAGGCAGCCCGGCTCCAGGGCCCGTGCTGTCAGCTCAGTGGGACGCTGTCTCCTGACATCTAGTAACTCATAGAGGCTCTTTCTCAAAAAACTGTGGAACAATTTATGATGAAGGAAAGAGAAGAAATGATTCAAAACTAATCAACTGAAAAGATGGATAGCACCTTCTCTTGAATTCTGTGAGGTAGAAAGAACCGAGAATAAAATAGAAACTATGAAGCCCTTTAAGTGTAGTAGATAGGAACAAGTCTGAATTTTTTTTTTAACATACGAAATGCTCTAAATCAGTCTGAGTAGAATAAAAATTATGGGAGAGGGGGACAGTATGCGTATTTTTATACAGAGAAGTCAATTTCTATGTTCTAGTTAACAGCACTAAAGAAAATAATGCTACTGGGAAAAAATGAGTGTAAATGGTACAAACATATTGAAACTATATGGACATGATCTCATACACACACACACGCACACGCACACGCACACACTCGCACACACATACACAGACACACACACGTGCACGCGCTCTCCAAAGGACTGATAACCTTAAGTCAAACCCCTATTCCATCAAGTCTAAGTGAGTGTGACTTTGGCTGTATTTTCTGGCAACTTCTAATTTAAAATCCAGTGTACTCATCACTGTAGGAAGCAGGAATTTTTCTCTGACTCCACAAGGCTAGGTTTTAAAAGACTCCACAAGGCTAGGTTTCAAGACTCCACAAGGCTAGGTTTCAAGACTCCACAAGGCTAGGTTTCAAGACTCCACAAGGCTAGGTTTTAAGCATTTTGCAAACAGACTCACAGGATATGGGGATTTGCTTTTCCGTGGAGCTTATTTGCACAAGGTGTTATATTGCCCTGTTTACATGTTGTTCTTCCAGGGGGTTGTGGATCCCTTAAAGGTAGGATCTATGTTATTAATATTTGATTCTCCTACTAACCCAGAACAGGCTGTCGATAAACTCTTCTTTCCACTAGAACTGGAAATTCCATTTCTTTAAAAACAAGAAATGTTTTATTGGAGTTAGGATGATGATAATTGGGGAGAGTTTCGTTGGGAGTTAGCAAAATAAAATCAGTGTTGGTTTCTTAGAGAAATCGTTCTTGTCTTCAGATTGCAAACGTTTACTGTCTAAGATCTTCAAATACTTGGGTTACACAATTGATGGCTGAAGACAATTTTTCATATACAAAGAGGCCATCAGGCCAAAATCTAAATTAAATCAGTGGTGGTCACCAGCCATTCATCCATTACAGAGACATGGATATAAGTCCTTCTCACGTATAACATCATATGATAAAGTCTGAGTTTTTACAAAGGCATGCTATTTAAGTGAATGGTCTTATGGTTAAAAAATACATTTTAAAATTTAAAAAATTTTTAGATTTAATTGTATTAAACTTTTATTAAATTTAATTTATTAATTTACAATGAAATAAAGGATTCAAACATTTAAAAATAATCCCTTCTTGTCACATAAAAATGTGCAAATACCTTTTTATCTCCAGACAACATACTGCTTTGAATGCCACCACGTAGCACACCCATGGATACATATAGCCCTGTCTGTGTATGCCTGCCCGATGTGAACTGGGGATGCCCACCTGCCTACTCTATTTATGCATGAGAAGAAATGGGGGAAAACACAGGAGGGAGGAGTGTAAATAAATCCAAATCATTATAACTCATGAGAGGCACTTAGTATTATCCCTAAATCAATGAGATGTCCTTAATGTTCTTAACTGATGAAGGTTCCCGGAAAGAATGAAAAAAGGATTTTTGAAAAACCATTAAAAAATTATCAACATTTAGGCACCTCCTAAAAGATGCCTATAGTACATATACATGAGCAGGTTTTCATGTCTAAAAACTACCTAGATTATCTAAAGCTCATTTTATTATGACATTCCCAACAATTTAGGAGGCAGCGTGCATGGCAGACATAGTTCAAATATTACTGACAGCCATCCACGCCAATCACACCTCTGCTCTTTAAAGCTGGGGGACCCGCCTACATCTTAGCTACTCGTCAGCCCACAGAAATGAGCTGCACCAGATGAGCTGTGGGGTGTTTGCTACAATGCCTGGATCTTCTGCTTCCACTGTCTCCTTCCCCCCTCCTCTTTTGTTTTTCCTCAACTGCTTTTCTTCTGATCTTATCTCAGTCTGACTTTAAACTCTTGTTTGCATGACACCCTCCTATCCCAATTTTTGGACACTTGCTGGTCTTCAAAGCATTTCCTAACTGAATGTTGTGCCCAGGTCAGGGCACCCAGTGGATTGCAGACTCTCCCATAGTCACTGGTGGTTGCTGAACTAACCACACCCATCCTTCTCCCCTTATTTCTACCTCCCTGCTGGGAGGGAACCAGGAGAATGCCTCAAATCCAAGTTCACTAGACC
Source organism: Lagenorhynchus albirostris (assembly GCF_949774975.1). Classification (NCBI taxonomy): domain Eukaryota; kingdom Metazoa; phylum Chordata; class Mammalia; order Artiodactyla; family Delphinidae; genus Lagenorhynchus; species Lagenorhynchus albirostris. The sequence continues at coordinate 9,471,188 of NC_083097.1, forward strand.
AGTAGGAGAAGTTAGGGACACGGTTCCTGTCTGCTGATTTATGGAAGTGAATTCTCGACTTTGTACCTACGAGATCCGGCATCATTTTGAACAAAACTAATTTCTTGGCTTCATTCTATGAAAACTGTACAAAGCACTGTAATAAGGAATGAGAAAGCCGTGATTTATGACCCTCCACATACAGGAGATTTAATTCTGCCTTTTGCTCAGCGGCCTATCCATTGTGTGGACAAAGTCAATACCAATAATGAAATGTAGACGGAAGGGCTAAATCAATTCAATAAAACGCAATAGAAAGACTAGAAGACTGAGCAAATTTGGAAAGTATTTGGACAACAGGTAATTACAAAAATCAATGCCCGTATATGAAGAGATGATAGGCAGCCATCCATCACAAAGGGGGAACCATTAATGATGGTTTGGGCTTGAGTTAGAATGAGAGAACAAAATAGGTCTGTGCAAAGTCCCTACACATCTGTATATCTGTGTGTAGGTGTGTGTGTGTGTATATACAAGCACACACGTGGGCTCCCAGTGCGACTGAAGGAGAGACGAAGAGAAACTCCAGATGGCTCACTCTGCATTTTATGTAGCCCTCCTACATTTGCCCCGTTCCTTTGGCTCACGTTTACTAACTTTGATCTCATTTTGTCAACATGACATCAGGCTGTGCCCTACATACCTTTCCCTTCCTTGTCATCACAGCCTCCCAGGTACCCGGGGGACATTATCATGGGGTCCTGTCTGCGTCCGGAGCCTTTAGGAGGTGGAGGAGAGAAATGAATTCCACAAGAACCACAGCTCTAAGGATCAGCTGTCGGGAAAGGTGATACAGGCAACCTTGGGGGGCACCCACAGCAAAATTAAAAAGTGATCACACATACACCCAGACACATACATACACACATAAGATAGAATAGTGACTTAAGTGTCTTAACTGTGTTCCTGGCCAAAAAAGAATATGAATAACTGAGTAGTCACCACTTAGCAGTTTGCATCCATTAAGTCATTTAGTCCCTACAGAGACTCTACAGGGGAGGTATCAGCATCTCTATTTTAAAGGTAAGAGTCAACAATCAGTTTGTTCAAGGAGACACAGCTGGTGAGTAGGGAAGCGGTGTGGGAAGATGTATCTCTCTGACACTGATGTGTGTGCTGGTCACCCCTTCCCTCACACCACCTTTTGTCTCCCCCAGGGCATGGGGATGCTTCTGATGTGGCCATACACAAGTCCGTAGTCAGTTAGCTGTTGGGTGCCATTGCTGTGGAGAGGCTTCAAAGCCAGTCATGGATCATGTAGACAGAGGCAGCAACTTTGAACTTGCCCAGTCATGGCATCTGACTGTGTTGTTTCATGTTTGGCCCCTGACAGCTCTTTCTCTTCTGCCCACAGCTGAGCAAGCTGATAACAAAGCTCTCATGCCTCTTCCTTTGGCACCAGTAGGAGGTTCAAGCCATGCAAGTCCCTGTCTGCATGTACGAACCCCACCCTGGTACAGCCCATAACCACCACCAAATCCCTGAGCCATTCTTCTTCCCTGTGCTCTCCAGCCAAGTTCAGCCCCTTATGGGAGCCGCCCTGCTCACCCTCATAAGCCTCATTATGTGAGTAACACACCTTTTCACACTCTCGTGGGGTGTGTGCAGTGTCCTCAGTCTTGACATCAGAACCAAATCTGGGGGAGGAGTCCTGCTGCTGAGGGGTAGCCACACCACTTCTGAATCAACTTTATGCCAGTCATGGGATGAAACACTTTCATGGTCTCTAGAGAAACCCTCAAAGGCATCATCTTCCAAAAATGATGGTACGTTACCCCTTAATCAGAAATCTATCCTTCATTTTGAATGGCTACTTTGTTTTTTACTAAAGGCAGAGAATGATTACAATAATTACTATTTGGGACAGGAGCCACATAACTTTATTCTTAGATCATTTTAAGAGTATTTTTTGACACTTGAAGGTTATCTTAGATGAACAATCATTTCTTCGATCTCAGCCTTGGCACTACTGATATTTGGGTCTGGACAATTCCTCGTTATGGAGGCTGCCCTGTGTATTATAGAATGTCCTGCAGCATCCTTCGTAACCGAGCAGGACCCTATGGGGCCTTCCCAGGACAGACCCTCTGTGTTGTCCACCTGTCTCTTGTCTGTAGAAAAACTTTAGCCAAAGAATAAGTTTAATCAGAGAAGTGAGAAAATGCAGAAAGAGAGGGAAACAGTCAAGCAAGACAAAGTAATAATAGTTCAGCCATTAAACAAAGTCGAAGACCTTTAGTTCCTCCCCAAGGGCTACAGGTAATATGCTGAGCCATATTCTTGGAGCTGATTTGTAGATACTGAAACACCCACCTGGCGGAAGAAGTTAACTACATGATGCCCAGACTGAAGCCGTGACATAAGCTGCTCCGTCTCGCACAGTTCCAAGAACTGGCCTCAAGGACATGGGAACAAGCCGACCCTGGAACTGAAGACTAACTGTACTTAAAATAACCAAGATGACCCTGATCAGACCATGGCATGACCAATTTCGAGATGACCGTCAGAGCCGACTGTGCTGTTCTGCATGTAGCCACGCCCGCCACCTGTACACCCCCGAAACCCCCCTTTAAAAGCTCTTGCCCCCTGATCAGCAGTTGGTAGTTGCTTCTTGGACACAGGTCCACCTTCTCCCCAGGTTGCTGGTCTCCTGAATAAAGCAATCTTTCCTTTCCTACCAACACTTGTCTCTCAAGTACCAGCTTTTGAGCGGTGAGTGTCTGAACCTGAGTTGGGTTAAAACCCTGACTGCTACCCACTAGATGCTGAAGGCTCCACCACAACCTTCTTCAGTTCTGACGACCCAAGATACCTCCAGATGTTGTCAAGTGTCCCTCGGGAGGCAAAATCACACCTGGTTGAGAACCACTGCCCTATATTCTTTCCATAAAGAAATATGACTGTTCTAGTAAGAATGATCATGGGTCAAGCCCTCCATAGTCCCAGGGAAATAGAGACAGGAAAAAAAAAAAAAAAGAAAAGCCACTAGGCTATATACATCTCAATGCAAGCAAGCAAAATCTATAATAAATTGCAATTATATCTTCAAATCTCTTCTTTCCACTCTTAAACTAATTTAGACTCATCCTCAAAATTGCTTACATGCTATGGAGATGACTCTTTGTAGCTTATAAAATCTCTGCTAAAATTTGATTACTCAGCTGCTCATATGCAAATGCTTTGTCCCTTGTCTAAAAAATCAGAGTTAGCTGTGCTGACCACTGTGATTTTCCAGAAATATCACACACCACAATTTATGCACTTTAAAGTATTCCAAAAACTTAGAGCATGTTAACAATTGTTTACATGTTGGACACAGATAGTAGTCTCTTTAACAGAACACATGTATCTGTATGATATCCACTGGCATCTTTGTAAATGGCTCAGAATGCTTGGTTATAACACAAAGCTGGTTTATTGCCTAAAGTTCCTACCTTACCAATGAGTTTTCCAGAAAGGACAGAGGATACCATATATTGATGTGGTAATCTTGCTGTAATTTGACGAGACAACAAAGATGCTTTGTATTTCTTTAGGATTTAGAAGCAGAGATGACTCCAGAGATGGAATTGGGAAGAAAAAGGCAAATCACACCAAAAGTATAGCATTTCATAATCTTGCCTCTGTGATACTAGCATATATCCTTGGTCCTCTATTCCTTCAGTATTCAAATATAAAAAAGAAGAATGTATACATAGGCATGCCAAATACTTAGATGAAAAGTGCTATGCTTCAGTCATAAATGTGATTCTAAGTTTTGATAACATAACTTTAAGTTTCGTGTTTCTTTCTCTTTCAACATTACTCTGAACACCTAAGAGGTGATGAATCTGACACCAGTCGTTTGCGATTCCAAGTAGTTCTTACCTCGGCTTTAATTTTATTGTCTCCAAAGCAGAGGTGCTGTAAATAGGCTGCAGCATTAGACTGGACCGAAGGAAACTGATGTTGCAACATCTGAATCACTTCAGGCAGTTCCGGGTCTCTCCATCCAAATTCTCTGAACAAAAGGAAGGCAGGAGAACATGAGAGGGAAATCCTGCAATACTGTTAGCCTATGGTTAACTCACTTATGTAACGCCTATGAGAGTTTACACAGGAATATTTCACAACTGATTGTTCTGGTTTCCTTGCCCATGCACCAACTTAAAAAAGGATTTGAAAAGATTTCCTTGAGTAAATGGTTTGTAAGTATATACATGTGTACATATACATATATAATCTTAAATGTATCAACTGAAGTTACATGTTTATGAAGATTGAAAAAAATGACTTAAAATGGCACGATTTTATTAATATAGACATGTTTCATTTAGTCTTCAGTAGATAATTTATAAGATCACATTTATTTTCTAATATGTTATTTCAACAGTCTTGTTCAGGTACAGCATTTAGTTAAATTATCAGACAAGAGAAAATATAACTGGATGGGTCCAATCTAAAATGTCACGATAGCAGTTAATGCCATCTTTGTTATATTTATAATTATTATTGTTATTATCATAACACAACAATTTTCTAGGGATAAAAGTATTGTAACAAGAAGCCTTTATAGGGCTTCCCTGGCGGCACAGTGGTTAAGAACCTGCCTGCCAATGCAGGGGACACGGGTTTGAGCCCTTGCCCGGGAAGATCCCACATGCCGCGGAGCAACTAAGCCCATGAGCCACAACTACTGAGCCCATGTGTTACAACTACTGAGGCTGTGAGCCACAACTACTGAGCCTGTGTGCTACAACTACTGAGCCTGTGAGCCACAACTACTGAGCCTGCGCTCTAGAGCCCGGGAACCACAACTACTGAAGCCAGCGGGTCTAGAGCCCATGCTCCGCAACAAGAGAAGCAAGCTCAATGAGAAGCCCATGCACTGCAACGAAGAGTAGCCCCCGCTCGCCACAACTAGAGAAAGCCTGCACATAGCAATGAAGACCCAACGCAGCCAGAAATAAAATAAATTAAAAATAAATAAATACATTTGTAAAAAAAACGAAGAAGGCTTTATAAAAGGAAATTATTTATTTAAAGAGTTAGGTTTATTCAAACAATGTTAATAAACCTTATGCATGGTACATTCTTTTCCTGTATCCTCCTGTTTACATCTGAGCTACTCCAAGAAGCTGGTTGTTTATTTAACTTTAAGAAATATGCTCCAGGATACTTAAATCCATTCTAAAACACAAGGTTAACTGTACCATTATGCAAATGAATATCCTTTCGTGAAATCGATCAGCTCAACCAGTCAGAGCATGGAGCTAACAGGGCCGGATGTATGGGTTCCATTCTTGCATCAGGGAGCCAATTTTTAACAGAGACATAAAAAAGCAACCTCTGAGACCACAGATAAAACCCTGACCCCACGAGCCACAAAAGGGTACTCTTTCTCTGAAGGCCAGGCTGGAAGAGAGACAGCTTTGCAGCAATCACTTGACTCCTGGAAAAACAACTCAAAAGCATACATCCTATTGATGTTGTCACCAGGTCAGTGTTGTCACCTCAGAAGAGGAGTCATGAAAAATGGGACAGAGACGGAGCAGACAAAGGTTAAAAGTTTCCTCATAGATTCTAACCTGTTCTCTTTATCTTTTCTTTATCACGACTGGTAGAGGTTGTCAAGCAAACCGTGAAGCATGTTGGTACCTCCTTACAGCTACTAAAGACAATGCGGAATAGGGTTCCTTTCGAATTGGCTCAGTTTTTATGGGAAACATAAAGCATTCGATTTAATGTGCAGTAAGTACCTAATAAATTTACCTAAAATCTTAGGCAGACACCCATTTTCAAATGGGCATATAGTACAGGAGCACCTTTGCCACAAAACATACTTAAGTGGTTGCTGATAATGGACAAACTATCGGATTTTTTTTTTGGCTAGGTGATCACAGTAGAAAAAAATTATGGATGAAAACACAGGAAGCCTGTTTTTCTTTTTAATTTCATTTCCTTCCGTTGCATGATCCTAAACCACCTCAATGTGCAACATCCAGAAAGCACAGTCTTTGTTCTTATAATAGCAGCCTCTTAAAATTATATCCTTTGTTCAGGTTAAATCAAAATCTACAGAACACCTGTAAATTAAAATTAGAAGTATCATGTAAAGACACTGGATGGCTAAGGTGAATTCAGGTAAGCCTGTGCTATTGGAAAGTGATTAGTAAAGAATTCATTTCAGCCTATTTTATTAACCAGATGGGAATTGCTCCATTAGGCTTACACAGCATAGATCAAGAACGTCTTTGAACAAGAGCTCTGCAGGAACAGTCTTAGGGGCTCTGCACACATGCAAACACACGGCCTTGCTTGTGTCAATGCATGCATGCACAGACGCACACATGAGAGTGCATGCGTATGCGCACACACACGCACACGTGCACACACATGCACACACACACACGCACACGCACACGCACAGCCCAAAATCAACAGAAGGAGGAAAATTCCAAAGAGTCATCCAAGTCTCTTTTTCTAGAAAAGCTTTGTGTTACCTAGATGAGATTCCGCTTGGATTTTGTGCTGCCTATGTGCTTCTAGGGAAGAGCTAGAGGAAATAAAATGTCTATCTTATTTGGGCCAGAATTCAGTACAAGGCATGGATTCTTTACATGAGGTCTTTTTTTTTTTTTTTAAATTGAAGTATAGTTGATTTACAGTGTTGTTTCACATGTACAGCAAAGTGATTCAGATATATCTGTGTGTGTGTGTGTGTGTGTGTGTGTGTGCGCGTGTGCGCGTGTATTCTTTTTCAGGTTCTTTTCCCATATAATTATTACAAAACATTGGGTATAGTTCCCTGAGCCACACCGTAGGTCCTTGTTGGTTATCCTTCACACGAGGTCTCAATCCTTAAGAACAAACAGTGCTCACAAGACAAAAAAAAGTTCTGGAAGAGACAAAACCAGCAGAAGAACAGCACGAGGGAAGATATGGGGCCATAAGAGGAGTTGACAGATTTGGGAAAGGTGTGCATTCAGCCGGGCTGGCTGTGGGACAGGAGGCCGTTGGGGGGGCGGGGGCGCTGCCTGGGAATTGTGGGGTGGGTGGTGGAGATGAAGCTGGAAAGCAAGGTTAGCATGAGATCACGTAGAGCCTTTCACTCAAATACAAAAAGTCTGGGCCTGGTCTGCGGTCAGTACTGTGACAAAGAAATCTAAGGAAATTTAGATATGTTTAGGCTTATAGAACAGACAAAAAAATAATCTTAAGTAATACTGCGAGTACAAACCAAAAGTCGGTTGCCAAGGTTCCCCGTTCACATGCTTTCACGCTTTAATCCTTAACTAGTCTTATGTAGTTTCCTTTCATTTCACGCAGGAGGAAATTTAGACTTAGAGATGTTCATGAACTTAAGTGGTGGGGCGGAAATAAAACTCTAGCTTTCTGCTTTCAAATAGATAAATTTAACCGTCTAACAATGATGCCTGCTGTAATCACTGTCTTGAAGTAATGTCTAAAACAGAAATAATGTCTAAAACAGTGATTTTTTTTAGACAATGTCTAAAAAATAAACATGTTTAAAATCGTGTCCCTAGGGGACATCTGACGACGCCAGAAGACAGTTTTGGTTGTCACAACTGGAAGATGCTACCAGCATCCGGGGGGCAGAGGTCAGGAATACTGCTCAACATGCTACAATGTAGACACAATCCCCTACGACAAAGAACTGTCTGTCCCAAAATATCATTAGAGCCAGGATTGAGATACCCTGGTCTAAACATGGACTGTATCTGATCATTTTTGTTGAGTAAGCATGTTATGAGTCTTTTACTCCGTGATTACTGTAACAGAGCTGGCATAGAATTTGGCATCACGATAATTAGGAAAGAGTTCAGAACCTGAGCATCTGGCTTTCTCCCTTCTAGACTATAAATACAGGAGAGTCCCTCAGTGCTTGCTGGTCTTGGTTTCCATGGATCAAATACAGAGAATGATACCATCTATTTCATGGGACTTCTTTTTAAAAGCCACCATAAAATAATCTATATGAAAGTGAAAGTGCTTGGCAAACTATTAAAAGCTAGATATAACTACTAATTGTTACTCTAAGACTGTTATAAGGGTATATATATATATATGTATATTTTAAAAATTTATATCATACTCATTTAATTAAAAAAATAACCTTTTACTGTTGTGTATTCATTTGGACATTAGACTTATTTGAAGGAATATAAGTGTAAGAAGAGATACTACTGTAGCCTGTAGTAAAAACTGTGCATTAAAACCTGCCATTTTGAAATGATTTTTCCCCCATCTCCCTTCAGAGGCAGAGTCCTAGGAAGGGCAAAGTGTTCTGGACACAGTCAGAGTTGGCTCAGATGCTGTTCCTCTGTGAGCGTTCCTCCTGTCTGTGTCTTGTTTGCTGCTGAACCTCCACTGGCTGGCATGCGAGGTCTGCTCTGAGTAAATGTCCACGGAGTCCATCCGTTAGACTGAGATAATAATTTCTACCTTAGAGTGCTATTGGGATGAGTAGAAGTAATATATAGGAACCCCTTAGAGCAATGTTTGGCACACAGTGTGGACCCTCAAGAAATGTCAGGTGTTGTATATAACTAGATGAAGAAGAGAAGAATGAAAAATAAGAACCATCTGCAATTTTCTACAGAAGCCCAGCTCATAACTCTCATTTGTTACTGGGCTTCACTTGAGAAATGTTCATGGAACTGGAGAATATGCAAATGTAACCTTTTCTCCATTAAAACTTGTCACACAGACCGACAATATTGTGACTAAACCGTCACTCTTCTAAGGACTCCCTGAGTTGTTAAAATTACAAGGCGCTTAGCACGGAGCTAAATAGCAAACAGTTTGAAATTTGTTACTGTGTTAGGCTGCCGATGAAACAGAGCCAATGTACTGTCACAACATTTTTATCAAGTTGACTTCCATGTCGAAAAGAGCCCCAGGGCAATCAGAGTCTTCAGAAATTCAAACTGTCATTTTTCAGCAAAGCTTTATGTCGGAGGGAGAGAGTTCACTTTTGACTGCAAGGTCAATAAACTACATTGGTAGCGGGGCTGTAGGGACATTATTTAAGGGTATGAAAATCTCAACCGTTTATAATCTTTTGAACTCTAGCTAAAAGTTTTAAAGACCATATTGGCTTTAACTTTTCCATCCAGAGTCAATGAGATGAGGTGTTTTGTTTTTTGATTTGGTCTTGTTGAAATGATGGGGTTAAGGGGATGCAGAGACAGTGGTCACAAGAATAAGTTAGGTGGAAAGATTTTTCTTTTTTTCTTAAAATGGAGATGTTTTCACGCTTGTTGACAGATAAGAACTTATCCAATGATGAACCCATGGAAGCACGAATGTCTTAATTCTCATCCCTGAACAGTTTGTCGCAAAACAAAAAGCTGCCCTTTATATGGTTAATCACATTTATAAAACACATCTTTGCTTTTATATAAATGGCAGCACTGGAATTATGACTGCCTAGAAAGCAAACACAATTGCCATAGTTTGTAGAAAGCAGTGTCTCTCTCCAAGCTTTACATTTTGAGAAACCAACAGCGTTCATTCACTCTACCATAGTTTCTCCACCTGTCTCTGGGTGGAGCGACCATACTACTCCTTGTAGACACGTTTAGCTCCCGGGAAACTAGAAACTGGGACCCCGAAGCCAGCAGTTCTTCCCTATTGTCAGTGACACTTTTCTCATCTAAAATCTGTATTATTAATTATACCCTCTCTTTTCAAGAAATATTGAAGCAACTCAGACGAATCACCTATGAGGATGTGGTGAAACAGGAATGAAAAATCAAGCCCACAAAAGAGAGAGAACGCAAATGCGATGAGCAAAAGGCCAGCATGCTTGCTTAACTTGTTGCAGATTTGACTCTTTCTTTACAAACTGCTCTGCTGTCAGAAGAGAAACTCACAGAGGAGAGAAGGGGCCGTCCCTGTTAGGTGAAAGGACACAATCCCCACCACTTCACGCACCGGGAAACCGGGAGGAAAGAATCTGGGATCTCTCTACGTGTCCCGCTATTTGTGGCAGGTCTCTGGTTAGGGTACTGGGGTAGAGACTGAATCATGCTCCAGAGGTGTCCGGGTCTTAATCCTTGGAACATGTTCATGTCACCTTACATGGCAAAACAAACTGCACAGAGAATCAGAAGGTAACAGACCACTGAAGCAAGATGACACGCTGCTGCTTCTGAGAACACAGGAAGGGGCCAGGAGCCAAGGAACGCAAGGGATGCGGCACTTGAAGCTGGAAAAGGCAAGGAGAAGGATTTTGCCCAGAACGTCTGGAAGCAGCATGGCTTTGCGGACACCTTACTTACGGGCCAGTACACCTGATTTCAGACTTCTGGCCTTCAGAACCATAGGAGAAGAAAGGTGTTTTTTTACATCACTGACTTTGTGTTAATTTGTATATCAGATGCAGAGGCCCACCTGACCCCAGGATATGGCCCTCCTATGCCTAGAAGAGACCACCCCATTGGAGTGACTCCAAGGGTGTAGCGGGAGCTGTCTGGAGTATCCTAAGAGGCACCACCTCCAATTTATGCCTCTGGGAGTCCTCCCTGACTTCTGATTATCAGGCAGACGCCTCTATTAATTTACCCTGAATTCCCAACCACCTCCTGTTTATCTATTCGGAACTGCAGCTTCTCTGACCCTCAGCTGCCTGGCTGCCTGCTTCACCTTGGGATTCAGCCATGAACCCCTCCCTCCTCCAGCCAACGTTCACTGAGTGGCCACTGAGGATGCAGTAGTGGACGCGGCAAAAGTTCCTGTCCTTGGGGAACCTTCTAATGGTAACTGCCAATTAATTCCTGAAAGGGCAAAATATATTATTTGCCAGATAGTGATAAGTGTGTATTGGGTTGAATAGTGTCCCCCCGCCCCAAATTCAAGTCCACTCGGAACCTCAGAATGTAACTTTATTTGAAACAGGGTCTTTGCAAATGTAATTCAGGACCAAGATGGGCTCTCACTGGATTAGGATGGGCCCTAAATCCAATGGCAGTGTGCTTATAAGAGACAGAAAAGGACACAAAGAGACAAGAGAGGAGGTGACGCGAAGATGGAAGCAGAGATGGCAGGGAGGTGGCTACAAGCCCAGGGATGCCAAGGATTTCCTGCAACTGCCAGAAGGAGAGAGGCATGGCATGGTTTCTGCTTCGGAGCCTCTAGACAGAACCAACCCTGCCAACACCTTGATTTGGGGCTTCTGATCTCCCGAACTCTTACAGTATAATTTCTGCTGCTTTCAGCCACCTAGTTTGTGGTACTTTGTTATGGCAACCACAGGAAACTGATACAAGCATGATGGGAAGAATAAAGCAGAGCAGACGTAGGCCAGATGTGTGTGTGTGTGTGTGTGTGTGTGTGTGTGTGTCCGCTGACACTGCAAATACAGTGGCTGTGGAAGACCTTCCCGAGAAGGTGACCTGGGGCACAGACCTGCAGGTGCTGCCGGGTGGAAGGGACGTTCCGAAAGGGAGAAGGGTCACAAGACACTGAGGCAGGAGCATGCTTGGCATGTCAGACAAGAGGTGAGAAGGCCAGCGAGTGAAGTGGAGCAAGTCTTGGGGACCATGTTGAGAGAGGATATGGGGTGCAGATTACACAGCATTTGTCAGCCTCAGCGGGCCGTTGGCTTCTTCTCTGACAGCTCTGGGAGCCATCCGAATGTCGTGATCTGGTTCATATTTTTAGAGGATCACTCTGTCGGTGGTTGCAAGGATGTATGCATCTGTCAAAACTCATAAGCTGCAGGCCTAAAATGACATGTCTATTGTCTATACCTTGACAACGCTGTTATACCTTGATAACGCTGGGTCTACAGAGGGGATCCCTCTGGCTGTGGGGTTGAGAACAGACTGTGGGGGGCCAGATGGATGCCAAAGAGATGCCCAGTGAATCCCTCCCGTAAGCCCCCTCTCCTTCTCCCACCTGCTGGTCCCCATGAACTGGCGACCCCTGTTGCCTTACATCTCAGGCCCAGCCTGGAGCCAGTGGGGTGGACTGGTTAGGCTAGGACCCCCTTTTGGGGACTGGTGTCTATTATTTCAGAATAAGCAGGAGCAGTTTCAACTAGCAAGTTTTCTACCGGGCTGAACTGCAGAGAGACAAACAGTAAAATAACGGGAAAATCGGTTATTTCTGAACCATTACGGATACTGGGCACCTTAAGTAAATCTTAGCCCAGCAGTAGCCTTTTAGGTGTTGAGAGGTGAAAATAATGTAAAATGTTCAGGCAAGATTTATGCCATTATTTGCCATTTTTAATCACATGTATTTTAAGTGCCAGTGAATTTCTGCCTCTATTGAAGACTTCTAAAAGTGCATTAGATTACAAAGAATCTTATCAGTTTTACTGTAATACTTATTCAGTAACAATTGAGTTTTAAATACTATTTATTTATTCATTAATGCAACTAGACTTTTTCAATAAAAACGTGCCCCACAATAAAAAATTAACTTCATACCTACAAGCATTTAGTTGCCCTGGAAATTCTAAAAGGGTGTGCTTAGTGATAACAGCCCAAGGGAAATGAACGACAAATTAGTACCCATAAACTTCTCCTTGTAAGCCATAATGATTTATGGAAAATGTTTATATTCTACGACTACGTACCCATTTTAAAATTAACAATCCATTATGCTTAGGAAAATCACCTGGTCCTGTGAACCTTCAGTGACAACAAGAGGGAAGGGATTTGATGCCCAAGGTCCTGGTTAGGAGTATAACATTCATGTATTTTTTTTTTTTTTTGCGGTACGCGGGACTCTCACTGTTGTGGCCTCTCCCATTGCGGAGCACAGGCTCCGGACGCACAGGCTCAGTGGCCATGGCTCATGGGCCCAGCTGCTCCACGGCATGTGGGATCTTCCAGGACCGGGACACAAACCCGTGTCCCCTGCATCGGCAGGCAGACTCTCAACCACTGCGCCACCAGGGAAGCCCCATTCACGTATTTTTAAGCAAGTTTTTACCTTGTCAATATCAGGAGATGATCAGGATTCTACCTCGAGATTAGATTAAGAATCTGAGAGAAGGCCACAAAGGCCTGGATCATCCTCAAAAGGTTTTACTATACTATATATATACGTGTGTGTGTATTAAAGAGGACTTAATGTTAAACAATATCAAATAATGGACTAGAAATATACTGTGTATAAATCATAGAATGCAGCACACTTATTAATCAGGTAACTGGATCATCTGACCATTCTCTGTGAAACAATGAAAACAGTGCTTGTAATGATTCTGTTGATGAAAACTTCTGAACTTCTGACAGAAGTCACATTGTATTGGGAGATATATTCTAAAGGCAGGGACACCATCTCTTAAGTTACCATGGGAGGCTCCACGTTTCTGGAAGTGAGAACGTGTCCCATGGCACATGTCATGGTGTCTTTACAAAGTAAGCTGTGAGTGCATACTTGAGGGCCGATTGCTAACCAGAGTCCGCTCTGGGCGACAGCAATTACTTTACCATATCCATTGTTGATTTTAGTCCTGTAAATATTTGAAGCATGTCTCACACATACAGGTACACCTTTGTCACCTTATTTTAGTTCTCCAAAGGATGAGAACTTAATTTATTTCAGATAACAGTGAACAGAGATACTTCCTTTAAATAAAATCTGAATAAAGTCTTAATTTCTAACAAAATTTGGTCTTAGATGAGGTACCAAGTGAGAAAGTTATTTGAAGATATTCTTTAAAATGAGGTAACCGATTGTCTGAAAATAGCACCCATGCATTGTCTCCCTCCAGAAGTATTTGATAGGACTTTTAATGAATTAGGACTAGTCCTAGGTCCTGGGGATACGAATATTGAGTCCTGACTACAAACCACTTATAGTTTAGTGGAGAAGACAGACTATAAATAGGTAATGATCATACACTGAGTAAGAGACATTATTCAGGAAATGCAAGAGCTGCATTTAAAGCCCTTGGAGGTGACCTCTCTCCTTCAGGATGGTGCTGGATTCAAATCAGTCTAAACGATAACAGAAATAGGAATTGAAAGCAGCTCTTTTGCCCCTTTCCTGTTTGCCCATTTCTGTTCCCCTCTAACCGTAACAGAACCTAATTATAGGAATGAGATCACTAAGCAACTGAAACCAACTCCTGACTTATGCTCTCCTGAATGTACACCGGTGTCTTGTCTAACCTGTTGATTCTTCTAGATAAGAAGAAGTAAGACTAGCTTTCTACCCCCAGTAGCCCCCCTAAGCAATCCTGCAGGTAGATCACGTGGGCAAGATAACATCTGAAGAAAGAGTCAGCCAGTCTTCTCCCCAAATTGCCGGCTTTTCTGATTAAAGAAGCTTTCCTTTCTACGGACACTTGCCTCCCGAGTTATTGGCTTATGAGCAGTGAGTGGCCAAACCTGAGTTCAGTTACATTATTACTAACATTTATAAATAACTATACCGTCACGAATAGCCATAATGATGGCTTGTAATTTCCAAAACTTTCACATATGTATTTTTGTTTGATTTTCTTTACATTTTGAAGTGGGAAGGGACCTTCGCTGGCATTTCCTGTGCTTACTGTGGAGACGGTGAAACTCAGGTCAGACAGTTCAGTGACTTGACCAAGGGCACAGATGAGTCTGTGAATGGACCCTGGTGCCCAATTGTCAAGATTCAAAGCTTCATCAAAGTGACATTTGCCCAAGCTAACTCGTCCATCAGTCTGTGCTGCAGTGCACTCAAGCCTCTGGCTCCAAACATTCCGGCCTCTGGACTGTAGCAGTCAGTAATGTGGGAGCATTATTATCTAGTAGAAAAAGCACGTTATCTAAGAAGGAAGAGAGCGCTAATTCCTATGGTTTTGCGGATAATTTCCTGACAGACACGGGGTCATGGGGTGTAAGGGGGTGGTTATTCAGGAAGAGTAAACTTCAAAAACCAAGTGGCTAGCATGTTGATGCCATCCAGACAAGACCATCAGGACCACACGTGCCCACGGCTCGTTGCTCCCAAGAAAGAACCTACATCACGGGACTGTGGGGCATTTCACTAAGACGGTGTTAGAATATACTTCCAGAATTTGGGCTTCGTGCTTTGGGCAGATTCAAGGCAGCAGGACTTTGTTCTGGATTGGCTGCTGCCAGGATGAGGGGGAAATTCTGTGACTATCTTAAAGATTCTTAGAAGAAGGAAGACCGGAGCAAGGCTCAAACCACGACTGGTGAAGAAACAGCAGTCATTCAAATGATCCAGGAAAGGTGGTTGTTTTCATCAGTCTGTGGTTCAGACAATGTTCATGTTTTGTCTGTGTTCAGACATGATTATAAGGGGGCCTTGATTTTGTCTGGAACCATCATTGTGGCTCATCAGAGTGGCCTCATGAGATGTTTATATTCTGTGAAATTGTCTACGCTCAAGAGAAAAACAGGCCTCACTGTGGATGGCTGACCAGCTCTTCTCTTTCTTGGCCACGAGGCCTGGGCTGCCCAGTGAGAACCAGGGAAAGGGAAGGGAAGGTGCTAAAGACAAACGTCCTTTTCTGACACTGGCTGCCTCTGCAGAGGCGTCACTCTGGGGGTTAAATGGTGTTGTTCAGCTCTGTCAACATGATACCAAAACTACAAGTGACAAGAAAAGGAAAGAAAAGAGAAGAAACCAGTGGCTCTGTCTCCATGAAGCCACACTCCAACTCTTTTTGTATCTCTGACTGGTTATTTTGCAATCTTGTAGACAGCAAGTCAGACACTTGGGTATAAAATCCTGATGAATGACTTCATGTATCGTGTCTCTTAGCACTTTTTGTTGTTGTTACCTGAAGAAATGCACTAGGAATGGAAGGAAAGATTTTGAGAGTCGTTGTTTAGCTGCTAAAATAGGGAAGAAAAAAAAAAAAAACCCAAACTATCGACATTCAGTTAGGTCTGTTGTTACTAGTGTCCGTATCAAAAACATGCTTATCTAGGTCTATTACTTCACATTGCTTTTAAAGGGATTCTAAAGAAGCTGTGAATACTCTGGGTAAACTCTTAACGTTAGAAAAAAGAATACAGTGTTCAAGTGGCCATTCACAATTATTTCTCATGACTAGACATTAGGTGCAAAGGAATTCCATCCATAGATATTTCCTTTCATCATATTTCACAGTACTTTTGCTACAAAACTATTAATTTACCTCCATTTCTGGTGTCTGGATGTTTCCAAACATAAAATGCAGAGGATATAATCACCTTTTATTTTGAATAAAATAACCAACACTGGCTATCTATTAGTAGGTCTTACAGATGATGGGTGAAAGGGGGAGGGAGCGGCCAGCTGTATACTGCTATACTGAAAGATTCCATACATGTGCCGCTGAATACATTAAAGCTTCTTTTTAAAGTGCCACAGTAAACAAACAAACAAAAAAAAGTAAGAAGAAAGTATTTCTTTCAAGATGATAGTGTTCAATAACCTTTAATTCCTACACATTGATGAAGTCTTAGACTAGGCTTTTATTACCTCTGTGTCCACCTAACTCTCAGTGGAATGGCTGTGATTAATTTGAAAATTAATCGAAAACTGCAGTGAGTTTAAAGACATTGTTATCGCTGCCACAGACTCTTACAACTTAAACTGAGGTAGATGGTTGGACAGGGCTGATGGAATAGTTTTGATTACAGAAAAAAAAGAGCAAATGGCAGATAAATATAGTTTCCTTTATGCAGATAATAAAAGCATACAATGTTTCTTTTACATTTTTCCACTAATTAACAATTACGGTTTCTTCATCAAACATTTCTTTATTCACTAGAAAAACATCGCTTTAAGTTCAGCAGCAAACTGAAGCCACAAGGAAACAAATAATTTGGCTCTTGAAGAAAACTAATTTAATATTTAATTGTATAAACTCAATTTTTGAATCAAGTACTTTTTCTTTGTGAGAAGTGACTGAATACAATAATTGGGTAGAGCTTGACTTTGTATCATTTCAGAGGCTCCCAAACCGCATAGATCACAGGGCCCTTTGTGTCTGTCAGTGTTTCACATGGTGCCCCTGGGCCCAAAGAGATGCCTGACCATTTCATTTGCTAAGGAGTCAGGTCGGGGGGTGGAGGCGAAGATAAATCAGGAGCTTGGGATTAACATACACGCACGACTATATGTAAAATAGGTAACCAACAAGGACCTGCTGTAGAGCACAGGGAACTCTGCTCAATACTCTGTAATAACCATATAAGGGAAAAGAATCTGAAACAGAATAGATACATATATATATATATATATATATATATATATATATATTTATGCAGAACTGAATCACTTTGCTGTGTACCTGAAACTAACCCAACATTATAAATTAACTATACTTCAATTAAAAAAAAACAAAAAAGGAGTCAGGTCCAAACAACTTAAGAATTGTCTCTGTCTTGATGAGCTAGTGCCTTCTGGGCTGCACACTTCTCAAACCTTGACATCAAACATTGCCATCTTTGGTTCCTCTCCTGTCAATGTTCACAAGGCATTTGTGGTTTTTTTAAATTAATTTATTCTTTTATTATTATTTCTTTTTATTGGAGTATAACGTTTTTACAATGTTACCTTAATTTCTGCCATACAGCAAAGTGATTCAGTTTTTTTCTTCTTTAGATCCTTTCTACCAGTAGGTGTTACCTTTTCTTTTTAAAATATTTATTTATTTTTGCCTGTGACGGGTCTTAGGTGCATCATGAGGGCTCTCTAGCTGTGGTGCGCGGGCTTGGTTGCCCCACAGCCTGTGGGATCTTAGCTCCCCGACCAGGGATCAAACCCACGTCCCCTGTATTGGAAAGTGGATTCTTTACCGCTGGACCACCAGGGAAGTCTGGGTACAATTGAATTTTGAAACTGAACTAAGTCAAACTCATGCTTCACTTGGCATCTGACAGATGCTGTGTGATTTTGCTGTGTCGCCCTGGGGCTCCTTGGCACACAGCTTGGGAACAGCAGTAAATGAATGGTCCTTCCAATAGCTATGACCTAAACCTAAATAAGGAATTTTAGCATAACAAAGAATTATTGGGGAAGGGGAACTTTATATTGTAAGTTTAAATATGGAATTTCAATTAAGTGACGCAGAATATAAGGTTAATGAACAAAAACACCTGTCATCTGGGAAAATATTCTTACTCATTTGTAACAACTTCTCCTTTGGTAAATGTTTTCAAATGTATTATTTTATGACTTTTAAAGGCCTGAATCAGCATTCCTTAATGATTCTTTCAGTATTTAAAAGATGCTTACAACAGAATTTGGCGAGGTACCAACATTTAAAATTGTCTTCTCTTTCTCTCTTTCTTCTCTTTAGCAATAAAGAGTATAGTAAATGGACCCATGAAATGTTCACGACAAAAATTCTACTTCAGTGCCAGTGGCATTACTGTAAACACTTCTTTTATTATATCCAACACGCTCTTTACTGTCTCAAATTGCCGTTAAAGTTTTCATTCGTGCGCTTGATTTTGAGGGACCTCCTGCATACGCACTTCCTGCCCTTGCTCCAGGGTCTCTATTGGGCTCTGTGGACTTAGATTGCCGGATAAGAAATCACATGAGGGACGAGAGAGCCACGGAAAGCAAATGGGGTCAGTGATATGAAAACTCTGCTCTCGGGTGAATGTAACAGGCACTCTTTCTAGATTTGACTGCACTGGAATGATCAGAGACTGTACAGAGAAAATATTTTATCCACTACCTCCAGAGATCATTACAGATTTAATAATCAGAGAGAATATCTCCTTACACAACATGACTTGACATTAAGCACTGAGATGACTGTCCTTCGCACAAACAGAAGTCAACGCAGTTAAGAGCTCACGTTTACCGAGCCCCTCCTGCAAGCTCGAAGCTGCTCTGGACACCTTACCTACTTCATACCCACTGCAGTCCCATCAGGGCGGTGCCATTAACATCCTGATTTTATAAATGTAGGAACTGTGGCACAGAGGCCTTTACAACTTGCCTGAAGTCCCAGAGACAGTTGAGTGACGGGGCCAGAATTAAAATTCAGAGAGATTTGGTTCAGAGCCCACGCTCTTAACCAGGATGCTACACTGTCTAACCAAACAGTTTTCATTACTATTTCGACAAACCACTGGAAGGTAGAAAGCATCTCTATCCCTTAGAAATTAGGAGAAGACAGAATTCATCTAAATCAGGACTAACACCATGTCTATTATGTATTTTCCAGTGGCAACTGATTTCTCTCTTCAAATCACGAATTGTATCATTTTAAAATTATCAATAACTCACACAAAGACATGTTATATCGCCGACTTTTACAAAGCGGCAACATTATTTTTAAGCACACATGTCTGTTATGCTTCCTCTATTTACAATTTCAGGCAATACTGTAAGGGTCCCAGGTCTCAGAGACAAGTGATGGAACAGAGAATGAGAGGCCTTGCCGGAGAAAGAGCAGTAACATTTTCCAGATATAATACATTTTCCTAATTTCTATTCTTCTACTAACCTTAATGTTCTCCCGATTTTGTCTTCCATAAGGGATTTTCTATGCCAATCAAAATCTGCTGGTTGGGATTAAATCCAGATGTGTTCTTTAAAAAAGGTCTGATATAAACTAGTTCTTTCTTTACCCTCAGTATATTCATTTATTTATATTTATTTACCCGATGTAATATATTACCTTATCCCCAAACTATGTAGTATTTTCTATTAAAATCCACTATGAGAGGGCTTCCCTGGTGGCGCAGTGGTTGAGAGTCCGCCTGCCGATGCAGGGGACACGGGTTCGTGCCCCGGTCCGGGAGGATCCCACGTGCCGCGGAGCGGCTGGGCCCGTGAGCCATGGCCGCTGAGCCTACGCGTCCGGAGCCTGTGCTCCGCAACGGGAAAGGCCACAACGGTGAGAGGCCCGCGTACAGCAAAAAACAAACAAACAAATTCACTATGAGGACCACATAAAGCTTTTCATTGCGTGGATGTTCGGAATATGATGACTGTCTAAATCTAATAAACTAAAATCTTGACTAGATCTTTTAAATTTACATGAATCACCCCAGTTTTAATATATCTGACTTAGCAGAGTGATAGGCCTTTGTAGTTGCTAAATAAATATTAGTAGTCAATTGAGTTTTCTTCCCGAGGACTCTGTAAGGTAGGGTCTATGATTACCTTTACTTTAAAGATGAGGAGACTGCGGTTCAGAGAGTTTAAGTGATTTGCCCAAAGTTGGTAGAAGGAAGCCCCAAGAGTCACCTTGGGTTTCCATAAGTCCATAGCATATGCTCACTGCATGAAGCTGAACCCCTCCCATTCATGGCTGTGGTTCTCAGGGATGGTTAAGGAAGCTGGACTTTGGGCACAAAGGAGTAATTTATTCACAGGTGGTGCAAAGAATACTGTTCCTGTTTCGCAAGATAAAATTAAACACGCTCAAGTTTTTTGGTGCTCTGTAGGGAATGTCTGACTTCCATCTAAATAAGTAACAGAGGTACAGGCTGTGCTCAGAGGCAAGATCTCAAAGAAGGCTTTCTTCCACTAGGTCACAGGAGATGCACATTTCCTCAAGTTATGAGAGCACTGAGATTCATTCTACCGGGGATGTACAAATGAAAAAGCAGAAGATTTTTCTGTTTTTAAAATCCAAACAGAAGGTGTAATATCTATGAAATATTTCTCGAAGTTAACAGAAGCAAGTATCTTCCTCCTCCGCAGATTTGAAAATACTTACGGTTGACTAAAATGTTATGTTCGGTTTGATAGTCAAGACATCAGCTATAAAAGGCACTACTTTAGGTGAAAAACACTGACAATTCAGCTGAGTATCTTCATGGCTCAGAGTAATGCCAAGTGGTTTGGGTGGTTGTTTTAATTTAAGATCTGTACTCTGGAGGACGCCAGAACTCAAGGGATCCGTTTTAAACACCTTCCCTTCATCCCCTATGATGTATGTGTCATCGATGAGTGTTTGTAACTATGCCTTGGCCTGTTTATGTTGAGTCTCTGAAATACTTGAGACTGTAAGTTACTGCCTATTGTGTGACTTAGAGGCTGGAATCAGTAACGTAGGGGAGGGGATGGAACAAAACTAAACCTTATTTATGGAAAACATGGGCCTTTCCAGCTGCACCCGAGACTCCCAGGTCTGGGCTCCTTCCTGCTGCAGTTTGGCATCCAGCTCTCTCCGAACACCCTTCCCAGAGAGCAGACTGCATCTTCTGGTTTTATACACAACCCAACCAGAACTTCAGGCAGGCAAGTGTATGACAAAGAAGCATCTTTGGATCCTAGCTGTTTTTCTGTTCACTTAGCAGCTGGGGAGATAGCAACTATTTTTGGGAAAAGACTCTTAGAACTAAAATCACCATAATATTATAACATAGAGAAGAAGTCAATCTTGTCTCATTTTCTCTGAAATGTAAACTCCGTAAGTTGCCATGAACATGATGGTTACCCAATCTAGAAGGATGCTGATGAAGGGCTAGGCAGGCACCATTATCCCATAAGAACACGACTAGTTACAAGGGACTCTTTCTTCTTTACCAGTTGGGAAGAAAATATTACCGCAAA
The DNA here is from genome assembly GCF_949774975.1 of Lagenorhynchus albirostris. Taxonomy (NCBI): domain Eukaryota; kingdom Metazoa; phylum Chordata; class Mammalia; order Artiodactyla; family Delphinidae; genus Lagenorhynchus; species Lagenorhynchus albirostris. Next base: position 9,492,713 of record NC_083097.1, read on the forward strand.
TAAAAGAGTCCTTATTAAGTTCCTCCCTCTCTCTCAACTCGCAGTATCCAATCAGACACGAGAACGGTAAATTCAATTTCCACAGCAGTCCCATTGCTGGAGCCGTGGCCCACGGCCTCATTACTCCTTGTTTTGAAAACTGTGACGTTTCCTAATGGGCTCCCTCACTCCAGGCTGGAACCCCCAGTTTATCCTGCACACTACCACTGCTGTGTTCTAGAAGCTTTAAAGCTGCAGTGCTTCTAAAGGCAAACCCGAATGTCTCACGGACCTTCTAGAAACCCTCCACTTGCATTCCTTCACTCACAGGACTTTGCTCCAGAAAAATCCCCATACACCGGCCCCTGCTCCCTCCCACTGCTGTACTGTTTGTAGTTCCCTACTCAGGCCTGGCAGCACCACCTCTTCCACTGCTAACTTGGCTCATTTCCCATTTGCCTGGCAAATGCTATTCTGCACCAGCATTAGTACCTGCAAAAGCCCTTTTCTGATGACAAAGAAGTTGATAATATCTATAGCGATATTGGTACGTTAGCCTAGACACTTAAACTATCACCTGTGGGTCACACCACTATGGAGAAAATGGTATCTAGTTCCTGACACTACGGAACTTTCTCTGGCTTCTCTTGTGGCAAGCCAACAGAGTTTGTAGCACTTGTCACCCTGAAATTTTACACTTATCTGTGTAACTGGTTAATGATGGTTTTCTTCAGTAGCGAAGCAAACTCCAGCGAGCAGGGGTCATGGGGTTTTTGAACTCATTACCACGCTCCTAGTGTATATAAGCACACCGGCTCATGGTTAGTGGGTACTCAGTGAACAAAGGAAATTATTCCAAGGTAAAAACATCTCAAGGACAAACAGTAACAATGAAAGCAAGTATATAAGTGCAAATATCCTCTAAGTGCTAACTTAATAGCTACCCGCTCCCTTCTTGCCATACCTCCCTGACCCCATTCCTTCATTCTTCACTATTTACCGAGTGTCAAGGAGACACAGCGAATAATGTTAAGATCGCGGGCCGCCAGGAGCTTCCGTCTGGGAGGCTGAGGAGTGAGGGAAGAGGGAGAAGACACACGACTAAGGCAGGTCTGCTCACGCTCAGCACTACGGACTTCTGGGGGTGGATGATTCTGGGTTAGGGAAGCGAGGGGCTTCTTTGGATTGTCAGATGGTTTTGCAACATCCCTGGCCTCGAACAATGAGATGCCAGTACAGGCATCCCCTTACACCACTTTGCTTTTAGGAAAGACCTACATTAGTATCTGTGTTTACTAACTGAAAGAAATCTGAAAAGGGTTTCCCCTTTTACCAAAAAAAAAAAAAAAGGCAAAAAGTGAAAATTGCTTCTTCGCTTCACACCATTTCGGCTTATGAAAGGTTTCCTAGGAACACTTTACGTCATGATAGTGGCTTAACACTATGACAACCCCAAATGTCCCCAGGTATTGCCCCATATCCTGGGGAGTGGGGCTGCAGAATCGCCCCCTGTTGAGAACGACTGGCAGACTTTTGATGCCGCCGGAGAAAGGCCACAGGAAACTCATCGGTTCCGGTCCTATGACGTAGGTCTCCGCCAACTCCCTTCCTGCTGATAAAGTTGCCGAAAGACAGAGTAGGCTTCCTGCATGGGATTTCAGGGAGTTCTGGTCTAGAATTGTGGGTCTGAAGCAAAGAGTAGGGGGAAGGTGTACAGTAAATACCTCTTTTACCTTCAGTTCAGGACCTAAGTGAATGCGTCGGCGTCCGCCCTGCATGAGGCGCAGAGAACCCCGTGGCAGGTGGCAGGTGGAGAGGGGATGTTCTAGGACTTCGTCAGCCACCCCGGCGGCAGACTGATGGCCGACAGACCTTCTGCAGCACAGCCTGCTTTCTCAGAGCTCACTACAACCGTGGGCTGAAGGGATGACTATTTTATGCTGGTTCCCCACAGGCAGCTCTGCAGTCTGTGCATATATTTGCAAGAAAAGGCACTGGGGTGTCCCGCTACTAAACAACTCTCCTCATGCCTTTTAACATCATCGTCGTTCTCCTGTCACCCTGCCAGACCCTCCTCCATCAAGGACTAGAACTGGGGTCGCTTTTTCAGTCGTTACATTCCTGGGGTGAATAAAGCTCTGCAACTGATCTGGTGTCTCAATCAAACTGAGATCTCACTGAAAGTCAGATCCTTTCAGCCCCGCTTCCATGAGCACCGTGACGGCAGGAAGCCAGCCTGGTACCTCAGGCTTAATGGATTTCCTGTAACAAACCCCAGACATCAGAGCAGCACAAGACCCTTCCCATCAGGGATCCCGTCATATGTTGCCTTGTAACAAGGACCACAGGCAAGGCAGGCAACAGACATATGGGCCAGAGGGGCTGGAAAGCTGGTAAAGCTGAAAGCATTTGGAGGGGCTGGCTCCGGACCCTGCTCTCCTCAACTTTATCCCCCTGGAAATATAGTGGCTTCCATCTGGTTACCTCAAACCCTTTCAAACATTAACTTGTCAACACTGTAAAATAAGCGTATGCTCAGGCACCAGCTTGGCAGGCGAATGATTCAAGGGCACACAGGAAAACCTTAAAGAAGCTGAAAAAGATTTCCACGTTTTAATTATTCCTCCAAGTCAAGAGCATCTGGTCATCACTTCATCCTTATTAAAAGGAAATCACCTCTGGCTTCCCTGGTGGTGCAGTGGTTGAGAGTCCGCCTGCCGATGCAGGGGACACGGGTTCGTGCCCCGGTCCGGGAAGATCCCACATGCCGCGGAGCGGCTGGGCCCGTGAGCCATGGCCGCTGCGCCTGCGCGTCCGGAGCCTGTGCTCCGCAACGGGAGAGGTCACGACAGTGAGAGGCCCGTGTACCGCAAGAAAGAAAAAAAAAAAAAAAAGGAAATCATCCAATCTTGGTAAGTTTTTGGCTACTCTTCATTTTTGCACAAAAAAAGGTTTTTTAAATTTTAATTGAAGAGGTTACACAAAACACTAAGTAATCTTTTCATCTTTGGAATGAAAGAAGGTCATTGTATCTGAGACAAAGGATATAAAAGAAAGAAAACAATCTTCATCATGATCAAGAGAAAAAGCAGTCATGCTTCCGAAGTTTGTGAAATTCAAAAAAATAAACCCCCAAGAATTTTAGGTCATTTAAAACAGTATTCCTATGTTTAGATTTCATAAGGTTTTAACCAAGGTGCACTGAAACAGAAAAGCTCTGTATATTCTCCATAATCTTTTATTTACTCTTTACTTTTGATTTCCCTCTGCATACAAAAGACCAGCGAATTAGAAGATTCTCATGTCCTTCTCCTGTTTTTCATTTATCTCCATTACCTTAACTGCTGTTTCTTCATAGATACTGTGAAGGTTAGTTTTATACATCAACTTGGCTAGGCTACAGACCCAGTTATTTAATTAAACACTAATTTAGGGGGTGCCTTGAAGGTATTTACAGCTGAGATTAACATTTACAAGCAGTTGACTTTAAGATTACCCTTGTTGGGACACATGGCAAGTCGCCCCAAATATGCCAAAGTGGCACATTGATTATTTTGAATTAAAATGACTTAAGAAACAGCCAGTGCAAGAAGGACACTCTGACCCTCCCTTCTGTCTCCCTGAAAGTAGGAAACAAATCTCCCATGTAAAAGGTACCCTCCCTGTACAGGAGGTGGAGAGACATTCTTACCACCAGAGATAGGGAATTCAGGGCCAAGAAGCCTGTAAAAGCAAACCTGGTTGGTTCTTCGCAATTGACTAACACAAGCCCAAGTTTCTTTGTCTTGTCAGTTCTTCACAAATTCATTGTTTCTTTGTCTGAGAAGCAGAAAGCTGCCGGCTTTGGCCATGTCTTGGGTTCCATATCCACGAGACCTCTGTATGTACAACTTAAATTTGATTTTTTTGTTGTTGTTATTCTGTCTTGCGGCAATTTAATTATTAGACCAGTCAGAAGAACTGAGAAGGGCGGGGGTAACGTCCCCCTCCCCGACAGCTGGCATAGTCAGCAGGATACTGGCTGGACCCTGTTTTCCCGTGAGTCTGCTGCAGCTTAGAAATCCTGGGGCATCTGACAAAGGCCTGCAGAAGGTAAGATTTCTTACCAGATCTCTGCCTGCAGGGCCCAGTGTAAGGGAAAGTGGTAAGAATCGTTTTTCCCTCTTTCTGAACTTATATTAGCAAGAGAAAATATTTGGGGAACTAGTTTCTTAGATATAACCACTCTGGCATTGAACCTTTTCCTCCCAGGGATGGTCACTGTTTTTCTTTGTCTTTTATGTCACTTGTTGTAAGAAGGAAGAACCACAGGACTGAACAGCAAGAAGAGTCCCTGTAAATCTGCTGTTCCTGCCAGCCTTACAGGCTGGCAAGTTAATGGTTCTCACTAGACAGGTGTCCATTTGGACCAACTTTGTGGTGGGTTCCCTACGTAAAAAACCAGATGAGGCTTTTTCCTTTCATCTTGTTCTGTGTCCTGAGAGCTTGGCTTTATGACCATCCGGAGGGTGCACTTAGCAGGGCGCACTTTGCTGGCCAAAGAGACTAAGGTTCTGAGACATAAAGTCACAAGCAGAACTTCGTCTAGCTGTGACAGCTCTCAGGGAAGTTTGTCGTAAGGGGTTCCAATCCATAGGGGGTCTTTGTTGTCTCAACCCCCCGTTGCTTTGTTAATGCTGGAAAAATCCCATTCCAGTAGCTCTGCCAGGTGACACAGATTAGCGGGTTTATATATGGAGGCATCTCCTGTTCCTTGAGAAACTGGAAATGCCATTTTCACTATACCATTCTTATCACCTGTAACAATGAAGGGCTTTTACTTTCTTAGACTAACTCTGAGAGTAAACTTTCTGGATCTTTTGAGGACTGCCTACTCTTGTGGGACACCTCGAGGATCTTCAGTTAAGCCATAAAAAGGCTTACTGGTTTGAGTCACTATTTGAGATTACTGTAAGATCCTACTCAACAATGGCCAGACGATGGATCCTAGGAATGGGCTATATATATACATATATATTTTTTAAAATAAATTTACTTATTTTTTATTTTATTTATTTTTGGCTGCATTGGGTCCTCGTTGCTGCACGCAGGTTTTCTCTAGTTGCGGCGAGCGGGGGGTTACTCTTCGTTGCGGCGCACGGGCTTCTCATTGCGGTGGCTTCTCTTGTTGTGGAGCACGGGCTCTAGGCACACGGGCTTCAGTAGTTGTGGCTCGCGGGCTCTAGAGCGAGGCTCAGTAGTTGTGGCGCATGGGCTTAGTTGCTCCACAGCACGTGGGATCTTCCTGGACCAGGGCTCGAACCCGTGTCCCCTGCACTGGCAGGCAGATTCTTAACCACTGTGCTACCAGGGAAGTCCCAGAATAGGCTATATTTAAAAAGATAAAATATAGAGAGCTTTCACCTAAAACCAAATTAAAAAGTGGGTTAAAAATATATATATATATTATACATATATATAGTATTTAAGAGTTAGCCTTAGGGATGCCCTAACAAGATGAAAGAAGATAAATTAGTTTTTTTTTTAAGATTTTTATTTTTTTGATGTGGACCATTTTTAAAGTCTTTATTGAATTTGTTATAATATTGCTTCTGTTTTATGTTTTGTTTTTTTGGCCCTGAGGCGTGTGGGATCTTAGCTCCCTGACCAGGGATCGAACCCGTACCCCCTGCATTTGGAAGGCGAAGTCTTAACCATTGGACTGCCAGGGAAGTCCCAGAAATCAGGTTTAAAACAAAACAAAACAAAACAAAAAAACCCAATGTAAATTCCCCTTCTTGAAATCCACCCTGATAGCCTCAGCAATTCCCCCAGGCCTTCCTACAAATAATCAGAAAATGGATCAGCTGGAAGCCAGTATTCAAAGGCTAATAGAAGCAACTGTCTTTGTCTTGCAAATCTCCACAAAACCAGAAATGCAAGTCACGGCCCACCTATCTTTACCAGTCCTCAAACCCTGCCTGTTCCTCTCAAAATGCCAGTAGATGTTGTAAAAGATCAAGATATTGGGAACAACATTGTCCTCTACTCAAAAAAAAAAAAAAAAAAAAAGTAATTCCCTAGACTTCTGATAGTAGATAAATATGTTCCAACATTCCTAGAAGAAAACATATTTTCTTCCTCTGTCTCTTGAAGGTGTAAATCTTACCAAGTCTTTAAAATGTAAACACAGCCCACAATCACCTGATAATGAAAGGAAAAAAAAAAAAAAAGGAAAAAAGCCTTTTTAAACACAAACTGCTAAAGTGCCCTCTTTGCTCAAATTCTAAATCACAGCCTCCTTAAGACTGCTTGTCAGGGGCAAACACAAATCTTAAAAGTCTTCTCCACACATAACAAAAGCCTTTAGCCATCTCAGTGAGTAAACTGAATTTAGTCCAACTGTTCGTTACAAACTGGTGAATTTTGTATTGTACCTGACTCATGGCTAAAATTTTAAAATGGAAGTTAAGAGAACTGTTTGTGTCTGTCTGTATGTCTATATATGTACATTACAGGTATGGTGTTTTTCTACCTTGAGACGGTATTGCCAAAATTATTTTGTAAAAGAGCTCTACTTAATTGACTTAAAAATAAAGAAGTGATTATATGAATTAAAATATAAGAGAAACCAACCCAAATGCTTTTCAAGTTCACCTGGTCTAAGATGAATCTTTAATAAGCTGAAGCTAGTTTAAGGATGTTGGTTTAATTAAAGCAGGCATACTTTAAAGTTATTAACATTGAATATAAAGCAAACAGGCAACTTTTATAGTACCCGAGCTTCTTAATCAAATAAGTTCACGTTACAAAATTTGTCAGCAAAAAAAAGTAACTTGGTATATGATGAAATGTTCATGAGTAATCTAAACCCAATTGTTGAAAACAAATTAAATAAATGTAAGTGGAATAAAAGTTTTTAGGTGAATTTTTAAACAATAATTGTTTTATGGTATGTTTACTTAAAAATAGGTACCCAAATCTCTCTGGTGGCTTACACTGTTAAGAATTTTGATGAGTTAAATGATAGAATTTCATTGGATATCTAGATCATTTCTAAAAAAGATAAAATATTTGAACATTAATTCCTCAACACAGGTTTATCTACTTTTGGCTTCTTTTCACAAAAGAAATGAACATAATATGATCTATTAGTAAGCATGTTTTATGACACACTGAGAAATTTTCTATGAGAAAGGACATGCTTCTAGAAATTATAAAGAGCATTTATACATTTGCTAACCCACAGAATGTTAATGTAAAAGACAGCTCATAATTGCTTACTTTTTAGTAATCACTAGAAATTAAAGGTTTCTAAGGGTTAAAAATTCTAATATATGTGAATAAATCTCCTAGAAATAATAAGGGAAGCAATTCTGTATGCAAAGAAAATAAAACGTATTTGGGGATAAGAAAAGGTATGGAGATGCATTTTCTTGAGAAAAAAGAGAGTATTAAAGCTGGTTATTTTAAGAACAGGAAAAAGAACAAGGGACAAACTAATATGAACACAGAAAGTTATAGAAGTTTTATTGAAAAGGAATCTTGGGAAAGGAATTTTATATGTGATCAAGCTGGATAAGATTAAATGCATTTGTTATAAAGGTTTTAAAAACAAGCTTTAATATCATTAGTGTACTTATGTAAATGTGGTATTTAATTGTTTTCATCTGCTGAAAGAACAAAGTTTACTTGGACTATTGGTCTGCTCCTGGTAAGCCAATTATAAAGGTTTTCTTTACCTTTTAAATTAATCTGCCTATAAACAAAACAAAACAAAAACAAAGATTCTATGTTTTATCAAAACAATACCCTGTGTTTGCTGTCTTCATCAGGCTTTTGATTAGTTTAGTAAACCAAGTCTTTTCAATGTTCAAAGAGCTAAGACATGTTACAGCTATTTAACCTTATGAATTTGCCTAGGATGTCTTTGCCACTTTGGTTAACGCATAACTAAGCACTGTTTCACAGTGACCTACGATCCTATTTGACCAAGTGTTTTAAAACCTTTTGACATTTTGGACAAACTTCCCCAAATCAAATTCTAAGTAAGTCTTACTGACCTGGAGGTAACTTTGGGGTTTTCCAGAGGGCCCCTGGAACACTCAAAATATTTGTTTTACCTCCTTATAAAAGAGAGATACTAAACTAATTAGGCTTATTTGGAATGTTAAATTACATGGAAAGCATTATCAAATAAGTGATGATAAGCTGTCTTAGGTTATATTGTATGGGTAAATGTTAGTAACATAAATGTTCTAGAAATTATATGAAATTCCTAAAATTTGTATATGTTGTGGTATAATGTTATCATTCATAATTGTAGTCATTATCTTAAATGTTGTATGTCACAGAAGTAACCAAATTGCCTTGTCAGTTCCATCATTAGAGAATCAGATCTTTAAAAATGAAAATTTATCATTTACCATTATTGTTTTGTTCAGATGCTTTTACAAAAGCTTCTTGCAAATGTGTTTTATCTTCAGAGAAGTTCATGAGAAGGAATCTAAGAAGTACTCTAGAATACAAGTTTCTGATAACCTTTAAATCATAACACTGAACTGGGTAAATGTTTACAAACCCTAATTGAAAAAAAAAGAAAAATCTTATGGCTTCAAAACTTTCTAACAAAACAACAAGCAGCAAAAGAATTAATTACATGGGAGTGAATGAACTGATGAGGATGATTATAATTTTTAATTTTTTTTTCAAATTTGAAACTGCTGATTTTGTTTTATTTCCCCAGATTTAAAGAAACTTCCTGCTCTTTTCTCTTAAGCTAACTATGACTTGGAGAAATTTGGTAAATTATACCTTTGTAAGTGGAATAGAAACATTTCTCTTTTTCTCCCTATCCGATCCCTCCAGAATTTAGAAACTCTCAGCGTTCTTATTTTCTTGAAAATATATTTATTTACATAAATTCAATAAAAATCTGTTCTCCTTATCACACAACACAATTGGAAACTGGTTATATTATCAAGGCTTTAACCAGAGTGTCATATTTGAGAGAGACATACATAGGTTCAGATATGACCAGACAGCTTTCAGAAGCTAAGACTGACTTTATGAAACCAATAAAGCCCCTTGGAAAATCGGCCTGGTACCTTGTTTACAGGGTTCCCAGCAGCCTTACTAGGTGAATAAGGGAGGTCCCTTCCTGGCAGGCCCAGAAACCTCAGGGTATTTTAGAAACCTCAAGAAGAAAGGAATTCATTCAAATTTATAGGTATTGCTAGCAAAGTCTGATGGCAAATATTTCAATTGACTTCTTAGCTTTAAGAGCTTATTGAAAGTTCAATCTGGAGATTCTTCATAAAAGGTTCCAGCAAAGCAAACTTAAAAGAGCCTATATGATCAACCGTTATTCATGCTGCACTTCTGTAAATAACCAGGCCAAGTTTATCTAGACTTATTTTGCAAACAAATTAGTCTTAACTTGGGTATCTTTGGTAAAAATGGAGGTGATTTTATAGAAGAAAATTACGTTTCTATAGAAATAATACTATACACTTGTGGATATCAGATTCTAGTTCTATTAAATGTCTTTGAGATTTTGTTTTCTACTTGTAAGCTGGACTGGATCCCGAATTCTTCTAGTTTCCTACATATTTGGCTACAACTCTCCAAACTAACATTTCCAATTTTCGCTCCCATCCTTTTAACTTGGAATCATTGAGAACTACAACTGCCCTTTTTCCAGAAGCCCTCCAAACCGAAGTTACATGACTTAATTTAATCTTCAGAAAAACTGCCACCACAGTTTATGTTTCGATACTCTTCTTTGTGCCTGTTGCTGTGTGAGCCACTCAAAAGTTTGCCTGAACACCTGACGCCATCATCAGGGACATCTCAAACTGCAAAAGATGCTTTGACGCTGAGATCTAGAAATCTCTTGACTAGCTGCCCCCTGGGCTCAGAAACTGGAGCAGAGTCGGCTCCTAATCATGAACCTTTGTGTTCTTCTGTTTCCTTAGATATGCCTCTTGTTAAACACCTGATTGCTTGGGTAATGTAGCCGAACTCTATCACTGCCTCCTGAAATAAACTGAACTGACCTACTCTCAAGAGTCGGAAAGGGACTCAATGACATAATGGAGCAATGTACCAGCTCAGCTTTTCATACGTGAAACTTCCAGGGACCTTTCAGAGGCGGAAACTATTGGGGCTCAGGGCAAGCTGCCCCCAAATATGCCAAAGTGGCATATGGATTATTTTGAATTAAAATTACTTAAGAAACCGCTAGTGCCAGAAGGACACCCTGACCCTCCCTTCTGTCTCCCTGAGTGCAGGAAAGAAATCCCCCCTCCCTGCAGCAGGAGGCAGAGAGACATTCTTATCACCAGAGATAAGGAATTTGGGGTTGAGAAGCCTGTATAAACAAACCTTGTTACTTCTTCACTAATCTACTGCCCAAGCCCAAACTTCTTTGTCTTGTCATCTCTTCACAAATTTACTGTCTCTTTGTCTAAAAATTATAAAAGCTTCCTGCTTTGGCCACTTCTTGGGTTCCATATCTATAAGACCTCTGTACGTCCAAATATTTTTTTTCTCCTGTTAATCTGTCTGTGCCAATTTCATGATCAGACCAGCCAAAAGAACTCAGGAAGATTCTCCCCCAGGCCACAACACCCTCCCTAACACGAGTGGGCCTCATCCCATCAACTGAAAGTCCATAAGAGTAAAAACACACTTCCAGAAGTAATTCTGTTTCAGAAATGCAATATCAACTCCTGCCTGATTTCTAGCCTACTGGTCTGTCCTACAAATTTCAGACCAGCTAACCACAATCTCATGAGACAATTTCTTACAATCTACAGCTCTCTCTCTCTCTCTCTCTCTCTCTCTCTCTCTCTCAGTGTGTGTGTGTGTGTGTGTGTGTGTGTGTGTTGTGTACGTGTGTGTGATGTATACAAGTATCTAGACATACACATATACACACACTCACATACTTTATATAAAGACTGAAAGAGAAAATAGGAATTCTCTACGCCAGATCTCAAATGATGGCTGTATTTGGTGCTGCGGGAAGTTAAAGAAGCCGCCAGCTCCTTCCCTGTCCTGTCCTCACACCTACTTCCCACCTCAAGAGGTGGAGTGCTGTCGTCTCCCCGCTGCCCCCCTCCGTGACTGGGGCTGGGCTAAGTGACTTGCCTGCATTAACAGAGTATGGCTCTGAGGTCAGGTCATAAGAAGCCTTCTGGCTTCCATCTTGGTCTCTTGGGATGTTCGCTCTTAGAGACTCCCTCTTGGATTCCAGCCACCATGCTGAGAGCCCCAGTCACATGGCGTAGGTGCTCTGGTCACCCACGCCAGCTGAGCTTCCAGTTGGCATCCAGAATCAGCTGCCTGCTTGGGAGGGCACCACCTCGGAGGCCAAAGGGTAGCAGCACGGGCCACCCCCGAACAGGCTGCTTTGGCGTAAGGGTTATTTTGAGCTGAATATTTTGGAGAAATGACAGATACAGAAGATGCTCTGAAAACAGAGTAGAAGCCACTCTTTTGTGACAAACATTTACATTTATAAAAGAAATCTCCGTTTGTAAGGGTGTCTTCCTCTCTGTACCAGGAAGAGTAAGATGACACTAAATTACAAGAAACTTATCAATGGAGAAGGCAGAAACTTAAAATCTGCATAACAAACCTTACCCTTATTTACCATGCTTTTCCTGGTACCCTCCCATAACTGGCCATTCCCCCCACCAATCCTACCCCCAACATCTCTTCTGTCTTTAGCTGAAGATGTTTACTTAAATGGTGGCTTGGGCCATCTTGGGGAGCCACCCATTTTTCCTGGCGATCTTCCACGTATATATGAAGTATACATGTTAATAAACTTGTTTCTTTTTCTCTTGTTAATCTTTTATCACCAGGGTGGAGGAGTTTCAGCCAATAACTCAGAAGGGCAGAGGGAGAATTATTTTCCCTCCCCTACAACATCCAGCCCTCTGTGAGGCCATTACATAACCAGAGTCCCACCAGCCTCTCACCAAATCCTCAGGAAGATACACAGGAGAACTTGCAGCTAAGCCCAGTCTACCCAGAGACATGTAGACCAAGAATGCTGCCTGCCACGTCAGTAAACAAAGGATGTCGCAGCCATCAGTGACTGCAGCCACCCACAAGGGTGAGCCCTGAGGGAACTCAGGATGGAAATAAGAAATGCCTGCCATCTAGCAGGCAAGAGATGGCAGTCACCCCGCGCCCCAAAGGTGCAGCTTGAGGAAATTCAGGATGAGAAAACACAGGATACCAGCCTCAGAGAGCTGAAGTGCATATCAAAGGAATGATTTCAGTGAGCCCAGACTCTTGCGTCTTTCTATACATAGAAAAACACTAAAGTCCTTAACTTGAAATATCTCATTTTCTTTTGCTGACAATGACCTTTTGTTCTCACTACCTGGTTTTGTTGCAAAAACTCCTGTATATCCTGGCCTACCCGACCCACCCCCCCAATCCCACAACAGTTTTCTCAGAGTTATCTGAGATGCTGTCTCCCAGGCTTGAAGTCCTAAGAATGTCTGCCAAGTAAAACATAACTCTCAGCTTTTAGGTTGTGCATTTTTTTTTCCAGTGGACAGAACCAAGAGGCTCTGATACATCGTTGTTCTAAGCCACTCGATTTTGTGGTGGTTTGTTATAAGGCAACAGGCAACTACAGCCTATAGGAACAGCTTTTGTCACATTGTTCTTAAGGTGCAGCTGGATGCAATGTAACCAAACAGTGCCTTGATGTTGTTAAATTCTTTCCCACCAGACAGGGATAAAAGGTCTGAGAGAACCATTCTGAGACCATCAGCCTGCTGTTAAAAACCCAGAAGACGGCACTAATGGACCTGCCTCACCTGTATCAAGACTGTGGGTAGGGACCTCCCTGGTGGTGCAGCGGTTACGAATCTGCCTGCCAATGCAGGGGACACGGGTTCGAGCCCTGGTCTGGGAAGATCCCACATGCCACGGAGCAACGAAGCCCGCGAGCCACAACTACTGAGCCCACGAGCCACAACTACTGAGCCTGCATGCCTAGAGCCTGTGCTCCATGACAGGAGAAGCCACCGCAATGAGAAGCCCGCGCACCGCGACTAAGAGTAGCCCCCACTCTCCTCAACTAGAGAAAGCCCACGTGCAGCAACAAAGACCCAACACAGCCAAAAATAAATAAATAAATAAATAAATTAAAAGACTGTGGGTGGGTCTGGAGGGGAGTTCATCTCCTAGCCTTCTCATTAACATTTTTAAAGGGCTAAACTCACTGTACTGCATACATTTTTAACTTCCTGTACGCTACGTTTCGACATCTTAAGAAAACCCTTCTGGTGAGGAGAGACTGCCTCTTCTTGGGGCTTCCAATTCTTAGGGTAGCCAAGGACCCAGAGAACTAACTAACCCAGAGCCACATCTCTGTCTGGCCTGTGCACCCCAGGATGTTAATATTAAGGCAGTATTTCTCTGCCTTAATCATCCCAGGGCCAGAGGCCAGGCCACTAGGGAGCATCCCTCTAGTTGAGAGCCCACTGGGATTATTCCCAGCAGCCAGTCCTAAACTGTTCTCTCTGTCCTGCCTTGCCTTTCCCACGGAAACCCTATTCAAGGCTGGGGCCTGTGTGCTATCCTCCTGCCTTCTCTGAGCGCTCTGATGTCTCCACGTGGCCCTGTGTGGTGTGCGGGCCTCTTATCCTCAGATCTGTGAGAATAATACAGACTCTTTTCTGCCTCCTCATGTGGCCACACCTGATCGACGGTCTCATAAAAGAATTAAAAACCACACGCTCTTTAAGTCACTTGGAAATTGTCCTAAAATGGAGATAACGCAGATGCGACCTAACTTCTTCTCCTCACCTGCGCCTCTCTCTATGGCACTTGGCTGCGTCAGGCTGTTTCATTTCGAGCGGAGAGGGTCCTATCTGGAGTGATGTTTGCATGTCTAATACTTACCGCCTGAAGTGTGTTGCTAGGAGTGAAGAACAGAAGATGAGAACGAGAAAGAGGAATAGAGCAGGTGTACAAATGTGTTGCACAGACAACCACTCACTCGTGCAGAGAGGTTAAAGGACAAAGTGGCCCTGCCCGGTGGTTAGACCTCTCTGGAAGGTCTGGTCCATAGAGCTATTAAGTAACAAATGACTACTATACTGTATAAAGTACGACACGTTTTTAAAGTCTTGCTTCTTCCAAAGGCTCTAACTTACAATCTAAAAGGGGGGGCTTAAAAAACACAAGATCTCAAGTGAAAATCCAGTGAGAAGACCACACAACTAACTTTTTAATCTAAAAATATTTAAAAATATCATGTAATTTGGATTTTTAATGTATACAAAAAGGACAGTCGATAATCTGGAAAAAAGAGCAAGGTGACAAGTAAAGATTATGATGTTCCTGGCAGTCATTCAGGAAGTAACATTAAATTTAGTGTTACTGGGAAGTGGGCTTGATGAGTCAGTGGGTAGAGAATTAATCTGTATAAAGGTTATTATTAAATTATTATTATTATTAAATTAATTCTGACATAGCCCAAGAGCAGGACGCTGAAGATTTTCACTGTCGTTGGCACACACATCTTGGAGGAATGAGTCTGGCTCCAAGTACAGGCTGATGCAGGCAGGGCTGGGACGTTTTCAGCATGATACAGAGCCACAGTCATGTGTGCATGTATGTACTTGCACTTCACCTTGGCCCAGAAGGGATTTAGGGTGGTTTCCTTTACTCTAATAAAAAATTAAAAATTAAGGCTCTAAATATGGAGGCAAATGATCCAGTAAGCATTAGAAACAAGGTCCTGGCCTTTCATGGATCCAGGCCGTCTCTTGGTTTTGCCCCGAAGTTAGACAAGGAGGTGAGGCTCGAGCCTTTTTGTATTTGGGGGGTTCCTTCCTCCAGAGCTTGCTGATAGACTACTGCATCTGTTACTTGTGCATGCTGACTCAGTGCTCAGGCTTTGGCAAGCGACCCAGTGTCCTCCTGGGTGCCTGGCAAGGGAGACCGACAGATACCCAGTTATAAAATCCACCAGCTGAAAAGGCAGTTACCTCTCCCCATGACAGAGTCACTCAGCATTTTTATTTGGCCTCCGTGTCGGACACGAAACAGCCCTCAGAATCCTGCTGAACAAACCAAGGGCCATTTGTTTCTCCAGCTGTGGAGTGGGACAGCCGAAGGACAAATATAGGCTCGACCTGTAATTCCTACTAGCCCCGAAGCAGATATAGAATGTGTGAGGACCTCCAGCGGCCTCTGGTCTTTCCAACCTACAACTAGTATTGGTAAATGAAAAAAAAGAAAAAGCGGGGAATCGGATGGATTTTGTAGCTGTATCTGCAAATGAACTGGCTCACAATTTTCCGTTCTGAAAGTCAACCTGAAGTTAAAGTACTAGGATGATACAACATAAAACAACTCAGTGACTACCCAGACCGGCAATGTTACACAACGATTTAAAGTTTAAAAAAAAAAAAAAAGCTTACGTCAAAGGTCTAAGTTAACCAAGAAATCTAGGTGTATTAGAACTTATCCCACATGTTAGTTATTTAAATCACAGTTTATCTATGAAAGACATCAGGAGTTTCATGGGCACTTTTCACATTCACAGGCCAATTTTCTTGATCCTTCAGACCCCTTTCAAAAACAGGTTATAAAAAAATCTGTTTCTTGAAAAAAGACTTTCCAGTCCGAGTCATTTAATTTATTTACATATGGCCTACGATGCTCCAGCGGGAATTTCCGGTGGCTCTTATAATTACTGCCTGCCTCTCTGTTCTCACACCCACCGCATACCCTTCATATCTGCTTACATCAAATACCAAATCTTCCTCATCTGGGGAGATTCTGAGTATGTTGCCCTCTCCTCTGAACACACTCCGGTTTGCTTTCTTCACAAGCTGCCAACAGTGGACACAGTGTCCCAGGTGTGACCTGCCTGGCTCACGTGCAGTGGATGTGGTCCCCCTTGCCCTGGACAGGGTTCTTCTAACCGGGCATCTGAGTTCATGTTGCCTCTGGTGGCCTGTCATCTGAAATCTCATGTTTACCTTTCAATCAACTAAACAGAGATGTCCTTTCAAAAAATGTGTTGTTAACAGCAGTTTGGTTAGTCTTTATTATTAGTTCCAGGCATCAAAATGACTGACTGAAATATTTACTTCAATCATCTATTTTGCGCTAACATATATTCTAAAATATAAGGACAGTTATCCATTTTCTAAAGGGTAGTTACTTGATATTATAGGTTGGATTCTGTATTTTTTGATAAGATACGTTGCTATGTTAAAGTCTTAACCCCCAGAACCTGTGAGTGTGACCTTATTTGGAAATAGGGTCTTTGCAGATGGAATAGAGTTGCAAGGTCATCTTGATTAGGGTGGGCTCTCACCCAATGACCAGCATCCTTAAGGTAAGAGAGAAATTTGGATACAGACACTCATAGAGAGAAGACCATGTGAAGACGGACACAGGGGTCACTCAGTGACTACAGAGGCAGGGATTGGAGTGGTGTGTCTGCAAGCCAAGGACACCAAGGACTGCAACCACCAGCAGCTGTAAGAGACCAGGAAGGACCCTCCCCTAATTTCTTCAGAGAGAGTATGGCCCTGCTGATACCACGACCTTGGACTTTCAGCCTCTGAACGGTGAGACAATAAATTTCTGTTGTTTTAAGCCATCCAAGTGGGTGGTAATTTTTTATGGCCATTCCAGGAAACTACTACATTGGGGAACGTGCCATGATATATGTATTTATAATCAACATCTGCTTAAGTGATAAACAATGCCTTTACTTTAGAAAATATTTTTAAAGAAAAGTATTTTAATTGTGATTAATTTGAGGGCTTAATGATATCTCATCTAATGTCCTCTTCATAACTAATTCTCTACCACTGAAGTAAAAGTGGATTTAACAAGATAATAACATTTAAATAATAATAATTAAAATTGTCAACATATATTGAATGCTTGCAATGTGCCAAGCATTATGCTGAAACCTTTATATGCATATTACATACATATATGCACACACATGTATGTAGGTCGTATTATACACACAAAGGTTTTTATGTTTTATACACAAACACAGAAATTTACTATTCCATCTAGGGATCAGCAAACCTTTCCTGTTAAGAGATGGAAAATAAATATTTTAGGCTTCGCTGGCCACACAGTCTCTGTCACAACTATTCAACTCTGCAGTTGTAGCTCAAAAGCAGCCACAGACGAAATGTAAAAACTGGGCACGGCTGTGTTCCAATAAAACTTTATTTACAAAAACAGGTGGTGGGCAGGACTTCCCTGGTGGCACAGTGGTTTAGAATCCACCTGCCAATGCAGGGGACATGGGTTCAATCCCTGGTCCGGGACGATCCCACGTGCCGCGGAGCAACTAAGCCCGTGTGCCACAACTACTGAGCCCACGTACCACAACTACTGAAGCCTGCATACCTAGAGCCCGTGCTCCACAGCAAGAGAAGCCACTGCAATGAGAAGCCCACGCACCGCAACAAAGAGTAGCCCCTGCTCACCGCAACTAGAGAAAGCCCGCACGCAGCAACGAAGACCCAACGCAGCCAAAAATAAATAAATAAATAAATGAATAAATTTATTTAAAAAAAAGCAAAACAGGTGGTGGGCTGGACTTGGCCCTTGGGCTATGGTTTGCTGACCCTTGCTATAACCTTTTGAGGAAGATAATCAATGATTTTACTGGTTCACAGGTGAGGGAACTGAGGCTGAAAGTTAAAAACTTTGTGCAAAGTCACACAGTTACTACAGGGTAGTTCTGGGGTCTCAACCCGACATCAAATCTTCAGAAACTATGGTTGTCATCATTCAGCAACACTGTCTCATCTCACAGGCAAGAAAAACTTCATACTTTCCTCAAAAGTGTATTGATTAAATAATGAACTTTAAGAAACTTTCTGATGCCAATACTATCTTGGCATAAAGAAAAGTAATGACACGTTAGAAGTACAACAAAGACAGGCTAAATTTTATGAAGTCAAAAAAGAAACTGCTATAAATGCTCTAAAGAACATACAGATATTTCAGAAAAGGTTTAGGAAATTCCAGTTAAAAGTCAGGGTTGTTGACTGCTAGTGTCTCAAACAACTATGTGTAAGACTACTCAGCAATATTGCAAATAAGAAATGAGAGAAAACAGATATTTAAAGGAATCAGTAAAACTCTGATGCACATCTCAACATTTCTGTTGGTTTTCTAGCTGAAGAAAATCAACTGAAGGGATTTTTTAAAGTTCCCTGGAAACACAGAAGAAACAGTGAGGTGTGACGTCCCACGACATCAGCCCCCTCCTTCTACTGGATGGTCACATCCTCTGTAAAGGACCCCTCTTCATCAGGTCCTTTTAACACTCGGGGCTTTGCTAGATTCTTCCAGACTCTCTAACAGTGTTCAACTGGGCGTCAGGCCACTCTGCTCAGAAGACACGTGAACATTACATTTTCCCAAATTAGCTGAAAAATCACTCAGCATCACTGTATGCCTTCTCTATGTTAAAAAAAAAAAAGTACCTCTCATTTAGCTAGTTCAGGTGGCTTTGATCAAGGAACACAGGAAACCCACCTTACTGATAAGACTCTAGCTGAAAGGATTAAATGACTAACTATTTCTTCATGTACTCACAGCATGATGATAACATCTCTCAGATCCTTTGAATTGATAGCTTTGGAACAAAAGGCAGATGACTGCCACGTGAGCTTGTTTTGATTCTAAGTAAAAAGAATTTATTTCCCAGAATACAGCTTTAGTGGAGCTTGGCAAAATCACATAGGGACGATGGATCCTCACCTCATTTTCGTAATTATCGTAAGTGCACACAGAAGCCTAAGTAAAGAATAAAGAATTAACTTCACGCATCTACTTGGGATAGGACATAAAGCGGCAGAGTGTCACTGCATTTAACTCTCTGCTGTAATAAATGCCACAGACAAATAGAGTTAACTGGGTTAATTAGTCACTGGTGGCTATTTTAGTTGCAGTATTGAAAATCAGAGGCAAACGCTAGAAGAATTCTCACCATCAGGGTTACCTGGGCTTTTAATGGGAGTGTTCGCCTGGGACAGCAGCATCTCTAAAACATCACGAAACTGGTTACCCCTCTTCCTCTCCTTTACCTTTCATAATTAGCTGCACACTATTAACTTAGTGCACATTTATCTACAACAATTCAATTCAGACTGCGAAGAATCTTTCTGGTCTATAATTACACTCCAGCTTAATTAGCGTAATTTCCACTGCACATATTTGAATAGAGAAGCTGCCATGATGGCTCAGCTCCCCATGTGGAAACTCTTCCAGGGAACATCACGAGGAGAGGCAAATGCCTCCTGCTGGTGAATGGCCACAAAGGCGCTGAGATGACCTGAAGGCTACTTTCCATGAGAGATGAGTCTTGGGAAGGGCATGGAGGGAACCTGATGGAATCTCCTAAACTGCCATGGTCCTCCTAGGGCAGGAGTAGCCCTTAGAGGGTTCACCCTTCATAATTACCCATTGTCAATTGGGCCACATGGTGCTGGGGTTTGCCCTCATCAGTCTGTAAATGCCTAGTCCGAGGTGTGAAAACATCTCTGCAGTTTGTTTTGGATCTTCATCTGCAAGGGATGGCCATTTGGGTGCCTCAAATCCACCCACCACCAGAGGGCACCAGTTAGTAACTGAGACACAGATAAATGAGGCCTTTAAGAGATTTTTTACCAACTTGCAAGACCCTCTTCCAAGGTTCCCTTGTGGGAGACCAACCAACCATGAGAGGGAGTCGTCCCACCCATCCGGCACTAAACTGGCAAATACCTATTGTGTGACTTAGTAGGACAGCACTCATTGTCCAAGTATTGCAAATTTGTCCTAATAATAACCAAAGTCATCTGGTTTGGAAAATCAGATGAGTGATTAAAGGAAAATCTTCTTTTCTAGTAGCTCATTATATTTTGCATGGATATTTAACTATTCAAATGACTTCACAAAAGAGCGTGTGCCAATGGTTTTGGTGTTAACATTTTAACCAAGCCCTGCATTGTTTCTATTTGTTACTCAGAGGGAAGCCTGGGGCATTTGCTCCCTCTGAGTCTGCAACACTGAAAGGGAAGGGACAGTATCAGAGAAGGGTTAAAAGTCTAGAGAGGGGTGAGAAGTTGTCGCTGTTAGGCAGACAAACTCTTTAAAAGAGAAGTCTGGAGGAAGCAGGTGGATCTAACCAATGACGATGAAACCCAAGAAACTCTGCCTGTAATGTGAAAGTGCTGATGGCAGAAGGCGTGATTCAGGGGTCTTGTATGAAGTGGCCACAGGACATGTGTCTCCTCTACCTCAGTACTTCCACATTTTCTTTTCCAGATGTATATTAGAATCTTGAAGCCTATTTTAAAGAAAATTCTGAGTGAGCTTAAAGAGTCATTTCATTAAGATACCTATTTACTTTCACAATCACCAAAGGTACAACTTAAAAATAACAAACAGGGCTTCCCTGGTGGCGCAGTGGTTGAGAGTCCGCCTGCCGATGCAGGGGACACGGGTTTGTGCCCCGGTCCAGGAAGATCCCACATGCTGCGGAGCGGCTGGGCCCGTGAGCCATGGCCACTGAGCGCGCATCAGGAGCCTGTGCTCCGCAACGGGAGAGGCCACAACAGTGAGAGGCCCGTGTACCGCAAACAAAACAAAACAAAACAAACAAAAAAACAAATGCGTGTCAAGCATTATCACACTATTTACACTAAACAAAATGAAAATTATATAATGAAGGCTCATGTATGACACCGCAATCTGTATTTTTCTCAGTGTCACTTTTCAACCAGTTACAGCTCACGGGTCTGGTGAACAGTTAAATTAAATTTGTACTTATTTCTTCAAAATTATGCATAAGTGTCTTTTCCTTTGCAATAGGATTTTCATAATAATGAGCAATATGTATACTGACCTTTTTCCCAATAGAATTCTCACAGGTGTCTGAAGACGTATGGGGTGTTCGTCAACCAAGCTAAGCTATCTTCATTTCAACCACGGCACTGACATTTACTCTGTTCCTTTTCTTTCTTTTATCAAATGTTTCATTTAAAAATACATCATGGCTAAGAGCTCGGCCTCTGGAGGCAACCTGCCTTGGGGTGAGCCAGGTTCTTCTACTTATTGGCTGTGAGACCATGGGCCAGGTACGTGGGCTCCGTGGGACTTGGTTTGCACGCCTACAAAATGGGGAGATACCAGCATCCAGCCTATAGGGTTACAGAGAAGTCAGGGAGGTACGGCAGGGAGAGAGCTTAGCACAATGCCCGCCCCAGCAAGAGATACCAACTCACTCATCTTTCATCATTTCCTGGCCTTGAGAAATATAAGAGAACAGCTTTATAACACTTTGGGCTCTTAAATCTGAATAATTTGAAATCTATTCTGGGCTGTAAAGGAAACGCTAGAAAAATGTTTTCTCTGGTTTATTGTTCTTGACCAAAATAGATACAGTCTTCAATGTAAAAAGAGCAGACTGTTTCTTCACTTAAAAACTTCAACCTACATTTATGTTGCATCCATACCTCATGTCCAACTGGACCACAGCACATGCTGAACTCGTAGCGTTGTCAGACGGCCAAATGAACTGACGCAGGTTTACATGTGTAATGAAAGAAACCGGTGCTCTGGTGTCAACAAAGTGTATATGTACATGAAGTTCACAGTACATGTTTGGCATAAATGTAAATACTTACAAAAAGGGTGCCTCTTTTTGAAACTGTTGCCAGAGTTCCTCTCTACGCTTCCCCTTGGGAACCCTGCAGGATGATTTTCACAGGAGTAAGCCCTCCCCGTCAGAATATGCAGGACATCATCAATATTCACATTCACATAACGTAAACCAAAAGGCAGAAATGTTCAGAAAGTTAGATGTCTATCTATGAACTATAGAATAAAAAAAACAGTGATTGAAAATTATTACACATGGAGCCTGGAACTGTATGATTATGTCAACTTTGGGTATTGTAATCATATAATAACTATATTCCAAAAGCTCCCATGTTTGTAAAACACTGACATTCACAAACACTGTATTTCACCACTTCTGAATTCCAAGGTGCAAACAAAATCTTCAAGATGAACTTG
Organism: Lagenorhynchus albirostris; assembly: GCF_949774975.1. Classification (NCBI taxonomy): domain Eukaryota; kingdom Metazoa; phylum Chordata; class Mammalia; order Artiodactyla; family Delphinidae; genus Lagenorhynchus; species Lagenorhynchus albirostris. Next base: position 9,514,763 of record NC_083097.1, read on the forward strand.
AATGAAATTTGTATTTAAGCCCTCAATTTCAAGTTCCCTTTCCACAGTGTTGGAATTTACTAGAATTTGTTCCTATTAGAAGGCTTCCCCAACGTGGGGCTGTTTTTATTTTTATTTTGCTCACAAACAAAAAGTTCAAGCACGGTAGGATTTTTGCCTCTACATTATTTCTCAAGTTCTAACAAGCAACTACTAATTTATATACCTAGAGACCCACACATTAAGTAATGCATTTATATGGAGTTAGTATACACTGGCTAATACCAGCTGGTGAAATACCACACATGACAACTATGCCGCTTATCAGGTACATTATTGTGTTTTCTATAAGCTTACTCTTTGTATTCATTCAAAGGAAAACAATACGGTAAAAAAACAAACAAAAAATCCATTGTAATAGTTGGACTGTGAGAATTCTCACGCTTTTGCAGTGTCAGATTTCTGGCTGGATTGATTTTTATGCAACAGGGAAACAATAGATTATGTAACACTCATAAAAAATACAGGATCCCTGCTTCAACACATGGTGTCATTAGAAGCAGTATTATTGAGGATTAAGCTCTTTTCTCCCTAAATCAGTGTTCAACATTATACTTCCAGGCTATGTCTCTCTTTTTTTTCCTGAATTTTTGAATTTTATTTAATTTTTTTTATACAGCAGGTTCTTATTAGTTATCTGTTTTATACATATTAGTGTATATATGTCAATCCCAATCTCCCAGTTCATCACACCACCAGGTTATGTCTCTTAATACCTTCTTTGATTGGTGTTATTGGATTACTGCAACCCAATGCTTAGCCTTATTATCGAAAGAAAGCTTAAAATAGCAGATAAAAAAAAAACCTACAATAACCAGCAGATAGAAGAAGCTAACTAAATAATAGTTCATGTGAATTCCATGTGGAACCAAACATACAAATATTTATCTAAATTAAATTATGTGATGCACTTCCAGGAAGTAACCTACTAATTATTATGCTTTGGCACATGGTGATAAAATACACTCTATCCAGGAGAATAAAAGGCACATGTTAATCACTGCTGTCACTGAGACTTTAGTGCTGTCTCTCAGGATTGTTTCCAATGAAACACAATGTGAAATATTTGCAACTAAGTTCATACAAGCCCAAGCACACATAAATGTGTCCCTAATTCAGTGGGGAAAAGGTATCCTGACTAAGATGCATGCATTTAGATAGCTTCTGTTCTGTTCTTTTCTACTCTGTTCGAGTCTTTTAAATTATTTTCCAAACCGCTGTTCATGACCAATAAAAGGATTTTACTACCCACTGAGGGGTCATAATCTGCAATTTAAATAATGTGTGTATATACACACATACACACATATATATATATACATATATACACATAGATATGTATATAGACACACATATATACACACACATCTATGTATGTAAGTATGTACAATATATGTATATACATATATGTATATATTAATATATGAGTGTTAGATAATCACACATACACACATCACATATAAAGTATTGCATATAAAATCATACTTGTTTAACAATTTGGGTACTAATTAACTTTAAAGGCTAAAGTTAGATTGGGAGGAAAGATGACTTTAATTTTATTTAAACTCCTGGTCTACTCAGCACTTTGTCCCTTGCCTTCTTTCACACATATGAAACACTTTACAGAAACACATGAAGATGATGAGAATGACAGTGACAGTGACAATACTGCCCACTTCCATCTGGACACTCATCTCAGTTCTCAGTTGGGCCCTACTGCCCTTATGAAATATTTTATATTCAAATGAAGAGGGAACACTGGGCTTCCATGATCACTGGGAAGGACCACGTGGTCCCTTTGAGTATCTCACGTCACCTACAGTTTTGGCTCCAAGTACTGAATGAGTCCCTACCAAGGACTGGCTGAATGAGAAATGAATGGGAGGTTGAAATAAAGAGGCAGAGAGAAGAGACTTCATTCTGAGATACAAACCATCCCAGTTAACGTAAGGAGAAAACAACTTTTACAAGGAAAGAGAAAAATGGTGTGAAATACGATGCCTAAGCTGTTTTCAGAACGCGAACTAAAATATTTAAAAATACATTTTTTACAACTATAATTTCTATTTTCTAACAAGGACATGCAGTTATAATACCAATTCCTGACAAATAAAGGAAGAGTTTAGATTATTTTTGCACTCAAACTTGTGGACTGATTCAGAAAACACAGCAATGTGACATTATTTTCTTGACAGAATTATGTCATTTCTTCCTCTGATCACTCAACATCTACTGTGGAAAACACTATGCCATAGCCACACAAATTAATTTATACCCATCAGTTATGACATAAGTTATTAGCATTGAATAGCTGGAGGTATTTGATAATGTTGTTACTCTGTCAGCATCTAGGAGATTTTTTTGAATGTATTATTTGGGGAAAGGAAATACTTCTCAGCGTTTTGCATATATTTTGCATTAAGACCCACAGTAAAAATATATCTTAGACTCACAGACATACACACACACACACACACACACACACACACACACTCACATGTCTGACACCTCTTTTCCAAGACACCAAACCAAACTTTCCTTACTATGGGCGTTGTAATCATTCTAGGCTATCTGATTCAATCTTTTAAATGCTGGTCAAAAACCTCTAAATTGACTTGACTACTCACTCATAGGTGGTCCCCATTTGGAAAACAAAACTGTACTAATCCAATCAGGCCATGGACTCCTGACTTCTATAAGAGATAGATAGATATAGGAGATTCTATAGATAGAATGCATCTATTTCATACAAATATAGAAATTTATTTTAATCACTTAAACTCAAAGGGCTATCTTATTAAAACATATAAGGGCAAAATATCAACTTTTTTTTTTTTTTTGCGGTACGTGGGCCTCTCACTGTTGTGGCCTCTCCCGTTGCGGAGCACAGGCTCCGGATGCACAGGCTCAGCGGCCATGGCTCACGGGCCCAGCCGCTCCGCGGCACGTGGGATCTTCCCGGACCGGGGCACGAACCCGTGTCTCCTGCATCGGCAGATGGACTCTCAGCCACTGCGCCACCAGGGAAGCCCAAAATATCAACTTTTATATTTACGAGAAGAATACCTGAATTATAACCATGAGCACGTAAAATCAACAATATGTTTGAGCAGGGTTAGTACCTGGGCCCAATCCAGGCCACCTCCTGTGTTTGTATGGCCTGCCAGCTAGAAATGGCTTTAACAGACAGGCAGTTACAATAAATTGGATGATAGGGAACATTAAAATCTTGAAGTCCAATTACACGAAATGTTATCTCCCCCAAATAATCTCATTCTTATTGACAGACATCTATTAAAAAACATTATTATTAACATTTTATTATATTTTGGATTTCATTAATAATAATTTTGTAGAAATGTGTTTCCTCTCTTCTTATATAAGTATCTGCATAATATTCTTGATTTGCCCCTTGGCCCACAAAGACTAAAATATTGGCTATCCGGCCCCTTTACGGAAACTTTGCTGATCCATGCATTAGAGTGTCATTTTTAAATTGTTATAATAATTTCTATTAATACTAATCAGTATTAATTAAACAGTGATCTGACTGCAGCCTTAACCACACTCTGGTACCCAGGTGAGCACGCAGGTGATAGATGCTCCAGGTTCATGACTAAGTGCAGGAATTCCCCACCCTACCTCCCCGCACCCCCCAGCTCCAGATGTGAAAGTAACCCTTTGGTTCTAGGGAAAACCATTCCCCTGAAGAGGAGAATCTCTCTGTAGCCAAGGCAACTCAGATGCCTTTGTTAAAAATAACTTTGCAAGTGATTTGGGAGGGAGACACAAGAGATATGGGAACATATGTATATGTATAGCTGATTCACTTTGTTGTAGAGCAGAAACTAGCACACCATTGTGGGGCAATTATACTCCAATAAAGATGTAAAAAAAAAAAAGACATAGAAAATAATAATAAAACATCTGGGGAAATCTCCCAAGGGCCAGGAGGACAGAAAAGCTCAAAAAAAAACCAAAAAAAAACAAAAAAAAAACTTTGCTTTTGTTTTATTAAGATCCATAAGCTCAGAGGGAAATTGGGCTTTTCTTTCAGTGAAATTACTTTTCGCCTAGTTCCGGAGATGTCACAGGAGGTGCACAGAGCTGCAGCAGGAGACGATCTACTTAATAAGCATCTCAGTAAAAGGAGCACTTCCTGTCTCCTCACCATAGCAACTGCACTCTGGATAACTGCCACTTCTGGGTCCAGATAAATGGGGCTATTGAACAACCTCATGTTTATTACATTTAAGAAATTCTTATTTGTTTTCAGGTGGACATGAAGCAACATGGCTGAGCTCCCTCTGTGTACATTTTCCACTAGAAAAATCGTTTTACTCTACCCTGATACACAGGAAGTTTCCCTGAAAAAGATGTGTTGCCCTTTGGGGTATTAAGGTTTTAAAATTTAGCACTGGACAAACACAATTTGAATAAATACAAAGAGTTTCTGGGGAGTATTTATGTTTTCTGCTTTTAATTTTTACCATGTTTTACCTTGATTGCTCCTGTTTCTTTCTCTCCCTCTTTCCAATCATCATAAATACTTCTCTTTAGAACACGCTTAATGGAAAACCTTAAACAACGATCTTCATCAATATTCATCCCTTCTTTGCATTTTAACTAGGGGGTGAGCCAAGGTGTACCTTACTGGCATGATCATTGATGGTTTTACTTATCCTGTGGGCAATATTTTACAACTTCATGAAAATCTTAATTTTCACATGACATATTAATCAAAGCCTTGTTTTTAAGGCCTTTGGGTTTATTTATGTGTGGCAATTTGTATGTCTGCTTTGGGTCCTTATTAAATTTTTGTTGGTTGTATGTCCGTTTTAACAATACATAATAACTTCTTCTTATAAAACTACCATGTTGTTAAATCCCCATTTCATGTGAACACACAGTGAGGTTCATCAGTAAAAATGCTAGAGAAAACTATGCATGAAAAAACCATCCTCTAGGGCTTCCCTGGTGGTGCAGTGGTTGAGAGTCTGCCTGCCGATGCAGGGGACACGGGTTTGTGCCCCGGTTCGGGAAGATCCCACATGCCGCGAAGCGGCTGGGCCCGTGAGCCATGGCCGCTGAGCCTGCGCGTCCGGAGCCTGTGCTCCACAACGGGAGAGGCCACAAGAGTGAGAGGCCCGCGTACCACAAAAAAAAAAAAAAAAAAAAAGCATCCTCAATGTCAAATTACAAACATCTTTGGAAAGTAATTTGAAAACCAACATTCAGAAACAAATAAAACTATTTCCACAAAAAAACCTAGTTGATATAAAAAAAAAAAGCAGCAGAATATGTTAAAAATTTCCCTGGAACAAGATTTGTTCAAGGTTTATTTAGCACAGTCTTGGCACATAGATTAAATCAAATATGATCCCTCTGAAAATAGATTCTAAACTCAAATAATCAAGTCTAATAATTAATGATTATTTTCTCCCTGCATAAAATGCTATAGCTCATTTTTGCCCTTAAGCCTCTGATAAAAATAGTGTATCTTTTTTTTTCTTTTTCCAAGCAAAGTTTGTTTTTGAACAAAGAGTTGGTTTTCAATGACAGAATTAGGCAGATTTAGAACTACAGATGTACAAGAAAGTTCTAAAAAAAAAAAAAAACTAAAAATTTTTTTGTTAATAGCTAATGCAAATCTCAAAAATCTTTGTATTGAAATAAAAACAGTACCTGTTGGGCTTAACTGGTATTTGGTCCTCGCAGGGCATTTCACCAGTTAGGCATCTCATTATACAGGGTTTGAAGGTGAGGTGAAAGGACTGACTCTCACACTCTTTATCTGAATAAATGTACCCTGGTGAGAGAAGGGTGGGACCAGGTGTGCTCAACGGGGCTTCTAAGTGCCTGTCACTGTCACAAGTGCTTTATGTATAAATCCCTCCATTTAATCCTCACACAATTCTATGAGGGAGGCGCTAATATCATCCCCACTTTACAGACGGGGAAACTGAGGCACATAGGCAGTGACCCAAGGTCACAGAGCAAGCAAGGAGCACAGACGGGTTTCAAAACCTGGCATCTTGTGCCAGAGGTGGGCGCTCTCAACAACCTCACAGCCCCATCTCTTGATCAGCACTCAGGTTCACGGGTGGGTAAGTGGTGAAGTCAGAACAGGAACAAAACTGACTTCTGCTCCGTCTTCACACTCCAAATCCTGCCTTTGTTGGCTCCTAGCTGTGCACGGCCCCTTCGACAATGAGACAGGACAGACTAAATCCATCTCCCTGAGTTGCTCTGATAATGAATGAAATTCCAGGATGAGAGCATTTTTCATCAAGTAGATGCTTAATAAACTTCATTCCCTCCCCCTTACACCCACATCTTAAACGTCTCTCTGTTCCCAGCTTATTCACAAACTCCTACAGCTTAACGTTCAAGGGAAACAATCATTTGAAACAAGCGGAACTGAAGTTCGACATGACTTCAAATTAATCAGGATTCTATTTTGTGCCAATCCGTGGAGAATGTGCTGAACAAAATATATTTCTTCAAAAGATATTTTCCTAACTGTGTTTTCTAGTCGATTTACCGTCAGCAAGAGAAACTTACAATTTGCACATTGCTGAATATCTGATTTTAATTCCCAAGTCATCCATTCCTTACACATGATCTAGAATACAATTAAAGAATGGACTTAGTTGTTTCTTTGAAACTGAAAGCTACTTTATTTATTTATATAATTGTTTTAACTGATGCAACTCTCCAGAACACAAAATAACAATGAACACAAGAAATAAATCACATCTCAAATTACAAAACGACACATAGTGAGTTGCAAAGGGGCCCCCGAAAAGATATGCCCAAGTCCTAACCTTCAGTACCTATGAAGGTGACTTTATTTGAAATAGGGTCCTTGTAGACGTATTTAAGGGTCTCAACACAAAACCATCTTGGATTTAGAGTGGGCCCTCAATCCAATGACTGGTGTCCTCATAAGGGAAAAGAGAGAGGAATTTGAGACAGACACACGGGGAAGAAGGTGCATGAAGACAGAGGCAGAGACTGGAGGGATGCAGCCCCAAGTCAAGCAGCCCCTGGAGCCTCCAAGATCTGGAAGAGGAGAGGAAGGACCCTCCCCTAGAGCCTTCGGAAGGAGTGTGGCCCTGCTGACACCGTGGTTTCAGATTTATGGATTCCAGAGCTGTGAGAGAATATAGTTCTCTCAGCTCTGGGGTAATTTGTTATGGCAGCCTTATGAAACAAGTACACTATATTTTTGAAGAGAAAAAGAAAAACACGGAATGAAAATATTCTTTAATGTACAGAACTACTTGAAAGTGCCCCCTTGCCTTTTTCTCCTCCCCTGGAGCAGTGGGAGAAAAGATTTAAACAACAGTCCTAAGAGCATAATCTAAGCATACAACTCAACAGGTGTGCTGGTTCTCTAACATTCTTTAAGAAAATGTAAGCATTGAAAACTATCGTTTTTATTATGAGCAACAGAAATTACTGGGGTTTTTTTTTCCTGCTTTTACAGTTTCCCTCTTTAAGGAAGAATAAATAATTGACTTAAAAAATAAAACATGTCGAACTCATGTGTTAATTAAAAAAAGAAAAGAACCGTAGAACAGCTTGAGTCCCAGAAACCGCAAGGGTCGGTTTCCAGGTACTGCTGTGGTCGGCCGTGGGGTGATGGGGCTGCTCTGGGCCTTCCTGCTTCAAAGCTGCTGCACTTGGGAGATGGCAGCTCCCCTGTGCTCCCTCCGCCCTGGACACCCAACCTCAACCTCACCCGTGCTCCCCCCCGCTCAGTGGACCTCCACATCTGCACCTGTGCCGAAAGCCTGTCCTTGCTTCCCGGCATCCCACCCTGGTCACCTCTTTGCTTGCTAATTTCCCCCCCACTGCAGCGCCTCTGTTCTGCCCCAGCATCTTCTCAAAACGGCCCCGCATCGTCCACCGGCCCCTTCAACCATAACGTGCTCCTTAATTTCTCATCAGCTCAGTTCTCTTGGTGGCACTCCACCTGGACAGCTCCGTCAGTGGTCTCAAGGGACCAGCAAACCCAATGCTTCCGTGCACTCGTCATTCTACTCAACCTCTCCGCAACACGGATGAGTTTTCCTTCCATCGGTGTCTGCACTTGAACTATCCTTGCCTCCCTCCCCGCTCTGACTACTCGCTGGGCTTCCTTCACAGGTCCTGTTTCTTTTTCTGTCATTCATTTATTCCACAAATATTCATGGAGCACCTATTATGTGCCAGGCAGGGAAACAAATAGAGAAAGAGTCCTTCCTCCATGGAGCTCACATCCTTTGGGGGAGGCGAGCAGTAGGGGAGACATGAAGGTACCTCCAATATTCCTATGTGCTAAAGAGAACGAACAGGAAATGAAATGGGGAAAGGGCTGCCATAAAAGCCAGTGTCCAGGGGAGCCTTTGACGAGGAGGTGACATCTGTGGGGTCTTACGTGGCTGCTATCAGGAGAGGAGACTGGGGCACAGATGGACGTAGGGAGGCCAGTTAGGAAGCTCAGGGTATAAGCAGATGAGTCCACATACACCTTGGTAATGAAAGCCTCAAGCCTGGATGGGCTCATGGGGAAATGAATGAAGATGGACAGAGAAGACGCCCAAGGGCTGTGCCTGCAGTGGCCCTACACTGGTCATCCTACCTTCTCAATACACCGTCTTCTGGGACCTGACCCTCTCCTGGTCACCTTCTTTCACAGGCCCTTTCTCTGTCTCCTTTGCTGGCCTCTCTCATCACTTGACCTCTAAATGGCGGCATCCCCAGGGCTCATCCCGCTTCTCTTCTTTTCTTTATCTTCACCCCCTGCCATAGTGCTCCCATCTCATATCATGATTTTAATCAGACTAGGGGTAGACTAAACTGATGATGAAATTTGTTGGATAATTACACTGGGGGTAAAAACGGCATTGGATTATCTTGGGCATCTGAGAAAGTATGGTTGCTTGATTCCGTACACAAATGCCTCTTGGGTTTACACTGCCAATCCAGAACTACCTGTCTTCCAGAATTGGCTACAGGAGCCTCTGCGATTCTGCCCTCAGACGTTTATGTGACATTTCACACTTAACGTGACCCAACGGTGACTGTGAAATTGCGTCCAGAACTGTTCCCCTCACCATCTCCGACATCTCAGTGAATGACAGCCCCAATCTCACAGCCGCCTGGGCCTAAAGCCTGCTTTGAGATGGCAGCCAAGTCTGTCTCCTCTACCTTCAAAATATACCTGTAACCTGAGCCCTCCTTACTCCCAGCCCTGCACCACACTGGCCTAAGCCACCGCCATCTCTACCCCAGATTTCTGCAGCGGCCTCCTCAACAGCAAGCTTCCCTGCTTTGAATCTTGCCCCCGGAGTCTACTTTCAAGGTAGTCAGAGTGATCCACCCCAGAGCTAAGTAAGGTCCTGCCCTTCTGGTGCTCAATCCCTTTGGTGCCTCATCTCACACGGAGGAAGAGACCCAGCCACACTCAGTTCAAAAGTCTGGTGTCTTCTATTCTGTAACTTATATCTGCTTTCCCCTCCCCCTCATCTCTATAAGCAGCACTTATTGTAAAGTTCAGATACTTACAATCCAGAAATAGCTTACTGCATATGGAGAGGGACACACAGAGGCCAGCCAGTATTAATATCAATGTACTAAAAGCAGACCAGTATCATGGGTGGAATAATAGATGTCTTAGTCTACTCAAGCTGCCTTAACAAAGGACCACAGACTCAGTGACTTAAACAGCAGACATAATTTGTCACAGTTCTGGAGGCTGGGAAGTCTAAGGTCAGGGTGACACCTTGACTGGGTTCTGGTGAGGGCTCTCTTCCTGGCTTGCAGACGGCAGCCTTCTCACTGCATCCTCACAGGGTGGGGAGAGAGAGAGCTCTGGTATCTCTTCCTCTTTCACAAAGACACCTGTTCCATCAGACCAGGGCTCCACCTTATGACCTCATTTAACCTAATTGCCTCTTCAAAGGCTCTGTCTCCAAATACAGTCACATACAGGGGGGTTTAGGTTTCAACATATACATTCGGGGAGACATGATTCAGTCCACAGCAATAGGTTAAAGTGTCTACTTGCATGTTTCTCTCTTACACACTCTGTTACAATCACCAAATGCTTTCAGTTGTGTCCTTTGGGTCTCTTCCTTCCCCCTAGTTTTTTTTTTTGTGTGTGTGGTATGCGGGCCTCTCACTGTTGTGGCCTCTCCCGTTGTGGAGCAAGGCTCCGGACGCACAGGCTCAGCGGCCATGGCTCATGGGCCTAGCTGCTCCACGGCATGTGGGATCTTCCTGAACCGGTCCACGATCTTCCACGAACCCGTGTCCCCTGCATCGGCAGGCAGACTCTCAACCACTGCGCCACCAGGGAAGCCCCCCCGCTAGTTTTTGTCTGAAGGTTTCATTCTGCCCCAGCCCTGAATATTCTATTAACCAGCCCAGTCTCCTCCTTCTGCAGACCCCCAGCCCCCTTCAATTGTGTGTCTTCAACTCCCAGGACACAGCAGTGAGCAAACAGGAATGCATGTGGATGGTGCTGGCTGGAGAAAGGCTTGCTCTGCATTACCCAGAGAGTGGTGGCCAACAAGCAACAAGAATATCAGGATTTATCCTCTTTAAAATAGTACCTACTGATTACCACATGTGAAATCCTCAAGATAAATCAGAATTCATGAACGTGTAGCTAGTTGACTGCAAAAAACATTGTATCAAACATTTAATCTTTTTAGCCCTTTAATAGCAGCTCTTTTCTCCTTGGGGCAAATGTTTTCTTCACCTTTCAGAAATAATTACACAAGCCCAGTGAATTCCGGAGGAGATAAGTTCAGTGAGGGAAAGGAAAGGTCATGTATGTTTATATTACTAGCTAGAAGAGGTCTGGGTAAGCCACGTGTTAGGAGAAGTTCAGAAAATCCACCAGCTTTTATAAAATGTTCCCTTTAACTGACTGGCATTGTTACCCCATGAAAGGTGTTAGTGCTACTGAAATCATTCAATCATAGGAAACAGCAACCATGAAGCAACAGGAAACGAATGGCCAATAGCAAACACTTGAAGGATTGTACAAATGAAGTCAAACCTTGGAGACTGAATTTGTTTTCCTATTGCATGTATTAGTTTGCAAGAGCCGCCATAACAAAATACCACAAACTGGGTGGCTTAAAAAATTAGCATTTGTTTTCCCACAGTTCTAGAGGCTGTAAGTCCAGCCAAGGCCAAGGTGTCAGCAGATCTGGCTGCTTCTTCTTCTTTTTAAATTGAGGTAACACTGTTTTATGTAAGTTTATGTGTACCTTACAATTTGACTTCTGGTTACACGACAGCACACTCACCACCAAAAACGATTCAATGCTTCATGAATTTGCAAGGCTATCCTTGCCCAAGGGCCACGCTAATCTCTGTATCCTTCCAGTTTTAGTCTATGCTGCTGGAGAGAGCACAGGGTTGGTTTCTTCTGAGGCCCCTCTCCTTGGCTCGTAGATAGACGTCTTCTCTCTGCATTCTTACATGGCCTTTCTTCTGGGTCTGTGCATCCCTGGTGTTTCACGTTCAAATTTCCTCTTCTTCTAAGAACACCGATCCTACTGGATTAGAGCCCACCCTAATTAACCTCATTTAAACTTAATCACTTCTCAAAGACCCTATGTCCAAATGCAGTCACATTCTGAGATCCTGGGGGGGTACGTCCTCAAAGCATGAATTTGGGGGGACACAATTCAGCCCATAACATAGTGCCTAACAAATACTCCAACACTTAGTAATTTGAAACAACAATCATTTATTCTGCTCACAAATCTAATTGCACAGGGCTCAGCAGGGACAGATCATCTCTGCTCCAGGTTGTGTAATGTGGGGAGACTCAGCTGGGGTTGGAGAATCCTGTCTTCAGATGGTTCATGACCACGGCTGACAAGCTGGTGGGGTTGGCTGTGAGCTGGGCACTCAGCGTGGGGTGGGGGTTATGGGCTAGAGATCTCAGTTCCATCAGCAGCAGTAGTCAATGTTCTCAGATGCTCAAGAGGTGGCAAATCAAGCCTTCTGCCTGATGTTTCTAACCTTTCTACACCAACACCCAGTGGGGTGACGGGCATGAAGCAGATATTAAACAAATACTGAACTGTTTTTGTTTTTTAATAGACTTTGCTTTTTAGAGAGTTTTAGGTTCATTAGCAAAACTGAGTGGAAGGTACAGAGATGTCCTCTACGACCCCTGCCCCCACCCCTGCATAGCATCTCTGGTTATCAACGTCCCCTCCAGAGTGGCAGCATTTGTTACAAACGTTGAGGCAATGCTGACACATCATAATCACCCAAAGTCCACAGTTTACACCCGGGTTCACTCTTGATGATGTACAACCTATGGGTTTCGACAAATGTATAGTGACATGTACCCACCGTTAAACTATCATACCAAGTAGTTTCAGAGCCCCCAAAATACTGATTTTTAAATCACCAAAGAAGCTATACTTGATAGGGACACTCAAGAAGGTTGGGCATTGGTACACTACTCTCCCTTCTAGAAAGAAATACCTGATTTGGGGAATGTTATGAGCCAGAGAATCATGTGTCCTTTCAAAAAGCACTCTTTTAAAAGCACCTATTAAAAAGTGGTGGACCTAGAGACTGTCATACAGAGTGAAGTAAGTCAGAAAAAGAAAAACAAATATGGTATATATGTGGAATCTAGAAAAATGGTATAGATGATCTTATTTGCAAAGGAGAAATAGAGACACAGACGTAGAGAAAAAATGTATGGACACCAAGGGGGGAAAGGAGGAGGGTGGGATGAATTGGGAGATTGGGATTGACATATATACACTACTGATACTATGTATAAAATAGATAACTAATGAGAACTGACTGTATAGCTCAGGGAAAACTCTACTCAATGCTCTGTGGTGACCTAAATGGGAAGGAAATCCAAAAAAGAGGGGAGACAGATATATATATATATATATAGATACATATATATAGATATATATATATACTTTGCTGTACAGTAGAAACTAACACAACACTGTAAAGCAACTATACTCCAATAAAAATTAATTAAAAAAATAAAATAGATAACTAATAAGGACCTGCTGTATAGCACAGGGAACTCTACCCAATACTCTTTAATGACCTATATGGGAAAAAAAAATCTAAGAAAGAGTGGATGTATGTATATGTATAACTGATTCACTTTGCTGTACACCTGAAACTAACACAACACTGTAAATCAACTATACTCCAATAAAAAATATATTAAAAAATGAAAAAAAAAGTGGTTCTAATAAGCTTCAAGCCCCCATTGTGGTCTTGGTTTATGGAGGACCAGTAGTGACGACCTGAAGCCAGCACTCCCAGGCGCCCACTTTTATGGTATGACTGTTGTGTCTTCCAAGGTGCTAGGAATCAACATTGACTTAGGGCACCCAGGTGGGTGTGACTTAACCTCTTTTTGAATCGGTTAATTGTGATAAAAAGTAGACTTTCATGGGCTTCCCTGGTGGCGCAGTGGTTAAGAATCCACCTGCCAATGCAGGGGACATGGGTTCGAGCCCTGGTCCGGTAAGATCCCACATGCTGTGGAGCAGCTAAGCCTGTGCACCACAACTACTGAGCCTGTGCTCTAGAGCCCACGAGCCACAACTACTGAGCCCACGTGCCACAACTATTGAAGCCCACACGCCTAGAGCCCGTGCTCTGCAACAAGAGAAGCCACCACAATGAGAAGCCCACACACCACAATGAAGAGTAGCCCCCGCTCGCCACAACCAGAGAAAGCCCATGTGCAGCAACGAAGAACCAACACAGCCAAAAAATAAATAAATTAAATAAATTTAAAAAAATAAGTAGACTTTCATGAATTTCATGAATAGTGGACTTGCATTTAACACTTACAGAACAATGAACCGTGAGTAAATGTAATACTGACAAATTATTACTTTTAAATTTTTAATTGCTATATAGATTTAACTACAACCTTAACTAACAACAATTAATATCCCTGCTACTGTGCCCTCCAAGTACTAACAGATCTTTGCCACAGAACTTTTACTCACAACATAGGAAACTCATGTTAAAACTTGTTGCAATCTAGCATTTTTTTCTCCTCAGATCTTTGTAAAATGAAAGAGTGAAAAATGAAGTCCCTGGAGCCAACCTAGCTCACCTGATTTAATCTTCAATGGCTGGTCTTAAAATCCTCCAAAAATGTGGTTACCTTTACAATTTTCTTCTTTTTTCCACAGTCTCTTAGGAATTTCCCACCCACTGACCTCCTCATCCACTCCTTGGCTATAAATACCGACTATTTCTTGGATTCAGGATTGCACTCAGGTCTATATTGGGGTCTCCTTGCCCCTGTTGCAATAATTCCTGAATAAAACCTGGTTTTGCCACTTTAATTGCTGTCCAGCTCTGGTTCTCTTTGACAGGCCCCAGTCTAAAAGTTTTCCTGAACAAGAACAGAGGAAGACCAAAGCTCACAGGAACATCTGATGTCTGACTCTTGGTACGATCTCACCTATGCTTATTAACCCTCCCACCTGCCGTGTGCATCTGCCCTCTGCCCACCCACCGAATTAGGGAGGAATGCCTTCTATTTGGTGAGCAGTTTTGCAGTTACAGACTTCAGGTACCTGTATCCTCTGAATTTCACAACATTCCTTTGAAAAAGAAATGACTATTCTTGCTAGTATTTCCTTTTGTTGTTCAAGCATGTGGCAGAAGAAAAGAATTAAATTGGGCCTAAAAACAACGACTGAAGTATAAAGTGGCCATTGGTATGTATGGATTAAATCAAAAGACACTATCTTAGAATTCGTCTGTAATGGTTAGAATTGGAAAGTCACATAATGGGTAATAAGTTTTTTAGTCTCTGATTCTGTTACCAAATAAAATCTATATTGCTTGTAATACTCCTCTAGTATGCTTTTTTTCCTTTGCAAGGTATTCTTATGCATATCATTATTATTTAATTTTTGGATGACTTGCATTGTCCATCCTTGAATTTTAGGAAATATTGGAAATATTAGAACATTTAAGAACTTTAGGAAATACTGAAAGGTAGGTGCTTCAGAGCATTAGGGAAGAACACAGTTTACACCCTTTGTGCAATGTAAGCTCACAACCACTTTGGGTTTCAAAAGACAGTTTTTGAAGTGGATACACTAGTCTGACAGCCAGAGTGTATTCATTGGAAGAAGGGACAGAAAAAAAAGACTTTTGGAATGCTACACAAAAACTTGGCTTTGTAAATCAAACACAAGCCTGGTTTAGAGAAGTTACTGAGAGTCACGGAACCGGGAGGAACACAAGTTGACATCATGCCAGGAAGAGACCAGAACTCTCTCTCGACAGGAAAAAGAGTTCTAGAAAAGACTAGAGGAGAAAACCAGTAGGATATGGATGCTAGTGTGAGGTGCTAGACCATAATTTCTGCCCCTTAGGTTTAGGGACCCAAAAAGAGGGGGATTTTCCCCTCTGCCCTCCAGGGAGTAGTAGGCAGGTGGCCATTCTCCAAGGACTGGGTATGACAGCAGTAGAACTGGTGCCTTTGAGCAGGGGGGCCTGAGATAAAGCTCCGTCCTCTTGATCCACCCTCCCCTCCCCTCCCCTCCCCTCCCCTCCCCTCCCAACCTGGGTCCTCAGTAGTTCCTATGAGCCCTGGGCTCTCTCCTGCTGCGCACAGGAATGAAGAAGGTAGTTGGGAACTGAAAGCCGGGGTTTATTTCTGGGAGTGGGAGGGGAGGCAGACCTGTACATATATGTTAAACACAACGTGGTTTTAAAAATCTTTACGAATACACACCATGATGTAAGTGTTAATAAGAGAGCATAGGTGGATGCCGATAAATAATGTGATGCCACATTATAAAGTCAGAGGTAATATTACAGATCAGAGGGGGCAAAGGTGCTGGAATAATAAGGGCCTTTCCAAAAACTGATATTAATATGAAAAATAAAATAAAATTAAATCCCTACTTCACGCCATACACAACAATAAGTTCAAGATCCATTAGAGAACAAACCTGAAGAATTAAATCTTAAATATTTTAATAAGAAAATAAAGGAGACTGATACTATGAACTTAGCTGAGGGGAGGATTTCTTAGACATAGGAAGAGCAAAATTTGAATACATTAAAATTTAAAAGCAAAAAAAAAAAC
The DNA here is from genome assembly GCF_949774975.1 of Lagenorhynchus albirostris. Taxonomy (NCBI): domain Eukaryota; kingdom Metazoa; phylum Chordata; class Mammalia; order Artiodactyla; family Delphinidae; genus Lagenorhynchus; species Lagenorhynchus albirostris. The sequence goes on from NC_083097.1 coordinate 9,530,934, forward strand.
CATTAAGAGACATGTCATAAGTTGGGAGAATATATTAGAATCAAGATAACATCAAGAATGTATAAATATCTCCTATTTTTATTAATAATGGCTTTCCTTTATTGAACACCAAGCCCATTTAAGTACTGTATGTGTTGTAATTTATTAAGAACATACAACTCTAACGAGGTAGACAATTATATTAGTCTCATTTTAAAGATTAAGATAAACTACAGGTAATCAAGATTAAATTTGTACAAGAGCACACAATTAGAGGTGTGGGATCTACACGCAGGTAATAGTCTCATCTAAAAAATACCTTCAGGTGCTGGTTCCAGCACCCTCACTCTTAATCCATAGTAAAATGGGAAAGGGTGTGAACAGGCATTTCTCAGACAACTAACGACTCTGAAGATGCTAAACTTCAGGGATAACTGAGGAAATGCAAATTGAAACAACAGACCCATCAAATTGGCAAAGACTTAAAAGGCTGACAAAACCAAGAGTTGGCACATATGGGGTGAAACAGGAACTGTTGTTAACTGATAGTGAGAGCGTCAACTAGCACAACCATTTCAGACGACAATGAAAGGTAGCTCTTAAATTTGAAGATGCACATCCCTCTGGTCCAACAATTTCAGAGGACACACATACAAAGACAGTCTTTACTTGCTAAATGTTCACCAAGAAGAGTGTGGAAACCATCTAAATATCTATCAATCAGAGAACGGATAAATACATTGCAGTCTATGCATGCCATGGGATACGACAAAGCAGAAAAATGCATGAAGTATGTATACATACATTTATGTGGATAAATCTCAACAAGGTTGAGTCACAAAAGCAAGGTTTAGGTGGATCTATATATCCATATCTATGTCTATGTAGTATGATGCTGTTATGGTTAATTTTGTGTCAACAGGGTACTCAGATATTTGGCTAAACATTATCCCAGATGTTTCTGTGAAGGTATTTTTTAGATGAGACTAACTTTCAATTCAGCAGACTTTGAGCAAAGCAGATTGCTCTCCATAATCTGGGTGGGCCTCATCAAATCAGCTGAAGGTCTGAAAAGAAAAAGATTGACTTTCTGGGAAGGAGAGGGAATTCTGCCAGCAGACTGCCTTTGGACTCAAATCACAACTCTTCCCTGGATCTTCAGCCTGATGACCTACCCTGCAGAATTTGGATTTGCCCACACTTCACAATTACATGAGCCAATTCCTGAAATAAATCTCTCTTTATCTATACATCCTGTTGGCTCTGTTTCTTTGGAGAAGCCTGACTCATAGAGATGATGATATAAATGTCACAAACGCACAGAACAGTTTATGGACACACATATGTGAATGACATTCTAGGGCTGTACGGTAATGTCCTGCTTATTTCTCAGTGTAATAAACAGTGGGCCATACACAACCTTCATGGCACTGCAGAGGATGGTTTAAAATTCCCATTAACATGCAAGAAGTGCTGGGGGACAGACAATTCCGAGAGTTGCTTTTCAAGTGAGTTTCATTTTTCAGGAAAGTGAATATGCCTCATTTTCCAGCATGAGACTAAGATGACTGGATTTTCCTCAACTATAATTTAAATCACTGGACCAGTTCTAAAAACTGTACTGAAGTGTTATATCAGAATAAAAACTTCACATCAATCAATCAATTGATATAGTCAGTGCAAATTACCCATTTTCCTGGGCTGTCTTTTTTATTTATTTTTTTATTTTGTAACAGAAAATAATTTATCTGCCAATGTGTATTATACTTTACAATGTGTTTTTTCATTATGAATTAGAGAAAAAATATGCTGTGCTGGTTTCTGGACCATGTCAGACATCATTCAGATATGACACAAATAATTCAATGCATTCTAAGTTATTATGTTACTGTAGGCAGATTCATGGCTGCAGGTCATTTCTCTTTTTGCATGAAACATTATGCCAATATTTCAAGGTGATGTGGCATGGGAACCACCTGCTGCATATTTAAAGCCCTATGAGATCAGAATTCCAAAAGAAACACAAATACTAAGTGACACTAATATATTAAAAATCATCTACAGTCATATTCTTGTTTTTGTATAGAAACAGCTCATAAAATGTTTTCTAGTGTGCCTTCAAGAAATTTCTTTAAAGATGGCTCAGAAAAAACAATTGCTAATTAATTTTAACACCATGTCAATTATGCTAATAAAATTCTAATTAAAATCTTTGTGATGTAAATCAGTCCTTCTTTGTGTGTGTCTGTGTGTTATTATACAGGCTGTCAGCCATCAGATACTTATTAAGTTTACATGAACCTATAGAATGGGCTTGGCTGTATACAGATCTTTTGACATATCTAGTTCTGCCTGCTATAAGCATTGGGCAAATTAATGGTGATAGTCTAATATTTAAGGTACCATGGAGGTAGGCTAATTGATGCTCATTAGGAAAATGAAATATCCTGGGAGGCAAGAAGGGACTGAGGGGTAAGAACTAGCTTTTTTAAAAAGAGTCAGAAACAGTGGATAGGGCAATTTGGAAAATTATCGTATTTCAGGCTGATTATACGCGATTGTATAATGAAAAATATATAAATCTACAGCAACTTCTATGCTGTAAGATATAAGGGTTCCTTTGGGGGGGGATGTTCTGGACATTGTAACGTCAGACGCTGCTAAATGTGGAAACCCCAGCAAAGCAAGTATGTCCATTTCGGTCCCTACTACTTGCCTGGCCCTGTGCTGGGTTCTGGGAACACCACTAAATAAGACACAGACACGGCTTTAAAGCAGGATGCTTGCCTGGCAGGGACAGAAGCAGTAAGCCAGAAAGTGTAGTACAGAGTGTGTTGGGCTATAAGGGGCACCTCATCCAGGCTGAGAATCAAGGAGAGCTTCCTGGAAGAGATGGCTTTTGAGCACAGTTCTAAATGTCACGGTTGTTGACAAAGAGGGGGCAGGAAGGCATTTCACATAGAGAAGCAGCGTTGCCTAAAGGCTCCTAAATGAGAGACAGCAGGTTCACTGAGGGGATTGATATCGCTCGTCTGTGGGTGTAGCTTAGCACTGCAGTAGAGGGGTGTTAATAAAAGAGAAGGCTGCAACGAGAAACGGGAATAAGATCATGACTGAGTTTGTTGCCCATCAAACAGGATTTTACGTTGAAAATTCTCCTCTTCTATTTGTAAATGAATTTGCAAGGCAGCAATGGCTCTTGTGTGGTAGAGAAGTAACAGGCTCCCAAGTTGCCACCCTCATCGTGTAGGAAGAGAATAGATGGGAAAAGGGCCTGACACCTCCAAAGAGCAAACACTTATTTCGATGATCAGGTAGCGAAGTGGATGGCGAAGTGTTTATCTTTACATCCACAACAGCAATCAGCTCAAGACGTCATCTTGTCATGGGTCCCAGGAGACACGGAGGGCTAATTAGGATAACGAACACCTCCCTGCTTCTCCACTACGTGTGTGCAATTAGTCAAACCATCTATGCCTAAAAAAGTGAACTCTGGGAAACCACACATGGCACATATTTGCTTTATGAATCTGACAAGTCTATAATTAGGATTTCGCCACTTCTAAATTCCACTGAGGTTCGAAGAAAATGTTGAAACCTGATAAAAGCAGAGGCACACACGAAGGCACTAAATCTTCTCTACGTTTATGGAAACACCTGGGTTCGAATCCTCATTTCCTAATAGACCAGCCTGATATACGTGTGCTCTGGAAAAGCTCATCTCAATATGGGCCTCTTCTCCATGAGGGACCAGAGTTCTTAGTGACTTATCCTTCCCGTTGTCAGCATCTGCAATTCCCAGGCTGCCTTTACTACTGGATTCCTAAGTGATGAGAAGCCAGGGATGTAAATGAACCTTTATGTTCAGCCTTCTTCCAAGAGACATAAATAATTCAAGTGAGACAGAAAGAATGTTTCTTTTGTGTAAAAAACAAATAATTTTCACTTGTACATACAGTTTTTTAATACTACAAAAAGGTGGATCCTCCAGGGAGTATCAGATAAATTAGTCCAACTGAAGAAGAACAAGCCAGAAAGTTTGCAAACTAAAATCCGCGGTGAGGTCAGTGTGGCGATCCTGGAAGGAGCAGGCTGTGTTAGGACTCAGGATGCTGGACTCCACTCCCCTTTTGTTATTTCACTAGATGAAAAGCACCCGAATACAAATCGTGTGACAGACATGAGAGCCATACCGGGCAGAGCAGAAGCTTCTTGGTGTCTCATGGCCCACCTCTAATTTCAGCCACTGCTGCTGGGGACGTTTCTCTGTGAGTTCAGATGACACAGCAGTACCTGCCATGGTCTTGTACTTTCTGCCTGGGGCCGTCACCAAAACCACGGCGGCCCACTTGGCTGCAAGTAAGCACAGCCCAGAAGCGCAGGGAAGTTAATGAGCCCAGGCAACCCACAACCAATGAAAGCTGTCGGATAAACAGCCCACCTCCCCGGACCACTAGGGGAAGCATTCGTCTGCTTCCTAGAATTCAACCCCTCACTCAGTGCCAAAGGCAGTGACCTTGATTGTCAATGCTTAGGTTATCTTCCCTCCTTCCCTGACTCACTCTCCCGCTTGCGTCCAAGTCTTTGTCTCAGGTGTGTCTTTTAGGGGTCCCAACTTTGGCCAGCGCTAAAGAAGAGAGATCACCAAACTGGTCTGAATCGCCAGATTGCCTGGTGAAAGCAGGGCGCTCGGGGGGAAGAAGGAGGACAAGTCCAGCTGAGGTACCAGCAGGAGGTGGGCCGCGGGCCTGTGAGGTAATGAGATGCCGAGATGCTGGCCTGAAGGTGGTCAGGAGTCACCTTGGCCTGAACATACATCTGGAATTCTAAGAATCCTGCTGTTTCCCAAGCAGCTGAGCCATCAGCTGACCTCACTTCCGCTGGGACACAGTGCCCAGACCACTACTGGTTTCGCCACTTTTTTCCTGTAACCTTTGCTAAGAAATACATTTTGCTTGGCAGCCAGAGCTTATGTACATGTACACAAGTACATATGCATATTTACATTTATTATTCACTGGGTATATAAATGAACAAAAAGGTCAGAAACTTTATTCCTACTATACATGATGAAATCTGACCTCTTCCATTCTGTCATATTCTCTCTTTCTCTCTGACTCTTGTTTCACAAAATTGATTTCAAAACCCTTACCTATCAGTTGCAACCTGTAGCTTAAAAATCATTAGTCTAGACCAGTCTTCCTAGGAGCTTGAAGATACCATCCGTGCTCTTTGTGCCTTGCTTTTATTACTTGGTAAAAGTAAGAAATAATGAAGAGGAGATGATCCGATGATAGAAGTCCTTCCTGTCTTTCAAAGAATTTTACGTGTCGATGTCAGATTCATAATAAAGTATCAGATTATACAGTCCATATTCCATTAATTTTAGTAGTTAACAGAAGACACAGTTTAAATGGAAAAACTATATGTTGTGTTATATTTTTTCCAGAAAATACATTTGCTAAGATGTTGTATATCCTTTCAGGAATATCATACTTTTAGATTCAGAATTAGGATATAAAGTCATAAAATAGTTGCAAAGATATAGCTTTAATTTAATTTCTTTATCTCTGATATATTCTAGGCTTTTCAAAAAAATCAGCAGTTCTGCTTCTTACACCATTCTTCTTGCTCTGTTGCCCTAAAAGTGACCACGTGCCTTTATAGTTAACGGTCCCCTCCGTCTAGGTAGAGACAGCCTGCCAGTCTCAGCCCAGGTGCTCCCCCTTGCCTGGAAGCCTCCCTGACCTGACCTCCTCCTTGGCCGTGTCCCCACGTCACTGTCTGCACACCTCTAGTCTCATCAGATCCTGGGGTTGTCATCTGTTTACGTGGCTCTGAGTGCCTGAAGAATGGAACCTGTGTTATTCTTAGCATTCCGAGCACCTCACACAGTACCTGACACAAAGCAGGGGACCATCAGACGTCCACGATAGGAATAAAATACATCCTGTCTTTTACATTTTCACTCAGATGCTCCTAGGTGCCCATATCCTGACCTCAGGCTCTGATGCCATTTCTCAAAGGGAGAGCAACTACTTAGTAGCACAATGAGAACATTCACATGCTAATGCATATGGCATCTGGCATCTTCTTTATCAAACTGAATTTGGTCAAAAGAACACCAGTTGAGCACTGGGAAAGTTATTCATAGTGTCCGCTCACAAGAGAGCAACCCCTTACTCTCCAAACAGTGCATGATGAGGACAGACTCATTCTCCTACAGATCAAGTTCTGAGGTGCTCTTCTGTATTAATCAGAATCCTCTGGTTGCAAGTGACAACAGCACAAGAGGAAAAAAAACAACACGCAAGCAAACAACAACAGTGGCTTCCCAGGCCAGGGGACTTTACCATCGGGCTCCAGTAACCTCCAGAAGAGCAGGCTCAAAAAGAGCCTCACGGTCCCTCTTGCCCAGGTCCCCACCACTGCTTCTCTCCAAATGCAGTCCCTCATCTCTTCTAAGGACTCCCCTGCTTCCATCTCTTCACTCTTCACCACCAGGGATAAATGCACATCACCCTTTCTGGTCCCAAGTCCAGAATTTCCAGGGAAGGGCTGCCATGGCTCCACCCGGGTGAGGTACTGAATCGTGGATCGTCACTGCCTGCAGGAGGGAGGCCCTGATTGGTCGCCACTGGAAAAAGTCACCATCCTTCCGCAGCCTCAGAAAACGGCCGCTCCCCTGGCAACCACGTGGCTGGAGCACAGAGACACACCTTTTGCAGAAGAGAGGGAGCTATTATTCTGGACACAGAAACTGATGAGGGTCTACGGCACACTCCTAGAGTGTATCTCCATTTTCACATGGTTTTACAATATTCATTTGTAGCACTTTCCCCTACTCGTGGGCAAAGATCCACTCTCTTACTGCCTAAGTCTCTTTAAGTAATTTCAATTTGCATCTCATCCCTTAAACTCGATTTTAAGCTATAGGAGAACAAAAGTAGCTTTTTAATTTTGTTTAGAACTGCCTATGAGGTATCTAACAGGATGTTCTGGCCCAAGAAGAGCTCCACTAACCACACATGACTGTGTCTTTCTTCTCAGCACTTTGGATTTGCTGCTCACGTAGTCAATGATAGTGCATTCCACACCCACCTTCAGTTTCAACAATAAAGATGATGACTTGTCTTGGACCATTTCTACTTCCACCATGTCTTTATTCCTTCAAATAATCACTTTGATTTTGAGAGTTATATTTTATCCATCCATCCATGACCTCATATGAATAAATATCCCTCATTTCATGATGTCAGATGAACAAATGATCCTGAATGCAACCAGAACTGACCTTCAGAGAGGACTTTTTAAAAACTATAAAAGGATCATATAAAAGGATACGTTCCATTGAGAACATCTGTTTTACCCAACATTGGTCTTTCTACGTAATCTCTGACGTCATCCCTCAGGCTCAGACCCCTCTTCCACATGAAAAGAGATAAATGAAAATCTGAGTCTTTTTAAAAGACTCTTATGAGTTTAACAAAAAGTATCCTCAGTTGTTACTTTAACTTAATAAAGTAAAGTAGGATACGCTGGGCCCCAAATATGGGACGTGTGGTGGCAGCTGGTTTTGTGCGGTTTAACAGTGCTGTCGATTTGAGCAGAGTCCCAGGGAATTAACATTTCGCCTACCTTAGGGTCCTGACAGACAAAGTTAAGCTACTGGAGAGAGAGAAGTTGGATACTTAGCAGAGAAGCTAAGACAGAGGCATCAAGTATGAGCCATCTTCAGGGAACGACGTGTTTAATGGCTGGTGTCAGGTTCTTCTCTGACATCACGGGGTCGTTGCTTCTGACCCAGGTTCCCTCCGAGTGGGATTCCTCCACCTGGTGTGTGATGTCAACTGAAGGCAAATGGCTTCTTCCCACAAATCTGTTTCCTCTCTGGACTTCCCTTTCTCAATTCTTCTTCAGCAATACCAGGTTTTCCCATTATCCTAGGCTAGAAATTCTGGAGTAAATTTCAATTGCCCGCTCCCTGTTTACGTTCAGTCTCCAAATACCATCATGATTTCCTCCATGGGTTTCTCCTATTCATTGGTCCCTGTTTGATCCCTTTCCTGTGGGTGAATCTAATCATCCCGAGTTCCCCGTGCCAGTGCCCACCACTTCCAATCCATTACACAATTGCTTCCAGATTAGTCTTCCGAAAATACAGCCTTGCACATGTCAATTACCTGCTCAAAGCCCTCAATGCTTTCCCATGACCTTTAGGAAAACAAAGAAAAAAATCTGGTCCTCTACTACCTGGCTCCGACCTACTACAGATGAATCTCTTGAATTCCCTTGTGGCTCCTGTCAAACTAGTCTATTCATTTTTCTCCAAACATGTCTCTAGTTTTACAACTTGTTAGTTCCCCAAACCTCCCAAATACCTGGTAACTTGCAACAAAAATTATTTGAATGCCTGGTACAGAATAAGCAGTTGATGAGTGTCTGTGGAATCAATGAAAACATTTGTAGGTAATACATAGGCAAAACTTTTTTCTGTTGATTGGCAAAATTTTACCTTAAACCGATGCTTCTTCTTCAGGATTTCATTACAATTTTTACTTGATATACCAACCAGATACATAAAATGTTCCTAAATTACAAAAAAATGCACACCCTTGACCCATCCACTTCCCCCTTCTCCCCACCGACTCTGCTCCTCCTTTTGAGTTTCCATCGGTCGTTATGGCAGTTATGTATCTATCCAGTAGTTGTCAAAACTAGAATCTCAGAATTGTCCTCAGTTCCAACTTCTCCTACTCACCATGTAAGAGTTACCTGCATCGCAATATAACAACAAAACAACAATAGCAAAACCTTACATTTATTGAGGGTTTACTAAATGTTATGGGTTCACCTGTATCCCCCCAAGTCCTAACCCCCAGTACTTCAGAATGCATCTTTATTAGGCACAATCAGTTAATCTGAGGTCATCCTGCAGTAAGGTGGATGGAGTCCACCTAATCTGGTATGATTGGCTAGACTCCTCGTAACTAGGGGCCATTTGGGCACAGACGTGCACACAGGGAGAACGCCACGTGCAGTTTGGAGTTTCCTAAAGCTACTAGAGGATCCTCCCTTAGTGCCTTCAGAAGGACCATGACTTTGCCAACACCCTGATCTCAGACTTCCAGCTTCCAGAACTGGGAGACAGTCAATTTCTATCGTGGAAGCCCCTGAGTTTGTGGCACTTTGCTATGGCAGCCCTAGTAAACTAATACGCTGAGTTCCAGCCAATGTGCTAGGAAGTTTTGCAGACTGACAGTTATTTAATGCTCATAGTAGCCAGGGGGTCATCTACAGTTAGGGGTTCACACCACCATTACCCCATTTTACAGCTAGAAACAAATGCTTAGAAAAATTAAGTACTGAGGCCATCTCCTGGATATAAATAGCTGAGCAAACCAAAGCATCTGTGATTCCAAAACTCAAGCTCATATCCACTCTACTCCTGGCCCCTGGAGGACCTCTTCTGACACCTTCCCAGGCTGGGACAAGGTCACACAGGTGGCACTCACACAGCTTCAGTTCTCTACACTATAGAGTTTCCACTTAAGATATTCCTTCAGGTGCTGCATCTAAATAGAAACTTGAATAAAATAATTCATTTTATTTTAGACAAGCCCACATTCACCAAAAGGTCCCAAAGGCAACTTTATCTTTATCTAATTTATCAGATGTATTATTTAAAATGAAATGAATCATAAAGAAATCAAACATGATGGCTGCACATTTTTTACTGTTTCTTTTATGAGGCAAACATGCTATTGCTAAAAGAAATTAAAATGGTAGCATCACGCTGTGCACAAATAAGGAAAATTAAATTCTGAACACATTTCAAAATTTATATTTGGTCTTAATATGCGGTGTGTGAATGAATGAAAAAGCAACCAACAACCCAAACATTTGCTCGCTATTTCAAAGAGAGGAATGATGTAAACTACTAAATACAGAACATAAGTGTGTTTTCTTTAAGCATTAAACACTACTCAAAGAAATGTGTAGTTTGTTTTTTGTTTTTTTTTTAAATATCCCAGGGGAGAGTTGTGAGTTTTTCTGTAAAATTCTCTTTGAGGGAAAGCAGTCCTCAAACCAGCACAGACCACGGCTAATCTAGAGGGGCAGTTCTCAAAATCCGGTTCAGGAACCTCATTCTGGGACTCTATAAGACTACTGTCAGATTGCTACTAAGATTATATTTGTACTTTCAACTTTGTTGACATTTTCACTGAAGCTGCAGAAGCAACGGTGGGTAAAATTGCTTGTACCATCCTTTGCAGCATTCCAGCCAGTGACATCAAACTGTTCTTGTAGCCGTTATATTCTTCGTTGTCACATAGTCGCAGTAAAAAAAAAAAAGCCAGTTCCAATTAAGACTGTCCTTGACATAGCAGTAAAAATTGATTAATTTTATTAAATCTTGACCCTTGATTGCACTTCTGTTTAATATTCTGGGTGATAAAGTGGAAAATACAGATAAGGCTCTTCTGCTTTAAAATAGTTTTCTCCTGGAGAAACATATTTGTGTGTTGAGTTGTGAAATGAATTGGCTGCTCTTTGCGGGGACACTAATTTTACGTGGAAGAAAGACTGACAGACAACCTACAGCTACTCAGTCTTGGGTATGTGCAGGCATTTTCTCATGGACCACAATGACAAGGAGCTTCCCTCCTCAAGGAAAGTTACTGACAGTACTCAAAGGTTCATGGAAACATTAGAATGTGGGAAAACCTGGACCAGCCACCTTGAATTTAAACATTTCCCAGTACTTAAAGACATTCTCATGAGATTGTTGGTAATACTAATGAATACAACTTGAAAAAAATATATCATTTAATAAAATGTATCAACATTTAGAATACCTTCATAATCAGCAACATATGCCAACATCATCATGGGCAAGAGATCCACTCAACACATTCATGATCCATTCAAGATAGAGCAATGGATTTTAAGTAACACAGTCCAAAAAGTTCATTGCTATATTTGAAAATTCCTTATTTCTACTAACCTTTAAGGGACTATAACTTATAGAGTTTTGGTGTAGTATCAAAGAATATCCACAATTACCTAAAAAGCTACGAAAATAATCTTTCCTTTTCCAATTACATATCTATGTGAGGCCAGATTTTCTTCCCATATTTCAAACAAAATATATCACAACAGACTAAACAAAGAAGCAGGCATGAGAACATAGCTGCCTTCTATTAAGCCAGACAGTAGAATATATAAAATAGATAATAAGGACCTACTGTAGAGCACAGGGAACTCTACTCAACACTGCAATAACCTATATGGGAAAAGAAGCTGAAAAAGAATAGGTACAGGTATATGTATAACTGAATCACTTTGCTGTAAACCTGAAACTAACACAACATTGTAAATCAACAACACTCCAATATAAAATTTTAAAAGCCAATAGACTGAATTTTGGGGGGTCATAATATTACCCCAATTTGGCTTCTTCCTCTTTGGTCAGGGAGGCCCCTTCATAACCCCTAGAAAACTTCACAGGGAATTATTTGAAACTCAAGGATGGAATGCTTCTGAAAGACTCACATAAATTGTAAAACCCTAGACAACTAGTCATTGCTTCATTAAATTATTATAAGAATACCAGCAAAAAAGAAAAAAAAAAGCCAGAAAGTAGAGAGATTTTCAAAAATAAAAAACAGGGAGGGCCTTCAAGATGGCGGAGGAGTAAGATGTGGAGATCACATTCCTCCCCACAAATACATCAAAAATACATCTACATGTGGAACAGCTCTAACAGAACACCTACTGAATGCTGGCAGAAGACCTCAGACCACCCAAAAGGCAAGAAACTCCCCGCATACCTGGCCATGTGGCTGACAGGGTCTTGGTACTCTGGCCAGGTGTCAGGCCTGAGTCTCTGAGGTGGGAGAGCCGAGTTCAGGACATTGGACCACCAGAGACCTCCTGGCCCCATGTAATATCAACAGGCGAGAGCTCTCCCAGAGATCTCTGTCTCAACGCTAAGACCCAGCTCCACTCAACGACCAGCAAGTGACAGTGCTGGACAACCCATGCCAAACAACTAGCAAGACAGCAACACGACCCCACCCATTAGTAGAGAGGCTGCCTAAAATCATACTAAGTTCACAGATATCCCAAAACACACCACTGGATGTGGTCCTGCCCACCAGAAAGACAAGATCCAGCCTCATTAACCAGAACACAGGCACCAGTCCCCGCCAACAGGAAGCCTACACAACCCACTGAACCAACCTTAGCCACTGGGGGCAGACACCAAAAACAACAGGAAGTACGAAGCTGCAGCCTGTGAAAAGGAGATCCCAAACACAGTAAGTTAAGAAAAATGAGAAGACAGAGAAATACGCAGCAGATGAAGGAGCAATGTAAAAACCCACCAGACCAAACAAATGAAGAGAAAATAGGCAGTCTACCTGAAAAATAACTCAGAGTAATGATAGGAAAAATGATCCAAAATCTTGGAAACAGAATGGAGAAAACACAAGAAACGTTTAACAAGGACCTAGAAGAACTAAAGAGCAAACAAACAATGATGAAAAACACAGTAAATGAAATTAAAAATACTCTAGAAGGAATCAATAGCTGTATAACTGAGGCAGAAAAATGGATAAGTGACCTGGAAGATAAAATAGTGGAACTAACTACCGCAGAGCAGAAAAGAGAAAAAAGAATAAAAAGAATTGAGGACAGTCTCAGAGACCTCTGGGACAACATTATATGCACCAACGTTCGAATTATAGGGGTCCCAGAAGAAGAAGAGAAAAAGAAAGGGTATGAGAAAGTATTTGAAGAGATTATAGTTGAAAACTTCCCTAACATGGGAAATGAAATAGTCAATCAAGTTCAGGAAGTGCAGAGTCTCATACAGGATAAATCCAAGGAAAAACACACCAAGACACATATTAAACTATCAAAAATTAAATACAAAGAAAAAATATTAAAAGCAGCAAGGGAAAAGGAACAAATAACATACAAGGGAATCCCCATAAGATTAACAGCTGATCTTTCAGCAGAAACTCTGCAAGCCAGAAGGAAGTGGTGGGACATATTTAAAGTGATGAAAGGGAAAAAACCCACAACCAAGATTACTCGACCCAGCAAGGGTCTCATTCAGATTCGATGGAGAAATTAAAACCCTTACAGATAAGCAAAAGCTAAGAGAATTCAGCATCCCCAAACCAGCTTTACAACAAATGCTAAAGGAACTCCTCTAGGCAGCAAACACAAGAGAAGGAAAAGATCTACAAAAATAAACCCAAAAGAATTAAGAAAATGGTAATAGGAACATACATATCGATAATCACCTTAAATGTAAATGGATTAAATGCTCCAACCAAAAGACATACACTGGCTGAAAGCATACAAAAACAAGACCCATCTATATGCTGTCTACAAGAGACCCACTTCAGACCTAGGGACACATACAGACTGAAAGGGAGGGGATGGAATAACATATTCCATGCAAATCGAAATCAAAAGAAAGCTGGAGTATTTCTCCGTAATGATCAAGGGATCCATCTAAGAAGAAAATATAACAATTGTAAATATTTAGGCACCCAACATAGGAGCACCTCAATACATAAGGCAAATGCTAACAGCCATAAAAGGGGAAATCGACAGCAACACAGTAATAGTAGGGGACTTTAACACCCCAATTTCACAAATGGACAGATCATCCAAAATGAAAATAAATAAGGAAACACAAGCTTTAAATGATACATTAAACAAGATGGACTTAATTGATATTTATAGTACATTCCATCCAAAAACAACAGAATACACTTTCTTCTCAAGTGCTCATGGAACATTCTCCAGGACAGACCATATCCTGGGTCACAAATCAAGCCTTGGTAAATTTAAGAAAACTAAAATCGTATCAAGTATCTTTTCTGACCACAACGCTGTGAGACTAGGTATCAATTACAGGAAAAAAACTGTAAAAAAATACAAACATATGGAGGCTAAATAATATGCTATTAAATAACCAAGAGACCACTGAAGAAATCAAAGAGGAAATCAAGAGATACATACAAACAAATGACAATGAAAACACGATGACCCAAAAGCTATGGGATGCAGCAAAAGCAGTTCGAAGAGAGAAGTTTATAGAAATACAATCCTACCTCAAGAAACAAGAAAAAGCTCAAATAAACAACTTAACCTTACACCTAAAGCAATTAGAGAAAGCAGAGCAAAAAACCCCCAAAGTTAGCAGAAGGAAAGAAATCATAAAGATCAGAACAGAAATAAATTAAAGAGAAATAAAGGTCAATAGCAAAGATCAATAAAACCAAAAGCTGGTTCTTTGAGAAGATAAACAAAATTGATAAACCATTAGCCAGACTCATCAAGAAAAAAAGGGAGATGACTCAAATCAATAGAATTAGAAATGAAAAAGGAGAAGTAGCAACTGACACTGCAGAAATACAAAGGATCATGAGAGACTACTACAGGCAACTATATGCCAATAAAATGGACAACCTGGAAGAAACGGACAAATTCTTAGAAAAGCACAACCTTCCGAGACTGAACCAGGAAGAAATAGAAAATATAAACATACCAATCAGAAGCACTGAAATTGAGAGTATGATTAAAAATCTTCCAACAAACAGAAGCTGAGGACCAGATGGTTTCATAGGTGAATTCTATCAAACATTTAGAGGAGAGCTAACACCTATCCTTCTCAAACTCTTCCAAAATGTAGCAGAGGGAGGAACACTCCCAAATTCCTTCTACGAGGCCACCGTCACCCTGATACCAAAAGCAGACAAAGATGTCACAAAAAAAGAAAACTACAGGCCAATATCACTGATGAACATAGATGCAAAAATCCTCAACAAAATACTAGCAAACAGAATCCAGCAGCACATTAAAAGGATCATACACCATGATCAAGTGGGGTTTATCCCAGGAATGCAAGGATTCTTCAATATACACAAATCAATCAATGTGATATACCATATTAACAAACTGAAGGAGAAAAACCATATGATAATCTCAATAGATGCAGAAAAAGCTTTCCACAAAATTCAACACCCATTTATGATAAAAACCCTGCAGAAAGTAGGCATAGAGGGAACTTACCTCAACATAATAAAGGCCATATATGACAAATCACAGCCAACATCATTGTCAATGGTGAAAAACTGAATCCATTTCCACTAAGATCAGGAATAAGACAAGGTTGCCCACTCTCACCAGTATTATTCAACATAGTTTTGGAAGGTTTAACCACAGCAATCAGAAAAGAAAAAGAAATAAAAGGAATCCAAATCAGAAAAGAAGAAGTAAAACTGTCACTGTTTGCAGATGACATGATACTATACATAGAGCATCCTAAAGATGCTAGCAGTAAACTACTAGAGCTAATCAATGAATTTGGTAAAGTGTCAGGATACAATAGTAATGCACAGAAATCTCCTGCATTCCAATACACTAATGATGAAAAACCTGAAAGAGAAATTAAGGAAACATTTACCATGGCGACAAAAAGAATAAAATACCTAGGAATAAACCTACCTAAGGAGATAAAAGACCTATATGCAGAAAACTATAAGACACTGATGAAAGATATCAAAGATGATAGAAACAGATGGAGAGATATACCATGTTCTTGGATTGGAAGAATCAACATTGTGAAAATGACTATACTACCCAAAGCAATCTGCAGATTCAGTGCAATCCCTATGAAACTACCAATGGCATTTTCCACAGAACTAGAAAAAAAAAAAATTGAACAATCTGTATGGAAACAGAAAAGACCCTGAAGAGCTAAAGCAATCTTGAGAAAGAAAAATGCAGCGGGAAGAATCAGGCTCCCTGACTTCAGACTATACTACAAAGCTATAGTAATCAAGACAGTATGGTACTGGCACAAAAACAGAAAGATAGATCGATGGAACAGGATAGAAAGCCCAGAGATAAACCCATGCACATATGGTCACCTTATCTTTGATAAAGGAGGCAAGAATATACAATGGAGAAAAGACAGCCTCTTCAATAAGTGGTGCTGGGAAAACTGGACAGCTACATGTAAAAGAATGAAATTAGAACACTCCCTAACATCATACACAAAAATAAACTCAAAATGGATTAAAGACCTAAATGTAAGGCAGACACTATCAAACTCTTAGAGGAAAACATAGGCAGAACACTGTATGACATAAATCACAGCAAGATCCTTTTTGGCCCACCTCCTAGAGAAATGGAAATAAAAACAAAAATAAACAAATGGGACCTAATGAAACTTAAAAGCTTTTGCACAGCAAAGGAAACCATAAAAAAGATGAAAAGACAACCCTCAGAATGGGAGAATATATTTGCAAATGAAGCAAGAGACAAAGGATTAACCTCCAAAACATAAAAGCAGCTCGTGCAGCTCAATATCAAAAAACAAACAGCTCAATCCAAAAAATGGGCAGAAGACCTAAACAGACATTTCTCCAAAGAAGATACACAGATTGGCAACAAACACATGAAAGGATGCTCAACATCATTATTCATTAGAGAAATGCAAATCAAAACTACAATGAGATATCACCTCACACTGGTCAGAATGGCCATCATCAAAAAATCTACAAACAATAAATGCTGGAGAGGGTGTGGAGTAAAGGGAACCCTCTTGCACTGTTGGTGGGAATGTAAATTGATACAGCCACTATGGAGAACAGTATGGAGGTTCCTTAAAAAACTAAAAATAGAACTACTATACGACCCAGCAATCCCACTACTGGGCATATACCCTGAGAAAACCATAATTCAAAAAGAGTCATGTACCACAATGTTCACTGCAGTTCTATTTACAATAGCCAGGACATGGAAGCAAACTAAGCGTCCATTGACAGATGAATGGATAAAGAAGATATGGCACATATATACAATGGAATATTACTCAGCCATAAAAAGAAACGAAACTGAGTTATTCGTAGTGAGGTGGATGGATCTAGAGTCTGTCATACAGAGTGAAGTTAAGTCAGAAAGAGAAAAACAAATACCATATGCTAACACACATATATGGAATCTAAAAAAAAAAAATAATGTTCCTGAAGAACCTAGGGGCAGGACAGGAATAAGGATGCAGATGTAGAGAATGGACTTGAGGACATGGGGAGGGGGACTGGTAAGCTGGGACGAAGTGAGAGAGCGGCATTGACATATAAACACTACCAAATGTAAAACAGATGGCTAGTGGGAAGCAGCTGCATAGCACAGGGAGATCAGCTCGGTGCTTTGTGTCCACCTAGAGGGGTGGGATAGGGAGGGTGGGAGGGAGGCTCAAGAGAGAGGGGATATGGGGATATATGTATACTTACAGCTGATTCACTTTGTTATACAGCAGAAACTAACACAATGATGTAAAGCAAGTATACTCTAATCAAGATGTTAAAAAATAAATAGGTAAGTAAATAAAAATAAAAAAGAATGCCATATTTGGAAAAATGTAGTAATTTTAAAACAAATATATCGATATATAATGGATTCACTATAACTTTAAAATGAATTCTTGTTGAACTCTATATTTAAACATTTCCAAGTTTAGTATCTGATACAGTAAATATTAATAGACATAATTCACATAGACAAAAGCTCTTTGAGTTTTTCTGTATGTTTTAAGCCTGTAGAAGAGGGATTGAGAACCACTGTCCCAAAGGATTTGGGTGGGAGGAGTGGGGACGATCAAAAAACAGGCTAAAGTATGCATTAGTCTGGATTTTATTCCAAGACGCAGAAATGTATTTCACCTCCCATCATCAAACAAATTTCCAAGCATCACATTTTTAGTCACTTTCAGCTCAAAATGTACAGTGACAATTGAGACAAAATGAAAACACCATCCATCCTAATGTTGAAATCCCAATTAGCACCGTATACCCTGAACAAGTTGGCTGACAAAGGACTTCGATGCTGAGCACAGCCTTACAAAGTTGCCTTTCTTTCCATCTGTCCAAGGAAGTTGCATTTCTAAGTGAGTAACTTTTACATAAGGCACTTAGCCACTGAAACTCCGTCCCGTCATCAAAGCTTCATGCCTTACCAAAAGCACGACAATTTTAAAATTATAACAAAATCCTTAGGAAATAAATGGTTGTCTCTTGTTTCCTAATTAGATGCTAAAGCTTGGAAATGAATGTGTAAGTCAGAAGGGTAAAATTCCTTTTCTCCTCAACTCTTTATACTTCACTTTGAAAATGTCTGAGTAATTGGATTATCTCTCATTTTGTTATGTCTCTCATCAAGCTAGTTCTATTAATTCTATGATCTTGTTTCTGGTGATTTTATCTATAAACGTTCCTTATGGGAATATTTTTTTAAATATTTATTTATTTGGCTGCGTCGGGTCTTAGTTGCAGCACACGGCACCTTCATTGCGGCGCACGGGCTTCTCTCCAGTTGGGGCACGCAGGCTCAGTAGCTGTGGCGTGCGGGTTTAGTTGCCCCGCGGCATGTGGGATCTTAGTTCCCTGACCAGGGGTCAAAGCCGTGTTCCCTGCATTGGAAGGCGGGTTCTTAAGCACTGGACCACCAGGGAAGTCTCCCTCTTAGGGGAAATTTTTAAATTACTTCTGCCAGGCCGGTTTGCATAGTCGGTATAAAAATAAGTTTCAGGGCACAGGCTATAATGATGAAGCCAGACTCCACCACATACATCTGAGTGATGCTGAACAAATTACGCATGTGTCTATGCCTCAGCTTGCTCAGCTATGATATGGGCTTAGTAATAGTACTTCAGAGAGTTTGGTGAGAATTAAAATGAGTTCTAATTGGTGAACACTTCAGAACAGTGCCTGGTGTGTGGTGGCCACTTATTATAATACAGCTGATAAATCTGTTTACTTGGGTCATCTTTCTATTACCAGCATGCAGAAGCTCTTGTGGTACAGATGGAGAAATGCTCTCTCTGGATATGAGTTAAAGGTCTCTCTAGTGGATTATGTTATTAGAGAATAAAATGATATATTGCCTCTCCATCAGCTCTAAGTCAACTCTTTAGGTTGTCTTTCTCTTTGCTTCTTTTCTCATCTTAGTATCTATTTTGTTTACCTACCAGTTCGTAGGGTTTTGATTGACTGTTCTGCGCTGTTTTGTCTAAATTTAGATGTTCAACTCGTGAAGGTTTAACTACCATTTGTGTATTTATCATACAGAAGCACACGCCCAGCTCTTTTCATACCTTTTATCTCAACAAGCTGAGACCTCAACACAATCGCTTCCATTTCACAGTTGAAGAAAGTGAGGCTCAGCACAGAAAGGGTCCCACCCAAGGTCACAAAACTCAAAGTAGCCGAGGCGAGACGGAACTCGAACTTTTTGGCTCCCAGTTCCACACATGCCAAGGACACACATTTGTTGAGATGATACTCCTGAAGAGCTACAGTCTTTCCTGTTGTCACATCTCGTGGTCCACATGCAGATGTGTCTACTCTACATGCTCATCACCTCGAGAGAAACTTCTTGAGAAGCTGTCACAGCCTACCAACAGGATCTGTGGGTTCTCCAGGGTAGAAACACCTGTAAGGGCCGTATTGTTGTGTGGCCCTGAGATGGGTCTGATCCCTTGCTGAGGTCACTTCCAGACTAAGGCCACTGAGGAGGACAACTGCAAAGCCTTGACCGTCAGAATGCCAGGGGGCCTTGGCCAGCCATGAAAATGCCAGCCTTGGCATTTTCAGATAGCTTGGGTCCTTAAGTAGTCATGGGGCTGGTGAGAGAGCTTCAGCAAGGGTAGGTGTCTCATTACTGTGATGCATCATGTAAAAACAGTGGCCTTTATGTTTTGCTGATTGACGGGAATAAGACATATGTGTGAAAACATTACACATGATGCTTTCAAAAGAAGTAATCAGCTTTCCTGGTTGCTGTCACTCAGTTGTTCACTTCTCAGTTTGATCATCTTAGATGCTATGGAGTCTGTGGTCTCTGGGGGAGTACAGGCCCCCTTTCAGGAGGGATCTCAATTCCCTATGCCCATGGCATCATAAATCCTGTGGATAACACTCAGATTCCTTGAATGGGGAAAATAGATAAGACTCCCTGCTCTTGTGAGAAGAGAGTAGGATGGTGGTCCTGGAGAAGGGAATGTGGGTGGGAACTCCACCAAAAGGCAGGGTAGGTGGAGGAAGCGCAAGGCTATGTCATATCTGGGGAGACAAGTGGAGGAAACTATTCTGTCTGGTGGCCCTCTGGTCCTTGGTCATCACCGGCAACCTTAGAGATGCCCACTGTCATATTTTCATGATCCCTTGGGGCCAGTCAGCCTCTGCACATGCTCATCTCTCCTGGACGTTTCCTGTGTGAGGACCAGGCTAGGAGCTCCACTCACTACAGAACACCCTAGTCGTCCACACTCTCCTCCAGGCCAGAAGTTTCCAGATTTAGCAAATAAACATATAGGAGGCCCAATTAAACTTGAATTTCAGACAAACAACAAGTTTGTAGTGTAAGTATGTCCCATGCAATAGTCAACATAGTTACACTAAAATGTATCTGTTTATCTGAAATTTAAACTTATCTGGATGTCCTGTCTTTTAGCTGGCAGCCCCCAGCCCCACCCCACTATCTGCTCAGCCCTGCCTCCTACTAGGAGCAGCCCCGCCCTCTCCATCCCATACCCTGAAGGGAACAGGTTTCTGGAAACGGGGAGCAGGCAGGGGTGCTGTCCTCAGACAACATGGGGCTGCAGCACAGTCCTCCCCTGGGATTACAGATGATGGCAGGGGAGGAAAATAAAACAGAGCTAAACAGTAACTAGTATCTTAGCATATGATCCTCCCACATCTTCCTTATCTAGGGTCCAGAAAACAGGAAGCAGCTTTGATCCTCTCAAGTGGAGTAGCTGAAATGAACTAGGAGATAAAGTAGATTCCAAAGCCTGTGGTTCCAAGACTATGGGTTGAGGGGTGGACCATGAAGGGTCTGTATCACCACTGGAAAAATTTAATACAAACAATCAGGAATGGCTTGTTTTTCAAGGACTTCCTCAAACTTGATGCTCTTTCCTCTATTTTGCTCCTTACCAAGACACCAAAAAATATAAAACAATGTATTTTTTTTCCCCTGAAGATTCACCGTCGAGAAAGAAGAAATCACATTTCTAGCTGCTCACGACTTCCTCAGCACCACGATGAAGGACAGTCTGTAGGCAGGCAGGGCGTGAGTTAAAACATTTTTGTTTCAATCCTAAAATGTGCGTTTTTACATTAAAATCACATACCTCACGTCCATTACAAACACCGGAAGCTCTACCTGGTCTGGCCCCTCCTACCCCAGGAAAGAAGAAAATATTCCATTCTTTGCAAACTCAATTGCCCTAGATTTTCCTATCATCTCTCCTAAGGAAATGACACTTCTGCTGGAACACGATGGCCCTTACTGTCCCGTTATGTTCTATCCTGCGTTGCTTTCAACCTGAATAACTGAGTGTGTCCTCAGGAAAATGGGTAAATCAGAGGAGGGCAGGGACAGTCCTTAGAAGGAGCAGCTGGGAACCAGATCCATGGAGCGCTTGTAGCTGGGACTGGTGTGGTAATTAGATCGTTGTCCAATCATAAACCTACACTAAATTCGCTTTCTTAGGCGTGCCTCTGGCTTTTGCTTTGTCAGTAATCGCTCTCTGCTCCCTGTGGTTTTGGATAAAATTCTTCCCCCAAGGTTGACCTGTTTCATTTGTTCTAAGAAGGATGGAGGGATGGAGGGCTGTGTTTCTCTCTGCAGTGCTCTCCTAGCGGCTGGGTATGACCATCACCCCCGATCAGAAGGAAGGCCATTGGCACAGGGAAAGGTCAAGGGAGATGGAGGCGGTGTTGTTTGTACAGAGCCTTCCCCCATCTGGAGATGGTTGTTCTCACCCTGGGATGCCCTGGGCTGCAATCTTGGAGGTGTGTGCTCTGGTTTTCACAGTCCGCTCCTGTGCTAAGTATGTATATGGGGTCCTGGGAGAGAGAAAGGAATAGTGCATACCTTTATCAGGGGCGAGGCTGGAGGCTTACAACAAATTCCATAAATACTGAATGTGAGAAGAACTGAGCTCACCAGCCTCAGGTTGACTTAAGAGACAGGCAGAAAAAAACAAAGCCTCCCCAAGTTCTGTTATGATACTTGCCCTGCTCTCTGCTAACACTTACTGGAGAGGAAACCATGCCGAAGAGTTATGTGCAATTACAAAGGTGGCCTCTGGTCCCCAGCTCTGCCAAGCTGCCTGGGACCACTGAGAGCAGTGGGGTGAAATCCACCTCCTGGCAAAGGGAGGAGGTGAAAATGCCTGGCATGTGCTGCCTGTATCCTGAGGCATCCCCTGGCAGGTTTCACAAATGCACAGGATAGTCACGGAGGTCACTGCAGCTGCCCTTTCTCCTCCAGAGACCCCGTTCCTCCCCTTTGAGGGTTGGGGGGTCCAGGAGGAAAGGTTAAGGATGCCAGGAAGGCTTTTCATAAAGAATGTGATTTAGATGGGCAGGTGGTGGTGAAGTCAAAAACATGCTTCTCTTGCGCACACCCTACTGAGAGCCCAGTAGGGTTGGTCCAGTGAGAAGGGTGGGGCATGTCCAAGGCAGAGGGTTGCCCGTGGGAAGGGCTTGAGGTGGAAATGAGATTGGCCCATTGAAGGCACTCAAAGAAGGCCTCCCAGGCTGATTCAGGGTGTACAGGATGAAGGGGGATGGGACACGTGGATGAGATGAGATCCAGGCGGGCTGGACCAGGCACAGTCTTAGGGGGTATTTTGTTGACGACTTCAGACCTTGATCTTAAATGTCATGGGAAGACACTGAAGGATTTGCACTGCGGAGGGAGGCAAGCTGATTTCCATAACTGCAAAATAAATATTCTGTCTGCTGTGAGAAGAGTGGGTTAGAAGGGAGTAAGACAAGAAGTGGGAAGAAGCCAGTGAGGAGGCTGGTCCGCAGTGGTCCAGGCAGGAGACGATGCCAGCTCAGAGCAAGGACGTGCAGGTGCTGCTGAAGATGACTGAACGGATTCGTGCTAAAGTCGGAGGGTAGGTTTGGGCAAGTGGTTGTTCTTGATAAACATTTGTTATGTGAATTAAAGAACGGGCTCTTGGCCTCAACTTCTCCTTCTTTTACTCAGCATGTTCCTAGATTTCTATTTCTAAAATTAAGTCTGATAGCACTCTGCCTGCAAGATATTACCCACATTTCTGAAAATGGTAACTTCTAAAACCTCAATATCCTCTTCCAACCTGTGTGTCTTTCTTTCCCATCACAGGACCAAGGCCCCGTCAGTTATCAGCACGCCTTAAATGGACCCCTTGCCGCCATCACTGACCATCCTCATTCCACGTCTGCCAGGTTTGCATTCCCCTACCTCTTTGCCTCCAAATCCTATTCATCCTTCAAAGCTCCGTGGGCCTAGTCTGTAGCCTTTCTAATTCCCCAGTGTGGGTTCATCACTCTTTCTCCTCTTTTCTCCACCAGCATATTTTCTCAAGAATATATAAACCGGGCTTCCTTGGTGGCGCAGTGGTTGAGAGTCCGCCTGCCGATGCAGGGGACGCGGGTTCATGCCCCGGTCCGGGAAGGTCCCACATGCCGCGGAGCGGCTGGGCCCGTGAGCCATGGCCGCTCAGCGCCTGCATGTCCGGAGCCTGTGCTCCGCAACGGGAGAGGCCACAACGGTGAGAGGCCTGCGTACCTCAAAAATAAATAAATAAAATTAAAAAAAAAAGAATATATAAACCAAGTAAGTAAGGCACTGGAACAAATCCCATACAGTTAGTATGATAACATGCAATATATGATTATCAAATTATCTCTCTCTATTTTCTGCCTATAGTTTTTTTGGCAACAGATCAGAAGCCGGATGCTTCCATCAATGCTGTTTGGAAAATAGGCTCCTTGGGCCAGCATGGGGTGAATCTAGGGATGTCTGTTTTCCTACAGTCATTTTCTAATTGAAAAGGTACCAGAATCATCATATTATCCATTTGATTGAGAATCAAGCTACTTGTCATTCAGTTGCCTTGGAAACAGGAAGAATTTAGGTTTCTTGATCTGCTAACTTTTCAGAACACACAGGTTCACCTTGGGCCCTGTTACGCAAGGCACAGCTATCTTTAAAATGTAGGGGGGTGCTTTTATATCCACAAGTACGCACAGGGCTGTTTGATGCTTTGATAATTTACCGTGTTGCTGAGTGAAAATGCCAAAATGCCTCAAAGGTTTGGCTTGCACTGTGCCCAAAAGGCACAGCGGACCAAGTCTGACCTTAAATTCATACAATCTGGTCTTCTATCTTTAGTGACAGTGCCACATTCTGCCTCAAAACTGAGGATGGCCGCCTTCCCAGGGGCTGTGTTTCCCTTCCGGATCCCTCTCCGGGACAATGCTCGTGGTCTGTGTGCAGGGCTCATCCATGTGGCCTGGCGGCGGGGTTTTAACCAGTGTTCTTTATGGCTATAGGGATTCTTTCCACCTGCCACACTCAGAAGTATGTTCGTCCTCCTTCTCTGCTTTTGAGTCGATCATAAAGTGAGGGCAGATCAGAGGCCCACGTTGCTGAGATAATACCCAAACCACAGAGGAGTGTGTATGTGTGTGTGTGCCCGTGTGTGTGAACATATGGCTATGTGTGTGCACATGTGTTCACGGGCACGGAGCACAAAGTAAAGGGGCCAGTTGGTGGAGGCAGCCTGGTGGAAGGAAAGCCTTCTTATTCCAGCGTGAGACAGACCACGTGAGACCCGATTTGTGACGGATGTGTTGTAAACAAAAATAAGAGAGGCCAAGGGGCTAAGGGACACTCCAGTAGTTGAGCGCTGCCTGTATTTTTAAAGAGGTTCACACTGATAATAATTTGCATTATATTAACTCATTGTCTAATGAGATCGTTGTATGCTTATATTAACTGGCGCTCACTAAACAATTATCTAGGGGAAAAATATCACGATTGCCTAAGAAGACAAACATCAGTGCATAGTTTGGTTTAACGATATAAAAACTGGATTATCGAAAATTTTGCAGAATAAAGGAAATTTATTACTTTTAAGTATATTCATTACATTGGACTCACAGTACTGCCTATGAAGAGCCTTAATCACTACGTGTAAAGATGTTCTGTAATCAGTGTTACCAACTGCATGCCTAAGAAACATTACCCTTTGCTTAGATTACATTTTGTTAAGCAAGCTGTCCATCTACTGCATTTGCAAACCTGCTTTTAACTTACCACACACTGGTTTAGAAGCAGGGGTAAGCAAACTTTTTCTGTAAAGATCCAGACAGTAAACATTTTAGGTTTTGCAGGACAGTCTCACAATTACTCAGTTCCTCCTTGTAGTACAAAAACAGCCACAGACAATACATCAACAGTGAGCATGGCTGTGTTACAATAAAACTTTATTTAAAAATCAGGCTGTGGGCTGGATCTGCCGACCCTGATTTAGGGAATGTAGGTTCACTTTCCCCCAGGCTCCATTAATCAAAAACTGAAAATTAGTGATGAACTCCATGCAATGTGAAGTCTTTGTTAATTTTCCAATAGCTATTGGTTTTGTTTTTATTTTGAAAAATGAATTTAGTTTCATTCAAGGCAAAAGTAATCAGAAGCAATTAGTAATGATGCAAATCTAGGCAGCATGTGTAATTGCTTAGATTTTTCCATGTGAGTGTACCACAGTCTGTTTGTTACCTGCTTCATTTATTACAAATATCTGAGCTCTTCCAATGGGCTGGGTCCTGTGCTAGGTGGTGTCTAAACAGAAATAAATCAAACTACCCCCTTGTAGGGTTCCTGCTGCAGGGGGCCTGAATGCTTTCAGTGCCTTGTTCATTACAACTCCAGCACTGAGGCAGGCCTGGTGCCTAGTAGGTGTTCAAAACATCTTTGTTGATAAACTGAACTTCAATATCCTCTTTGACACCTCTGAAGAATCCTTACCTTCCCCTAAAACTTAATTTCTCCTTCTGCCTTCATTTCTTCTATTTATAACATTGCTGTCTAAGGTTTAAAACTCCAAAGTCATCTTTGGTGACAGCTCACGGATCCGTCCCTTCACGCCATCCTACACATTATAATCACCGTAATCTTCCTACAACTCAGAACTGATTCTGTCAGTCCTCGTTCATGACACCTGGGGAGTTGTCTTCTACTTTCAAAAACAAAGGCCCACTGCTCTGCGATGTGGAAATCATCGGTAGCACCCAGATTTACCTGTGCGCTCCCTCTGAGTGTGGGGTGCCTCGTCCCCAGCCCACATCCCTCTCAGGCCCCTCCTTTGAGACACAGACCCTCAAATACCCCCAGAGTCCCCTGGACAGCCTGCCTTTTGCGCATGCTCCTGTATTTTCTCAACAACATTTTGCTTGGTGTTTCATTCATCCTTCTAGGATAACTTTATCTGCATTTCAAAACACGGGTAAAAATCAGTTTCCACTCCCCTTCCTCCATGGAGAATTACAGGGCCTGTGCTTTCCAGCTCCTTTTGTCCTTACCACATCCTGCTGGAGAAGGTGGAAATCTCAACATTACTAATCTCTAGTGAAGAAATGGGACTGCCTCCTTTTCCTCTAAATAAACTCCCACCAGTTCCAGAGCCTCTATTTGCTTGGGCCTGACACTCTCCTCCATTCCGTTTAGAATCTGGTGCTTCGTAAGTTACAGTCAACTCCTAGAGATGTGTCTCATTTTCAACCTTGCTACCCAGAGGAAAATCCTCACGTTGTTCAGAATGTCTTCCCCTGCCTCCTTCTCCCCCCCAGAGCAAGACCTGGGTCATGGGCAGGGAGCTAGGCTAGGGTCTCCATGGTGCTCAGGTCCAAGGGCAGCACAAGCCCCGGCAACAAAGACCCAAGGACCGCATCCCTCTTGGGGGATGGTCCTGACACCCTCCTTCAAGTGCCTGACACTCTGACGCTTCTGCAGGGATCCTGGGGAAACATGTGGAATTCCTGCAGGCTGAGAGAAAGGGGCGGTCCCACCACGCCACGCTGCCTTCCTGCTTGACCACTTGGGCGCTTCCAGAAGCCCACAGAGGAGTAGCCACCCTTTCTGGGGTTTCTGATGTGTCAACTCCTACCCACCCTGGCTGAACCTCAGGAGGTGGGATCCACCGGGTTCCTTCGTGAGGGTCCCACGCAGCGGCAAACCCCAGACCTGCCTTCTCTGAATTTCTTGACTTCCTGATTTTTGCTCCATCTTTCAACTTCTTTCCAGAATTCAGGAAATCTGCTTGGTATTCTCTCTGGTTTCTGGCCTGCTCTCTGGCCAACCTCCAAGCTGTGGTTTGGGGACCCCGTATGTCTTCCCCCAACTACATCACAGCCTGGCTTTTTCAAATCAAAGAATCTTGTTGGCACACCAAAATTGAGCTAACCGCTTTCAAATGTCTGTTTGAAGCTTAGAGCTGAGGGGTAATCTTCGAGTTCTTGGATTCCTGTCTCCGTGAAGAAGTGAGTGCCCTGGCTGCAGTGTGGGAGAGGCCAATCAGGTGTGGCTGGCAGGGTTACAGATTAAATGCGCTCAGTTACATGTGAATTTCAGATAAACAATACTGACAAACTTTCAGTATGAGTATGTCCAAAATACTGCACAAATCATATTATACTAAATATAACTGATTGACTATCTGAAATTTAAATTTAACTGGTGTCATGTATCTTCATTTACCTCTAAAAATAATTATTAATTCTAATTTCCCAGCTTTTCTATTAGGTTCTATTAGTTCACAGTAAGAACTCTAAATAGAAACAGGTGTGGCTGGGAGCAGAGGCTTCACCAGGAATGAAATACATCAGTTTAATGTTTTCAAAATGATGGTCTTCTTTATACTACACTGAACTATAAAAAGTGGAGCAGATAGGGCTTCCCTGGTGGCGCAGTGGTTGAGAGTCCGCCTGCCGATACAGGGGACACGGGTTCGTGCCCCGGTCCGGGAAGATCCCACATGCCGCAGAGCGGCTGGGCCCGTGAGCCATGGCCGCTGAGCCTGCGCATCCGGAGCCTGTGCCCCGCAACGAGAGAGGCCACAACAGTGAGGGGCCTGCGTACCGCAAAAAAAAAAAAAAAAAAAAAAAAGTGGAGCAGATAAAGCAATGATCCCATATGACAATCTCTTCAATAGAGGAGTAGGGCTTTTTGTTATCATTTTATTAGTTTAAAGATGATATAATTTAGAGGTTAATGGAGACCTTAAATTACTTTATACTCCACGTTTCTGAAAGATTAAATTAATTTATAAATAATTCTATACTGTTGACTTTTTTTTTGCATTTCACCAGCTTTTATGGTAAAAATTTATATCAAGGAAGTTTTAATTTTAGAATTATCATTGTTAGCACAACCTGATGAAATAACTTGGAAATTATAATAATATTTTGATTTAAAATGTTATTAATACACACATAAATGAGAATATCTATGTTAAACACAGGAAATTCAGAGATCAATTGATTTTTGTGGCTGGGTAGCAGAAATTCACAGCTTTTCGACTTTTTCCTCTCAGTTATTCTGAGAGCTAATTAATTTTGTAGAACGTGTTGGAGTTCTGCTATTAAAAACTTCAGTTTTCAGCGTTCTAGTTCAATGACATACTCACTGGTCGAGATTGGCAGGCTTTGCCTTGGCCATGGAAATGGACGGTTAAAATTCCTAATCTTTGGTTGGTCCTACACAGTAAGCCTGACAGCAGAGTTTGACTCGAGTGAATTTATAAATAACATTGGGCTGGAACACTCAGACCTCCCATAACCAGAAGACAGAAATTAATTTCAGATAATCCTCGAGCAGTTAATAAAAAAGACCACTTTTGGCCATTACCCACCTGGACTAAAGTGCCTCCAGAGACCAAGAGGTAAGAAGCATTTGATCCCATTAATTAAGATATTTTTTTTACAGTTCTTTTTATTAACAAGACTTCTAAATGTTAAAACTGATTCCAGACCTCAACTAGAAGGTTACAGCCAAGGGGAAAACAAAATACTACCTTTTGAATATCTCATTAAGTTACATTTTTTTAAAGTTGAAAAGCAAGGTCAACAGTTACCATTTTTTGAACCCTTATTAGCTCCTAGATACATTCTACACACTTGAGATGCATTATCTCTTTTCCTCCTTAAAAACATCTCCATGAGGTAGGTATTATTATTTTAACCCCATATTACAGGCTAAGAAATTGAGGTTTATTGAGGTTTATTACGTAGCTTAGGGTCACACAGCCAGTTAGTAGCAAATGAAGATTTGAACCCATTCACTGTAGATTCCCTCGTTTTACCTGCTGTACACCATTTACTACATCCTTTTTTCACTGATAACAGCTTCTTGGTGCCTCTGGTAGCGTAGTCAGCTAGAAAATTAATACCTTAATACCCAGAGAGCACACTTAGTTAGGTACATTCTTGCATAATTTCTAAATATTATTACTACTCATCTTACTTTTTCCCTACAATATATAATAGATTCCAAATTACCCACTGGATTGAATTTTGAACATCGTATAAACCTTTATGTATTCCTATATTGTACTTTGTCCTTTTAAAGTATAGTTCTTGAGCTAATTATAAGTAATTTTTAATTATCTTTTAATTTCAACTAATTCCTTGCAGCCAAGAGCATATCTTCTACACAAAGCATTTTTAAATTCTGAATATCACCATTGCTTTACACTCAAATGATAATTAGTATTTTATGTAAGGCAGAGTTTTAAAGCAGGGCTTCTCAACCTGGGGTTCCCATGCCTATGGATGGAATTCCCTAGCCCTCAAGTAACACTGGAATTGTATATGGAATTTTGCCAGGATATTTGAGTACATGCAAAGTTGGTAATATTAAGATGCTCATAGCTTTCATCGGATGTTTTTTTAAAAAGTCCATGACTTCAAGTTTAGTACCCAGTGGATTATGGTACTAAAATAATACCTGGATTCTGATGCTTCTTTGTACTGGAGCTCCTGCTGAAGCTGGTTAAGAGTTAGCCTCAGCCCTTGGACACCTGCTAGGGGCATAGATGGCGTGCTTGAGGTGCTCAGAGGTGCTCAGAGGTGCCCAGGGAGCCCTCTGTCACTCCCGGTGGAAATTCAGGATTTGAGTCTCACGACCCCTGACTTTGGCAGACTCAGGGAATCTGTTATTTCTTTCAAGGAAACCTTCAACACACGGACCCTCTCACCTTTTCACCATCTGTCACCTATGTGTTGCTCCCGCACCCTGGCTCTCCCCACTGGCTGACACTCAGAGTCGAGATGCGACCACCCCTTGTTCCTCTGTCCCTCCACTGAGTCACCTGGCAAAACCTCTAGGCTGGTGACATTGGGCTCACTGCCTGCTCTGCCTAGGGTCTTGAACATCACTGAAGACAAATCCCAAACCAAGCCACAGGGTCTCCCTTTAGTTTACAACCACTCACCTCAAGTGGGCTCTCAGCCCTGCCCTGAAATCTCACATCTGTCCTCCAGTCCCTGCACCCTCCCCTTATGCAACTGAGAAGCAGGCTTTTATCCCGGCCAGAAAGCAAAATCAGCCCCCCTATCTTCACCAGATCTTCCAACCCAGCTATGTCTGTACCAATCCCCTCTGCCTCTCCTTTTCTTCAAATTAATAAAGTGTCCCCCGTGCCCTTTGGTACCACTAAATCCACTGCTTCTTCCATATGTAAGATCCTTACCTACAATTCTCCTCTCCCTCCTGCACCACTAATTTTTAATCCTTCTTCTGGGGCATTCCCACCAGGATTAGAACATGCTGTACAATCTCTTATCTGAAATAAAACAAAGCAAACAAACACACACACACACAAACACTCCTGACCCCACGCTGACCTCTAAGCACTATGCTATTTTCCCTTCCCTGCTCTCCCTAGAAAAAAATTCTTAGAAATGCTTAAAATGATAATGGTACCAAAAATAAAATATTAATAATGATAGCAAACACCTACGTAATGCCAAACACTGTTTTCGGTATTTTGCACGTATTAACTTAATGACTCCACACGACAATCCTGTAACTGTTAACAATAAAGTAAGGACCGTTATCATCCTCATTTTACATGTGACTAAATGGAGTCACACAGAGGTTAAACGTCCCAGGTCACATCAGCCAAGACCCAGATGAGCTAAGAGTCGAACGATGGTAGCTCATACTCTCAACCATCTCTCTGAATTTTATCTGCATTCGATGCCTACATTTCCTCTCCCATATTCTGGTGAAGCCAGTAAATCGGGGTTTAGCACCTCACCCCCCGAAACCTCATGCTGTGAAATCCGGTGGTTAATTCTCAACCCTCATCGTACAGGTCCTGTCAGCAGCACGGGACCATCAGGATTACTTCCTCTTTCTCTGGTCACTGTCTTCTTGATACCAGACACGGCATTGACCTGGGTCTCCTAGCTCGCTCAGTTTTCTCTGCTGGACCCTTCTCTCCGCACAGCCCTTACAAGCTGCAGGGGTTCCTGCATGTCTTCGCTTGTCTCTGGGAGATTCCAATCTCTTGGGATTTACATACCGATGGCTCCCAAAGTTTTCTCCCACCTATCCCCTGAGCTCCAGTTTCCAGTCTCTACTTGGATATAAAATAGTATCTCAGAATGGACAAGGCCCAAATTGTTTCCCTCTCCCCCCTCCCCCCAGTCTGCAGATCTCCTGGAATCTCCCATCTTAGGAAATGGAATCCCTATTCTTCCCACCACTCAGGACAAAACCACTGCACTTGTCCTTACCTCCTCCTTGTTTCTAACATCCTAAAGTCAGTTCACCAGTACACCCTGTGGGTTCTGCCTTCAAAATACTTTACTTCAGACGTACCACCCAGGCCTGTGCCTCAGCGCCCTTGCACATCCAGTTCCCAGTGGCTCAAATACTCTTCTTCCAGCTGTCTGCTGAATGACACCCACTTCTCATTTCAGTCTTTATTCAAACGTCACTTCCATAGAAAAGCTTTCCCCACTGCCCTGTGTAAAGCAGTACACCACTTCATCCTCTAGTTCCTTATCTTGCTTCACTTTCTTCAGCGCCCTTTATCTACCTGTGATTGTATTTCTTTGTTTAACATCTCTTTCCTCTGACTACTCCGTAAGTTCCAACATAATAGAAACTGTGTTTGTTTTCCAACACCCGAAAAAGTGCCAGGTCCACGGTTGATGCTCATATAAGTATTTGTTAAATAAATAATGTTAAATACCTACACCATGATTTTGTGCAATATAGATATTTTTAAGAAGACCCCAAATAAATATTTATAAATTAAAAATGTACGTTCAACGAACATCTTAAAGTAATCCTGCCACGTCATTTGCAAAATTTTTTGCATGATAGATCACAGGCTAAGTCCACTGTTCTTTTCAATTTTGCATATTTGGATTTTCTTTAACTGATGGTCAGAATATTTTAGTTGATCATATTTTACTCCGAAATGATTAGCGTGTTTCCTATTTCCATGAAGCCATTATGCCTACAGCTGTAGATGCACGTGCACCGACCTGGCATTTGAAAACACTCATCACACTTGAAATGGAGATGATGCTGAGGGTTGAACAGTTGTATAACCGAACAGTTGTACCATTCGACACGGACTTCACCTTCAAGCTCATAAGTCACGGGCATTGCTAACTCGATTCAACTGCCACAGTCCACTTACAAGAGAAGCAAGTATCAAAAGGATATTAAATTGATGCTCAAATGCATTTGGTGTAACTCTTTTTTCTTTAGTTTTTGTCAAGTCAGTTGACAGGTTTTGGCAGGAAAGAGTTCTTTGGGAATATTAATATAGTTCACTTTCACTCCTAGAAGTAAAATTGCTTCAGTTTTTGTTATTTTTTTTCACTCAGTTTTTTGTTGATCTGAATATTGGCGCCCTCAGACAAACCAGCAACTAAATTACAGTTTTAAAAAATACCTCTGTGGGTGAGGAAATAGTATAGAATATTAAACATTTAATCAGCCCACAAATAGAAAAGGAAAAGTATCTTAAAGAAAAACAAAAAAAGGTACTCTTTAATCTTCAAAAATTCTGAAAAGAAACACCAATGCTTAAGATTAAAGAAACAGAATGTATTTCTTTATGTGATCTACTTTCCAGCTTGATAAATATGAAGATGTCTTCAATATATTATGCAACAAATAATATCTACAATGTTAAAAATTCACACACATTATCCTTTCTTTCTCAGGTAAATGCAGAGCTTAACAGTGCATTCTAAAAATCCATTTATCACCTTTCTAATACATGTGACATAAAACTGAAATGGTGATGGATCCACCACCAAGCAAAGTAGAATTCAAACAGTTTGAGCTATCAGAAAACTCGACAGAAAAGTGGATAATATCGTGATTTTCTACATACGCATGTTGCTGCATTGAAAAGACTTACTTGTCCATTTTTGTCACCTGCAGACGTGAATGATAATAAAGATGATTAGATCAAATCAATATTACCCTCCATAGATCACCCACTGTGTTCTGTAGTATGGCTGCTGCAGCCCATTGTCATGGGTTCATCTCCACGCTCTACCCAGGTGACAGTGGTAACAGGACACAGGTTTAAAGCTTCAGACGACAGTCATCAAGCCAGAGAAAGTCGCTCTGATTTACTGCTCATATTACACTCTTCATCACACCTGCACATACCGCTATTGAAGAAAGACCTGTCATCACTTGCAAAAGCCATCCCAAATTATGGCCTGATCAACACAAGACATTTAGATAATGATGTAATAAAAATGTAAAGATGCAATTGTGATAAGTTCATAAAAAATGGAAAGTAATACAGTTGAAAGAGAAAGATGGGAAACGCGTGCGGGAACAGATTGCTTGGTTTCAAAGAGATTGCTGAAATACCACACGCAGGCACACATGCGTGTGCACACACATACACACACGCACACAAGTGTAATGAACTAGTACTGGGTCAAGATGTGGTCACTGGTGAAGAGATTTGGAACACAGAAGACTAGCTATTAGCACGGTCTCCCATGTCTGATCCTAAAGCAGAGGCCAGTTTCCTAAGTCCAGCCCCATTCCCCTACCTTTTATGACCTTGATTTGAGACACAATGAAATCTGATTACACCATCTCCCAGTCCCAAGTCCTTCTGACCAATGCAAAGGCTCACACACTGTGCCCCTGGTGGTGTCCTGTCCCCACCTCGCCTCCGTATATCTGCACCTTCCATGCTGGATAACTTTTGCTCCCTGCATGGAACATACTCTTCTTTCATGTGAAACTCATCATCAACCTGCCTTAGGAACTGCCTCTTCTCCAAGCACCTCGTGCAATTTTCTCTGGAAAGCCTTCTCTAGGACTTCCCTGGTGGCGCAGTGGTTAAGAATCCACCTGCCAATACAGGGGACATGGTTTTGATCCCTGGTCCGGGAAGATCCCACATGCTGCGGAACAGCTAAGCCCGTGTGCCACAACTACTGAGCCCGCGCACCACAACTACTGAAGCCCCCACACCTAGAGCTCATGCTCCGCAACAAGAGGAGCCACCGCAATGAGAAGCCCGTGCACCACAATGAAGAGTAGCCCCCATTCGCCGCAACTAGAGAAAGCCTGTGCGCAGCAACGAAGACCCAACCCAGCCAACGTAAATTAATTTAAAAAAAGAGAAAAAAGTTTTCAAACATTGCTAAAAAAAAAAAAAAAAGCTTTCCCTACCTCCTGTCATTAAATGCTCCCGCTCCAGAGCTCAGCATTTTACTAGCACATGTTATAGGACTGGAACTAGACATCTGTCACTTTCCACAGACATCTCAAAGTTTTTTGAAAATGTGTATACATCTTAATCATCTCCGTAATTTTAATGATATCGCAGTATTTGCTGCAAAGAATCTCTGATGACATAAGGAAGGCAGAGTTGTAGAATAATATGTAATAAGTATTTGTGAATTCGCTCCAAAAAGATTAGTGACATAAATGCAGTATCCCCCATAAAAGTTTCATTGAAGTGTCATTTTTGTATATAAAAAAGCAGTCAAGTTATTACATTGGGGTGATACTTGTTTTCGATATTTTATGGAATTGCACAATAATATATATGTATTTTGAGTGGCCTCTTGAATGCGTTTACTACGTAAGCTCTGTTCATCTGGACAGCTATAAGATAAAAAGTTATTTTACTACAAGCAAGAGACTTGAATAATGTGTATGGTATAGAATGAAACATATTCAAAGTCAAAATAGATTTCTCTCAAAGTATGGGTGTTCTCCTTTGGCAGGTAACAAAGCACATATATGTAATTTTTTGAGGAATTCAATACTTTCAAAAAGCTCCTATGTATACCTACTCTGTGTATGGAGAAACCTGCACTCTGGGGAACGCTACAGGGCATTTTGCTGAAAGATATACGGGTAAACTTAAGTGATAAGAGGGCAAAAGTAACACGGTCTTTAGTTCAGTGGGCAGATGTGGTCATCTGTCAACAATCTTTGACCACAGTGTAGTTTATTTCATGAATACATGAGACACCACTTTAGCATCTGAGATATACTTCTGAATGTTTTCCACACACTCTGACTCTTATATTCAAAGCATTTTGAAAGGCAGTGAGTCACATGATCTAGGATGACAAACTAGTGGAGAAAGGTGACTAGTCAGTCTGCCATCAGACAGGAGGCAGCCACTAGGTAAGTTCTTCCCTCCCAGTGGCGCCATTCTGAAAAGGTTTGAAATCAACCTGCCCTCCCTGGTTTTGAACTTGACCCCCAAGAGAAAGAGCATCACATGCTGAAAACCTCCTGAGGGTAACTAATAAGACTCATGGTTGATAACTTCATTTCACATTTCTTCCAAATACTTCATGCTTTATGCTTACTTTTTCCTTATCTTTAGGAGAGTTTTAAAAGATGGTAGACGACAAAGACAAGTCTCTTTGGATTCAAAGACTTTAAAATCAGCACTCCATTTCACTTCTCCACTAGAAAGACCTGCTTCACAAAGGTCTCTGTCGACTCTGAGGGTGAGATTCTTCCACATCTTTCCAAACACCCCAAGCCCAGCAAACCATGGCAAGTTTGGGGAAGAGCTTCACACTTTATATCATTCTAGTTTTAAAAACTAAGAATGTTGTCAAATAAGATATTAGCAAAAGTGAAGTAAGAAAGAAGCTATAAAGTCACCTGTACTATTAGTAAATGGACTCAGACAGTGGCAAGAAATAAGTGCCTGCAGGAGACCTACTACCTCTAGGTAGTTTAAAAGAACTTAATATAGACCTTGAACTATCTCACTGTGTAATCAACTAGTTTATCGCTTCTTTACAACAACATAAGAAACTTTTTCAAGGGCTTTTTCAAAATAAATGGCATACCTTTGAATCATTCCTAATGTTTAAATCTAATAACTTTATTAAAAACCTAAATTGACATTAGCTTGCCATTACTCAATCTCCGTAAAAATATGGTGGTCTTTAATGGTCCCTACTTTCTTTTCAATGTGCTAATATATATATATATATATATATATATATATATATTTTTTTTTTTTTTTTTTCGGTATGCAGGCCTCTCACTGTTGTGGCCTCTCCCGTTGCGGAGCACAGGCTCCGGACGCACAGGCTCAGCGGCCATGGCTCACGGGCCCAGCCGCTCTGCGGCATGTGGGATCTTCCCGGACCGGGGCACGAACCCGCGTCCCCTGCATCGGCAGGCGGACTCTCAACCACTGCGCCACCAGGGAAGCCCTTAATGTGCTAATATTTTTATTAATATTTTCATGATTTTTTTTTCCCTAAAAGATAAGTCTGGGGCATACTGATCTCTAGTCTCCAGAATTAAACTCCGTGTGTGCGTGTGCGTGTGTGTGTGTGTGTGTGTGTGTGTGTGTGTGTGTGTGTGAAAACTGGGCATTTGCCAAGGTTCCATTCCTCTGGAAAATCTTTCGCTTCCAAATTTCTCAAATTATAGGGCTCTGGGTTTTTTTTTTTCCTCTCTCTTTCCTTTCCCTTCCCATCCTTTCTTTAGACAAATCTGCAGGTTTCTGTAGACCCTCCAGGGGGAGCACAGAGAGAGGCAAAAGAGATCATACTCGATACTGGAAGAAGGATTTGAATTTTCCAGAAGTAAGAAGGGAAAAGGGCCTTTCCGTTGAGAGAAGAGATTGCGAAAAAGCACAGCAGCCTCAAAGGGCACAAAATCTCCTGTAAAGGAGGAGCGCTGGATCACACAGACAGTGGAATGGAGGAGAAGGGTAGAGGTGGGGTCCAGGACTTCAGGTGGTACAAAGTTGCACAGAGTCTTTTATTTCAGAGTGTGGATTTGGATTTTATTCCGTAGGCAACAGAGCATGAGTGAAAGCTCCTAAGAAGGAGAATGATGTGATCAAGGTAGTTTTGACCATGGTGTTTTGGGGGCAGGCAGGAGGATGCCTAGAACTGAGAACCAGGGTCAGTGGGACAAGGTGAAAGGCTTTGCGTCTTTCCAGGTAAGTGATGACAAGGGTCTGCATTAAGGGAAAAGCAGTGGGGCTGGAGGGGGAAGTCTAGATGAATGGGATGTCAGAGATAAAGCCAATGGCCAATGTTGTGATCTGGGAGGAGGAGAGGGACTTGACAACTCTGTCCAGATTTTTAGCTTAGGACATAGAAGGCTGCAGGGGGCACAGACTTGAGGGACCAGAACAGATTTAGAGTCTTTGGAGATAAAATAGAAGGCTTCTGAGGTATCGGGAACAATTACCCAATGCGTGCAAACATGGCCCTCAGGAGAGGAGCCTGGCGTTGGGGATATAGTCTGGGCAGGTGGGCTGCAGGCAGGTTAAGCAGACGGCAGCTGGGAATTCTGACCAGCAAGGAGCCCAGGATGGGATTCCAGCCTCCTCGAAGGGATGGGAATCACCAGAGCAGATAAGCACCTCGCTTTAGGGGCGCTGAGCTGAGATGCTGCATTTTCAAGGTGGGCTCAGGCCCTTGATTCAACTTGCTGTTGAATCCTACGAAAATGACTGACACTGTCTTCATGGTTTCTGATTCCAGGGCCTGGAGGGGCTACACCTGCTGATAGGGGCAGAAGGAACTCTGGACAAGCCCAAGGAACCCTGTTCTTAAGTCCCTATGCCAAATATCCACAGGTTCCAAAGCAACAATAAAGAATAACGCCCAGACCCCTTTACAGGTAATGTTTCCCATCAGACAGAAATCCTGCTACACGACACCTATGCAACAGCCTCCCTGCGGGCGGTGTTCTCCAGGTTACAGCCTACCTATCATTTGCCACTCGTAACCACTTGAAACCCACCTGGGGAAACCTTGAAGGGTGCCTATTAGAAGGTAATCTCATGCTCTCTTTGTCACTGAAATTTACTAACGAGACTTTTCCCATCGATTGAAAGGATCATTGAAAGAAAATATGCTCTCTGCTTGCATTAACCACCTTGGAAGTATTTGAGAGTATCTCCTTTTGCTTCTCTTTTCTTAATAATATGAAAAAACTAAATGGTGTCTATCCTAACAGGGTCGGGGGCACATCAGGTGACTGGCAGGGGAGAATTCTGGCTTCCTTGAAAAGATGAAACGCCCAAGGCTTCTCAGCCTGAGGGCAGCCTGCCATCGCTGCCACAGTGTGCCATTGACCGCGGAGAGGGTAAAAGGATGGGAAAAAGTATAGTTGGACCATTGTTTAAAAGGGACTCCACACATCCTCATTGGCTGTGTATTAATTGAAAGAAACCATTTGTTTTGTGGCTAAAACAGTTTGCTTCTGAAATCTGCTAAGGAATGATTTCTCAAAAAAACTCAAAGCCAAGTTTAATTATTCCAGCTTTCAACCTAGGGACACATTATCCTTTTTTTCTAAAGAGAGAAAGCCTTAAATGGAAATCAAAGTCTGAAGCACAAGAACTAACCCTCTTTGCCTGAACTGGTG
The DNA here is from genome assembly GCF_949774975.1 of Lagenorhynchus albirostris. Classification (NCBI taxonomy): domain Eukaryota; kingdom Metazoa; phylum Chordata; class Mammalia; order Artiodactyla; family Delphinidae; genus Lagenorhynchus; species Lagenorhynchus albirostris. The sequence goes on from NC_083097.1 coordinate 9,569,724, forward strand.
TTTAACAAGAGCGGACACTACACATTTCCTTTCTTCTGAGAAACTAGTTCAAAGGTCAAGCCTAATGGAAGTCTTCAGAAGTTTTATTTTCCTTTGCAGGCTTAATGAAAGGCTCAGAGCTTGACCCAGTAAAATCTAGATGATGAAGTAATCTCAGATGTTGAAGGAACCTCCATGATCTTTCCCTTTAAAATAATCATCTGTAGGAGATCAAAAGACAGTGCCTGGTTATTTCATTAAAATATCGTATAAACAGGTCCATATATACATATATCTTTATATCCTTTGTTTCCCATAATCATAAAGATCTAACTGTAAATTTTGTCTTTAGGTTTGAGCTATGATCATGGATATGAATAGTACTCAATGATCAAAACATATGATGATTAGAGCATACAATATTTGATACACTGTTATTAAATATAAGACATAATTTTATTTAAAATGCTTCCTTTGATGAGAAGGATATAGCGTTTTAAAAAATTAGTTTATGACTCCATGAACGAATGTTATTTTTTGCTAGAATGAGACAGGTCAGTACCAATCTTTCTATTTTTGGCTCTTATAGATGCCAGTTTTGAGAACCCTGTTCACATAACTATACAGCGAGGTCCTGGATGAGTGCGAGGTTGGCCTTTCTTTGTAAAGATGGTGGAGAGAAAGGGAGGTAGAAAGGAGAAGGGGTGAAAGGCAGATAGATGTTGGTGAAGTTGAGCATATTGAAACTGATGCCTTGGAAGGCTCAGTGTTCCTCACCCCACCTGGGACACACCGCCTCAGCCTCACAGCTACCTGTCCAGGATTTAGGGGGTACGACTCCTATTCTGAACCTCAGAAAGCATCAGGACAACAGAGACAGTATTGCTGCTGCCTTCCGGGTGTGTCTTACTTTCTCTCTCCTCCCTCCCAAGGGCTCCAGGTCCCTGTGCTTCCTGACAGCTTAGTTTCAGACTCTTCATCGGGGGTGCAAACTCCACAACAATGTGTGACAACATATCAAGGCCTTTTCTTAATGAGGCAGAACCAAAATGCCTGGGCAATACTGACCTTCAGATCAGGGCTTCCTAAACTGAAGTGCAAAATGCATCCCCGGGGATCTTGTTAAAATGCAGATTCTGATCAGCAGGTCAGGGGTGGGGTCTGGGATTCCGCATTTTCTAAAGGGCTCTGCTTGGGAGGCACTTTGGCTGTAGAGGATGGTCTTGCATCCACCTCCATGCTGACCACCTGATTTGGTAGGAGCAGCGCACAAGGCACGGCTGAATCCCCAAAGAGCATGAAATGCCTGTCTCCACGATGAGGGGGCTCAGGCTACAGGGGGATGCTCTGGGCTGAAACTAATCAGAGAGATTGGATGTGGCTAAGTAGGACGATGGGTCTGCTGGAGGTCAAGGGCAGGCAGGGAAGGGAAAAGAGAGGAGAAATAATAAGGCTGTGAGCAAATCTAAGCGATTTGGGCACGATTCATTCAGATGCCCTCAGCTAGCTGAGGAAGGCTCCAGAGGAGAAGAAAGAGACATTAGGAGGATTTGGCTGGGATCAGGGAAAGGGAAGGAATTGTTGGGTATCTTTGAAAGGCAAGCTGAAAATTTTGTTGTTTTAAAGGGAACAACATCATCTCATAAATTCCAGTACTTGGATAATAATCAAGGAAAACAGTTCCCTGAAGAGAGCACTTGAAAACAATCCATGGGGGGTGAAGCAAACCGTGTTACAACCTAGACTGTGGACGCAATGGTTAACTGAATAAAGTCAGCCTACATATTTTGACAGAAAAGATGACCAAGACATATCACATGAATAAAAAAAGCTACAAATAATAAAGATATGATACAATTATTGCAAAAATACAAAAGAAGGGGAATAGATATTGTGATAAAATTTTTAAAAGTAAATTACGTCTTTACAAATTCATGCTGCAACGTTTTGAAAGGCGACTTTAAATTTTGTTGATTATATGATCAACTATATATTTCGAACATGTGGGTTCCTAAATGCAGACTTTTCTTCAAATAAGAGAAAACTCTTACAGCAAAAGTCAAATGATCCTAGTGCCTTATTATTCCACTAATATTCCAATACAATAAAAAGCACACTTGCGAGGTCAAATATGATTAACATCTTAATGTCATAGCTTGATTTCTAACTTCTGCAATAAACCAGATGTGATATTTAAGATGTTTCTCATTATAGATCAGTGATTCACTTTCATGTGCACAGAAATCACCTTGGTGTCTTGTTAAATTGCAGATTCTCATGCAGTAAATGGATTTCTAACCAGCACCCAGGTCCTGGACCACAGTTTGGATGACAAGGCTCTAGAGAAGGAGCTAGGAAGTGTAAGTTTTGGTCATTTTAGCATTTGTAATTTTTTAAGTACAAAGATATAGTCTAATATAAGATTCAAAATGTGCTGGGTCAAGATACTTTATTTCAATGATTTTAAAACTGATGGAATGAAACAGAAAAGACAGTGATTATTTTGTAGAAATTATTCCATTCCATAAGTGGGTATGACCAATTTATCAAAGCACTAGTGACTTATTATATGAGGTTGGTCATAGGTTTAATGGTTTACGTGTAAAATTAGTAAAACTACTCTTTGATTTGGAATCTCATTTTCCATAACCTACACAAACTTTTTCAAATTTACAGAAGATAAAGTATACATGTGGACCTACATGTGACATTTTAAACTCTATACAAAATTCATCTTTAGGGCTTCCCTGGTGGCGCAGTGGTTAAGAATCTGCCTGCCAACTTAAGGGACACGGGTTCGAGCCCTGGCCCGGGAAGATCCCACATGCCGCGGAGCAACTAAGCCCGTGCACCACGACTACTGAGCCTGCGCTCTGGAGCCCGTGAGCCTCAACTACTGAGCCCATGCACCACAACTACTGAGCCCATGCTCTAGAGCCCGCAAGCCACAACTACTGAGCCCATGTGCCACAACTACTGAAGCCTGCGTGCCTAGAGCCCATGCTCCGCAACAAGAGAAGCCACTGCAGCGAGAAGCCCACGCGCTGCAATGAAGAGTAGCCCCTGCTCACCACAACTAGGGAAAGCCTGCACGCAGGAACGACGATCCAACATAGCCAAAAATAAAAACAAAACAAAAAATAAATAAATTTATTAAAAAAAAATTCATCTTCAGAAAAGGTACATCTATATGAGCAAAATGACTGGCCAGGTAAACTGTCTCCTTTGGGGCCTTCTGAGAGTGGCAATCATACCCCCAAAAGCCCTCCTCTGGGGACACATATAACTAGATTATTGTAAACTCTCACCACAGCTGAATACCTTTGGGATTCCCGCTGAACCAAAGGCAGCTCTGCCTAAGAGCTCCATACAATGTGTTTTACCCTGGACACCCACCGGTAGCTCCAAACACAGCCTCTTGCATTGGTCTGCTAGGGCTGCCATCACAAAAACCACAAGCTGGAAGTTGATTTTATCACAGTTCTGGAGGCTAGAAACCCAAGATCAAGGTGCTAGCAGGTCTGGTTTCTCCCGAGGCCTCTCTCCTTGGCTTGCAGACGGCCACCCCCTCCTTGTGTCCTCACAGGGCCTTTTCTCTTATAAGGACACCAGTCTTGTCGGATTAGGGCCCCATCCTGATGGCTTCATTAACTTAACCACCTCTTCAATGACCTTCTCTCCATATACGGTCCCATTCTGAGGTCCTGAGGGTTGGAACTTCAACATATGAATTTGAGGAGACACATTGCAGCCCTCTTGAATTCAAATCTGAATTCAAGGCACTGTAGAGTGACACACAACTGAAGAGAGATGCAGAGAGAAGACAGGGCAGTCCTGGCAGTCGGTGTTAAGAGACAAGAAGGAGAAGGGAAGGGGGTCAGAGGGGGACAGGGGGCAGTGGCAGAGTGGCCGAGGCCCCACACCCCAAAGCTCTGCAGGAGGCCCCAGCAAATGCCTACTTCTCAGGGCCGTGCTCGGGAGTTCCTGCCAGGGCCCCAAAGCAGCTTTTGTATCCAGAACCGTGATCTGGTTTTCAATGAGACCTGCCTAGCTGGGGCTGCTGAAACAGCTTCCTGTCTCTTTCATACCCCTCTGGAAACTTACAACAAGCTCCTATTGACTGAGGTAACCAGAGGGCATTTTTATTCCTTGCAATTTGTAAGTGCTTATTGCAGTGAGGGAGCTAATGCTGCATGTTACATACAAGCGCTTCAGTAGACAGTATGGCTTGAATGACCTGTATGTTCTATGGAGATGTACCTAAGGGTCTCATTATATGTTGCATGCTTTGCCTTCTTTTTTATTAAAGCAACAGTGTAGGGTAATCAAACAGAAACTCCTTTCCTTTCTAATGGATACAAATGAAAATTTATAGTCATCAAGGATTTGCAGTTACTTAAACAGGGCAGGTCTAGCCTGTGTGTGAGCGTGCACGCTGCTTCACAGACACGCCCAGATTCTGTGTTCCTAATGGCCACTTTGACAATATTAGCAGTACTGCCTATTTCTTTCACGCTGATTTATGGTGAATTCAAATCTGGTAACCTTTCAATAATCTTCAAAACAAAGCCCAGCAAGTATCTTGGAAGGCCCCCTGCAGAAACATGGTAGTTTATCTAAAAGAGCCTATGTTTTACATTTTCTTCTTTAAAGTCAGAAGCATTTTTACTGCAGTAGAGATGTTAATTGCCACTTATCTTAATGACTTCTTTTCTGATATAAAATAGCCTGGCTTGAAATACAGCAGACTTTTTTGTCAAGAAGAGACAGGAATAGGAGGTCTGTTGGCTCCTGGGAGAAATGGGACGCTTTTTCTTTTCTGTCTGCTTGGTTTGTGTTGGTTGCAGGCTTTCTGATTTAGGACCTTTGAGGTCTGAGTTACCGCCTTCATCTTCAGCGTGAGGGAAAATGAACCCCAGGAGAAGCCATGAAATAGAACTTAGACTCTGAAAGCAAAAACCACAGTAGGAGCTCCTGAGGTTATTAAAATAGAATTATGTGGTAGCTGGTATAACCAGTTACTAAGGGACATTTTTAATAAAACTGTAGCAGATAGTTTTTGTTTAAATTTGATTTATTTTTAAGTTTATACGATTTCAAATGAGATTTTTTCCTATTTGTTTCCTAGTTAATATTCCTACCTCATCGCTCCTATCCAAAAGTTTCTAGTGTCCAAAAGGGTGCTGGCTGGCTGTTGGTAGCCAATAAATATTTGTTAAATGACTGAATGAAAACATTTCAAACTTATAACCCTTAGGTAGTATTTCTCAAATAATATTAATAACTAGTTTTATTCTACAGAATAATATTGTGCCATCTAATTGAAGAAGCTCCTTCACATTCATGATTTTAACTGTGAGTCTTACAGCTAATATATTAGCTAATATACGATTATAATATATTATTATTTTATTTAATCATAAGATTAAATATCTATGTATAAGTGTATATTATGCATATTAAAAGTATATATATAACTGAATCACTTTGCTGTACACCGAGACTCACACAACATTGTTAATCAACGATGTGCCAATATAAAATTAAAAAAAGAAAAGAAAATGTTAACAAGAGATTAAAGAGCTCATATTAGGTAACATATCTGGCAAGAAATAAATGATATAGGACACTGAGTATGTTCTCCTTACAAATGGGCTTCAGAGCTTCCCACAAAGTGGTGGAAGGCACTGTTTTGCAAGGGGTTACGTTCAAGAGCCCCGGAGCCATTTCCATTCATTCTTCTTCCCCATGGTCCCATCTGCTGCTCCTCCAGATGACCTTGGTTTCTGTCTATTAGTAGTGCCTGGGCAGCCTTTAGCTGGCTGTTTTATTTTCTTTCCTTTTTATTGTGGTAAAATAAACGTAACATAAAATTTACCATTTCAACCATTTTTAAGTCTACAGCTCGCCGTACACTGCCGTGCAACCACCACCATCCCTGTGCAGAACTTTTTCATCATCCCCAACAGAAACTCTATCCATTAAACACAAATTTCCCAACTCCCTCCTCCTCCTTGCCCCTGGCAACCACTACTCTAATTTCTGTCTCTCTGTTTTTGACTACTCTAGGGACCTTATACACGTGGAATCATACAGGAGTTGTCTTTTTATATCCGGATTATTTCACTTATCATAACGTCTTTAAGGCTCATCCATGTTGTAACATGTGTCCTCCTTTTTAAGGCTGAATAATATTCAATCCAGTGTACAGACCACATTTTGTTTATCCATTCACCCTTTGATGGATGCTTGGGTTCAAACAAGAAAAGGGGAAAGGGGGATTCACAGAAGATACTGGAAGGAAAGGCCGACTACCTTGGTGAGATGACCAGTCAGATTAAGCATAACAAATCATCCCACGACTCAAAGGCTAAAGACAATAAGCATCATTAATTATCTCATGGCTTCTTTGTGCAGTAATTCAAGACAGAGAAGAGCAGGGACAATTAGTCTCTACTCCACAATGTCTGGGATCTAAGCTGGAAGACCCAAAGGCCTGACTGGCACTGGGGGATCTGCTTTGAAAGTGGCTCCCTCACATGGTGGGCCAATTGGTTCTTCCCCATGCAGACCTCTCCGCTGGGATGCTTGAGAGCCTTAGGATGTTGAACTGGTCACAGAGGCCACCTCTGATTCAGAGTGAGAGAGGGCCCACAAAGGTGTGAGCACCAGATGACAGTGTGATCGGGGACATCTTGGACACCACCTACTACAAACCTTATTACTGCTCATTATATAAAGTAGGCTAAATATTTGGAGATTTTTCAGAAATGATTAATATTTTAGAATATTACTGCTTTGAAAAACTTGAAAATATTCAGAAGAAATGTATAATTCTAGTCAGTCAGCAAATATATTCAAAACTGTATATATATGCACCCCAATGTTCACAGCATCACTATTTACAGTAGCCAAGACATGGAAGCAGCCTAAGTGTCCGCTGATAGACGAATGGATAAAGAAGATGTGGTGTATACACAATGGAGTATTACTCAGCCATAAAAAAGAATGAAATAATGCCATTTGCAGCAACATGGATGGACCTAGAGATGATCAGACTAAGTGAAGTAAGTCAGACAGAGAAAGATGAATATCTCATGATATCACCTATATGTGGAATCTAAAAAAAATGATACAAATGAACTTATTTACAAAACAGAAATAGACTCACAGACATAGAAAACAAACTTATAGTTACCAGAAGGGAAAGGAGGGGAGGGATAAATTTCGAATCTGGGATTAACAGACACTGACAACTATACATAAAATAGATAAACGACAAGGACCTACTGAAAAGCGCAGGGAACTATATTCAATATCTTGTAATAACCTATAATAGAAAAGAATCTGAAAAAGAATATATATATATATATATATATACATATACATATAACTGAGTCACTGCTGTACACCTGAAACACTGTAAATCAACTATACTTCAATAAAAAAATAAAAATTTAAAACAAAAACAGAAAAAACAACCCAGTATACACAAGCAAAGAGAATAAGGTAAAAGGCCAGGATTTCTTTTTCACATTCACTGGAATAATAGTGAGCGTCTTAAGCTAATTTTACATTACCCACCTGTTCAGAGAAATTATTTCTGCTACATTGTGGCTTCTAAGCCAATGGTTCCCAGACGTTTGTCTGAAACCAACTTTGATTTTTTTTCATAGGGGCCCCTTTATGCAACTGAAAAGATTGTCCTATATTCCAAGGTTATTTCATGTCTGCCTTTCCTGTGTGCTAAGAAGTGGCTGGAGGAGACTATCTGCAAAGTAAAAGCCCAGCTACCCTGGGCTGGCACCCACATAGCTTTTGGAATGGAACTAGTGTTTGTATTCCAAAAATGTTGGGAATCACTGTGTCACATTTCAGTCATGGGGAGTCACCCTGGGGGCTCACTGTAGCATCTGTCAGTGCAGAGCAGCTGAGGGTAGATGGAGGCCCTCACTTTTGGGGCCTCTAGGCAAACGGCCCGGTTATCAAACACAGTCAGAGTTGTCTTGGTGTGGTGGTTTCAGCTCTAAAGAGCTTCCAAAACTGGTGGCCCATGGGCCCTGTTCTAGCATGACATATTAAGCAATAGGCACATTGAAAGAGCAAAGCACAGAGCGAAATGCCCCTAGAAAACTGAAAAGGTAAAACAATGAAAAGAATGAGAACACATGTCACATCTCACTTGATGAGATGCCTTTCAATACAGAAAATATTCTGTTTTGCAGGAACCCCGCCCACTGGATTTCCCACTGGATATCTTCTTCTCTTTCTACTCTTCCCCTTCCCCATGCTTCTACTCTTCTTATAGAATTAAGTGGATGTTAGAACACACTCAGTTCAGCAAACCAGTTAAGGTAGTTGAACATGATCTTCAGTAGATGAAAGAATTTAAGTTACTAGGTTTATAATGTATCATGAACAATGGAAATATCAGTTTCAAATGTACTTTTTCTTACTATAAAATACTCACTTTCTCTCTACAGATGTCAGTGCCTCCAAATTAATGAGCTCTATTAGCTGTAAAACATCTCAAGGAGCGCTGGAAATTAATTTCCATTAGTTACAAACTGACAGTCAACTACCACCTGCCTTGTAAGACAATAAAAGTTCTGAATGCTCCATTTTAGTCCTCAATTAAATGTTCAAAGTCAGATGGTGAAGAAAAGTGACTTAAGCCATCCAGAAAAATATTAAAACTGGTTTGTGTGTGAAATGACCAAAGGGGATTTCAGATTTTTGCTTGTGGTAGGATAAACAGGGATGTTTTGAGGACAGACTGAGACTGGCTTTCCATAGTTACAGCAAGATAAGTTGAATAAAGAAGAAAGGAAATTCTTTTCATAATATGGTCATGTTCTCTGAGAAGCATAGAGCCCTTTAAAGAGGACATAATTTCAAAAGGTTGAGCATAACTATGTGGATGCTGATTAAAGACGGAAACAAACAGCCAGGATGTGCTTTCCAATATTCTCACAGCTACTGGGATTTCTGAAGGGAAAACAAATGTTGTGTTTCTCTCATTTTGTGAATTTATATTTTTAGTTTTCAACATTCTATCAACATTGACTTGAAGAATGGAACCTATTTAGAATGACTTTTTTAAAATGGTAAAACAAAATAAAAGCAAAGCACAGAAGTTGGGAAAGCAGACTGATGGATAAACAGACAAGAAGCAAAATCAATACCTTGTTACTATGTGTCTTTTGTCCCATTAAAAATCAAGTTCTTACGTAAGTTTTGCAAATCTTATCTCTGGGTAACTGTGTGCAGAGCCGATTAACAGATAGTTTATTTATGTACATATACACACATAATATATGTATACACATAATCTATGTGGCATATATGTAGATGCCAGTTTCCTTAATAAAATCAAATGTAGGGCTGGCAAGGTTCCCCCTAGAAGGAGACAGTCCTTGAGGAATGACTGACCAAGGAAGCCAGTTCTGTCACCCTGGATTTTCTTGGTTTCTCTTTTTTCCTTGGGGGGGGTCCAACTCGTGGGAACCAACCTTGGGGAAGAGGGATGCTCTTGTCTGTTTTTATAATCTTATTCAATACTGGACCCACAGAACTTTCCTTTGATCCCTTTTGAAGCACAAACCCTTCTTTTGATTCCTTCAAACCATTTCCCAGAACTCTAGAAAGCATCAAGTGGGAAGTGAAAGGAGAGCACGCAGAAGGGAAATAGAGGCAGAGACCCCAAAACGGAGCCCCGAGATTTAGGAGCTTCTGTTCCAGGTCTGTGGGCCTCTCTAACCCTCACTGAGATACCAAGGAAAGAGGCTGCCTCATTTTTGGTTCTCAGCTTGTTTCTAAGGGGTACTGTTTTTACTATTCACACTCCTTTTGGGCTCTTCAATATTCTGATCATTTCTTTCACAAGGAAGATGAAGAGAGAGATTTATTTCCTCCCTCCCACCTGTAGCTTAGCTTTCTGCTTCATCCTAAATGCCTGTCAAAGAATGACTTCACCTGCAAGATCCTACTCTCTCTTCAGTATGAGAACATCTAAGTCCAATAGACAACACACAGACACAAACATAAGAACCTGGTTATCAGTGAGAAAACAGAGATTAACCTTAAGGCAGGAAGTAAGATGAATTACTAGCAAAAGTAGTATACTGAGGGCTGATAACAACACTGCAAACTAATTATTTGTTTTACTTAGGAATCCAATATGCCATTCCTTTAAACCACCAATTATCTTTATTTTGATATTATCATTGTACTTATCATTACTGGGGACCTTAATATTAAAACTAAAGTTGCCTGATGTTTCAGAGTTCTGACTTCTAGGGATCTGAGGTGGTCCCCTGATGCTAAATGGTGTCACCAGAATTCATCTCTCCTATAAACAGATTGGGTAAAGATTTCATGATAATTAAATTATTGAATGGAACTTCTCAGTTGCTTTGAATCAGGGGAAAGATGCTATTTCTGTTCCTAAAACAGGGAATGAGTGTAGTTGGCTTTAAGTAGAGGGGTTAACGTTAAGTTCTGGAAAGACTGCATCAGGATATATGACAGACACACTGGTAGATCATTAGAGACACAACTTAAGTGACCAAAGACAAATACTCCTGGCTTCATAATGGAGACCAAACCCAGGATCACCACGGCCACCTTCAGAGAGGCTGGGTAGGGGAGGGGGAACTCTGCTGGGAAGAAGGGGAGGGTGTACAACAGCCTTTGCTCCCGTGGTAGGCTCCAGGTAGCATGGATTTGGCTTTTTGCCCTAAATGAGGCAGGAAAGTCCAGTGGCCCACTTTCGAGAGCAGGGACTTGATTTTCTCAGGCTCCTCTGCACCCCTGGGGGTCTGGCTAGTGGGTGGAGGCCCCAATGAGTGGGTGGCTCTTGGACCAGGTGTGAGCTACAGGCTCACCTTCTGAACCTGCGGTAGAGCCTGTTTTACCAAAAGCATGTGGACTGAGGGGAAGGACGGGGCTGGTTCTCAGGAGGAAAGCCTGTAAACCAGAAAAACACAAAGCAGAGATTTCTACCATCACAACTGATGGAGTATCTGCTAATGACTCATTAACCAACTAATTAGTACCCTGGGTGGAAGGATGCATCTGGGATGTTGTCAAGGTCCCTATGCCAGAACCCGCTTTGGTATAAACGAGGTGAGGGCGTAGTATTACAAATGAGTCGCTCTTTTAGAAATGCAATTGTTCACTCCTACGAGGGATTCTGAAGACAGACGGCAAAATGAGTAATCTGGGCTCTGGGAGAATCAAGATGGGCACAGACAAGTATTGTGTGTAAACACTGCTTTCCTTTCAGTTGATAAAAGGAATCCTGAAAAGGAGGCTTTTGTAAAACAAACAAAATCCTTTTGCAGTTGGAGTCTTCCCTTCCATCTTCCGATTCTGCTTCCTGGTCGTGAAGGCCCAGGTCTCAGTTTTCCCTCCTTGCCGCCCCTGCTGGCCTGTGCTCTGGCCTCCCCAGATGCCCTCCCATCCCTGGCCTCCCAGCAGGGCATCCCCCCAGGATCTGCTCCCCGGTCTTTGCCACTCAGCAGCACACGGCCTCTGTGCCTTCACCCACTTCTTCCACGTCTCTGACTCCCAAGTGCCATTCTCAGCGCGAGGCTTGGGCCACAGGTGCTCCTGAAGGCAGGCGCTGTGCTGACAGCAGAGAGGCAGTGGTGACGACAGTGGACCCTTCCCTATGCTGGGAAACGCCCCAAAGACCTTGAGGTCTGAACACCTGTCATCTCACAACAACTTCATGAGGAAGGTGCTTTGATCATTTCCGCTTTACATACACGGACGCTGAAGACAGAGCAGGTGAGCATCACACCTGGAATCATGACTTGCTGAGAATCTTTTCCCCTGGGTATTAGACGCCCTTTACAACCCAGACCTCCTCTACTCTTCCTGTGGTGGATGAGAGCCTGCACTGCAGGGCTGCACAAGATCATCACCTGGGCTGAGAGGGGAGAACATTTGAAATTCTACTTATTTACTTAACCAAACAAAATAAAGCAATTCAGAACGATCATTCTCCACAGGTTGGCACTGGCCCTCTCACTGGGCCCACATTTCAGATGACAGTGCATTTTTTCCTGGAAGCCACAACACAGCAAGGATGACAGTAACACCCTTGCTAATTTGACCACTAGGGCTCCTTATTGCTATTGATGTGTGCCGGTCCATGTGAAGTTTTAGATTATACGATCTAGCTTTAAACTAACCCTCCCGATGTTTTTAACCAGCAAAAACAGTGATAATATACTCAGATCTAACACATTCAACCATACTGCTCTTTCTAAAGAAAGGTTTTTATTTTTTATTTTATTTATTTATTTATTATTATTATTTTTTTTTGCGGTACGTGGGCCTCTCACTGTTGTGGCCTCTCCCATTGCAGAGCACAAGCTCCAGACGCGCAGGCTCAGCGGCCATGGCTCACGGGCCCAGCCGCTCCGCGGCATGTGGGATCTTCCCAGACCGGGGCACGAACCCGTGTCCCCTGCATCGGCAGGCGGACTCTCAACCACTGTGCCACCAGGGAATCCTTAAAGAAAGGTTTTTATGATTAAAAGTGTATACTGGTCTTTCACAGCTCCCTAAATGTCCATTGACAGATGAATTAATAAAGAAGATGTGGTATATATATGATGGAATATTACTCCGTCGTAAAATAAGTATGAAATAGTACCATTTGCTGCAACATGGATGCAACTAGAGATTATCACACTAAGTGAAGTAAGTGAGAAAGAGAAAGGCAAATGCCATATGATAGCATTTATATGTGGAATCTAAAATATGGCACAAATGAACCTATCTACAAAGCAGACTCACAGTCATAGAGAACAGACATGCAGTTGCCAAGGGGGAGGGGGTGGGGAGGGATGGATTGGGACTTTGGGATTAGCAGATGCAAACTATTATACACAGAATGGATAAACAACAAGGTCCTACTGTACAACACAGGGAACTATATTCAATATCCTGTGATAAACCATAATGGCAAAGAATATAAAAAAGAAAGCATATATATGTATAACTGAATCACACTGCTGTATAGCAGAAATTAACACAACATTGTAAATCAACTATACTTCAATAAAAGAAATTTTAAAAATGTAAACTGAAATAAAAACTTTAAATTGTGGTGTTTTATCTTTAACATCCCCTGTTTCAAGTTCTATCTTTAGTGCACATCTATTTTACAGTGTAAATAGTATAACAGTACACTGAAACGTGTAGTTAGTTGAGTTAGTGTATCTCCCCAAAATTCATATCTATTCAGAAGCTCAGAATATGGCCTTATTTGGAAATAGTGTCTTTGCAGATGTAATTAGGTGAAGATGAAGTCGTGGATCCTAAATACAGTGACTGGTGTCTTCATAGGAGCAGCATGGGAGACGTGAGACAGAGAGGAAGGTGTAAGTGAAGACACAGGCAGAGACTGAAGCTCTGCAGCCACATTCAAGGGATGGTGGGGCCACCCCAGACCCTTTGGAGGGAGCATGACCCTGCTCAGGCTGTGACTTTTCAGACTTCTGGCCTCCACAACCGTAAGAGAATACATTTTTGTTGGTTGAAGCCACCCAGTTTGTGGTAATTTGCATGGCAAGGCAGCCCTAGGAAATTAACATACCATGTCCATAATTTATAAGTAAAAAAGTCCGCATACAGAGATGCAAGCTAACATTTTTTGCTGACTCGGTGGGTGGACAGCTGCCCTCCCATCCCAGCCCAACCAGGCTGGAGTACTTCAAACAGGCACCACCCCCGACTCCAGCCCTCCTTTCTTTCCAACTAGAGAGCTTTCTCTCCCATTTTTTCATATGTAAATATCAACTATTCCTCAAGGTTCCGGCCAACCACTCAATTCCGCCTCTGTACTTCTATCACATCTGTCTTATTTACCCAATGCACTACAGTCATTTGTGGATATACCTTTCTCTCTCATATACCTTTAAAAGCTCCTTAAAGAATGAAGCTCTTTACATGCTATCATTGCACCTGCAGAGTTCATCCTACAATATTCCCCAGAAAAGTCACCGAGAACATATGTGCCTTCAGATGGACCTGGAGGGAAGAGTTTAAAGGAATGAGAGCTACAGGGCTGTGTCCCTGCCCAGCTCTGGCCATGTGTTGATAAAACCTCGCTGAGGACATATATGTGTGCTTTTCATATTTCCAAGTGGCAGGAGCAGTGCATTATAATAATCATGCTGGATAACAAAACTGGAATCTGAAGTATCACATAACGGAATCACCCCCAACAAGAAGTGAATGTTAAGCCCCTCATTTAAGTTAAAAAGAAAATTATATATATATATATATATATAAAATTTCATTTTATATATATAATGGAATACTACTTAGCCATTAAGAAAAAGAATGAAATAATGCCATTTGCAGCAACATGGATGGCCCTAGAGCTTATGATACTAAGTGAAGTAAGTCGGACAGAGAAAGACTAATACCATTTGATATCACGTATATGTGGAATCTAAAATATGACACAAATGAACTTATTTACAAAACAGAAACAGACTCACAGACATAGAAAACAAGCTTATGGTTACCAACAGGGAAAGGGGGGAGGGGAGGGATAAATTAGGAGTTTGCGATTAGCAGATACACACTACTATATATAAAATAGATAAACAACAAGGTCCTACTGTACAGCACAGGGAACTATATCCAGTACCCTGTGATAAACCATAATGGAAAAGAATATGAAAAAGAATATATATACATATATCTATAGATATCTGAATCATTTTGCTGTACACCTGAAACATTGTTAATCAACTATAGTTCAATAAAAAAATAATAAATTAAAAAAAGTCTCACTGAGAAGGCACTGTGGGGAGGAGTAATAACTGTCCTCAGGGCTGCCTCTGAAGAAGGGATAGACGTATTCTAACATGACTGCAAAGGTCAGAAACAAGATCAGGGAGTGAACTTACAAGGGGTGAAGCTTTCAATATAAATGAGTGTACAAGGCTTGAATTATTCAAGAAATTAATAAAATGCTTCAAGAGATGGTGAGTGGCCCATTTCGAGAGGCATTCAAACAGAGACTGAATGGCCAATTGTTGGGCTTGCTCTTGGCCTAACTGAATAAATGACGTCCAAGTGCTCTTCACACTGAGGTTCTTTAAATTGCAGATGCTGTATTTTTCCCCCTCTGACATTTCCCCAGTTAAATAAATGATTATTGAACATTTAAAGTGAAAAACAAACTCCCCAGAGATTCACCACCCCATAACTGAACCAGGAAGAATATTATGACTGTTTTATTGCAAACACTTCAGACATGTTACCTAAATGACATAATAATGGCACTTTAAATGTTAATAAAGATTCTAAAAATATGTTTTAAATCTTCACCTTTAAAAAAGCATCTTTGTATATATTTTGTTTCCTGAGCATTCATTTCACTATATGCTATGTGTGGTTATAGAGTGGGCAGGTAAGCAATGAAAAAAAAACCCAGCATTTGGAAAACATTCTTAACCTAGGTTTACCTAATGATATTTATAAGCAGTATTACTTAATAATATATACTAATAACACATCCAATAATAAAATAATTTGAGTAATACACTAGGTAATTCCTTAAAAGTGCATATTTTTAGATTATTGGTCAAATACTGTGGCTTGAAACAAAACATGGAGAACAAGTTTGATAGAGCCAACTGAAAATTCAGTTGCTAATTTGCGCTCAAATTCAGCATAAAGATGTCACTGAATTTATTTCTCTGTTACACTGCATAACAAAAAGAAGATAGAATTTTATTGTGAATCATGTTTACAGTAAGTTAGATTCCTTTAGCAGACTTGAAAAACTGCTTTTGAGGTAGTTTACATCAAGGATTACAATACCCTGAAAAGGGATTAATCCAACTTGATTAAAAGATGCCATTCATGCTGCAACCTACACATTAAGTTATGTCAGTAAATGTCTTAGCCATGACTTTTCTTCTTATATAGACAAGAACATTTATAGCATCATTAGTACACCAGGTACATTAGTCTTGCTTTTTTCCTGGTTATTTCATCAATCACATTTTCAAAATAAGGATGCTATGACTTATCACTCCCAACATCACTGAGCTGGGATGAGTCCTTTCATATAATTTAAAGATTTATATTTGGCCTACATGTTTAAAAGCACTGTATAAAACTCAATATCTGGTACAGTACCAACAACTTATTAGCTGTGATAATTCTTAAGAAATTCACATTTTATGGAAGATAACATGCAATTAACAAATAAAAAGTTCTCAGCAAACGTGGCTGTAAAGCAAACATTATATATATATATAAATTTTCTTTTCAAAGTGATTGCTGACTTAAAAAGGCAATCAGATCCTACCATCTCCTTTTATAAAAGGTCTCTGTGCATATGTATAACTGAAGCACTTTGCTGTACATCTGAAACTAATGCAACACTGTATATACAGTATTATCACACTGTATATCAACTATACTTCAATTAAAAAAAATAAATTAGGGCTTCCCTGGTGGCGCAGTGGTTGAGAGTCCGCCTGCCGATGAAGGGGACACGGGTTCGTGCTCCGGTCTGGGAAGATCCCACATGCCGCGGAGCGGCTGGGCCCGTGAGCCATGGCCGCTGAGCCTGCGCATCCGGAGCCTGTGCTCCGTAACGGGAGAGGCCACAACAGTGAGAGAGGCCCACGTACCGAAAAAATAATAATAATAATAATAAATAAATAAATTTTAAAAATAAAATAAAATAGCCTAACTAAATAAATAAATGTCATCAAAATATCAAAAAAAAAGATAACAGGGAGTTTCTGGTTTCAAGTCTAATGACTGAATTGGGGCTACCTTGATTTCAAATTCTTATTTTAAAATGGATGATTTGCTTGAAAACTCCTCACTGAAGCTCCTTAATAGAGAAAAGATACTGGTCTGCAATAAGACAGATAGGCAGATAGTAGAAGAGAAAAGAAAGGAAAAACAAAACAAAGACCACATATCCATAAGCAATTATCAGAGAGACCAGACCTATTTAGACAATTTGTATCATTTCCTTCATTCCTTCACTCACTCCTACACACAGAAAACTGGTGCTATCATTTACTCGTCCTCCAAGAAAATCATAAAAGATGTGAGTATAGTCTTTCCTTTTCCTTTTTATTTTTTATAAAGAAATATAAATGCCCATGCCAATACGTGCCCCGTGTCCTAAAAGTGTGGATTCTAGCCTGTGTACCCACAGGTCATTTATTACAATTCTCCATTTATTTAAGGCACAAAATATGGGGATATCAGTTTTCTCCCACAAAGGAGAATTAAGTTAAAGATGTAAGGAAAAGTGCTTTGAGAATTGTAATGTGCTATAAATACATGTTTGCAATGGCAAAGAGGCTTACATGGTCTGGTATTTAATGATAAATAAAACTTTAACAAATTCTCTTCAAAAATGTATGTATAAAAGCTTGAAAGAAATCTAAAAGCTGGAAAAGTTTAAATCATAAGTTATAATGCTGAAAAAAAACAATTTTGAACCCCCAAAGTAAAAGATACCCGTTCTAGTAATATTCACCTAGGAAGAACCAAAATTCATTATTCAAAAGAAGATGCAAAGATGTTATCATAAAAGAAGCATTAGATTGTGGACTAGAATTTTAGATTAGATTTGGGCTATCTCAATTAAATCTGAACACTTTGACATATTCCTTTATTAAAAAAAAAAAAACTCTACAAGAAAGGCATTATTGTATTTTATATACCCATTTTGCATAATGCCAGGTTATTATTATTAGTTCCTTTTACATTAAGCCATAATAATTCAGTTCTGGTTCTAGATCTCGTTCTGTTTGTTTTGATTCTATACCTGACCTTAGGATGGTGGTATGATTTTTTTTTCAAAATTAACACATATTTAAAGCCAATGCTTAGCATTCTTAAAAATAAAATAGTAAACTGTAATTCCTATAACACTGAGTTGTATATAAGTTCACACCTACAAAAGGTCAGTGGCCAGTATACTCTTATTCATTCTAACATTTCTTATTGGTGTTTCTCTTTTTTGGTTTATAGTGGGCACTCAATAAATATATGTCACATAGTCCATAACTTAAAAAGATAATAGCCATGATACACTGAAAGAAGAAAAAAGGCTATAAAAGTGACAGTAATATAAAATGAGAAGGCTATGCCATTTAATAAAATAAAATGCATTTAATACACAGTATAAAATAAAGAAGCGAAGCTGTAGCTAGAGAAACATAAATTTGGGTTCCTATCAAGCCAAATTCCCCTAATATGAAATTTTAAAACCTTTCCACTGAAGATTAAACGCTTAGCCTCAATTTAAGTATACAATGTTCAATAAAGCAATGCCAATCCAATTATGTATTTTTCTATTTAGCATTTCCTAAGAGTTTACTTCTATTTCTACATGTTTTCAATAGCATGTCTAGAAAAAATATTTAAAAATAGAGAGTGTCGGGGGAGGGATGGATTGGGAGTTTGGGGTTAGCAGATGCAAACTATTATATATAGAATGGATAAACAACAAGACACTACTGTAGAGCACAGGGAGCTATATTCAATATCCTGGGATAAACCATAATGGAAAATAGTATAAAAAAGAATGCATATATATGTATAACGGAATCACTTTGCTGTACAGCAGAAACTAACACAACATTGTAAATCAACTATACTTGAATAAAAAAATAATGAATATTGAAGAAAGAAAGGAAGAAAGAAAGAAAGAAAGAAATAGAGAATGTTGAGGTGTTGTTATCTGAAGAACATTCTACCCACACATGCCAAGAATACTGAAGGATCTGGGGCAGATTTCAGGACCAAGACGATAGAGATCCCTGTTTCGACTGAAAATCTAGAGAAGCAGGATGCCGGACAATGTAAGTATAAGAATTCTTCCTATTTCTAGTAGTTAACAGTGAGCACTTATTACAATTCACTTTTACAATGGAGGTTCTACCACATATAATATTTAACATAAACCCTCCAAGCAGGTTTGAATGGTGCTAAAGAAGCTATCTCAAAGAATACCAAATGGTCCCATTTGGTAAAATGGTCCCATTCTGCCTTTTATGTATGTAGAAGTGATTTCTTTTTACAAAAGAATCTATGCAAACCCCTCAATATAGTACACATGCACTTGTGTGCTCTATCAGAGAAAATATCCAAAAATTCCTTGAGATGAATTTTACCGCCAGATTCAAGTCACATGCCCCATTACAAAGACATACCAGGAATCTGATGTATCTATAGTATTCACAGATGCAGATATATATTTATGGGGCTCTGCATAAACCAAATGCCTATTAATAAAACATCATTTAACTCTACAGGAATTCAATTCCAATTTCAGAAGTAGAGTATCACTAAATCCCTCACCACTGTTGAAAAAAGAAAGCAAAAAAGAAACACTTCTCAATAATAACAATTTCTTTAATATATTATATTCAAGTTTTTAATCAATGTCCAATCAACTTCAGCCTCATGTTTATTTTCAGACACAAAAATGAAGGTAATAAGGGTTTTCTAAATGTCCAATTTTTAGTATAACCTGGTAGGTGTGCCACTTTCCACTCTAATGAATGGAAACATACAGCGTGACAAAGCATGCTTCTACTGAGACAAGAAAATACCTAGACCACAGTATTTGAAGTCAAATGATATAACCCCCCAATCCTCCATTTCTACTGCATGAAAGAAAATTGTTCAACATCTCATCAAATAGCTGAAACCTTCAAGCACCTACAAATGTTCTGATCAAAAGATCGTCTTCGCTGTTGAACCAAGAAGATACTAGGGATCCATGATCGATACCAATATTCCAAATCAAACAGAAGATTATAAAACCCAACCAAAGTCAACACTTTCATACTCAGCCAGTGACATGGAGGCAATAACGCGACGCAAAAAGAAATCATGTAGTAACAAGGCCTGGTTTGAAAACCTCTTTAGCAGTGATTGGGAAGAGAAAAAGGTTGGTACCCACCTGGGATCTTTCTGAATGCTATCGATGGACGGGGATCTGGCCAAGGTGCCTTCGGGAGGGAGGGCAGGGCCGGATTTGCTGTACGGAGACTCGACGGAAGGACAATACTGCAGCTGCCGGTAGGGGTCCGCGTAGCTGGAGGCTGGGCCGGCGGCGTAGCTGGCCCTCTGGAAGGTGGCCACGGCAGCGCTCTGCGGGCCATGCTGGCTGCCTGTGCGCTGCAAGGGGACGGAGTCGACACCGGGGGAAGACGGGGCTAGGACAGGAAAGTAGGGACAAAGTAAAAAATTGAGGACCTGCTCACAGAAACGGTTAACCAGGTCTAGGCAGGGGGGAAAATTACACACATACAAAAACAAAAACAAAAACAAGGGTTTGAAAGAATAAAAAAAAAAAATTCTGTCATATTTGAACTAACACATTCGATGTTACCCATTAAAGTGATAATTAGCATGCTATTTCAGGAATAAACCTTTCCACTCTAGGGCAAAAACGCATCTGCGGTGTGTTTGCTGCTTACCAACCTCCACGAGAAGGTTTGTTAATCAGAAATGTAAACTCTGTGCGGAGCTAAAACCCAAAGAAACGTAAGGAACATCTTCTAAGGAATCGTGTACAGTGACTTCTTTACTGTTTAGGTTGAGAAAACTCAGAAAGTGCTCGCTCAGGTGATGTTACGTTAATTCTATTCAGGGTGTGAAAGAAATTTAGTAATGTGGTTAATTTCTCCTAAATAAAAGAAAATAAGGCAACGTGAGAGGATGTGTATGCATGGGGGTGGAGGTGAACGCAGGTCCATAGTTAGTACTCGAGCATTAAATGCAGGACTGTCCTAGTTCTTGTAAAGTTTAACAAACACCCACAGGAGTTTTATATGCCTCTTTCTCAAGTTGAGCTGTCATAGTAACAAATACATTTGGTGAAGGGTGGGCATGGGAGAGGAGATGAAGACCTGCCCAACTGCAACACAAACAAAATAAGAAGCTGACTTGGCTTTTCCAGAAGTATTTGCATCTTTTCAATACGCCTAAATTGTTTGGAGAAGATTTGACACCAGTTACTAAAATTGGTTTGACTATTTCCAAACTGAATTTCAGTTTTTTGTTTCCTTCCTGGGTTCTTTGGAGTTTGTTTCCTGTCATTATTTTTATCTGGTTCTCAGAAATACTTGACGTCTAAGGTTTAGTTGACATATACAATGAAAATAGCATCTTCCATATTAATAGAATGCGACCTGTTATTAATTGTTGTGATATTTAGCCATGATCAATATTAGCTAGCACCTTTACTTTCTAGCATTGTAGATCGGAATATATCCCCAATACAGCCAGTGTCTAGATAAGGCCGTTTACCATGCAAGCTCTACGTGGAATTAGTTTCCGATTACGAATCACACCCCACAACTCGGACTTTCTGAGAGCTTCATAGTGGATGGTGATAGAGCTTATTTTTATCCTCTCTCTCATTAGAAGACATATGTGAAATCAAATACAAAAGAAATTATGTCACATTGAGGAAACAATGTTAATGTTAAAAGTTAAGGATATCCTGTCGAAATGACAAAAAGTTGCAAAGTGAAATGGAGAAACATATCCTAATATGAGAGCTGATTTTAACAGAGTTCAGGGCTTCTCATTCCAAAGAACTTTTAATACTTAATCTTATAATAACCAAAATTAGGAGACTAGGCACTGTGACATGGTGAAGACTAGAAAAATATTTAAGAAAACTTTCTAAACAAAAAGTGCCTATTTTCCCAGAAGAGCAGTATTTTGAAATGATGAGGGCTGCCCTGATGGATTAAGTTTCAAAGTCATTGGATTAGACTAATAAGCATTAAGTTCACAACCAGAAAATCTGTCTTACGTCTTTAGGCAATTTATGGAGCATTTAGATTGTCCCCAAAATTTTACAAGCATGTCTAATTAAAATTCATGTTTTAAAGTTTATGAACAATGTGCTTTATGTCATGGGGACAGGGGTTAAAAATTCAGGCCAGGCATAACCATGCTCTTGGAAGAACAAATGCAAAGAGGTAAACAAAATTTCATTTTCTAGAAGAGTTGTGAAAAGCCAGCCAGCAAATCAAGGGCAAACGGGGAAAACTAACTATAACCTGACATTTTTCAGATAAATGAATGTTTTATATTCAGGAACTAAATATCTGCACTTAAGCTTGCTGAAAAGGGTTACTAATATCAGAAAAAAATCCTTTTCTATGCAAAATTATTTGTTATTAATACATTAGATATAGTGATTAACAGGAAGGGAGGGCAAAATGGCAGAGATCAGGATTTAATAATGAAACGTGAAGAAACGCTCTTGTTAAAAAAATGATAATATATTGGGCTTCCCTGGTGGCGCAGTGGTTGAGAGTCCGCATGCTGATGCAGGGGACACGGGTTCGTGCCCCGGTCCGGGAAGATCCCACATGCCGCGGAGCGGCTGGGCCCGTGAGCCATGGCCGCTGACCCTGTGCGCCCGGAGCCTGTGCTCCGCAACGGGAGAGGCCACAACAGTGAGAGGCCCGTGTGCCGCAAAAAAAAAAAAAAAAAAAAAAGACAATATAGGTAAGGGAAACAAGCTAACTAGCCACACCAGAAACTCTCAAAGGACTATAAATTTAAAAAGAATAGGGATTTCCCTGGTGGTCCAGTGGTTAGGACTCTGCCCTTCCAGCACAGGTTTGATCCTGGTCGGGGAACTAAGATCTTGCAAGCCACGTGGCACGGCCAGGAAAAAGTGGAAAAAAAAAGGTATTTAAAAAAAAAAAAAGAATATAGTATAACGAGGAGCTTAAGAAAAGCAATCCCTTGGGCTTCCCTGGTGGCGCAGTGGTTGAGAGTCCGCCTGCCGATGCAGGGGATGTGGGTTCGTGCCCTGGTCCGGGAAGATCCCACATGCCGCGGAGCAGCTAGGCCCGTGAGCCGTGGCCGCTGAGCCTGCGCGTCCGGAGCCTGTGCTCCGCAAAGGGAGAGGCCACAACAGTGAGAGGCCTGCATACCGCAAAAAAAAAGAAAAAAAAAAAAAAAGAGAGTGGACTATGAAATTTAAGACGGGTAAACAACTTCCAGAAAGATCATATTTGAAAAAAAAAAAAAATCGCAATCACATTTCTGTCACTTGACAAATGGCCTTTCAGAAGTATCATTCCTGAAGCCATAAGTTTCAACTTTTTTAGGTCTCAATAAATAGAGTACCCGATGAGAATTTCAAAATATAAAATTAGAACTCAAACTGATACTGTCAAATTCAAATAAATTAGAGACTGCTCAATGCAAGGAAAATAATGCAAAATAGCAATACAAATGGGGAGAAAAATACACTATTTTAAAGGGTAGGTTATATGATCATATAGAAGAAAATGCATGAGAAACGAAGAGATCTCAAACTAGCCATCGGTAATGTAACAATGTAATACCTTCTATTTTTTTAAGCACGAGGTAAAAGACTGATTTCAACACGTTAACACTGATTTCTCCCTTTTTGCCTGTTCAGACTGCGGTGTGTTTGTTGCAGACGGTGGCTCTCTATTAATATAGATAAGCCGATACCGCTCACACGATTAAAAGACTTTTCTTTAACACAAATTTTCCCTTAATTTCTGTCCTGTTATATTCGGTTGGCCAAAAAGTGCGTTCGGGTTGTTCGTAAGATGGCACGGAGGAACCCGAAACGACGTTATGGCCTATGTTTGCTCTCATTTGAGTTTTAGAGCTCAGTTGACCAAATCACCCACCTTGGAGGATTACTCTATTCAACTGAACTTTCTTATGGCAAACATTTGAAGTAAAAGGTGCTGTATCAGCTCTGTAAACACTCCTCTCTCTTCTCACCTGCTCTGCAAACAGCCCCATCTCCCCTCAATAATCTCTTCCAACTCAATGAATCACACTGCTGGTCTCCTTGGGGAGAGTTTAAAAGTAGCCTCTTCGGGGAGATTTTAAAAGTAGCCTCTTCAGCAGTTGACCTGATACTTCGCCTTTTCACGCTGCTCATGAAATCATCTGTTTTCCGAAGAGCTACACAAATAAAGGTCTAGTGCGTAAAGGGAAAAAAAATAGATGTTTTATGTGTTGTATTTTGTTTGAAAGAAGGGAAGGGAGATCCTTTTTAATAAAAGCAAACATTCTATTTTGATGAGGATAGATGGTTACATGCATTATTTACTGACAATGGAAAAAAAGGAGAACAGAATAAAATACAAGACGCTGGTACATGGAGAAACTTGGGAGCTGGAATATAAAGCAGGTCCAACAGAAGAAAGAAAAAACATGTATTTTTGTTTTCATATTATTTATCTTTTCTTTTATGTATATTTGTACATAGAGAGATATGAAAACATAAAATACTTTTACACATGTTATAAAATACAAAGTAAGCAAACGATAAGCTGATTAAATAACATTCCTCCTGCAAGCTCAGAAAATAAAAATGGCTTAGGTGACAATGGGTCCAAAAACATGGCCTATATACCTTTAAAGTTATTATTTAGATAATAACAACTCTATCATTTCAGGGATGAGGAACCTTCACCACCCAATCCACTATATTCCCAATAGTATTATCATCTAGAACTGAATTATACATGTCTTCCAATTTTCTGCACTCTGCACAGGTTGATCCAAGCTGAGCTCAATAGAAAAATATTCAAGGGTAAATTTAACATAATCTTTTAACTTCATATGTCATTATTTTTGTGGGGGGGAGGCATTTAATGCAGGATTATTATTAGTGTTGATGTTGATTACTGGTGTTGATGTTGCTGTTTCTAAATTTTATCGACTGTTCTACCAGCAAACACTCTGTTCTCCTTCAGCTGTAATTACCTTGTATTTACACCATTTTAGGTGAATTGATATAGGTAAGCATCTGGAAGCTCTTCTTGGTTTTAAGATGATATTTATCACTGGGCTCATTAAAAATTTCCAGTTGGGTAATCATGTGCCCCTGACTTTTTAGATTTAAAAGAGGTAAAAATTTTAACTAAGAGGTAACAGAGGATCTAATTTGACTTACTCCAGTGGGAAGCAATCATTTTTACAATTGGAAGTAACAGCCTTTAATAAGTAATAAACTGTTACTATTACATCTTTTGTGGACTCAAAAGATGAATTTCATTGAAAATGTTATTTATATTTTATTGAAGAATAGCAATAAAATTTTATGAATATGAAGGTTCTATGTAATCCCTCTATAACTTTATGAAGCATTGACTCTTGCTGCAGAAAGTTAAGTTTTTTAAAAAATGCTTTCTCCATATGGGCAAATATTTTCATCCCATTCTTATTTCTTGTTATGTTGCAATATTTGTCAACCTCATAAGGATATTTAGCAGGTTTTCTCCTTGCAGCGTACCTACGCTAATTCATTCTTTATTAGAAGCTGACACATTCATCACAGAAAGCTTGTTTTCTCCACTCAGGATCACATTTATCCGAAAGGAAATGCACGTGACTATCAACCCAGCCGATGTTGGCCATTTTTGCTAGTTTAGAAAGATGTGTTTGGGGGGTTGTCAGAGTCAAGTATTTACGTTCATCAAAGGACTCCTAAGTTGACAGTCATTGATATGTTTGAGTTTGAAATAAAAATCTGTGTCATCTTAATAGACTTTAGCATAAGCAAATCCATGAGAGTCACACGTTCTTTGTCTGGCCGTGTTCCTTATTATATAAGCTCTGTTTGGACAAGGTTTATCCCGGACAAAAGGTATATTCTATTTAAACCGACGCCCAAATTAAAAGTGTGTCTCTTTAAATTTTCATTGTGCAAGAAGTAAAGACTCAAGACGTTGGGTGGATGGTCCTGGAAGAGCAGGTGGGGATATTGGCTCTACTGCCCCACTCACTGCTCAGTGGCCTGGTCTTCTGCTGCGGACACAGCATCCTGTCTCCTTGCCCAGGGAGACAGCACGGATGGATCTGATAAGAGGGTCCCCTCTGGGGAGCCCTGTTGAGTGGCGACCACTGCTGATTCAGGAAGTGACGCTTTTATGTTCTCTCGTGCTGCTAGATCTCTGGGGCCACCATGCTGGCTCCTGTCTCA
The DNA here is from genome assembly GCF_949774975.1 of Lagenorhynchus albirostris. Lineage (NCBI taxonomy): Eukaryota > Metazoa > Chordata > Mammalia > Artiodactyla > Delphinidae > Lagenorhynchus > Lagenorhynchus albirostris. The sequence continues at coordinate 9,595,732 of NC_083097.1, forward strand.
GTCCTGTCCTGGTGCCCCTAGGGGCAGCTTCTCTACTATCTCTGCCACCCTACAAAGTCACATCCGGGCCCAGGGAGGCTGGGGTGGTCATCCTCCAAGGCTGCTCCCTTCTGCTGGGACAGAGTGGGGGGAAAGGTCTGTGGTTCTTGTTGCCAACTAAAAGCTGGCATGTGCCACCTGCCTCTACAGGGATGGAATCACAAGCTGCTGCGACCGCTGACCTTCAACACCCCCTGAAAGGAGTTCAGGGTGGAGATGAGGAATGCTGCCCTCTGTGCTCTGGGTAAAACTGGCAGAACAGGTCTTCAGATAGTTAGATACTTTCAGGGGAAGATTTTATGAGCCCACTTCCTGCATCTCCTCATATCTAGAAAAGCACTAAAATCATTAACGGTGACGTCTGCTCCTGGTGACTAGCAGAAACCTTCTGCAAAAAATATGTGCTTGATTGCATGGACCCCTCCCTTCACCAAAATCACATCTATGCTGACCTTCCCCCCTACCTCTTTGGACCAGTTCCTCAGAGCTATCTGAGATGCTGCCTCCCAGGCTATAGTCCTCATTTTGCCCCAAATAAAACAACTCACACCTCTCACGTTGTGCATTTTTTTTTCAGTTGACATTGTCCAGCACTGGCTGGGGTGCCCAAGCAGGAAGGGTCAGAGCTAGGTCAGGGGTGCGGGCAGAAGACCCTCTTCAGACCATGCTCCCTGACACAGCCATGGCCCACAGAGCGCTGGCCCAGCTGAATCAAATCCGATTGATTTCTTGTGTCTGAGCTGTGAACCCTGTTGTATGTTTTACCATCCACCACCCTGGAGTGGGAGAGGGGAGAAGTGGGATTCGTCAACCCAGATTCTCTAACACGCACACAAATGTATACAAATGCACGCACGTAAGGCTCTGACATTACGGTTAGGAAGCTTTTTGGTTTGGGAAAGGCTCGAGGACCTTTTTGAACACTCAAAGGTAGACTGTGCTTCTTGTCTGAATCGGGATCTAAGTCAGTCTTCATAATAAAGTAACAAGGGTGAGAGGGTAACTATGGCGGCCAAGACGGAGGGATGGAAAAAAGATGGCGGTAGGTTGGGTATAGGGGGAGAAGCTAACTGAGAAATCGCCTTTGGAGGGGAAGTTTAGGGAGCTTCAATCTGTCTCATCTTCGAGGACTACAGCTGTTTCCTGCTTTTCTCGGTATAGTCATCTCAGTGTATCTCTCAGCTCTGACACAATCTATAACTCAGGATGGCCTTAGTGGTGTTTGGAAAGGGAGGCCCAGGGATGGGGTCAGCACGGGCCTGAGCAGGGATGGGAGAGAAGAGTGGCCACGGGAGATAATGCCCGGGACCCTGAGCCAGGTGGAAGCAGAGCTGAAGCGCTGACCGACCAAGAGTGGGTACCATTCCACAGCCCCACTCCCTGCTGAGAAACTAAAGGATGACCTGGGAGGGCGGCAGGAATCGTATATAGTGCAATCTTGAGTTACATGTTATTTAGGAAAGAAACGACAGTATGTGTTGTTCTGGGCTTTTTTTTTTTTTTTTTTTACAGTTAAGGTCATTTTAATTTTGCAATTGTATAAAGAGGAGGGGAGGTTTTTTTCCCAGTTTTTCCTGTGAGAGGAAAATACATATTAGTAAGTAAAATTATTTCAGTTTAGTTGAATTTGTGCCAAATCTAAGCAAGTGAGTCAGGCATCCAAGAAACTAATTTGAATGGCTGACCTTTCAAAGGAGTTACTTTTGAGCCTCTGAGTCCAGTGTCACCAGTTGAGGGATGTCCTTTTCTCTTTTGTAATGATCCTGCTTGCTTAATTTTGAATATGTTCTATTTTTTTGGTGCTTCTCTTAATACTCTGTTTTCATTTTTGTCTGGAATATTCATTTAGCCTTTAATATATTACCTTCCGTTACCAGTTATCTTGTCCTATTTTAGGTCCTTCTCTGAAACTAAAATGAGCATGCGTGAGGACAAAGTTGGTTTAAGCTTCTTTGGACCTGAAGCCCATCGAGCACGTGGTTTGTTTTCAACAGATATTATCTGATTAACGCAGGACACAGGAAATCCTGACGCTCTCTAGATGAAAATGGGTGTATATTTATTTTTATATTTATTTATTTATTTTTGCAGTACGCAGGCCTCTCACTGCTGTGGCCTCTCCCGTTGTGGAGCACAGGCTCCAGACGCGCAGGCTCAGCGGCCATGGCTCATGGGCCCAGCCGCTCCGCGGCATGTGGGATCCTCCCGGACCGGGGCACGAACCCGTGTCCCCTGCATCGGCAGGCGGACTCTCAACCATGCGCCAACAGGGAAGCCCTTTATTTTGTTTTTGAATGATAATTTTTACAAATGCAGGGTCAACCAAGATGACTGTTAAAAGCCCAGGTCCCAGGGCAAAACTGCCTGGGTGTGAAGCTTTAAAGACTGGCTCCATACCACCTGTGTGACCTTGGGCAGATTACTCAACATCTCTGTGCCTCAGTATTCTGATTCGTAAAGTGAGCATCATAATAGCACCCCCTTCATAGGGCGGTTCTGAGGATTAGTAAATACATTCAAAGCATTGAGAACCATGGCTGAAAGTGGCAGACATGCTATATGCTTTGTCATCCTGTCTCACCTGCTTGACACTATAGCACCACCCAGTAATTCCCAAATTGTTAAGGCCAATACACTTGACTTCACTCCCAAGTGGGGATTCCCTCAAGAGCAGCAAGTGGCCTTCAATTCCCCTGCCCCAATCTCCTGGAAGTATCCTCTGGAAATGCTCTACAGATGGAACTGAAGGACCTCCGGCCAGTGGTCTTACTTAACAGCAGAGAGGTAAGGCTGAAGAGCCGCCTTGGCCACCGATCTGAGCCAAAAGCCAGTGACCCCGGAACAGTTCAGGTCTAACAGGCCTCGTAAGAACCTGTCCTCTTCTCCCAAGGAATTAGGGTATTTGCTCTGACTCTGGACGCTTCTTAAAAGTCTGTACCAGTGGTGGCACTAAGTGTGGGGTGTGTATAGCACAGAGGATGTGAAAAATAACCCTCTGGATATAGAAAAGCAATCTTTCTTTTTTTTTACTTTATTTTTTTGGTTGCACCGCACGGCTTGTGGGATCTTAGTTCCCCGATCAGGGATCGAACCGGGGCCCCCGACAGTGAGAGCACGGTGTCCTAACCACTGGACCGCCAGGGAATTCCTGGGAAAGCAATCTTAAAATGTTTCTTTATTGAAGTTTAATCTTGCCTTTACTAGATATAATTTAATACTATTGTATAATATGTATGTAATTTATAAGTGAGAGATATATACCCGTATTAAAAGCATTTTCTCAAACATGTGGGTTCTGATAGAGACAGTTCCTGGAGGTGCAGGGTTAGCTGGGAAAGGGTAAGGACTTGAAATGAATTCAGGATAGAAATAGGGAGTAACCTGAGCAGGGGTGAGGGAGAGAGGGCTTGTGGCTTTATGCTTAGGAGCTGGAGACGTGGCTTCTCCCCACCTGTTCCCAAGAGACCATTCATGGACTTCTGTAAATTTCCATAGTGTTGTAGAAATCAGCATATTTCCTCAAAAGTGCCGCAAGTTCAAAGATGCGGGCAGGGAGGGTGTCTTGGGCATCTGGATGGCATACCTCAACAGATCTCGGCCAGGACAGAGGTTACTATTAGTGGGAAAGGGCTGGGCAAACAGATTGTCCCCTCTGAAGCACTCAGAGGACACTCCTGCCTTCTCTCAGAGGAGAGATAGGAGAAAAACACTCATTTATTCATTCAGCCTGGTTCTCCACTGATGGCTTAGAATGGGGGTCAGCAAACTTCTGTAAAGCGCCAGTAAGTAAGTATTCTCAGCTTAGCCAACCATATGGTCTCTGTCACTATTCAACTGGGCTGCTGCAGGGTGACAGCAACTACAGATGATCTGTAAACAAAAGGGTGGGGCTGTATTCCAATAAATGTTTATGGACTCCGCAATTTGGATTTCATATGACTTTTACATATCCCCAAATATTATCCATCTTTTGACCGCAAACCATTTAAAAATGTGATAATCATTTTTAACGCGCAAGCAATACTACCACAGGTGACGAGCTGGATTTAGACTGTGAGCCATCGTTTGCCAACCCCTGGCTTAGAGAAAACACTACTTTTGTTGTCGTCATTGTTTTTTGTTGTTGTTGTTAAGTGTGAACATCAGTCCTGGTCCTTAATTTGAGATCGATGAATGAAATATTTTTTTCCTATTGTAGCTAATTTTTCATTAAACCTCCAGAAGTTTATCAACAAGAGCTAATTCTAAAAGCCTATGAATATGGAACAGAGAATCAACATAATCCCTTTTGTTGTCAGTTTTTCTTCAAATTAGATATTGAATGTCACCGAGATTGTTATCTTTGTCTTTTATAAGGAGTGGGTGGAAATAAAATTACCCTAGTTAATAATATGCAACAAGCTAAATGTTAAACTAGCCCAGCCTCAGACTGGAGTAGGTTTAGCAGGCTGAAGGTGAGAGAAACTCTGACAGAAGAATAAATGGGTATTCTTTCTACCTAAACTAAGATATGTACTATTAACACTGGATGGCATTTACAACGTCAAGAGTAAAATCAAGGAGTATTTTGTGCTTTTCTTCCTATGATGCAGTGAAATACTGAAATGTAAATATCAATAATCAGCCAGAAAAGCAACGTAGCTTGCCTGGATTTCAAAACATATAAGTTAGTATCACAATGAAGTTTAACAAAATTGCTTTGATCTACTTCTTGGGAACTGGAAGTTACAACAGTCTGAAGATGAAGCGCCCGGTGCCAAGGCCTGGACCAGAGCTTCCGCATCCCCATACCTCGGCCCCTGCCCGGGATGATAATGTATATCATTAGAAATGAAGGAGACAGCTCTACTGTCTGCAGACCGGCAGCATAATGTCTTCTAAGCTAACTTAGCCATGGGAGGCTTTAGAGGAAGTGCAATTCTCAGTATCTTAATGATATTGATTTTACAGTTAAGATAAGTGTGCTCTAGCACATTTAATCATGACACTTGACCAGTTATTTTGCAAATGGCTTCATGTTCTGGAAAACACTTGTCCTTCTTCACGTGGCCTAAGGTTGTGTCAAGTTAAAATATATATTTAATCCAGGAAAGCTATCCAGTTGAATGAACCATATGCAATTGCCAATAACCGACTTTTCAGAAATAATTTCATATGATTCAACCTAATAGTGTGTATGAAATAAATTCTCAGTTGGCTTTACAAAATATGCTACATTTTTTAGTAAATATGCTTCCTTCCCACCAAGCTTGCCAAACAGGTAGACTGTGTCATTAAAAAAGTTACCAGCATGAGGCGTATGCCTTTATATGTCCTGTACAGTGACCGTGCTTTCCTAAAGTAGTTATAGTCATTAAATACGTTAATAAGGATGTACAAAAAATTGGTACTGCTTCCTTCCATTTGCCTGTGTGACAAAATGAGCTGACAACCCCCCTGTACTTATTTCATTTACAATCTACTCAGGGAGCTAAAGTGGAGTCATATTTGGTTTCTATCCTCATCACAAACATCAACGAGAGAAGCAGGTATATCATAATGTTTCTGAGGAAACAGGACATACACACACACGCACACACACACACACACCCCTTTCACAAGGGAGTGTTCTTTAAGCTTCCAAGCAGGCCCACCCCTCTGTGGACTGGCCCCCCTAAGTGGACAAGCCACCTCTGTGGACAGACCCCCCGTCTGTGGACAGGCCCCCGTCCATGGACAAGCCTGTGGACAGGCCACTCCACTGTGGACAGGCCCGCCCTCTGTGGACAGGCCCACCCCTCTGTGGACAGGCCACTCCACTGTGGACAGGCCCACCCTCTGTGGACAGGTCCCCCATCGGGGTCCTGAATACACACCTGTGCTCGTGCGGTACGTGCCCGTGTGTGCTGGCGGCAGAGGGTCCCCCTGGCTCTGGCTGAGACTCCTCATGGGGGGCTTCTGATAGACGCGGTCTTCATAGATGGGGTCTATGTGGTGCTCTGGGGACTGCAGGGCTCGCAGCTCCGGGCCCAGGTGGCCGTGCTGGCTGCTGTATGAGGCCCGGGACCCAGCTGAAAGGAATGGACAAGGAGACAGTAAGACCCGACCGACATTCAAACAGAACTTGTTTTAACCAAGACGTATTTGAATCTGGGGGGGACAGGAATGTTGAACTCTGCAGAAAATCAGATGAATGGCAGGAAGAGGTCAAGCTGATCAGCTTATCTGCATCACCCAGCTGCCTTGCTTTGCGCCCAAACCTGATCTCTGTATAAGGATGATAATGATTCTGAGATAAATGCCCATTGAACAGGGCCAGTGAAACAGCATCTTTCCCAGCCTAACGTATGTAACAGGTTTCCTCATTAAAGAGATCAGTCAGATTGAAGTCAAACCTAAAGAGCTCTTATTATCCCTTAGTCCTTGCACCTGAAATTTTACGACAGGAATTCTTATTTAAAACGATGAGCAAATGCATAAGCCGTGGTGGCAAGCCATCTTGATGTTGTTCCTGAAAAATGGACCAGAATTTGTTCTC